>NC_087513.1:154560730-155760730 GCF_963921805.1 Phalacrocorax carbo | reverse complement strand
CTTTTGAAAATTTTACCTTAAGCTATTCCTAGACTCTTCTTGGCTCGTTTTCTGCTAAAGTGACAGTTACATATAACTACACATAATATAACCACACTAAAAAGGAGATAATAGTTTTACACAGGCAGGTTTTAAAAGAGGCTAACCACATGAAATACTGAGATCTTCTGAGTTTAGGAGAGTACAGCCAAAATGTCAGCAAAATTTTAATCTAGACTGAGCAATTGTGACTTTCCTCACGTTCACAGAAAAGGTTGTGCATCCCTTGCTTTCTGCTGTACAGGACTGGCTATTAGCCTATAACCACTAGTAAGGCACATACCTGTGCCTTCAGCAAGGTTTCTGGGTCTACTTGATACAGGTATGACAAATCATTCTATGTACATACTACCACATATATGTTAGTTCTGCTAAATAGAAAGTAAATCCAGATATTGGTTATTTTGATTAACAAAGATGGGATGGAGTTCAATAATGCTTCGGTTTTGAAAAATCACGTTTTCCATGGTACTGTCCAAATTCAGCCTACAAATTTTGATCAAGAACTTGTTAATGATAGTGGTGGAATTGTCATCTGAGACAGGTTGGGGTTTTTTTAATTAGTTACTTTAATGATAAAATAAAGACAAAAAAATTCAGAGCCAATAAAAATAAAATTAAAGTTTCCAATACTGGACTATAAATTTCACCACTGAAGAGGCCTTCAGACAGTTATACTGGAGAAGATTAGCATCCACTATCACCCAAAGATATAATAGTTAATGTAAATGAAAACTTCTTATTTCAAAGTTTAGTCTCATATTAAATTACTAGAAATTAGAATGATATGTTCATGGAAATAGACTATAATGCATTTGTCTAGTGTAGCTTCTCATATTCCCATTAATTCAGACACTGCCTTTCATTCACAGTGAACCACGGGTCTGAGACAGCACAGCAATTCCCATAACAAAACCCAACCTTTTCCTGTATCACTTGCTTAACAGCCAGTGCTTGTGATTTCAGTATGAATCACATATTACATGGTGTTTTTTCTTAAAACTTAGTTTCTGAAGCTTAGAAATTGCCTGAAAATCTCAGACAGCCAAATAAGGGGTCTGAAATTTTAGAGCAAAGACATTTTTAGACTTGCAGGTTTTCCACCTCTGCAGTACACAAAGTGATCTATTAAGAGCAATGGCTTTGGGACTGTACTGGTTTTCTGGTTTCTTGAACTCCCTATTAATTCTGAAGGCTCTCTGGCTCCCCATTCAATAAAAACTCAGGTGCCTTGACTGCCAGGTTGCTGAGAGCGAATCTCCTTGGCTGACTGCTTTTCTGGATTATTTGCTGCCTGAGCACTCAGCTTTCCACAATGGCAAGCCTTGAAGCTGAACTGGCAGAAGTGGGCCTGATGCTATTAAACGCAAGAGAATAGGCACTTACAGAAGCCTAGCTCCAAAATTCCCTGTCAGGGAATGAAGCCATACAGCAATGAAGGCAATCAGGCAAGCTGGCAGAAAGCCAGGGTATTTCTCCCCCAATCAGAAATCTGCCGAGTCTTGACAAATATTTTCTTGATATCAACATGTTTCGATTCAGTGAATCTGAGTTTTCTGACTTAAAAAGTGTCCCACCAGAAAATGCCCAGTCATTTCTGTAAGGAAGATAGCAATTTAACTCATTAATAGAATTTAAGCTTTGTGGATTTAATTCTAAAACCAATCCACTTTTCTATAAAAATAAATTATTTATGAGTCACAACACCTGTACTTGGTTTCGGTTCTCAGGGCAGGGTAGCTGCATTCTACAGTAGGACTTTTAATTCATTGCCTGACAGTACTGTGAATTCTCCTCAACAAGTATATCCCTTTAAGATGTATTCCCATCTGAGACTTTCTTACAAGTTGGAGGACTGTGCAATACTTTCATGTGTATTATACATCTTGCACTCCTCACATGGTAATGACAGTCTTCCATCATTTAGCAGGATTTCTGATTTTCCAGGTTGTTTTGAGTTTGGTTTTTTGGTTGGAATTTTTTGTTAAGTGGGTGTTTGGTTTGGGCTTTTTGTTTGTTTGTTTTGGTGGTATTAATGCCTGTAGCAGTCCCTTTATATTTGTGAAAGAGTGTGTTTTGAGGCAAGAAGTCTTTTGGAGGGAAAGAGAAAGAGATTTTATGGGGTGGGGGTGTGGGGGTGGGGTGCATACATATTTTAGCTTTTATTGGTAAATGAGAACACCAAACGAATCTACTGGAAATCTTTGCCATCAGCTTTCACACGTTGCTACACAACTATTTACACTAGGACCTGAGGTTTTTCATACCACTTCAGGCTGTGATCTTCTCAGATCGCAAAAGCTAAGCAGGAGCAGAGCTACCCAGTGTTTAGCTGAAATAAGTCCAAGGAAAACCCCAGGTAGCAGAGAGTGGGATGGAGGAGGTACCTTTCCCTCTGGTTCAGAGTGGAGCCAGTCTTCTGCCAGAGGCAGCGTGTGTCGACAACATTGGGCCAAATACTTCTGTGCGATTAAGCCCCACTCAGTGCAGAAGCAGAAGATCTAAGGTGGAAACATTCCTAGATGAAGCTATACAAACAGTCTGTTTTCCCAGTTGGTTTTGTTATTCCATTTATCTGCTTTCCTACCTTCTGTAAAACTAGTCCCATATGCCTGATCCAAAGCTCCTGTGATCTATGCATATCCTTTGTTTTCTGTTGGGATATTTTTATAATTACTTTTGCCAGTGTCTAAGGTGAGGAAATTCTTTTGAATCCTCTGCACAGCCATTCCACTCTCTTGCAAGGATTTCAGTTTCTTTCACTGCTACTTAATACAGAGAAATCTGATATACCCCCACAGGTTTAAGTGCAATCCAAATTAAGCTTGATCATATCTCACAAGCTCTTGAAGAAATCTCTCACGTACCAATAGAGCAGCTGGTCTAATCATGTTTTAATGCCTTCTATGGATGTTTTTGTAAAACCTTTCCCCGGGTATTTTCTACTCACTGTGCTGCCGTACAGCTGTTGAACTCTGTGCTGACGAGTAGTTTGAAACACCAGCTATATTGGACATTTACTTCATTTTTTATTAATTTTACCTACTGATCAATCAAAACAATTGCCCTATCAAGACATTTTATGTTCTTGATATGGTCCAGTATGAAGTGAAATTCTTTGAAATGGCAACTCAAATACTTGTAGCTACACATAGTTTTCATCCTGAATATGTTATTGCATGTTAATATGATTTTACCATAGCTTTATTTGAGCCATCATGAAAAACAATTCTGATGTCATATTGTGATTATGAAAAAGGAAACTCCACTGTCTTAGGATTCGTGTTTCTTTCTACTAACTGCTAGGAGGGTTATCTAAATACCATTAAAGAACAAGTATGTTCCATTAATACCTCAGGAATTCTTGAAATAAGCGAAAAGAAACTTGCTCAAAGTCTAACAAAAATTGAAATTTTTCTCCCTGTACAAATGTCCAGTTAATGTATAAGCAGCCCAGTTGCAGAGAATTTGTAGCTTTCATCTTTTCTGTAAAGGCTGATAACTAGGTCACTAATATAATTCCTGCAGTACACATTTTCTTCCCTTCACCACTGAGTGTTTGCCATGGATCAGATTTATTTCAAATCCTTACTCCAGCAAGGGAGTAGTTTTCCAGACTCTTCATAAGCACATGGTTAGTAAGAAATATCTAGACAGCGTGTCACAAGAATCACTTTTAACAGCTCTTAATGGTCAATCAGGAATTTTATTTTACCCAGTGCAGTTTCCTTCTCCTCAACCAAATCCAAATAGCCCTTACCTATAACTTACAGCAAATAACTTATTGCAACTTTTCCCATTTTTAACACTTTTCACAGCTGCATTATATAGGTGGCTCACAGTTCAGTGAAACAAACAGAAATTTCTTTATGTATTTGCAAAGAATTTGCAACTAATCATCAAAATATCTTTATTAGTCCCAGGATATCTGACCATGCACTTTTTGTGCTATAAAATGGATTCTATTACTCCATTCATCAAGGGCATACACTATTTTAGCTGTTCATGATGCCTATGAACTTTGTGTCATGGCCAAATTTCTTAGCACTGTCCCATGGGTTAAGATATCTGATAATACTGGTCCTCTGGTTAATCCTGAAAGAATGCCCCTCCAGTCTTAGATTTCACTTTTCATTGTTACCTATTGTTACTATATCTATAGTAAGATCCATACTTACAGTTACTTTACAGACTTCTTCCTCTCCCTCTCCTGTAAGTGGGATTTTATTAAACGTTTCACTAAAGTCTTTGAGCAGCCCCATCTAAACTGAACTAGCTGGGTTTGGACCAGATGGTGCCAGAGGTCCTTTCCATCCTCAATTTCTATGCTCCTACAGCTCTTTGCAGTTTGACAAGATCCCTTACATTTCTCCTCTCTAAAAGAAAGAATAAGTTATTTAGTACACTGAGTTAACATCACATGGCCTGTTTTCCTAAAAAAAAAAATAATGTTATTTTGTTCTATTTTTGTTCACCTTCATGTCTTGCCTTGAAAGTCTGACATGCAGCCAGGTATATATGTGGTTGTACAGCATACCTGTAGTTATTGTTTCTTCTGTTTTGTACTACTTTGCACGCCATAACACACACAATTAAACACACTTCTCCTAGGGTTGAACTGAAAACTGAAGAAATTAACTAAGTAACTAAAAAAGTACATTATTCCCCATCATACTTTCACTTAATGGTCATTCTTTATTAGTTTCATCTTTATTCATCTCTATTAGTTTGTGTTGCCTTTTTCTTAATAGAGTGTTACTTTAGTTTGTATTTGCCAGTCTTTATCTTTGAGACTTAAGTTCTTGTTATCTTTTCAATCTGTTAAGCTGAAGATCTCTTTAATATCTGGCTTTTTCTTGATGGGAAGATAACAGTAGACAAGATACAAGTCAAGTGTTCATCTTCTTTTTATTCACTTACACATGTCGAATTCTTTCCACTGTTTTCAGGCATTTTTCCCTTAAGTTATGCATTTTTCAAAATCATTTCAAATGGGGACACAAGAGGTAAAAGCAGCATCTGATTGATCAATAATGCCATTCAGAGGTCTACAAAAGTTTTATTATTTGGCTGAATTGCCAAGAGGGTTACATTTGAAGGGTGCTGTCTCTGTTCTGTTTTTCAACTTTACTTTTACAGCAGTAACACTTGCCCTTCAACCGATTTACAAATTCCTGAATGTTCCTATTGTTCATCATATAAACGAGGAGTGAGTCAAGTGAGATTCAAACAGCTCTCTCATGAAAGGATAACTACTTAATAAGACAAGGTAAAATTAATTTTAAAAGTACATTCCTCACATATTGTAGGTTGACTGGCCTATTAAACAATTATCTTTTCAGTGGTTTCTCTTAGGACAGTAATTTCAGTCCTAAGTACTGAAAGGATGGGCTATGCCAATAAGCCTTAATATGAGAGGGAATTTTCCCTGCCTCAGGTTCTGATCGGAATGCAAGATATATTCAGTGACAGCTATACATTTACTGAACATGTTTCAAACGAATTGCTGGAAGCAGGGCAACCAGTTTTGTCCACTCTTTGCAAGCTTTTCAGCTTACCAATATAGCTTCTGTTTAAAAACAATCTTCTGTAATTGCACTACAATCAATATTTCTTAAAACTGGAAAAATTAAAACTGTTGTGGCATGCAAGCTATATCTCTTATCTAAATTTAGTATTAAGCTTCACTGATGTCACTTTAACCTTAAGTTTTCCTGCTGTTATTAGTTATCAGTATCTTGCAATGAACAGTTAAAAAATTGTCACCATAAGTGTTGTTCTTTCCTAAAAAATATGAGTTATTCTTCATCTTTTTAGCCTTCCTTCCTCTAGAAATTCTCTACTTATTTAGAGGCATTTCTCTACATAGCTCAGAGACAGCTTCCATGGTCTGTATTTCTAGATAAGACAGACATTTTACTGAAAACAGTTTCATCTTCAAGTTTGGCTTGAGGTACCTTTGTCCAGAGGACCTTTCAATCCCTTTATTTTCCATTTCACTCTTCTTGCTTACTTCAGTTTCACACTAAGAGTAAATCATATATAGAAAAATAACAAATTGAAGTGAATGTAGTTCATTAAACCATTATTAAGGCGGTCCAGTAATACAAAGTCTCACAGCTCTTTGTAGTCTAAACTCCACAAATTATTTTTATGTGTGTATAGGTTTTAGATTTACATTGTTGTAAGGCACAGTGGAGCTTTTTTTTCATCCAAGACGCTGTTTTGTAATATAGTTTCATCCATTAGGACTTTGTCTCATAAGTTAACTTTTGCAACAGTTTCACTCAGGTGGTAAAAAACCACATCTCCATTAACAAGATATTATTTCCCAGCAACACAAGGGCAAGAAGGAGGACCCAGGAACTACAGACGACTGGTTAGCCTTAACTCACTCGCAGTTCCTGAAAGTTACGAAGCAAATACTCCTGAAAACCATCTCCAAGCACGTGGAAGACAAGAAGGTGACTTGGAAGAGTCAGAATTTATGAAGAGTAAATCATGCCTGAATAACCTGGTTTCCTTCTATAATGAGATGACTGGCACTTTGGATGGGGGAAGAACAGTGGATGTTGCGTGCCTTGATTTAGTAACACCTTTGACACTGTGTCCCACAGCATCCCTATGGCCAAACTGGTAATATCTGGACTCATTAAGTGGACAAATAAGGTGGGTGGAAAATCCACCGGACCACCAGGCTCTAGGGATTGTGATCAGTGACATAGGTCCAGCAGGTAGCAGGTTACTAGTGACATCTTTCAGAGAGATATACTAGAGGAAATTCTGTCTAATATCTTTGCTAACAATGTGGACAATGGGATGGAGTACACACTCAGCATGTTCCCAAATGATACCAAACTGGGAGAGTAGTCGAGAGTTGGAATAGCAGCCCTGCCCTCCAACTTCAACAAAGGCAAATGCAAAGTCCTGCACCTGGGATTGAGCAACCGATACAACAGCATAGGCTGGGGACAGAATGGCTGGGGAGCAGCTTTGCAGCGAAGGACCTGGGAGTTCTGCTGGAGAACACTGCTGGGAGTACTCTGCCTGGTTCTAGGCTCCCCAGCAGAAGCCATTAGTAGAAGGCACTAAACCTGATAGTGTGCTAACAAGTTGGTTGACGGCTGAAGCACATGGCAGACAAGGAGAGACGGAGAGAACAGGGTTTGGTCAGCCTGGAGAAGGCAATGTTAAAGAGAACATTATTGTTATCTACAGCTACCTAATGGGACAACATAGACAAGACAGAGCCAGACTCAAAGGAGTATAGATAAGGACGGGAGGTAACAGACCCAAGCTGAAGTACAGGAAATTCCAGTTAGATGTCACAGAAAATGCTTTCACTATTAGGACAGTCAAACACTGGACCTGGTTACTCAAAGAGGTTGTGGAATTCCTGTCCTTGAGGAATTAACTGAACAGTCTCTGAGCTATCTGAACTGATTGGACCCACTTTGAGCAGAGAGTTGGATTCCACCTCCAGAGGTCTTTTCCTACCTAAATTATTCAATGATTCTACAATTCCATGAGATGTTCAATTAGTTCTGCTTAGATGATCTAATGAGCAACTTCCTTTTTGGGATACCAGTTTAGTAGAACTCTCAGAGAAGTCTGTCTAAAGGAACCAGAGTTCTTTCAAAAATGTTGTCCAAATACAATGCATGTGAAAATCGGGTCTTAAGGTATGTTTTCTGAAATTCACAAATGATGACAAAGGTGACACTCTACCT
Source organism: Phalacrocorax carbo (assembly GCF_963921805.1). NCBI lineage: Eukaryota > Metazoa > Chordata > Aves > Suliformes > Phalacrocoracidae > Phalacrocorax > Phalacrocorax carbo. The sequence continues at coordinate 155,752,961 of NC_087513.1, read as the reverse complement.
CAAAAAAACAAGGTGTTGTGCACATCCTTTCATTAATATTTACATGTGGCTAAAATATTGGAAGCCATATGAGCATTTCAATAGTAAACTATTCAAATGTATGTAAAACTTCTCACTTAAACCTGGTTCTTGACAGTTACGTTCAATACCATTGTAGATATCAGAAATACTTTCTAGTCAACTTTCTGCCTCTGACATAGATAGATGTGTTGTTGATATGATTGACCTCCAGGCCCTCTTAATGCAGCTAGATGGTGAAAATAATTTGATCCTTTGCTTTGTAGGGAAAAGTTTAATCTGATAAAAATCTCTACAATTACAGGATTCATCAGAAGTAAAGTCCACACAAAAATTCAGCAACGGATTGCACTTTAAAAAGATACAGATTAGTAAATTGATTCACCCTGCAAAGTTATTTGTTCAAAACCCTTCTTTCTTAAGTAATACTTAACATTTTACTCTCCTTGGTTTTGAATTATATCCTGAAGTACTTGGATTTCTTCTCTTCAGACAAGCAGTACTTGGGTCCAGTTTAGCCTTGTGTAAATGAATACTTTGACTCATGTAAGGAGGTTTACACCACTATATCAGTCAGTGGAAAATGAAGAGTCCCTATGTTATTTGTGATTCTTTTCTATTAACTACACAACTTCCAAAAGATGTCAGAGGTTTAGAATTCTTTTTTTCTTATTTTCTATATCTTTAGTGTCCTGAATGAAAGTATAGTCTGCTTGATGGATTACTTAGCTCAAATATTTGTCCATAGTGAACTCAACTGGTAATCACATATGAGAATAATTATATAAACCCTGGTTTATATTTTTTCTGCAGGGGAAAAACACTTGGAATATTTACTTCACTCTTCTTCCTTATCTGAGCATGTTTATACCACCCTCAGAAAGCCTTCAAATCATTTAGCTTTCTAAGTTTCAGAACAAGTCCATGCTAATCATACACTTTCCCCAATGTGTAATAACTGTGGATTTATAAAAAACTATCATGCTTCTCTTCATTGGTTATTTCACAATAGCATCCCTCTCTCGACAAGCATTAAGATTTTACCAGCTTTTCATTTTTCAGTAGCCACCAATAGGCTTTGAAGTAACTATTCTATAGCAGGTTTCCTCTGCACAGTTTGATGTGATCAAGATTCCTCTGAGCATCTTATCTGAGTCAAAAATTCAAACTCTTAATAACATCAGACTGGAGTTATTGCTAGTAATTTTTACAATGGCTTCGATTCCCAAATGTACTGTAAATACTAAAAAAATTGACTAACATAGTTTTGTTCCAAGAGTCATAAGATGTGAAAGAAAAACAGGTTCACAACTGATTACCATTTGAATCTAGTCAATAATAGGTCTTTCTGTTACATGGCCATGTATGGCAGATATTAATTGCAATATTGGCAACATTTCTATTTAGCATCCTGATGTTAAAAATTATTTGGTAAAACATAATGATTAAAGTACAATACAAGAATTCAAAATCATTTAATATCACTGTTCTCAAAAGGGCATATTTTAGAAATTTTGATCATACTGCAATCTGCTCAAAGCTGTTAAAGTATGGATAATTTCGTTCAATTTTCCAGTAGGTTTCTGCCTTGAATAAGTAAATAGTGGGTAATGGTTTGTGTCAAAGTCCTTGTAACACTCCATTAAACATAAAGCATGACAATCTGATCAGATGTCTCTTTTATAGTCAGAAACTGACTTGTGACTTTGGGAGTTACTCAGCTGCATCAGGTCACATCAGAAGTCTAGTCTTTTCATCTTCTAAAAATCCCTTATGGCTTTACATCTGACAAATTTTGAATCATAGCATCATGACCTCACTTTAAAAACTGCATTTGATATAGTCCAAGCACTGTTACTGAATGGAAAGTAGAGCACTCTTCTGCTGGGGACTGTATAAAAGGAAACCCTCTCTTCTAATGCTTTAGATTTAAATCATATTCTTAAGCTGCAAGTATTTCATTTACATGAAAAGAAATTAGACTTCAAAGTTGTCAAGAGCCTAGCTTAAAATACACACAAAACCAAGGGAATCCAGAGTTAAAAGAAAATCATTTGTCCATTCAAACACTAATATTTCATTAACATAATGTTTAAAAAACAAAAATACACCTTGTTTTAATAACTTATAAAATAAATATAGAAGCAGAGATTCTCTGTGTTGTGCACAGATAGCAGTAGAGTTTGCCTATGTAAAGTCTTTGTAATGATGTACATTTAATGTAGCATTCAAAATCTGAAGCATGATGACTCCCCACCTGAAACAGAGTCATAAGCCTTTCAGAAACTGTTTGCCCATTTCTTTCTTTCCTGTAGGGTAATTTTACTTGTCTGAAGTTCCAAGGAAAAGGAAAGGTTAGGACATGGTAAGTAAGGGAAAGAGTACAGACTCAAAGGATAGAAGACAGGAGAACATCAAGGAAAGGTGTAGAAAAAAACAGTTTGTTCGCAACGTTCAGCAGAGCTGGAGGTCAATGAAACCTCTTTAATGGCCAAGGACCAGTGTCAGAGAATTGTGAAGAGAACCATTGGCAAACACTGGTGAAATAAAACAGGCACTTTATGCCTTCAAATTCATGGCTTTGCACTTTTGGCATGATGAAATTTTACAGTTTGTAGCCAAACCTTTACGTATACCCTGGGACAGGGAGGGACTTAAACCATGCCCCCTTCCTGATTAATATTATAGAAGACATGGTCTGTCATTCCTGGAACATTGGAACAATTTGTAAACAATCTGATGGTATTATAAACAGCATTTCTATAAAATTATTAACATTTTAGATGTCTAATTTTATAAAAGAATATAGAACTGCTCTATGTCAGCTCATCTAATAAAGTATATCATCTCTCACTCAAAGCCATTCTTTCTCACATTCTTGAAACAGGGCAGTTACAGAAGCAGAAAATGAACAATATGGAGAAGAGGTGATGTCTAGCTATTGGCATAATCTTACAGTGCATTAGATGACGGCTTTTCCATAAAGACAGACCCTGATTCTAGTATCAGTTTTATACAGGGTTTTATTTGTATGGACTTGCTAGTGAAATCACACTTCATTTCCTATAATTCCCTACATTGACAATGGATTTTTTGGGCAACATTCTCAAAAGGGTTTGTTGCTGATATATTATTTCAGTGTCACCACTGCTACCTTTCTGCAATGGTAAAAATAGATTATATTTTGATATTGTGTTTAATCTGAAACTATAAATTGCAAGTGGTTTCTGAGTCACTCTGTTTTATTCCATTAAGTCTGTATTTCTAGAACACCCATTTACAAGAATATACTTTCCCCACCTCTGCCTCATACAGCTGGAGGTATTGTACAAAAACCGAGCATTGGTATAGAACACTTTTTAATCAATTAGAAACAATAATAATACCCCAGTTAATCCAAATTAGCTTCTTAAATCCCTTCCACAGAATAAAGCCCATTAGTAATATTAAACTTCACTAAAGAAAACACTACCTTGCTTCTTGGTGGAGTGGGAAAATTTACTTAAAACATGGTTCACACTCCTTACTTAAGGCTCTGATATGAACTAAAAAATTAAAGGAAGTTTAATCTAAATTAGAACCTTTTAAAACATCCACAAAATAGTAACCTATTGTTCTCATGGGATTTCAAACTCTTATGCTTAATATCCAATAGATTACAAAGCCAAACTCTAGACCAAATATTTGGTGTAACTTGAGTTTTGCCCATTATTCTTTCTTCTTGCTGGCTGAAAAAAAAATCTTGATGTAATTGTACCCTGGAGAAAAACAGTTTCCTACAAAGCACAAAGCCAGGTGCAGGAGAGCTTTTATTACAAACAAACATCCTAAACTGAGGCCTGTGACTTGTTTAGGATGGTTTAGGATTGATCCAGTCATAAAATAGATACCAAAACACTGAGATATCTACTATGTTTAATATTCAATGAATTGTTTTAATGAGCATGACAAAAGAGATTTTATATAATTCTCAACAGACTTTTTGTTAGTAAAGCCATTAAGATAGTATAGAGAAGCAAATGAAAAACAAAGGGAAAATAACATTTTACAGTACATAAATAAAATATCTATTAATCTTTTGGGACAAACATTTTTTATATGAAATAGCACAATTAACTCTTGGGCAATATGTTTTCTTATTACAATCATACTGTGAGGGGAGTTGTCTTAGAAAGTTTATTTACATTTTGTTTAGCAAAGGAAGAAATACATATATTTTTTCCCAGAATTCAGCATACTTCTTGAACTAAACCAATATAAATGCAAACAGGATGGAAGAAAAGACCTGAAAAGGGAAATTCTAAACACTTCAGGGATTTAATACTGATTTCATGCTAAAGAGAGTCTTTGACCCCTCTCCAGAAGTGAGCATGATAGCTGTCCCATGATGGTTCACTTGCACAGGAATTAATTTCATTCTTTATACCTTGAAATCAAGAAGGAAGTTCATGAACCATGCACCATCATGACCTTCAGTCATCATGGTAGGATGGTCAGAAGATAAAGTATGTGCTAATCCACAAAAAAAAAAGGAAAACCTGTCTTAGTCAAATAGTCATATAAGAGTAACAACTCAGTTTCATTATTAACAATTTTCTTAGCAGCTAAATTTCCTTTCTATTGCCAGCTTTTATGCCTTTACCATACACTGACATTCTTTTGCCATGGTCCTGTCACATGTCCAGCCTGCTTCCTATTCTCCCTGCATGTTTAAATGCATTCACTACAGGCCATAATTACATTTGGGTTTAACAAAACTGTTGTATTGGGTGTAGGTGGCAAGGTTTTGGTGGTGGGGGCTGGAGTGGTAGCTTCTTTAAGAAGACACCAGTCGGACAGAGCCAGCTTCAGTCAGCTCCAAGATGGACCCACCACTGGCTAAAGCTGAGCCCATGATAACATATTTTAAAAAGGATAAAGCTGAAAGGAGTGAGGAAAATGTGCAAGAAACAACCCTGCAGACACCACGGTTAGTGAAAAAGGAGGGGAAGGAGGTGCTCCAGATACTGGAGCAGAGATTCCCCTGCAGCCCATGGGAAGACCATGGTGAAGCAAGTCATCCCCCTGCAGCCCGTGGGGGTCCACAGTGGAGCAGATATCCACCTGCAGCCTGTGGAGGATCCCACGCTGGAGCAGGTGGATGTGCCCTTCAGGGAAGCTACAGCACATGGCTAGCCCATGCTGGAGCAGGCTCCTGGCCTGAACTGCAGCCACGGAGAGAAGCCATGCAGGAGCAGGTTTTCTGGCAGGACCTGTGACCCTGGGGGGGACCCCCACTACAGCAGTCCATTCCTGAAGAAATGTACGCCTTGGAAAGGACCCGTGCCAGGGCAGTTCCTGAAGAGCTGCAGCCCATGTTGAAGACCCACATTGGAGAACTCCCTGGAGGAAAGTATCCCATGGGAGGGACCTTACACTGGAGCAGAGGAAGACTGGGGGGAGGAAAGAGCATCAGAAATGAAGCGTTATGAACTGACCACAACCCTGCTTCCCCATCACCTTCTGCCACCTGAGGGGAGGAGGTAGGAGAGTTAGGAGTGAAGATGAGCCTGGAAAGAAGAGTGTTGTAGAAAGCAGTTTTTAGTTTTGTTCTTATTTCTAACCATCCTCATCTGTTATTAACTGGCAATAAATTGAATTAATTTCCCCAAGTCAAGCCTGTTTTGCCGTGACAGTAACTGGTGAGTGATCGCCCTGTCCTTGTTTCAACCCATGAGCTTATTCATTGTATTTTCTTCTTCTGTCTGCTGAGGAGGGGGTGTGAGAGAACGATTGGGTGGGCATCTGGTGGCCTGGCAAGATTAACAAATCACAGTCCTTTGTAGTGCCCAGTGTTGGCCAACCAGACCCATTACAACTGTGAAAATAAAAGATAAGCAATTTCGTTGGGCTGGATTACCTAAAGTTCATTGATAACTAGTAGGATGAGCAATTTGTAGTCACAGCAGAAGATTTTCACGTAAGTGAGAACTGTATAAGTGGAGTAGTCTTAACAGTGAGCTTCCAGGTAAAAGGATAAAACCGTGCCCTTTCACCTATAAAAGCTTGATGCATCCCATTGTGAATCAGAACAGCCATAGGAGGCCATTCTGTATGGAAGTCCCTCCTCTCAAATTCTGATGAAATGCCTTCATGGAGTAGAGTCTCTACATGTTAAAAAAAAAAATCTAGTGTGTTTGGCTTATCATGAGATTGTAGAAGATTTTGCTGCAATCCTAGGACCTGCAGAAAAAGGCATTTGAGAATCTTCTGCCAGATGAGGGCAGACAGAACAGTGCAGAGGCCAGGAGAAAGGAAGACCAAGGACATGGAAGCAGCATGGAGTCAGCAGTCATTGCCTGGAAACCTGCTTCTGGAAGCACTGGGGTGCTTGTGTGCTTGAAGCTGGAGAACACCATGGTCTGAAAATAGGCTGGAAAGAGATCAGACTCATCCTCTCTATGATTTTGTAATTTTTTTTCCACTCTCCAAGGCTGTGCACCTGTGGAAGGGGGTGGGGGGGAGAAGAGGGATTTGGCTCATACTGGCCACATAATTACAGGTCTATCATAACAGATACACACACACAAAGAAGCAGTCCCTAAAATCAATAAAGCTTCAGCAGATGGAACACAAAATTACAGTGAAAATGTTGTGACCAACACACAGAGCCCTAGGAAAACTCTTTGGAATAAGACTGACGCATACTACAGAGACTAAGCCAAACCTGATTCAAAAAGATTTTCCCATGTTTTAAAAATCAGCTGAATCATGTTCATATAGGACATATGTGCACACTTCCTTTATTATCTACTGATCTCTAAGGTTGCAGTGCACTAATCTAAAATTCACTGTGCTAAATCCATTTGCGGGGTTAGAGCAGATATATTCTTTTATATTTATTTTGAGGAAAGACTGGTCATTTTTAGAATCATACCCCAGCTTAACATCTTAACCATCAATTCACAGAATTCAGTAGAACCGTGTGTTTCTAACTACCTAGACTTGGATAGGTTACTAAATCTGGTTGATTGTCAGGCTTTTTTAGTAGCGCTCTCTGGGTCTTTGCTGAAGAGAAAAAGTTCTGATATACAAGATTCAATTTTCAATTTCATATCACATTTTAATACTTGTAAGGCTGGCTCAGTCATGCTTTGCTCATAAACATCTTCAACTGCCTTAAAATAAAGAAATGGAAGAAGTAATATTAAAGTGACCTGAAATGACTGAATTATAGAAAGGGATAATACAGCCTCCAAAGCCAGTATATGAGCACCTTAAAATATCCAAATAAGGCCAATAATTTGTGTGCACCTTAGTCCCTCATCCAGCAGAAAAGGTGTTTATCAGTTGAATATTCAATCATTTATTATGTGTATTGCCAAATTTCTCTTCAATAATTGTTTACTGAGATTTATCTAGCATAGTAATTTAGTCTTTAGTTAGGTTTACCATTGCTTCAATATTTATTTCATTTCAAATAATAATCAGTAAAACAAAGCTGTAGCCTGAGACCATATCCCATGCCAATAGCATGCAAAATTGTCTATTAAATTAAAATAACCAACAAGAACTGTCAAGCTCTATAGTGTCTTTTCAAATCAATCTCTGTAAGAAAAGTCAGGCTTTATCTTAATAACAACAATAGCTGCAATACATATTTTCCCTTTTCTTTTTCCTTAGCAAAACGTAAAAGTGACAGCACATGATCTGAAATGCCAATTAATACAGACAGCAGAAAATATCTTTTGAGAGAGAGATAAAATAGCTTTCTGTTGCTTATTTGTGGTGCTCTGTAAGAGCAATACAGTAGCTAATGTTCATACCCTCTATATTGTCTAAGACACAAATGTGTGCTCAGTAGCAGGAAATCCCTGCCCAGCTGATAAGAAAGGAGGACTACTCTACACTATTCAAAGAAACTGTGAGGTTAAAATTGGATTGTTATTCAGCCTGCTTTAGTTTTGAAAAGTCTATTTTATTTTTAACCCTTAGAGAAATAGTTCCAGGCAGATTTGACTTTTAGAATGACTAACCTTTTCTATATTTTAAGGAATAGTGACCTGTTTAAAAGTTTATTATTAGAAAAGAGGACAGTTCTTTTATTTGTCCAAAACATCTATTTCTGAACTATTTAAAACAATTCTATACATACATATTTTAAAAAATATTAATGGAAATATATTTTTATTAATCCTCTGGAAAGAAATATAACAAGTCAGTAAAGTTAATAAAGTCAGATCAATGATAAGTTCATATTAATGGGCTTTTGGGTTTGGGATATATTTCATTTAATGAAATTGCCACTATGATTGTCAGTAGTAAATGAATTATAAATAAAAGATATATTCCCTATGTGGCCTTGTGGTTGGAATTCAGCTCCAGGGATTAGATCAAATTAATTTGATACTGTTATTTCAATATAAAACAGTACTCTACAACACAAAATCACCACACACAAAGTGTGAAAACCCTTTGCTATGTGCTAAAGAATGCCAGCAATCAGAAAGACAAGAGGCAGATTTATTTGCTGTCCTCAGCAAATTCAGAGAAATACCTGAAGTAATATAAATTAGACCTCAAAACAGTTTATGGGCTGAAAGGACATTAAAGTGGGAGTATGAGTGTAAATCACACATGGAATTGTTGGTGGAATTAATGAAGTAGGGCAATTGCTTTTTTCAGTTATAACTTTTAAGGTTCCTCATTTTACAGTTTGTACTGATTTAAAATCCTCAGACAGTGTCAGAATGGAAGAAAGTTACTCTACAAGATTGCTTCTGAGAGCAGAAGTGTCTAGTTAAGTTGAACTTGACATTGGGTGTATTCAAGTGGTTTTGGAAAGTGTGTCATGTAGAAGAAGAGATAAAATACACGACTTGGGATTTTTTTGTAGGTGTACAGGTGATAAAACATGGTTCCTCTTATCTGCAGAATTTTATCATTACAGAAGAATTTTTATGATGGTCTTTAATCTAATCAGACAGAGTAACCAGGGTAAATGCTAAATTATCATTTTGTACCCCACCTTTATACCTACTTTTAAAGTATTACTTGCTTTTGGAACAACATATACAGCTACATGCACAACTAGTAACTCTTGAGTAACTATGGAGCATTACAAAGAGTTTAAGCATGACTTCCATAGGGTTACATCACGTTAATAGCCACAGGGTTGTTCATCTTGGCTGAGTAATATAGGACTCTGTGGTCAGAGAGGTTGAATCAGCGGGGACTTCTAAGATTAATACTGTCACATCACCCTTGGACCCAGTTACCCATCTATCCATCTGTCCATCCTAGTATAAAAGGATTCCTTCCTTTGGGGAAGCATTGCTACCTACTACCCCTGAGTTATTTCTCAACCTTTCTTTCCCCTGAAATACTAGCTTTAAAGTTCAAAGTGACAGTTTTTAAAGTGCCATGGCATACTAAAAGGCTTTATCTTGCTAGGGGTTTGGGAGGTTTTTTTCAGTAGAAGTTCACTTCACTGAAGGTTCCTAGCTTGCATAACATCTTTAAAAATACACTGCATATAACCCAAAATCAGAACAATAGATGCAAACACCATATGTAGTATGAAAAATAGCATTCATACTATACTTCCTGCTCATGCTTTGTAAATACCAGCAGAGGTGATTTTGATGAGGAATGCTGGACAATAATCCAATGCAATGCCAGCTTTACCTTAGGTAGATCCAAGACCCATTAAGAGGTTCATAAGATTTGTGCTATGCTTTTTAAAGCATGCTGCTCCATTACAGGACCCTCATGGGATTTAGGGAGTTTTGCCTTAAGAATCACACCCGGGCAATCTAAGATGACTGCAAGGAGATAACAGGTATGAAATATCTCACCTCCCTTGGCTGTTATAATTGATATTAGCCTGCTTGCTAGAGCCTGAGTGAAGCCTGTGCCTGACCTAGTTGGCACTTAAACATGTACCCCACTCCCTGGCCAAACCCTGCGTCTTGCCATTGCCTGCCCAAGCCACACACAGTGCAGTCCAGGCTCTTTCCAATGAAGCCATGTGTCGCCTGACTTCCACCTCAGTTGTTCCCACTGGGGGCCTGGGGGGCCTCTTCTCTTTCTGCTATTACAGGACAAGCTGTGTTTTTGTAATTTGTCTTGCACCTCACCCTTGGGTCATAAGGCTTACATTATCTCTTACAAAAGGGAAAATTTTTGTTTGACCATACTTAAACTCGACTTCTGCATTGCAGATTTCCCATCACTGCAAATCAGACAGTCCCAGCTCTTACAGAGGACTCAGCTGAAAACTCCTCTCTGGCCCTCCATTAATGAAAACTAATCCCAAAAGAGGTTCTTTAAAACAAACGCTTTTTATATTCCGCCAAACACAAACAATATGCACAGAACAGGGTTTAAATAATAAGCCTGTATGTGCTTTTTTCTAAATTTATCCTTTGTTTGCAAGCCTACGCTGGCTTCCCTTTGCCCAGTTGCACCCAGATCTGTGTAGCAGCAGACACACCGTGCTGCTGCACTCTCAGTGCCTTCCCTTGAGACTGGGGAGCTGCATGCTTGTGGTGCTGTGACTAAGCCAGACAACCCACGAGAGCACACCACAGAAACCAATGCCAAAACAGGGACAGGAATGGACTAAGGCCCCACCCCTACCTATAAATACAGACATGCTATTTCACTCGGCTTCTTTTTGTTTCCACTTCTCTCTTCAGAAATAATCTTCAACTGTGTACCTTCAGTTGTAAATTCTGCCCCTGGTCTCACTGCCCTAGAAAATACATCATTAGCTTCATTACAGTAGATCAGACAGCATTATCCAAAAGTGTTCATCTAAAAATCTCTGAAGGTTTTTTGGTATGCTTTTGGAAAAAATGGCTTGTCATTCTTTTCCTGGTCTTTGCAATTGTTTCATTTCCTTTCATTTTCCCTATAGAAGTCTCTTTTGGTTTAACTCCGTACTGCCTGCAGAATAATATAAAATGGGTAAATTAGTAAGCATATTCTATTCATACAATAAAGTACTGATATAGCCTTTGTTTTCCACATCTCCTGCACCTTAGTGAAATAGCTAAGCAGATGTGTTTTGTAACTATCCTAGAGAAGTTTGGTTACAAACTCGGTTTTGGATGGTACATTTGTTATATCCAAAAGCAAAATGTTTCTTCCTATCAATAATGCAGTTTTCATAAAATACCAGACGTCAGCCTCAAAATGCCAGTTTCCCAGATCAAGGTTTCATATTCCATCCTGTGATCTCATTGCCCCACATGCTCCTTTCAGCAAGCCCGTATTTCATTCCAAGCACATCTAATTGTAACTCTATGTCTCTAGGTAAAATGAGCCCATAGAATTTGTTGGCTCTCTCCTGATTTCTTCATTCTTTCCCAAGGATTTTCTGTCAAGGCTCACATATTTGACAGTACTCTTCCAAATGCGGCAATGGATGGATGGAGGGATGGATGGATGGATGGATGGATGGATGGATGGACGGATGGAAGGAAGGAAGGAAGGAAGGAAGGAATGATGGATGTTAAGTGCCTGAACTGCTTCTTTTGACTCTGCTTCCCCAAATTCAGGTACATCACATTGCACAACACCCTCATCCCTAGTTTCTCACTAACAATATGCAGTAGGTTATCTTTCATGGTCACAGAGCACTTATTCCAAGTTAGCCAATGTACCTGATGCTTCCCCTCTGGAAATGGGTGGAGGTCCTGCTTGCTCTGAGTCATGTCAGCTTACAGGCACTGGGATTGTGACCTGAGGATAACAGCTTTCACTTTTGTCTGTAATGGAGGGAGAGGATGTTGACCTTCCCTCCCCTTGTGTTTCCCTATCATCTCATGTATTTTCACTGATACCCTCAGCTGCATTCCTGCAGCCAACTGTCTCTGCTTTTAGTGAGGATAGGACCAGATTTCTGGCACATGCATATAATATAACTTCCAAGCAAAATATCAAAAGATATGTCCTTTGATATCTTCCCTGACAGTATCCCTGACCTTTACTGGGCGTGTGCAGAAATGTGCTTTCCAGAAAGCAGACATGGTTTCACATTTGGAACTTCCAGCTGCTTTTTATACCCTCCCAGCATCTGATATTTTCTTTTCCCCATATGAGATCATATTAGAGTTCCAGCAGTCCCTGTGCCCCAACCCTCTTAAATATCTCCCCACCGCACACTCCTTCACCACCCCCTTCGCACCAAGGTATTTTGAAACTCCCAACATGAAACTTTAAAATAAGCAGTTGTTTGTAGTTGTTTGATGAGACGAGTCACCTATCAAAGGATCATAGATCTCAGAAGAATTAGCAATGTACATTTCTGGCAGAAGATGTATTACATGGTTAACTGCATTAATCTGAAACCCAAAAGCCATTCTAGTGGGGAATACAGCAGGTCACCTACCTGGTCCTCAGAACATGCAAATTCTTCCCAGCTAAAATTTCACGAATGTTTCTGTGAGTGTTCTTCCCTTCAACTCCTTGCCAGTGCCTCTGGAGTAATTCACAAATGTTTTCTGACATGACCCTAATCTGTTCTCCTTCCTTGGGAACTTGTGAGCCTCCTTTTCAGACTAATTCAATACCCTTCCACTTTCAAACATGCTTTTTGTTAGGGCTTTCTGAGGTGAGATTTACAAAGAAGAGGCACATATTTTATTTTAGCTCATTTCTAAGTGTTTAATTATCATAGAATAACCCATAAAAACTCAATCCATCAATTTAAATCCTTTTTTAAATCTCATATTTTCAACCCAAATTTACTTAAGCATGTGAAATTCTGGTACTGTTCCCACCAACTTAGCTGACCTGAACATCCGACTCTAATCTTCTTCCCAAATAAATCCAAAATTCACGAATGAGATTTCCTTGTATCCAAGACCATGGGATGTTGAGTTCAGTCAATGTGCTCTAAGCATACTTGCTGCTAAAACCAGGCAGCTGGCCACACAATACAGAAGATACATTGCTTTTCGTTTAAACATGCTTCTTGTGTTATAGCCCTATAGTTAAAGCACTCATCCAGTAAACAGAAGTGGCTTTACCATCCAGTTTCACCTTTTACATTCAATGACCCTGGCTATGAAAGAGGCTAGGCTGAGGCCTGGTTCAACAGTTCCTGTAAGAACCATAGCACTGGTTATTCAGGCATGCAGAACCCAAAGGGATCAGATAGAAGACAAGAACAAGACTGAGCAGCCTGTGAAAAGGGTGTTCACAGAAGCTGGTGGAGGAAGAAAAGATGGATAGATGGACTTGTGATCTAATTCCAAAGGCAGTGCACATTAAAGTAAGCAAACATCAGGAAAAATACATCCACAGCCCTCCACTCCTTCAGCTCTGCCAGTGCAACTTCATATAGCATCTATATTGGACCTACTGTAGCCCATTTGTCATTATTCATTCCTGCAGCTTTTTGTTCCTCAGCTATACCAATTCCTATTTGTTCTGTCTGCTTTGTTGACAAGCCTCAGATACTCCAGCTCTTCCTGTTAGTCCTTCTCTCTGCAATTTCTTTAAGAAGTTTCAGGCTCATCTGAATACATTTTTTTAATGAGGGGCCTTCTGAAGTGAGTAAGATCATTCTGATATTCTTCCTGGCCATATAAGCTTCTTATCCAAGACATTCACATGCCCAGAAGATACATACCAAACTCCCAAGTGAGCTGAGGAAGCATTGGGTGTGGTTCACATGCAAGTCCTGACATTTCCTCAAGTCCTACCACTCCAATGAAGAATGGATTTAGACTGGGCCTTGCCCAGCCTAAATGGGAAGACCAAATGTCTTCTTCCTAATACCCGCCTACTAGCCCAGTACCACCACTGGTCTCATGCTGAATCCCAGCATGTCATCACCCTGAACTGCTCAGGAGCCTCAGGGCTTGGCTGTCCTGTAAAGTAGCATCTTGATTCATTTCCCTTCAGTAATTGGTGCTGGAGAACTAGGTTTACCCTCATGAATCTTCTTTTAAAAATGACATATAGTTCTACACTTCATCAGTTCAATATAGCACAAAGGCATGACTCTCCTGTTCAACATCTTTAGGCTCAAACACAGGTTTTATATCTTTATCAACTGCGTAATTTGAGAGAGATGTGTATAATCATTTTTAATGCATGATCTTTTCCCTCTACTCCTCCTTTCCCTCTACTCCTCCTTTCCCAAACAACATGACAACCTTTCCCCGACTTCTTTTTTAGTAGATGTTATTTTCATTATTTTTGTAACTCATTGCAAAATATCAGCCAGAATCCTGCTACTGCCACCAACAGTCACAGGTGCAGTCAGCTGTATTTTAAACACCTTGATGTCTAGATATTAAGTTGGTGCATCTGTTTCCTTTGTCACTGCAAAAGGTGAAATCTTGCCATTTGAAGACGCATGTAGAAGAAATGGGTCAATGTCAAATAAAAAACATAAAGCATAAAAAGCAGAAAAGAAAAAAAAAATTAAAAAAAATCAGAATGTGAACTACTTGTCAGCCATATAGAAAAGGCTTGGAGAAGACCAAATTCAAGATTTTCCATAGAATTATGATACGCTTCAACTTCAAGCCTGCTACATCACTGTCAACAAGGGTTTAACGCCATAGATCTTCCCTGGAAGAAGAACATACACAAAAAATTTCCACAGCAGCTCGGAAAGACACCTTATTCCTCCAGACCATTAAAAATGTCAACTCCACCCCTCCTCTTCTGTTTGTGCAATTCACTTATTGGAGTTATATGTCAAAATACTGCAGTATACAGCTTTGTTTGTAACGTTCCCACATCAAACAGGAAAGGGATGTCATCCTTTAAACTGTGCGAATGAGAAGCAGATTAGAAAGCTCTAAAGCTAAAAAAGATCTAGAATCTATTCAGAGCTTTTTTATTTCTTAAAATACTGTTTTTGTGTATTGGAGAGAACATTAGGGATCTGCCTTCTGCAGTGAAAAGAATTGCCAGCTGGAGGGAGAGGTCGGGGAGGGAGGGAGGGAAGGAAGAGAAGGAAGGGAAGGAAGGGAGGAAGGAAGGGAGGAAGGAAGGAAGGGAGGGAGGAAGGGAGGGAGGGAGGGAGGGAGGAAGAAGGCGAGCACTTTACTGCTGCAATATGGAGAACTGAGAAATCTGTCCTGCTGCCCCTGTGTTTGATATAGATACCTTCTTAGGCAAAAGAAGGAAAGGCAGGATGAATATGTGAAAGTGTAGAGCTGCAGGGAGGGAGGGCTGAGGAGAATAAGGGGCAATCATTAATCTTCTGAAAGCAAGAGTTTCACATCCAGCAGCATAAAGACTTCCTGTGAATATTGAACTTTCTTATTATATAATACACAGAAAAGGGCTACAGCAGCATAAACTGAACAAAATTATATTAAGGTGGATTTTATCAGAAATTAATACAATACCATTTCAAAGAGATTTATGACAGCTGTATAGCCTTTCAGTGGTTAAAAAAAAAAGGCTTTTTTGCACAGAACTGGCTGTCACCTCTGGTAAGTAGAAACATATGCATTTTCATTCCACTGCATATAACATAGGCATTTTGCCCTGAAATTTAAAAAGCACACCCAATACATCAGTAATCAACCTGTATCTAATGCTGCATGTAGATCTATGGCAGGTGTGGAAGCTTATGTGGAATCATATAGGCATGTGAATACATCCCATTTCGGTTGTAACCTAAAATTTTATGGAGTCACGAAACTCAAGTTATTCATGACGAACTCTCCACTATATTTCTCTGTGTGCATGACTCACATTTCTGAATGCCACCTCCAATCTCTCTTACTTGCCTCCCTACCCCCACACCTCTAGCCTCATCCACCTTTTCTGTTATGGTGCAATGCAAAGTAAAACAAAATAAAACTACAGAGAAGTCTGAGATGGAGTATGGAAAGAAAATTTGAGGTTGAACACAAGGGCTAATCTCTGCTCGTTTGCTCCCCTCTGCAATGAGAGTGGCTAATCTGCAGTAAGGTTCCTCAAAACCCAGGTTTCTGAATGCAAGATTCACTAGACAGTAAGCAAGAGCGAACAAGGAACTAATCTTGTCTTTGGCTAAAGGTAGAAGCAATATTGGCAATGGGCAAGGGACAAATCTCCCAGCAATCTCATCTGCTAGCCTGGGTGTCTTCCCTTTCTCCTCTTTTTCCTGAACTCCTAAAGTAAGAGGAAAGTCAGAGTCACTTCACTAGTTTCCACTAACTTGCAATGTTTTTTCTAGAGTTCTTGGTTGAATTTTACACCATTAATTTTACTTCTAAATTTACTCTGTGTGGGTCTTTTGGGTGGGTGTTTGTTTTTTTTTTTTGGTGGGGGGGGGCAAGGGGATATTTAATCCTCAAGACTAGCATAATTCTTTGTTTAGTTTAGTTTAACTTTTTGCATATATTTTGTCATAGCCTTTCTGAATCACAGGATATACTTTCCCATCTATTTATGCAATGGCTGCATCAAAACTATTGACTTCAACAAGGGTCTTCCTTTGATACAAAACCTCTTAGATACAAGAGGACAATCACTGTTGTTAAGATTTTCACAATCTAAGAGCTATAAATGTTCAAATAACAATTCCTCTGGCATGCAGCAGATAAAAACTGTGCTTTGATTTACTTCTTAACACATTGTGAAGTCACCTCTTTGAAAGCTTTACAGCATGATTATTTCACAGCAGCATGGTATGCAAAGCTTAATTGAAACAATTACGGTGACATCCAACAGCTTCAGTTGCATTTTGAGGATATCAGTTTGTATTAATATATTTCCATACAAATAACATTAAAATGTATGTTGGTCTGTCACCTTCTGGACAAAATATAATCTTAGAGGTAAATATTAGAATTACCTTTCAAAAATTGAAGCTCAAATATGGGTAGGGGAAAAGGACTGCCTGTGCCTATATTCACTAAATAACCAGCACCACATCCTGCAAAAGAAACACAGTTATCCAGGACGTGAAATTCTGCCTCTTGGTTGTATATCATTTCTGATGGCGGCTATCTGTTATAATAGAAAAAGCATCAGTGATGCATCAGGATCTATCTGGCAAGGCACTATGAGGTTCTCAATCACTCGGTCTCTGCAAAGTGACAGCTGTTGCAGTTCATGCTTTTTTCTACAAAAACTTCAATGCACTGAAAATGTCAGGTTACAGCAGCAGCAAGATCTCCATCTATTTATTCCAGACTGAATATAAGACAAAAGTCATACCAAAGAATTGCCTGCCTCTGCTACATTGGATATGTTTCTCTCATTCCAAAATGTTATCAGTGCTTTTATTTCTCTTTTAAGCAATGCAGTAGCATCTCGATCAAGATCAGAATCACTGTGTGGGTCCCACAGACCTGTGCCAACCAGAAAAGTTTCCATCATGAATCAGTTTTGTCACCTCTCCCTTTGGCTACAGCCAGTGCAGAAAGCTTTCTCTGGCATGGTGCAACACAGTTACACCCAGCCTTCAGTGCTGTCCAGCCTGCTCTGTCCTCAGTGCCTGTCCCTCTCTCTCCCTGGGCTTCAGAGATAAGTTAAGACACATGTGCAGCAAAAGGGTGAGGCAAACAATGGGAGAGAATAGAAAAAAGAGGCTGATGGTAGCTCAGGATAGGAGACATTGTTGCTTAGATTATTCTGGTCACTGTTATCTGATTTTAAGCCATTTTAAGGTTTAGAAATAGCAACATATGCATAAGCCTTTTTTCAATTCGTAATGATAAATACAGAAACAGGAGGGTAGGCAGGGAGGACTGCTGTTCATTACATCTCGCTTAGTGTATGCAGTGAATTTCCACTTTCTTTCCAGTGATGCCGCCCTGATAAATATGCATTGAAAATGTGAAGCTTCTCTGTTTTCCTTTCAAGTGGTCCACTGTTACTTACAGAAAGCTTTTTGCTTTGCTTTTCATTAACTGGCTGGTATTGCTTTTCCTTTTTCTTCAAAAAGTCATTATAACAGTCTTTTGAAACAAGAGGTTTATCTCCCCCCGCTCCCCCCCTAATTAATAATACTTCGCAGTGCCTTCATTTAGAGGCCAGAACAATTTTTTGTATAGCCTCAAGGAGAGGGAGGAGAAAGTAAATCAACATTAATGATTCATTTGTAGCCAGCCCTTGGTATATGAGATTATATTGTAGGAGTGATTTTTTCTTTAAAATAACACATTTAAAGCTGCTGCAAGCCCCAAGGTGTTCATTGTATTCACATGTTTTGTGTTCATCCAACTCCCAAATACAAGCCACTAAGAAGAACTACTCAGCATTCTGATATTTCACCTTGTTTATGGTAGATGGCTGAGGAAAAGGAGTACTAATTTAAAGCAAGAACATTATACTTACAAACAACAGCTCCCGAAACATTTTCACCTTCTTTCTTAAGTTGAAGAAGTGGAGAGGGGGAGCAAAACTGACACTGTCAAAGTTACACAAACAATCACAAGTTCTTATATTTATCAAAAATCCAATTGAAAGAGAAGACCATGTTGCTGACATAGTGAGCTACCTCAAACAGCCCTTACACGGGCTGTTTCAAAAAGATGTGAGATTATGTCAGGAGCAGAAATTATGAATTCATGACATCAGTCCATTGTGTAGTGGCTGCAGGATCAGGCTACAGCTATTGCGCGCCCCCAGAGGCAGTATCAATTCTGTTCTAGACTGCATCTTGATAAGGATGCTGCTTGATATGCACAGCTGAAGTCAAAATGTTGCACTGGCAATTGTAATGTCAGATTTTGCTCTTGATGATGTCAACATGCGTGTTGTTCCTACGGGAGTCTCCCCTACCTCACCCTAACTGAGCAGTTTACAACACATGACAGTACAGTGTGAAATGGCTGTGACTTAAATAATCCTTTTTAGTGAGAGTTATTTGGGAATGTGGATGAGCCTAACTCAAAGTGGAGAACTCCACAGAGAATGGGTTCAAATAATTTTCTTTTAATAAGACAACAACATACAAATTAATTTGTAATGAAATACTGTAGGACACTTAGAAGAACAATGATTATTAGCCAGAAAGAGAACTTATAGGAGGATCATCAACATTTTTTCTCAAATAGTACAGTTGGAAATGTTTTATTCTAAAAGTCCCCACGATGTTTGCTTCAAATATTACATCCTCAAAACTTGTTCTGTTTGAAAACACTGACCACTTTAATATTTCATTCCGTTTTCTTTCAGATAGGGCAGTTACTTCTGAAAACTTTGCATTTTAAAAAAGCTAAACTGTTTTCCAGGCATTCTTGATGTATTTCACTTAATTAAAATCTTAGTTTTGGACAACAAAAAGTACCTTATTTTACTACACTGCAAATCATTTATTTAATCCTTGTTTACCAGGTGTGATTAAAGTCTTTCCTTCATAAGCAGAGGAAAGGATGTCACCTGAAAAAGAAGGAATAGCAGATGTCAACATAGTCATGGTGAATACAATTCAAAAATAATTGCAGTGTCAGCTGGGTCATATTTATGTAACTGACATTTTCAACAACATTAATCATAATGGATTTGATCAGATAATTCCAGAGTTTTGCATTATTTTAAAAGAGTAATGAAATTCTTCATATATTTGTTCATGTATTTGGAAAGAGAAAAGCTTTATCAGCAATTTCATATTCTTTTAAGAAAAGGCTAGCTTAATAGCTTTTTCACTTGAATCACTCTGGAATCTTAAATCCATTTATAAAATGCCAAATGGAGTTGTACAGGAAACATTAAGGATCACTGGCTAATTCTGACACTGCATGCATTTTCATACAATTTGCAAAGGCGCGAGTCAATATAAAATGTTGTGAATGACTTCAGTGAATCATGCAGTGTATCTCCTCTGAGAAAACGATGAGATGAAATAGTTGGTACAAGAAGCAGTCTGGAAACCCACTGAATATTCACTTCTTCACAAAGTCTTATGGTTCCTTTTAAATCTAAATAGCTGCAGAGAGCAGACTGAGCATCCTCATAATGTTTACTTAGCAAAATGCAACTCTGGTGTGATAAAAATAAATAAACGAGGGCATACATTTCCAAAAACCTGAATCCACTAAACTACCCGTATTATCTAGAATTGTAAGCAGAAGAAAAAACATAAACAGTACCTTGTAAGGTAGCATTTTAGCATATCCCAACACACAAAAGGATTGTGTTTTGGACGCAGGATAAATGCCCAGGCCTTTTTTCTGTATTGAACAGGAGCTGCTTAGGCAGGGGTCCAGGTAAACCAGATCAGGCCAGGAAAAGCTTCCAGATTGCATTGTTTTATTTACCTGCTTAGGCTCTATTCTACAGTTTGAAAGAAAAAAAGTGCACAGGGATATGATAACTGCTTGATTAACTGTCATGCCCCAAGTTATTCATTGTAATGCAGAGCAGTGTCTCACAGCAAAACCCCCAGAGGCAGCTGCAGTTCGTAGCTGCACACAGCACGCCAGGTCAGCTAACATTGGTGCCCACTTTTATAAGTTCTGGCTAGTCAGGAGCAAAGCTCAGGCTTTCCAGGTGCGGTTTGGCATTGCATGCTGTCTTGTGAGGGCATAAAAAGAAAGCCACGATGACGTATGAGCAAGACTTTCATACACAAGCCAGTCAGCATAGCCAAGCTTCTGTTAGAAGCTAATAAACCCTCAAGCTACTGCGGCATCCCTCCAGCTACTTTGCTGACCTTTTCAGTGACCAAAACTTCCATCAGTTTTACAAGAACTCAGATGACTCCTTGCAATCTGCCTATTTTAGCAAAAGGAAGAACTGAAAAGGGAGATGGAAACGCAAGCTAAAACTGAAGCTGGAGTTAAGAATGCAGTCCTAATGAGCACAATGCACAGAGAAGGCAGGGTGAGGGCAGAGTAAGATTTCTGCAATCTGTTTATAGCACACCACCTGCAAGACTTGGATTGGTGAGACGATTCAAATCAGCTGAACCCAGAAGTGGAATTCAGTGGCCTAAAAACAGGCACCTACCACAAAAGTTTATGTAAATGTACAGTACCCTGCCCGGCCTCCAGAAGGGTTTGGGTCAGCTATAGGTCTTCTCTGTTTGCCACATCTTCCAGCCCCATGTGGATGCCCTACAGCATTAAACACCTGCATCTAGGCCACTGAATTCCCTACCATGTTTTGCAGTAATGTTTTAAAGTAATTTGTTTTCCTAAAAACCTCTCATTTTGACGTATTTTATGAGCATTTGAATACTTTGTTTTAAAAGACCATTGGAAAGTCTTGCTAAGTATTTGTTGTCCAAGGAAACTGTGAAATGCACTTCATTTTCAGAAACATAGGTGTTGGTCTCTTACAACTTGTTCATTTCAGCAGTTGATTCAAGTGGAAAAAAATACTAACTTTATCACAAGGATTGTGATTCCACCAGGAGAGTTAGTGACACCATGAATATACACTACATCACCTGAATGATCCCCAGCCTTACTGCTACAACACCAAGGTTTTAAAAATAGTTTTCAAAATCAGATTTTGATGAAGATGGGGACTACATTCCCTTTACTTTTTGTTTCATGGCAGCTACATTCCAGCCTTGAAAATGAAGCATGTTACAGAACAAGGGTGCAGAGCCAAAACTGCTGTTACTGGGTCATTAACGCAGAAAGACTTTTTTTGTGGTTGTTGTTAAATATGGCATAGCAAACCCTAAGGCTCCATGTGCTCTAGCCCTGCACACATACTCCTGTGCCATCTGCAACACCCACACACATCCTGTGCTATCTCTTCAGTATCTTACATCATACAGCTCCTGGAGAAACCATACCTAGGAAGTCAGACATTCATCGTTAGGGAGACTGGGCTGCTCTAGTAACAGTACTGTGAGTCATGGCTTTCTCAGTGCCTGAATCATTTGAACAGCTGCAGTAATCAGAGACCAATACTACTCTTTGGGAATAGGTAGATTTCTGCTATTTCACAGTGCAGCTTTGTGTTTTTCACTATGCACATCATTTTGAGGGGTATGCAGGAAAGGACAGACTGGCTCAGCACATAGGGGATGTGTCTCATATATGTGGCTTTTTCTAAAAGAAGCAGTAGCCAGTGAGAGTAGGAAGGTCCAACTCTTACTCTTCATCATTTACTATACCAGCTGGCTGAAGCCATTCCCAAAACCAGCACATCTGAAGAGCCAGGTTAAGAAATGATGGAATTAACAACACAAGTGGATTTTTAAAACAATACAGTAAGCCATATCTGAGTCTTGCCAAATAAGCACAATGTCTCTTGTCCTGACAGCCCATTGTACATTTTACACTGGAAGTATTGGCCAGCTGCCATAGTAAGAATGGGAAAAGCTGGAACATTGAAAACACATAAAAAATTATCTTAGGTCTGATCATCCTCCAGTCTAATGAAACAAAATGTTTTGGCCATCTATTCTCACAGATTAGCCAAGAGGTTCCCTGGCAGCTTAGATTTGCCTTGGCCCCTTTTGTCACCTATACAACGTCTCAGCAGCTCCAGTGTGTCAGCAGTCAGGATGCTTTTGAAAGGTACCAGTTCAAACTTATCAGGGAGCCCCAGGACATGCTGTCTAGCACTTCAAGTGGATTAGATATAAAATACTAAGGTGTCTGACAGCAAGTTTTCAGTTACAGTGGGGTATTTTCTCCTTAAGATCAGCCACTCTGATGTGTACATGCAGACACAAAAATTTTACATAGACTTATATGTATTTTATACATATAAGTAGATATAAAATAGATATACACACATACATGAAAGACTGGTTTCTGTTTTACAAACAATAAAACATCAAATACATGGGCAAGCCTTGATTAAGAGCCTGGGTAGCACACTGGATTTGTAAAGGTTTTTAGGCAAAAAGCATGTTAAAGTATCCCAAAGCAAATCCCCCTCCAAGCCAAATTGGCACTGATGTAATGTCAGCAGAGTCATTCGTATTGTGCAAGAGGGAAACATGGCTCTCTAGGTGTCTTTGCCCAAGTTAAAGGAAGTAAGTATAGCAGATCTCAGGTAATTCTGGTGAGTTTCTATGCTGCTTCAGAGGCAGCAGAGAAAAGGTGCATTGCATTCAAAACTGGTAATTACCACACCTTTTACCAAGATGCTTTTTGAGGAATCTCGCATGCCTACATGCATGAAGTTTTCTCTGCATTCTTACACTAGATGCAACAGATCATGATGCCCATTATATTGTTTTTTACAGATTTCTATACACTGTAATCATAGTTGTAACAACAGAGCTATGACAACATGTTCAGCCCTTTAATGAAAATTATTTCGAGGTTCATTCAGGGTTTCTCAGCAATGTAAATAATAGCAAGTGTTGCCATCCTTTATCAGCAAAATAACTTACTGGTAAAATTTAGCTGTGTGGTAGTCACAGAGCACCTCCCTCAGGAAGCTTCCCCCCTTCTGCTTCACTCGCATCAGGCAATGATGCCTATTTTCCATTGGGCAAACACAGCACAGTCAGATGAATGGAGAAGGAGGCACCAGTTCCCTCTTTCTCATTTTGTCCCTCAGAGATAGAGCCACCTGCTACCTGCATGGGTGGAAGCATGCAGAACAGAGGTAGAATTTCAAGTGCTAGTGCCACTGTCTCCCCTTGGTAGCAGAGACCTTGTCCAGGCTCCGCAGCTGGGTTTGTCCTGGAAGGGCTGTGGCAGAGGAGCTGCTCAGGTGGTACCAGGCAGTCATAGGCTGCTATCACTGATACGACTCTGCCCAGACATCCTATTTGGTAGATGATGAATTTGCAGCCCCTCCACCAACATGCTTGCCTCCAGGCAATTATTTTGATTGTGCCTAATGTTGGTCCTCCATAATCTTATGGATGAGATTCATCCCTTTGCTCAACTACTGCCTGAGATAGCCTGGGGTCATATCCTCTATATGGAGCCTCGTTACTTCCATGGTGATGTATACTGCATCTAAATTCAGCACCAAGACAATTGGGAGAGTATCTGGGCATTATAAAAGAAATAAATCATGCTGTACTCCCTGTTCTTTCTCCACTGGCTACAGCCAACAAAGAAGATACCAGGCTTCTCAGAAGGCAAAAGAAAATATTCTTATCCCTTGCTATTCAAGCAGTTTCATTTTCTGTAGTCTAATGAAAGATTAACTGGGCCAACAAGGCAATAAATTCATTAATCTGTAGTTTCATGGCTAGAAAAGGAAAGACAGTGCTGGAGTCATTTCATATACTGCAAATGGAAGAAGACAACTCCATTCTGCGAGCAGCAGATAACACCCATCACTTTCCCTCCCTCTAGGCTAGCCTACAAGAGGGACAGCATCTTTTCTGGGACACCTCACTATTCTTATAAACTCCTTATAAACACAATGGTACCCATTCTAGAAATTAAAAAAAAAAATACATTTAGCATAATTGAGCTTTTCAGTATCCAAGTGTCCTTTAAGAATCAGGGACCATGCCATTTTCTTCTTCAAAAAGCACAGAACAATTTAGTACAAAAAGACATTTTCTTCTTCACAGTCAAAGAAAGTCTTAAATCATTTCAATTAATAGGAAAGTAGAAAAAAATGTTAACATTGGCATTGTCTGATACTTGTTACAAAGCAGAGAGCAAAGATTTTTTTTCAAATTGTGATAACATGGTACTAGGCCCAGTAGCCATATAATAATACTGTAAATATAAGATAATCGACAATCTGAGTAGAATGTAACCCCAGGATAATTATGCACTTCTCTATGTCTTTAAAACAAAGCCTTATCCTCACATCTAAAAAGTGGAAGTTACATGGTAATTATTCTTTGAATTACTTCGTAACTGGTAGTATAATTATCAAGTAATCTGCATGAAAATAATTAGGTATTTACATAGTCTTTGCAACGTAATTACAGAGTAGTTGGCTGATTATGCAGTGTGTGCCTTGTAAGAGAAAGTGATACCAAAAAGAAAAAGACCTATAAATATACTTGCCATTTCAAGTAAAATGAATTAAATCTGAAAAAGAATTTCTCTGTATTTTGCATGAATGTGTGTGCGTGTGTGTGTGTATGTACACATATGTGCCTCTGTGTGTGCATGAGACAGTGGAAACCAACAGAGATTCAAATGGAGATGGAAGAGTGTACAAATCACGGCAGCAGCCAGTCAGTTTCCTGGGTGGAAGAAACTTGTAGGGTCAATCATTTTCCAAGTCATAAACTTCTATCAGAAGAGATAATTCACAACTGCACTCGCCTCTCCATCTCATCAGCCCATCTGCATTCAGAGATGCTTAATAAGTTGGTAGAAACAATGTGAGGATACAGTGATTGTTTAAAAACAATTACTTTGGCTGACTTTTACTCTAATTAAGTGTCACCTGAAAAAAATGAATTCACAGTATATTTTTTGTTTTAATTTTAAAGACATTATGAATTATCTTTTTTATTTATTTATTTATTAAGAAAAAATATGCTAATAGCAGTAGTTTGCTTTTGTTGAGAGTGAGGCAGCCCAATAATTGATTTTGATCCCTGTTATACATCTGCACTTTCTGCTCTGGCTGCACAGTTCTAGTCATATTCAATTATCAGATGCAGATCCTGCAACAATGGAGATTATTTCTTAAGTAGAAAGTCATTAGTTGATAATCATTTGCATTAAAATAGCAATACAGAGTGAATTGAATGTAAGTGCTCAAAACATTACCTTTATGGTCACAAAGTAAATTATAAATGGAGAGGGGCAAGAACATTCCTTGAATGTTACAGACCACAAACAAGCACCACCAACAGAAAAAAATCTAAGAGTATTATTTCATATTTGTGTCTGTATCACCAAAGGAAGCAATCATTATTTTTACATTTCATCCTTATTAAATTGTTTTCTTCTAGGTAGCTTTAGCCTCTGTTTTTCTAGGCCTACCCCATTTATGTTCATCAGCATTATGAAATCAATAAGATGTTTTTTTTCCTGTGGATTTTTAAGGCCACAGACCATTTATGATCATCTAGGCTGACCTTCTACATAACAGAAACCAACTCATTCGTGTATGTAGTCCAAACTGATGTGTCAGAGACCTCTGCTTTAGATGAGCAGCTCTTTTTCCTCTTTTTATTTTATTTGCTTGGTCTTTACTCAGGGAGTTCCCCATTGTTCTTAGAATGAAATCACCTAAATGAAATATTAAATACAAAATTGAATAAGGATTTCTATTTACTTTTTCTTAACCCAGTGAATAATATAATCTGATGGGAACTATATAAACTAGTTTTTTAAATGAATGTATAAACCTCCCACTCATTTCATTATTTTGAATGTCTGAATTATTCCCTAACGAGATATTCCAGCAAAAACACATGGTTAAAGATTCAGCAAACGGCAGACCCATGTTTGATGCACCTCAGATGTCTGGAATGAATTTTTCCTTCTGAAACAGGACTATGTTTCAGGCTGGCTATGTGTGGCTATTTCAGTGTTCAGCTTAATTTCACATAGAGGTTAAGGGCAGCTAATAGTACTGACACTCAGGTCATTTCATATGGATTATAATATGGAATTTGAGTGTGACAGGATGCATCTATCTTTTCCAAAACTTACTTTGCATCAGAACCATGGTCCTTTCGTGGGTCAGAATCTCATTTACTATCTATGTTTTAAGGAAAATAGAGAGAGAACAAAGGTCCAGATCTACTTACTAGTGTGCCCATATAAATTGGTTGATTTAATGGGAGAGAGTTAACCAAATAACTTGAAAGTTCTGCCCATAGCTATCAAATGCTTTATCTTATCAATACAAGTAAAATGGATTACTAGAAAAATTAGCAGGCTTATATTTTCTGTATCAGCTGAACTGTAAAGGAAAGCACACTCAGCTACTTTAAGAGAAGAATTTCATTACAGTTGTCTGAAATGGATCTGAACATGATTACCTTGCTGTGTCATTAAAAAACAGAAGTTCACAGCAAATATCACTGTCTGCTAGGCTGTAGGTAAAAAAATAGGGGTCTAGTTCAGAAAGACAGAAAAAAAAAGGTAAAAACTGCAGGTCAAATTGAGGTAGAGCATCTGTAAAGGGATTGAACTCGGTACCAAGTTTCAAGTGTGAATGGGACAGACCCATCAACTCCTTTCTGCTACAAAGTCTTCATTTCCCATAACTAACTGACTGTGATCAGAGCTTGCCCAACATATAGGGAGGCTTTTTTTTACATGCCAGAGCATCAACATGGTGAACCCTAGAGAGAAGACCCATTAATGACAGCTATAAAGCTCTATAAAAGTGTCATTCAGAAGCTGTGGAAACCTGAAAACACAAAAAAACTTTGTCAAATAGATAAAAATCAGACTGTGTGAGTTAAGTTAGCTGGTGACACCAAAGAGTTAACAATACCAACAAGAAAAAAATATTCCAATTCACAGCATGATCAGTATTTTAAGCTCCAGACAGCCTTGAAATATGTTCGTACAAGTTTAAGCCATCAAGTTCCATTTCTGCTAGACAGGAGTTTTTAAGAGCTATTTCCCCTTGATTCAATTGATTTACATGATAAACAGTGCCTGAGCTAGGACCAGCCACTGTCTTGTTCTCCAGCCTACACTGGGGAACCCAAGGCCCACAACGCCTACATATTTTTATTCCTTTGTGTTTCTTATTTTTAATTTACATTTCTCTGTTAATTTCTGAATTACTATGGTTAGTTAATAGAAGCCAGAGCTATTAAGGGGTAGCAGGTTACATAAGACAAGTTACTGCATGCTGCATAGCAGGTTAAATTAGCCTGTTACTCTTCAGGACAAGCCTGAATGGAGGCTCCACAGGAGCACAATTGGAGTTAAGAGCCCTGAATGCTCTTCTATGGCAAATGGCAGTAGTCTGACCCTGCAGGACTCTTGCAGCAAAGTGTGATAAAACAAATGCCTCTCTGATTAGAGGAATTAGTGCTGCCTTGTCTCCTGTGTGTCTGTGTCTCAGTCCTAGGAGCCAAGTACTCTGCATCAGATGCAGACATACTGTGGATGGGGGCCAAGACCTTGAAGGGGTCTAGCAGACTTTTTACCGCCTGCCCTATATAGTTCAAAAGCTCCCAAGATATAGGACAGCAGTTGCTGCCCAGCTGCATAGCTTGCCTCCAATTTAGAAGGGGGCTGCACCGTCCTTTGAGGAGCCACACTTGCTGCAACCAGATGATTTTGAGAAAAAGGGCTGTTTCAGCTTGACACATAGGCAAGGCAGGCAGCTGCAGTCTCCCATGCCCTCTATTTCAGAGAGATGCTTCTAACACTTAGGAAGTTTTCATCACCAGGGGATGTCTAAGAAGTTGTGAACTCACGTGGAAGCTTTTTCTTCAGTGGGGTCATCTCTTCCACCAGTCACTATTTTCACAAACTCTTTCAAAGGCAATTATCTCAGAGATTACATCTTTCCACCCAGTCAGACAGCAGGCTGGAGAATTTCCATAAGAAATCAGCCTAAAGAGCACTAGAGTTGAATAGGCTTTTATTGGATGTGTCTGAGTAAATATGGTTCAAGTGGTTTCTGGAATGTAAGATCCTCTTCTGGATCAAGACATGGTAATTGACTGCTCATCAGCAATCATTAGTACTGGATCAGGTTTCATAACTACACTGCTCATCAGTTTTCACGCTGAGTTTCTATGCATTTATTTATGCTACACCTATGCATTAAGAAGCTCATCTAAAGCTAAATATTGAAGCTGGGTGAGTATTCTATTCTTTTTCCTAATGTGATTCATTTATACACCTTCACAATGTATATTTTCAAATGCCAGCTAGGTCATGTACAGGATATTATAAGCCGTATTAACTCTTGCCAGAGAACAAGGATGATTCCAACAAAGATCCATCCACTTAAGCAAAGAATTTCAACAGTCTCCAGTCTTTGGAAATACTATGTGTATTGCTAATCTTGAATCCCAGAATTATATTAAAGAACAAGTCTCGGTTCAGTCTTTCACTTTTCCCAAAAGCCAGTTAGCACAGGTAAGAGAAAGCAGTTGTCCTTTTTGGGCTCTCCTCCACCCACCCCACGCCACCCAGAACCTGTTTATGTTCCTGGCCACTGTGTCCTCCAACAGATCTGCATACTCACAGCCATATGGTAGCTCTGGAGAGCAAGAGGAGAAACTCAGGGAGCTTATCACACTCAGAAAACATCATCAACGTGACGTACATGCTGTGCCTTCAAGATTTAAAAAATGAGAAAACTGCTAGAAAGTTCACAATCCACTAGAAAATTATACTTTATCTAAAATTTCTTTTGCTTTTGTAAGAGAAATTCAGCAAACACAAAGCATCTTTGACAAATAATGACGACTTTCATCTCCCTGCTAGGGTGCAATTTTTTCTGATTTTTTCTAGAGACCTATTTAATCTTCAGGAAAAATCATGTACCTTAACTATCATAATTTAATTAAAATAATTCTCTGAAGTGCCTTAAGCCAAAAAGGGAGTCTAACAAGCATATCTAAGGCACTGAACCTGTGAAGCTGATCAAAAGAAAAAAAAGTCTAATGAACAACTAGGAGTGAATAAAGAAAGTGACAGAAATGGCTAATGTTCAGTCTGGGACAGGGTGTGATAGTTAAAATAAACAAAAGTGCCACAAAAGAATTCCTGCCTGCATGCATTTCCAATAGCTGACTCTGCTGATACTTGCTGGTTTTGTAAGTGTTGGCTTTCTGAATCCACTGATAACACTGAGTTAGTAATTTTGCACAGAAGGGTGAGGTACAGGCATTTCCAGCCATATCCTTCAGATGACAGATTTATGCAGATATTGCATTTTATTGGAATCTTATGTTTATGATTTAGCTGTACAATGTGCACTGCTATTGTCACATAACAGGCTGGTGGCTCTTCTGGAGTGAAATTGCCCTGCTAACAGGTGTTGATCCTGCTGGGAGACACAAAGTGATGACTCATGGCAGCAGATGGGGCTCCTGAAGTCTATCCTGCTTATACCAGAGGTGGGAGACCCTCCCTGGAAGACAGGCTTTGTGCTGGGTTCTTCTCAGGGAGGCACGTCCCAGCCAGGTCACTCTGTGGCGAGTAGCTCATCTAGAATGTCTCTTATTTTGGTAATAATGCTTGAGAATAAAATAATTCACAAAAATTGAACATAGACAAGCTGTCCTGAAGCAGGCTTAAAAAAACTTACTGCTTATATATTATACTCCAGATGCATTTGTATATCCTTTCCCTCCCTCAGAGATCATGAATCTCAGCATTACGTCTATCCAGCCAACCAGTAAAAATCCACTATCTTTGGTTTTACTTGCTGTGCCCATTACTCAAAAGTCATTGTTTGCTGCTGTTTAGCTTTCAACCCACTGTCTTTGCTTTGCATTACAAGTGCAAGAAAACTCACTTTTGCAGTAGTTTAATTTGAGAAATCCATTAGAATTTGCTTTTTCCCAGAAAGCCAGTGTCATCAGAATAGCACACTTCAAACACACTGCACACCTGCCCTTCATATTGTCCCCTAATAGTTTATTTCTATGACACAGCTACCTCCAATACTATGTTCAACGGTGACGTATTTTGTAGTGATACATACATGTGAGACTAGACCCTGTGGACAAAAGACAGTTATTCCAAGCTACTAGTAATTCAGAGACAGTGACAAGGGCTAAACTGCTGCAAGACTTCCTCCCTAATATTAAGACCATGAGTGGGCTTTTGACTATGCTTTCAAACAAACATTTGGCCCTTTTTTTAAAGGCCACAAGCTCTTCAGACAACATCCCTGAACTGGTCATTCCAGTATGTCCCATCTCTACCAGTATTCTTATATTTTATTGCCTCCCTTCTTAGACAGATCAGTGCTTTCTCCAAAATAATCCACTCTGTCACTTTAATAAAATTATTCCATCAAACACATGAAAACTTGCAAAAAGCTTAAAAGAAACAGAACTGGAGTAGAGGTAACACTAATTAAAAGGCATAAATCCTCAGACAAAGAGACAGAAGCCATTATGATAGTGTCTTCATCTAGTAGCAGTCTGATCTTAATATTATTACCTTTGGTTTTTGCTTTTTCTTTCCTTTTTGTTCTTTGTCTTCACATACTGTTGATTATAGAGCATCAAAAGTAGTTTGTAAGTTCCTGGCAGAGAGGAAAAAGGATCAATTCTGAATTTGAGAGGCACAAGCAATATGTCAGAAACTTTACAAAAGCATCCTAAGCTACATGGAATAGACCAAAAAAAATGCCAGGAGATCTGATTGGGGAGTCTTTGAAGCAGTTCATCTTCTACGTATATTCATCAGTAAGCTTAGTCATACATCTTTTGTGGACTACACTAACTCATTAAGAGTCTCTCATATAGCCTAGGCACTGCCTGCACTTTATACTAGATTTTCTTAAACACATAACACATAACAAATGGAGAGTGTTTACAAAAACGCATGACACTGTTCATGAAAACTTTCTGGGAAAAAATATAGTTCTTATTACTTTATCCTAAGGACTGAAGATAATTCAGAAATCTCCACTTGTGTAGAACTGGCTGCAAAATAGACCACTGTTCTGTATTTACATGCTGCTGCTGTTGAATGGCAACTTTTCAGTGAAATTTTTGGCCAAAATTTAAGATTTAGAAAGCTTCAGTCACCTTAGACTGAAGGTCAATGTGTGAATATGCATCTTTAAACTGCAAGCACCTGTAATGGTTCTACTTGTGCAAATGTACAGCACAGACCCAAGGAAAAACAATATCACTGAGTGGTATGTCCGCACTAATGTATTGGTTGTGGCCAGTGTTCCAACAACATGAAGGTAAAGTAGATACTAAGATTAGTGCCGAAAGCATTGTTTAACTCAAATTATGAAAAAAACAATGTTATTGTTAAGAAGGCCTTCTTGTAAGGGTTCATAAAAGAGAGCAGGGTCTAAACCAGAGTCCGAGTGCTTCTCCTATCTCCTCATTTTCATTACATCATCTTGCTGTTTATTGTAAGCAAAGCAAGAAATGCGAAGTTGATAAACCATGAGGTGCTTTAAATGTGCCTTTTTTTGTAACTCTGTTGGGTTTACTAGGACAGTGCACATACACAGTTAAGAGACAGTCCATCAGGAGGACAACAAAGATTTCTTTAACTGTGTGCACTCTTCATTCCATCACTGACCAGTTGCTTTCACCACAGTGTTATCCTTTATTGCACTGATATTCTAAAGAAGATATTGTATTATGCTGCCAATAGAGCACATTCTTTCGAGCTCAGTGTATTGCTTTGGTAAATAAAGTACATAAAGCCTCTCCCCTTTTCTATTTGTGCTCGTATTGATTTTTTATTGATTCCTCAGAATTTCCAATAGTACTTCGTCACAGTCACTCAACCTAAAATACACATTTTGAGATAGAAAATTAAAACTGAAACTAAAAAATCTTGAGTAACCTTTTGTCACCTACAAATTAATTAAACCTTTTCTAAATTTTAGTGCATTGCTTTATGACAAGCCATTTAGCATGCGAGTTACTTTATCAGAGGAGTCCTCTGAGTAAATCTCATTTTATTTTACATTAAAAAAACAAAGCAGTTGATACATAGTTATTCATGCAAATACTTCACACTTTCTTAAGCAAAAAAAAGGTGATTACAAATAATGCTATTGCCAAGAAAATAACACCAAAAAAATCCCTTGCAAGTTCTGCAGTTTTTTAGAATTTAGTGTACATTAATATTCTGGCTCTATGGTAAGATTTTTCAAACTCACTAACCCATCTGAAAGGTTTAGACTCTGCAAAACCCAAAGACTTTCCACTTAGGGAAGGACTTCAGAACAAGGACTCAAAGATTCCACAGGACAACACTTAAAAATTTGCAAGGGCCAAAAGTTAAAAAGAAAGGTATAAAGATGGCAATACTTAAAATACTTAACAACTTAACAGCCAGCCATCACACTATGAACAGAGTATTCCAGACAATACATAACACTCTGAAGACACTCATAATGCTGGTCAGTGTTAACCACAAAATATCTTCTTCAATCTGAGAGTCAAAAAGACCTCCCAGATGTCCTTTGGTTTGATGGATAACCTTAGTTATCAGCTGGATAACCCATTTGCAGCCTGGTGGAGGCCTTGGCCTGGGCGAACAAAAAGACTGGCTCTGTGACTGAAGGAAAGGTTTCAGAGACCAAAAAAGCAACAGAATTCTTGGGACAAGAAGTAAAACAAACAAAACAACAGAGGCAGGAATGAGATCAAAAGGTCTAAACAGAAGAACAAGATGAGACAAGAACAGACGTCTGGACAGCAGCCACGTTTCTGCAAAATATTTCTTAGCAGGCAGTAAAGACTCTACCCAGATTTCTATGATGAAGTCAGTGTCACAGCTGCAGATTCAGACCCAGAATAAATTGGGGCGGGGGGGAGGTGGAAGGTAGAAAGTTAGGTTGTGGGAGGCAGGGAGACGGAGATTGTGATATGTTGTGTGATATAGTTGTAGGCAGCCAGATGTACAATCCATTTGATTCAAGCAAGAGCTGCAGGCATCTGTCAAAACGACACCTCCCCCATGGAGCTTCCTCCTATCTGGCTGACGGATGGCTTTAGAGTTGCCAAACGTATTTGTTCATCAGTAGAAAAGCAGCACCAAAAGCCATCTCTTATTAACCTCTTCAAGCAATTTGATCAAAACCCATTTCCAAAAGCATGTGGGGTAGAAAAATCTAAACCACAAATCATTTTTCTTCTCAGATACCCAGTGTTCATTTTGTCCATCACTTTAGTATCAAAGCACCAGACTTCCTATCTATTCTGAATAACCCTGAAAAAAAAACGAATTCTGAAGTTTCTGGGCAAAATATTTTAATTTCACAAAATCAGCAGAAATGTGGTGTGTGAAGTTTTCTTTAATGTTAGAGAAGGCAGTGGAACAAGCTTCTTCTTTCCTGTTTTACAAAGGAAAATTTCATCCTTTAGTCTATTACAACTTCTCTGTGGCTGTTACCATGGAGAATTAAGATAGTAATTTCACAACATTTTTCTCACACAGATACCCAGATAGACAAAAAAGATAATGAACAAAAACTTTAACACTAACACTAAATATCTGACAAATCATACTGATTATCAGACATATCGGACATAAGACCTGTATGTGGACGGCATTTGTATATTTGACCCTGCTGTTTAAACGACATTGATAGAAACAGTGTCGTTTAAGGTGGTCAAGATAACAAATCCAAAACATTTGTATCCTTCCTGGGAATCAAGTTAGGGAGGGTGTATAATCCACCAGATTATTTGATTCTTTTCCTTTACTGTAAAGAGCAAAAAAGATAATTCCTGCTTGTTCATTCTGAAAATAAGAAGACAAAATAAAGGTTCAACTCTAAGAATATATCTCAAGAGGCATTTGGAGCAATTTTCCTTAAAAAGGACAACCATTCAAGGGATTATAGTTCATCACTTCCCTAAATCCTCCCACAGAGATTATATTCTTTCAGCAACCTCACATGTTCCTGATCATTCATATTTGAAGCTTTAGTGTCATTGACTGCTCTCATGTTTTGGGGGATTAATCTGATTTCCATGAGGTAGCCTTGCGCTCTGCAAGCTTAGAGCGCAGAGCCTGAAATGTTTTTCAGGACCAGCATAACTTCAGTCCATGACTACACAGCCCTGAAGTGTCATAGTGTTTTGTTTCACAGTGAATTCCACAGGGGACAAGTTTTTAAAATAGGCATCACTAGGCAATGGGTCAGAAGTATGTTTATCTCCCTGAATTGTTCAAGCTTTCCAAACAAGAGAAATTGATAATTTCGGTTTCTGAATGAGGCTTAGCGTCCTTGGAAGCTGAACTATGAAAGCCTAACAACATGGGGTACACTTTCAAAGAGTTACGTGGGGGTTTAACTGTGTGTTTTTCATGTACTATTCAAGAGCTAAGGCCTGCCTCTGCATTTTCAGTTGAGGAACACCTGGTTTAAAAGCAAGAAGTAAACATGTATTCATACGTACTTGTACATATAATTTTTTTTCCTTTGTATATCATGTCAGAATTTCTTCAGTTTACTTGACTCATTCATATCCATTGGAACGGGAAGAAATTCTTTCTCAAGAAAGGGATCTGATCTGGGTAGGTAATGTCTTGGTGGCATTCCCTACCCACTCCTACACAGTTTTGTGAGTAATCTATAATTAAAATGACTGTTATTTAAGGTATCTAACAACACATTTCCACACACGCATGCCACATTGCCACAGAGATATGCCAGGGGCCTCATATTCCATGATTATAGATAGCCTTTCCCATACATCCTAATACTTTTTAAATGAGACTTTGTGTTAATATTTTTTCTTAACTTTAGTTTGCTAAGAGAAAAACTACTGTAAAACAAGAATGTGAGTGACTCCCATTACAGCAAAATTTTTATGTTAGTGAACTAAATCTAATTTATATTCCTTGTTCCTCAGCTTAGGTTACTAAAAATGTTCATGTAATCCTTGATAAATACAAATATATTTTTACCTAACTTTTAGAATCTGGAACTCAAAGCTGGTGCTTACATCAAAATATGGAAGCCTTACTAAATGATTTGTTTATACTGAAAAGCTTTCTGTACTCTTACACATTAAACTTCTGGATGCTTTATAAACTTTTTTTATTAGAAGTGTTCATTGTTTATGTGGGAGATCAAAAGCTTTTCAAAAATGTGTTCTTGTGTTTATCCACATGATTAGTCCTCCTCATTCTGGCAGAGAAGTGGAGTTTAGTTATATTTTAGAGCCAATCTTTAAGAATTTACATCCTCTAAAACTCTTAGCCAAAACATTTCATATCTGTCATCATTAAATGTATTCTGTGGGATAAGAAGTTACAGATCAATTTTTCCTTTCTGGCTTTCTTTTAATGAATTCAGGCTTCTAAACCATATTTGTGTACATATTCAAAGCGTATATGCAAAAACAATAATAATTAGAAAAAAAACCTGGAAAAGTCTCCTTTTTAAATATTTGACTGACTGATCAGGCAGATCAATTAGCTGGGCAAAAGATATATATTTAAAAAAAAAAAAAGAAAAATTTAAAATATATTTAAAAAAAAAAACAGACATAAAGAAAGAAAACCCACCAAACTCAAAGAAACTCTAAAATTACTGTAAAATTAAAAAAAAAAAAAAGAAAAAGTTCACTTACAACAAAATGAGTAGCTCTACTCGGGTAGTGTCCTTCACACAAGCTGACGATAGGTCACTAGTGTACATTCTTGTGAAGACTAGTGAGCAGTGTTATTTCAAAATAGATTTTAGAGAAATCAGAATATATCCCATAATATTTTAGTGTTTACCACAGTGACAGATGTTCCTACTCACGATCAGGCAGATTTGCAGCACAGGCTTTGAGTTACATCCAAGTTTGGGCCAGGAGGAATGCAAGGGGGTGCGTGTTGTTACCCCACCCTCTAGCCCACAACTTCCTCAGGAAAAAAAAAATACCAAAAAAACCCCCTCACATTATGATTAAAAGAAAGAGACAAATCTTGTGTGAGTACATACATTTTCCATTTATTTTGTTCATCTGCTTCATCATTTGTTTATTAACTGAAATGCTGGCAAGCAAATTCTGTGTTTCCCACCTTCTTCTAGATAACAAGACTATCTAGAAATAAAAGCCTGTGAGAGCTGTTATTACCCATATTCAAATAAGCATTAAGTTGTATCTTCAAATGGTTGGCTTTATAGGCATACAGCACTAAAAACAGTGAGGGTTCAGATATGACTGCAGTTTAGAAAAGTTTCTGAACTTCAGTTCAGCTGTGATAACAGTCTTTTTGTGTCCTTTATCCACAGCAAGTATAAGGTAATTTTGAGGTAACCCAGGGTTGAAGAAAGTCAAGCTAAGTTAAACTACTTTGCTTTTCTCTCAGACTTAGACTGTGCTCTTGAAACGTCCATGTGCAGTAACTCAGTCATGCTTTTGAGACCTAAGAGCATAACCAAGGACTCTGATTATAATATCACATCTTGCAAAGCAATTGCTAAGGAATGAACTGAAGAAAGAGCTAAGCTCTTCTTGGTGTGGAAAACAAAATTTCAAAATTGTGTTAACAAGATATTAGGCAATGAATATTAGTGGTGTATTTGAGTTATTTATATTCGAAATGCCAAAGGGTGTCTATATGCAAAGGTGCTATATCCCCTGATGGTGAATTGAACTTACGAGCCATATAGGAATAGCATCACATCACAGTGTAATTAGTTTACCAGCCAGTGAGTCAGAATAGCAGATCCTACAATAATCCCTTACATAATTTCCATTGCAAGCAAAAGACAACAAACATAATTTGTTTTCTCTAAAGTGTATGAACACATCTTGTAAAGTAAAAATGAATGTAATCGCATGAATAGCATCTACCAGCTCTGAATAGGCATCAATATCCAGTTATTTTAGGTGCTGCTTGCATATGGAACAAAGCCCACTCCTGACTTAAATGGCACAGAATCCATAGGCCTTGCAATACTGCAAAAACATGTATGTGCTTCAACTAAGCAGAAGACCAGTGAGAGAGCACTGAAGTCAACGCACTCAAGACTAAGACCTACGTTGCAGTTCACTGTCACATACACATTTACATTCCTTCCTCTCCATTTTGTTTCGTCTCTCCCTTTCAGGTGATTAATTCACTTTTATCAAGACTGGATTCTTGGCTGCACCACACACTGGAAAAGAAACCACTCATTTTACGGCTGCTGAGAAAGATTAAAATGTTTAGAGCAAGATTATGAAATTAAGAGGGGTTTAGTGTCAGTTACTAATGGACTCTTGCCCTGAAGAAAACTATCAACTCTGTTTCTGTTTCACATGGGATAACAAAACCCATAGTAAACGTGAAATCCTGAAGTTAGTCTATCTTGGATTATAATTTGACTCTTTAATGACTGAAATAGTTAAAGGACATAACTCTTACCTATTTTTCACTTCATATGCTAAGTACACTTTGGAAAATTCTTCACCATATGATTATGTATACCTAAATACAGAAATTATACATGGTGTTTCTGTATGTTTCCATAATTATATTCAGTTTGTTATCAAGCTTTCAGATAGGGTTATATACACTCCTCAAAATGGGGTTTGCTAGAGCTTACAAAAATAGCTCCTTGTGAACTCAAGTTGGAGACACACTAGCTGATGCTAGTGCACACCTTCATAAAAACAGTTTAATGAGTGTTTAATTTATTTGATTTTAAGAGGATTAAAAGGAGGAATGCTTGCATGACTAAGTGCAATCACATTCCTCAGCTGCCGCCCCAATACTGTTGCTCATTCCAAGAAAACAACCTTGTACTTTGGGAATGGTGGATACAGTCAGAATGTCTCTGACTTGTGGTTGTTTAGAATCGATGATGAATATATGAGGTTTTTTCAGCTAACTAGCTACTGCAGAAGGAAAAAGATATATGCCAAACCACAGCTGAATCATGTCAACTAGTAAGTCCCTAACTCCAAGGCCCTCTTCTTAACTGGAAATAAAAAAAAAATATTGGGAATTATTGCACGTACATGTTAGGCTGCACATATTTTCAGGGCAGGAGATATGAGAGAAAACGTGGGTGGGGTAGGAGTGAGGGAAATGAGATGGGGCTGTATGTTGCAAATCATGGTTTGGGGCACAAAGCAGGTTTCTGAAAGACACTGTTACTGCTGCAACCCATTTTTTTTCTGCACACCATCAACAAAAACTTATAAGCCAAGAGCTCAAAGGAAAGATGTTCCTCCAAGAGACGTGGAACAGTTCTGGGTTTGGTGCCCTGCAGTGTTATGTCCCCTCTGTGAGTTACTCAGTTTCTCTGGTCTTCCCTTTTTACAAGAATAACAATATTTTCTCTTTTGCTCCTTGTTTGCTTTATTTGTTAAAGAACAAGATTATCTATTTCATCAGGCAACCAAGTGAAAAATATCCCCACTAGAACAAGAACTGGGTTGAAAACAAGCACGGGGGGTGGGGTGGGTGAGGGGTTATACAGATGTGTGTGCGCCTGCTTTGTGTTTTTAAGATGAAACACGATGAATCATTTGATTAATATATTTTATTAATTACCCTTGCTGACGGTTACTGTGAAAGTCAAAGGTATACATGTATTAAAAAACGGATTCAATAAATTCATGAAGAATAAAGCCAGCCAGCTCAAGAAATATTTAACTAATTAATTACTGGAAGATGATGAGGTATTTCTGGGGAAAGACATTATATGCACTCTTGGGTTTTTTTAACCTTTCTCTGAGCTTCTTCTATTACTGGATTAGATGAACTTTTGGTCATCTCCAAAAGTTCACTTCTTCTAGTCTTTAGTTTGGACTTGTAACTGCTACCTAGATAGCACGTATACGTGTACAAGCTGTATATCCTTTAGAAAGCTACATCACTGAAGTGAAAGTCGCTTCTATATTACTAATATTATGCTTCATTTTCATCACATTCTTTTTCTGTATAAGTGTGGAGGTGGTTTCTGCATGAGACTACACTATTTGGGACAAATGTTCTTGTACAGCATTTGTCAACGATAAAGAAGAGGAACAAAGGGAAATGGAAGTGTGTGGTACTGGGAGGGCAGCACCAGCCACCGGAGAGCAGAGCTGAGCTGGCTTTTCTATGCAACATTCATTTAAGTTGGCAGTCAAGGACCTTAAGAGACCCTCTCTTAAAAGGCCTTAAAAGGCCCACCAAAAGATGGATGCCAGCCCATTCAGGACGCTAGCATGCAATGCAACAAAAACAGATTACTGCCTTGAAATTGATGCTGTTCAAAAGGCATTAAAATAACATTGCCTTGTTTCCTAATAAGATTACCCAGACAAACTTCTCCCACAGACAACCTCTCCGCTCCCCCAGTCACCTCTACATGTATGGATAGATGCTGTCTTCATCTTATGCTCTTCATCGGAGAGGTTGAGGAGACTACGTGTAACAGCTCTGCTTGTCACTTGTAATGATGACATCACATCACCTGCAGGCCTAAGCAGATAGTGAAATGCACATCCCATGACAAAAGGTTAAAAAGCTAAAACTATGCAAGATTCACCCTTTATTTTTTTTTTTAATTGTCATCTTTCCTGGGAATGAGCTGAGTATGCAGACATACTGAAAGCATTACCAGTATTGCCTGGATACTGAAGTGCAGAGTGCTGTAGTGTCTGGAATAACAAAAGAAGCAGCAATTCTGTGTGACTATGTTAGTGTTTGCATTAACTCTCCTCTCCTTCTGTGCAACGGCAGCATTGCAATTTCTGCAAGATGTAATGAACCCTGTTTCTCCATCAATAGCTCACAAAGGGATTTACACCCACACAAGTGCACATACACGTATGCGCATACACAAGCATCGCTAGTGTAAAAGCAAGAAAAGAGGAAATTCTGAACTGCTACAGTTTAGCCTCCCAATGTTATTTACTTGCCTGTTACTTAAAGGCTTTTGTATGTATTCCTTCTAAATTAATCAAATAGTTATTGTTTGTTTCTAATCATAAAAATTTATGAAACTTATTTTTAAAAATAGAAAATACAATTTAGCTTTGTAATTAGGAAAATATGTTTTAGATATGTACTTGGAAAAATATGTTTCTAATGTGGCCTGCTTTTCTCACTCAGAATTAAAAATTCTTCAGCAACATTTAAGCATTCTAATAGGAAAAGCAGTAATTTATTGCCATGAGCAAAACTCTTAAAACATCCTAATAAGCCAGTTGGTAACCTCAAGGACTTTCGGGAGAGACAAAAAGACAGCAGAAACTCTGTCCTTCATTCTTGTTCCACTTCCCCTTGCCCCCTTCCCCCTTCTCCTGCCAACAGCAGCCAACAAATGCAAAGTATTGTAGTACCTACAACAAAAGTTTTCTGATTTCCAAAATATTAGTTTATCTCTGTCAGCTGGTGTATCTGCTGTAATGTTGCCATTTATCTTGCTAAATGAACTCTGCATCCTGAATATAGCTGGATGTGCCTAAACTTTGCTCAGTATTTTGACTGAGAATGTTCCGTTTCTGCATTCCTGTTGCTTGAAGTTGTCAGAGGAGAAACTTAACTCTGCCACTAAACAAAGACCTTTTGATATTTTTTCTAAGCTGTTGCTGAGTGATTTTTGCATGTTTGCCATTAAGCAAACCTACAGGAACTGTATCAGCATTGTAAAGCTTCATGGTATGACACAGTCTAATGACGGGGGAGGAAAAATTGTCAAGTACAAGAATACAACTATTTTCTCACTGTTTCGGTCACCTGCATGCTGACTGTAAGAACACACAAATCACAAGATTTTTCAGTGTGTTGATAGTTCTTCCTCATTTTATTCTTTCTGTTCAAGTTCTTTTCCATGAATTCATCACATTTTGTTAGAACGTGCTGGAAAAACTGATAAATATTCAGTGAATATGTCATTTATAAGAAAAAAATTTTTAAAAAA
The DNA here is from genome assembly GCF_963921805.1 of Phalacrocorax carbo. NCBI lineage: Eukaryota > Metazoa > Chordata > Aves > Suliformes > Phalacrocoracidae > Phalacrocorax > Phalacrocorax carbo. The sequence continues at coordinate 155,711,651 of NC_087513.1, read as the reverse complement.
ACCAAAACTTTTTATGATGTCATGATAACAGACCCAGAAAAGGGCTCATTATGCAAATAATGTTTTTCTTCTTTTATGGTTATTAGAAAATTGCAGTTGGAGGGGAAAAAAAAAAACATTAAAGTAACTTAACTCCATAAGAGTTTAGTTAATGATATAATATGTTGTTGGCATCCACAGGTAAACCATCCCAGGATATGGATATATTAAAGCAGGTAAACTGAACATATCAATGGTGCTTGGAAGCAGAGCTGCTCTGGTGACAGAAAACATCTTCCAAGCAGTTTCAGTAGGATTTTTTTTCCTTTTTCATCAAAGTTTTCTTTAAAACTTTTGGAGCTTTGTCTTATAATTACTTTCCCCCCCTTACCTCCAACACCTGAAATATAATAGAGAAAAGGCCTGTTTTGGTAAAAAACAGTCAGAACTTTTTTTATTCCAGTGAACCGCTCGCTACCTGAAAAAAAAAATCGTTCAACTTTAAAGCAAACTTATGTTAATAAAAATTACTATTTTTTCAGCTGGCCCTGGATAACTTTGTCAGTATTCCAAATCTTTATTCAGTTTTACACCTTCTACTTCTCCACCCCCATAATTACTATAATGCTTTTTTTACCATAGTGGGTATCAGTGACCTACTTCACAGTTTAGGATGGCATGGACACTTACTTTTAAATCAGTCTTCATTGACTAGTCTACGAAGGAGACTCTTAGACTGAAGCACTACGAATCCTATTCTAGTTAGATATCTCCAGCAGATAATTTGAATTTCTCTTTGTAAATTCAAACTTTTCACTACAGAAGTTTAAATATCCTGAGCACTTCCTGCTCTTTACTTTGAGCCAGATTAAATCTGTTCCACAGTTATGTAGGTCAGTTTCTGGTTAAAACAAAGGTATCTCAGTTTTATACTATTCCTGAAGCATTGACTCACCAACTAATTTTTTTTTGTCAGAAAGCTAACCTTATCTACCAATACACTTTGTAGACCAGAAAGCTCTAACCTCAGTGAACAAATGAAGAACTTCTTCATTATTTTTGCACTAACTTGTAACTCAGACAGGCACTGTGATGTATAAGAAATGCTTAAGAAAAAAACTTGCATAATAAATACAATTTGAAACATTCTGACAAATTAGTCCTAATCCATGCTTAACATTTGAGTCCCACACTGAAATGTAATTACCATTAACAGCTTCTTTTTTCATAAAATGGAAGTCCTCCTTGCTTTACAATGTACAAATGGAAAGCATATTCCACAGGCTTTGTTATCTATTTTGTTTTCAGGTGATATCCGAGATAGCACTTAAGCATTAAAACAGAATTTAAACAGAAATTTGAAGTTTAAATTTCAGAGTAAATATAAAAAAAACCCAAGCAAAACAAAATCTGTGTTTTCTATGTCACTCAAACTTCTGAATTTTCTAGTAAAATCTTTGGGTAGATCTTTAGGAAGGATGCTGGCATTGTGCTAAGAGATCGCCTCTGCCTACAACCTACAAGAACACCAACCTCCTGCCAACAGCTGCGCAGAAGCTTCGCCACACCCCTGGTTATCCTTCCTAGCCTGAATACCAATTTATGGGTGAAACAGCCTGTGTGCTGGAGGTGAAATTCCCTCTCTTGATCATAAAAAGAATTTAAGTTATTCATGTCGGGATTTAAAGGGTGGAGTAAACCTGGAGCAACTAGGTCAGAACATAATGAACACTGTCTCCTGAAAGGAAGAGAATGGCGATGTTTTACAGAAGTATTGTAGACAGGATAAGGCTCTGGTTTTTTGCTGAAACAGAATGTAAGACATTTCTTAACCATTAAGCAAACTGTCTAAATAACAAAACAAAACAAAACAAATCTGTATTTTTCTAGATTATGAAGTGTCATTTATGGCAAACCCTGTTTATCTGTGTTTGTCTTGCCAGGGATTATATGCTTTATGCATACTACTGGAGAGGAAAATGTCTTTCAAAACAGCAAAAAAACACAAGCCCTCATGCAAAAATATTAATCTTCACCTTGTCTTAGTGATGAGAGACTGTTTTGTTTCATTTATTCTCACCTTTAGAAATCTGTGCAAGTCTACTCTTGCTTGGAGCCCTGAATTCATTATTATTTACTTCATTCTTGCTCTCTACTCACTTCCCAAACCTCGTACTAAATGTCACCTTTGAACTATCCTTTTTTGGTGTTTGCAGATTTTATACATACCACTTCACCCTATGGTGAAATTCTGGATTCTCAGAAGTCAGTGGCAAATTTCACATCAACTTCAGCAGGGATTTCACCCATGCTGTTTCCACCTCTTCATCTACTGATTAATGTCCTGGCTTTTTTTGAAATCTCTTTTCAAAAACACATTTCTTAAATTTGAATCTTTTCCACACACACACAAAAACCAAAACAAAAAAAAAACCAACACCTTTCAGTTCCCCCAACACCACAAGCGAAATGTGGCTGCACCAAGGGAGCAAAATCTAGGTAAGTGATACAGATAACTGGGGAATCAAAACATAATTCCTGTGCCTTTCTTTGTCCCTTGCTCCATTTGTTACCTTCAAGAAATCATTCAATTCTTCAATGCCTCAGTTTCCTCCTTTTTAATATGATAATTATCTTTTTTATTGAGAAGCCTTGACATTTGATCCAGTGAAAACAAACAGTATTTGACTAGTGTTGTTGTAACAGGCCACCACCTAGCCAAGGAATCTGATCATTCCATTGCTAGGGGTGGTCCTAGATTGCATCAGGACTGAGATAAATGAGGACTTAGACTGAAACAGTGTGATTGCTTTTTCCGTGGTTGAGCCCAAATCTATTCCTCTGTTCTTTTTCACAAAAATGCAATCTTCAAGAAAAATTATATATTTATATTTACATTCTTATTAAAGACAATTAATACATTAATTCTAGTGTCACCAAAATAATAGCAGTAAATCACATTAATTAAAATATATATATATATATATTGGTAATATCAAATTAAGACCTGTCTGGTTTTTTGTACTGTAGTACAAATTATGACCATGAATCTCTAGAATAAAGATTAAAATACATCTCTATAGCTCTAATGAGTTGTAACCTGCAGTGTAATTTTGTAGCATTTGGCTATTACTTACCTACAGTTAATGCTTCTCCTTCAAAGTAAAGTTATCAAAACATACATAAAGCTACAAAGCTGTCAGGTCCTGGGTATTGGTCTTGGCCCCATAGCTTGCTAGTTAATTTACATACATTTTGGCAAAAGAAATCCGATGAGAAATTAAATAAATGATTATGCTCTCATAATATATAAATCAATTCCATTCTTTATTAGAAATCTTTTACAAAGAGTATTAGATAATTAAGCTGTTATATAGTACCTCATGCATATCAAATATATCAGCCAAGAAGGTTAATTGAAGCTCCTTCTTCATCATTGTAAATGTCTTCAAACTGCTTTGACTGGGTCAAGTTGAAACAAAATATGTAGACTTTAATAAATGCTCTGAACAAATTAACAACAGAAAAAATCTAAAGGGAACAATATATTTCTTTGCATATTTCTGATTTTTAAAAGACTATCACTCTATTAAATCTTTTTTTTTTCTTAACTTGACTTCTAATATCAAGCAGTACATCCTTATAAAAATGTAGAAAAAAACCCCCAGTTTGTCTCGATAGGTACCATTAAGTAAGAACTTCCGACTAGACACTGTACATTGAATTCTGTACATACAGCATTGTCTTCTGCGGCAATAATGAAGATAGGTATATTTTCCTCAGTATTTATTTTTTTCTTGTGTTTGTCTCACCTTATAGCTCAACATATTGACTAAATACATGCATAAGTTGGGTACAATTTAAAAATTAGCCTAGTGGAGACAAATCTTGGTGTTTGTACAAGCCAACTTCAAGTAAGTTACAAAACCGTGGTAACAGAAATTGAAGGCAAGACTTTTGATTAACATTTCTATTACTGCATGGTAACAGCTCACAAGCATTGACTTCTACAACATCCACTGGATATACACCACCCATTTTACTTGCATTTTCCTTTTACTTATATTGCTGTGGGTAGACAGCAAGGAAAGATTTTACACTTTTGGCTTGGGAGAGGTGGGATGGTGCTGTTGCTTTTTTCGTTTTAACTTAATTTGGTTTATTCTCTTGCAATCTGCTAATTTAAAGTATACGTATTCTACAGAACTCACTCCTATTAACTTCAGGTCTTCTCTAATTGAGCTGCATTATTTCACTGATTCCCAGCCCTCCCCCTTGAAAAACTCCACTTTCTTCTTCTTTGCATAATGGTGGAAAAGAATCCCTAACTACTGAACCATGATGCAGTCTTTCACTGCAACCAGTTTCTGAGGGAGAAAGCTCTAAATAATTATCAAAGTATAATGAACATTGCTACTAAATGCTAACTAAATGCCTCATTGGAAAATTTGAAAGGCATTAATTCAGACAACAGTTTCTCTTTATCTCCTGTATTTCCTGATTCTAATTCCTCCTTTTTTATTTATTAGTAAAGTAATTTGCATGAAAGAAGCATCTTTGTTTCTTCAATATTCATTTCCTTTTTCTCATTTAGGGCATCATTTTGCTTCATTGAAAACAATGGCAATTTTACTGGTTGACTTCAGCAAAGTAGGTCTGATAGTGAGAAATGTTGGCTGTCTCCAGGTCCCACTGAAGTCAGACGCCAGGTAACAGCCCTCAGAATCCTCTCGGATCAGAATCCCTGAAGTGCAACTTCCTTTGTGCGACTTAATGATTTGCCATTGCAGAAAAGCTGATTACTTCATCAGGGATTATGACTTTAAGCAAAGAGTAAACAGCAAACGGCAGCAGTAGGTGGATTTCTAAGTCCACCCCTTCCGCAACCCTCTCTTTTCATGCAAATAGCTCTAATTATACCAAACAGCAAGACAAAGCAGAAAATGCATGTCACATTAAAACAAGGTACTGAGAAGCAGCTTCCACACACTACTGGTAGTTCAATATTTGAACCAACAGAAATTGTCTATCCATCATTAACTGCTCCAGAACAGCCAGGAAAATATGAACCATCACATCTTCATGGTAGCAAAATACCTTTTGTATTAGAATATCAGTGGGGGGGAAACCCTAATTGTCAGTGAAAGCATTGACACTGTGTTACAAAGTATTTTGTGCAAACATATTTCCATCATGTTGTAGGCTGGTCACATTTATGAAACAGCCATTTCCAAGAGGGTCTTCTGCCAGGTTTGTTCATGAGGATGTGATTTATTCATCAACAGGGCTTCACACTTTGTGCATATGTGTGTGTATCTGTAAATTAATCCACCAGGGCCAGAAAGTGGAATTTTGATTGGAAGGTCCTGTCAAAGTCTGTCTGAGTGATGGTTGTGCTTTTCATCAGTGTAATCTGTAATCCCCATTTCCATTTGTTAGATATAATTCATTGTCACACAAACAGCATCCTCTCTTTCCTGGGCACATCCAGCAAAGAAAGATTCCCCACAAGCCATTTACATTCTGCTACATTTGATGTATAGGCTGATGCTCACAAATTATCCAGTCAGATTCTTCCTTAGAAACACCTGTATTTTCTAGTATAGCTCAGAATTTACTGCTTGTCAGGGGAGCATATGACCTACTATACTGTGTCAATCATGGCCTAAAACCTTTTACTTAGAGCCTTCAAGCTGTTTTTTCACACTGTTAGAGGAAGTCTGACATCTCATAAAATTTAGAAATGAATTTTCACTGCAGGAGAAGAAGAGAAGAGACTGAAAATACCACTAATTAAGCAAAAGATAATATACTGTGTGTCAGGTCCAGACATGAATGACGGTATTTACAGAATGTTTTAGGGAAATCAACATGCTAGCAACAGATTAAGAGTTACTTGTTCTTTATTCTTTTTAACACAAATATCCCCTCTGCTTTTCCCTCATTTCAAGCTTCAAATCTTATATCTGAAGTATATATGCTATTAGATATAAAGTCTTTTAAAACAAAACCCTTTCTTTTTCTAATTTATACTTAAAAACAGCTAAAAGAACACCAAAACATCTGATCCTCCTAGACAGCACATGATCCCCACCTCTGTTTGGGAAAGGTGGGTAGCTAATCAAATTGCACTCGAACTGATAAGTCCAAGATATCAAATGGCCGCAAAACTGTTTGGGCAAAACTTATTTTGTTATTGCCTTAAAGCAAATGTCTACACTACCTTTTACAGTGAGTAACAGCTTGCAGACCCTCAATAACCTTACTGAAAAAAAAAAGAGAAAAAAGAAAAAAATACTCAAGAAGAGTCTGTCTCAGGAAAATATTGGCATTACTTGAACACTGTAATTTCATCCTTTGTCATGCTAGCTCCTTCCCACCCTTCCTGAAAAAGCGTGCTAGACTGCACTCCCTGAAGTAGGGCTGAACTTTCAGTGAAATGATGACCACATCTTCCTCCCTGTCAGGAAGATCCCATCAGAATTTGGGGAGTCTTAAAATTATGAAAGAGAAAGCAAACCAGATATAAATAATGCACAGATGTTTATGTAAACTATTTTAGTTTTAAGCAATGTGATCTGAAAAGGAGGAGAGCATAGTATAGGACAGGTAAATCCCTCCTGATGTCATTACCTTGCTCCTGCTCCTCCATGTGGTATTTTTTAATTGTAATACATATACTGTAATGTTGTGCCTGCAGCGTTTTGTCATGTACAACCTCCAGGTGAACACTGGCCATGTGACAGTAGAGTTTCTTCCTGCGTAACAAGAAATATTTTTACAATTCTGTCCTCAAATCTCAACAGATTGCATAGTTAAAAATAAAAGTGCAGAGGTGACACTGCTGTGATTCATTCAATCAGGTCATTCGTTACTGGTATATGGACAGATAGAGAGGAAAATAAAGCCACCTCCAGCCTGTCAGAAATTTCAATGCAAGAGAGTTCTCCAGAGATCTGTTCTAAAATATTAGCATGCATCTATTACTTGAATTCACCCAGTCAACAACAGGAGAATCGACCCATTTACATATTCACCAACGCAAGAGAAAAAATAAGAGCAAAATTACATGGAAAAATAGTAACTTAAAAATTTAATTAAACATTTCTTTAAAAGTTATATAAAATTCTCATTTCCAAAAATAGCAATCAAAAAAGCTAACAAATTCGTTTTAGATAACTGTAACAGTTGAAGTAAGTCTACTCTAGTTTGTCACAATAGACTTGAACATTATTGTTTCTATGTTTTTCTCCTTCTCAACAATGATATAGAACTGTGTGTTATGAAGAGAAAGTGTATAATGTACTCTCTGTGCATTGCCTAGAAAAAGGAGAAATGGATGAAGAAATTAATAGAAAAGGACTTCAAATCATTCCTCCCAATCATCCCACATTTTTCTGCAGAGTGCTTTAGTCAATTTTCATGCATCACAAATGTTAATTAATTCATTTATTGGAGAAGACAAAATCTGTGCTGGTAGTCATTATAAGCTGACACAAACAAAATCACTGAGAAAACACTGAGATACATTTAATACTGTTGGATTGCAAGATGTTGTTTGCTGCACGTCATGTCCAGACGGATTCATTACAGAGAAGATGACTCCAGGGTGATGGGATAGATGTCATGGATGAGCAGAATATTCCTCTGGAAATTCATCAAATTCAGACTTGTCATTAAATGACACATTGAAGTTCAGGAGGGAAAAATTAGGTGTGGTCTGCTCCACAGCCTGTGCACTCAAGGGTCACTGAAAGCTTTTCCGCAGCTTTATGCTCAGTATTATCTTCCTCTTTCAGGATTAATACAATCTTGCCCTCCGTAACTTATTTGATTTTCTTCACATAAGATACTTCTGGCACTTCTTTTTTAAACTTCCAACCATGTAAGAATGGAAGCAGGCTCCGTTTAAGAAATGGATGGTCAAAAGATTCATTTTCTCTTTCTCTTCTGTGGTAGCAAGGAAGATCAAGTCTGTTCAGGAGAGCAGTAGAAAGCCAAAAGAGGAGAGTGGGATTTTACCTCAGAGAAAAGACAGCTGGCTTCTTTATAAATCTTAGAATTATCTCATTGCTATTACCAAGTCAGAGGCAAAGTTCTTAAATATTCACAACAGGGTACCTTTTGTAAAGTCCACACTTTGATGCATATCTCCCATGGAAAGTGAAAATTAGTGGCAGATATTGGTGGGAGCCAAGTACCAACAGAGCCTTTGGAAGCTAAACCATCAGTTGCTGATTATTTATCTCATTCTCAGTGAAGCTCTAAATCACACACTGTTTGACATGCTCAAATGTGTAGCCATAGATAGTCCATTTTTGTCTCAAGTGAAAATACACCTTCTTAGTTCAGGCAGTTTCAGACAGAGAAGGACAAAAATTTTAATTTTTCAATGGCATAGCAAAGTCAAAGCATTAGGTCTTCCTCAGTCTACTAGTTTTCTATTAAACTCCTCCTAAACCCCAAAAGCAGGCCTAAATAAAAGGAAAAAGAAAAAAGACTGAGGAAGTTGTAACAGCTTCTAAGGGGTTAAGAGCTCAAAGTATTAACATAATTTGAATGAAAGCCTTCCTATAACTAGCTGTAGACACAGTAGTATAACATATCCAGATAAATATTAAAGATCATTACATATTTAGCTTAGAAAGTTCTTAAAAGTAAAAAAAAAAAAAAAAAAAAGTGCTAAAACTTCTGTAGCAATGGAAATATTAAAATAAAAATCAAGTCAAAGAGAAATGTCTTGTCATCTTAGGATATTCTTGCTCATTCTCTTTATAGAAGATGATCAGAAATAACTTTCTGTAAGAATTTCATCTCTACGGCTAAAATTCACAATTTTAAAGTCAGTTTTTACAGAAAAATGTAGAAAATTATTCATCATTTGTAATTCCTGGATCTCCTTTTACTTAGAACTGCAAGACCACTCTGGTTCAAAAATTGGTCTGTTGCATTAAAGATATTTTCTTTTAGAAAAAAAGATCCTTACAGCATTTAGGCTTAACTTCCATGAAGATCAAGAGCTTTTAAATGCATAACCTTAATTTTATCTTTGCCTGATTAAGTGTGACCTCAGAAATATATAATGCAGAAAAAATAGGAAAGAGGATGTATTTTTTCTCTAAAGCACAGATCTCACCAATAGACCTATAATTCTCTGTTGCAAGGGTCAGTACTTCTTTTTCCTAAATGAGGTTCAAGTGTTGTAACCAGAAACCATGTGACCCCAAAATACTAACCTTCTTCTTTTTCTTGATCTTATGGACTTAATCATCTGCTCCTAGAGCTTCATATTTTGAAGCATTATTTTTTACATTTCATGTATTTCTTATTGTTACAGGGGTTTTTTGCCTTTTGATGAGTAAATATTGAGTATTATGAACAGATAACTATCCAAACAATTGCTCTTCTAGAGCACAATGTGAGAAAGGATCACAGGAAAAAAACATATTGTAGTCACTCATCAAAATTAAGCTGTACTAACATAGAGAGAGATTAGATTTGCCTTTACTAGTAAGACACAGTGTTCTTCAACCATTGTTCTAAATAAAGTTTTTGCCAAATTCATTCTTTTGGATGCTTGGCAGATGGAATTTTGTAATGCTGAGTGACTTAAGACTTGGATATTGGCTTTAAGATTGTATACACATTTTGAGATTCATAGGAGCAAATCACATCAGTTTTTCATCATTTAGATAGTAGCACAAACCTACAATGCAAAAGCCTATTTCAAAGCTGAGAGGAGCAAAATATAAATATCATATAACATATGTAACAATAAATGTATATATTTTAATATGCATATATAGATTAAATCAGAGATTGACTGTTTGGGACCAGAAAGAGAAAAAAAAAATGTTATCTTTACCAGAAAACACGCTGAATTTGTACTGAAAAACTATTGGATTTCATAAGGACAGAAAGAATTTTTCAAAAGCTGACTTCATCCTTCAGACCCTCAGCTGTCTGGAAACCCCCCATGGTTGTGAAGAGAGATGGGCATCCCTAGGGAGAGGTTCAGTACAGGACCCTGACTGAGGAGCCCACCATTTCCCTGGAGTGCTCTCTCTGCTGACTCACCAAAGAGGGACCCTGAGAAGATTGGCCTCAAGGCTGAATTAAAGCAAGTGCTTAACAATACTCCCCCATTCATTCTGCCATTCTGCTGTAATGAAACATATCTACCCCAAGTAAAGCTCACAAGCACTGAATTCAAGTAGCTCTAACACTTCAGTAAGTCAAGATTCTGGAAGTCACTTTTGAAAAGAGTGCTTTTTCACTTAAGAAAACTAGGTTTCAATTTCAATAATTTCTCCCATTCTGAAACTGTAATATAAGATACCCAAACTTATTACCATAACCAAAGCATACTGCAGCAAAGATTCCAGGCAAAAATTACAGCTTGGTATGAGTTAAACCTGTGGTTCAAAGACACTGGAAACTCCTTCAAGAAGCCTACCATATTGTCTACTGTCATCTTTAATATTCTTTGGCTGAAGCCACTGATTATATAAGAAAAGCAGAAAGCAGTGTTGTCATTGTTGCACATGAAAATGCACAGAAAATAAAAGAAACAACCTTGTTAAGATTAAGGTAATTACAAGGAATAAAAATTTCCTGTCTAGGAGGTGATCCATTTGTACTCTACAGAATTCTGTTAAGATATTACCTTTTCAAAAAAAGAACTAGTGTTATTTGACATTCCTTTCTGCACTACTCTCTCCGGCCAGATTAATGATCTAGGACATGAAATGAAAATTATTAAGCTTGTCTTTATGTCAGTACTAAATACTCTTTTTATAATTTTTTTTATTTTCCTGGATTTCTGGGGAAAAACTATGTTATTCATTGAGATGAAAACTACAGTGTCACTATGAAGAGATCAGTGTCTTGTCTTACTAAGCCCTACACAAACTCAAATTACAATTTCTGCTCAGAGGGACTTGCAGCCTAAAAGTATTCCCCTGTAGGCTCTACTTGGTTTTGCTTTTCTCTTAACAAAATATCAGCAGGTGACACAGTCCAGGTTCCCTTCGATTGGTGCTATAACACAACAGCAAAGAAAATCTTCCAAGTCTGGCTCCTTCTTCAGGCACCTTATTATTTTGACTGCAGAGGAGTGATTACAAATTCAAACATGTTTGTAGCAACACAAACAGCAAGCTGCTTTGCTCATATTTCTCTGCAAGTGTTCTGCTTCCAATCACTAAAGAGTACTTCTCTGTTAGATATTGCTGTGTTAGGTATGACATATATCTCTACTGGAGATGGATTAACCTACACTGATTTCTCCTTTAGCGGTGCAAGTCTCACATAAGGTTTGTTCAGAGAAGCAACATTTCATCTAGGATTCTGGATGCCTTTTTGGCTAATAAACAAACGGAGAGCTATATTGATTTGAAAGCACATTTTACTGGACCATCAGTTTATATTTCACTTGCCTTGGCCTAGATTTTTGTCTTCCATAAATAAGTCTCAGAACTGACACCTATTTGAGAGTCTTAAAAATTGTGAGATATGTAGAAAGAACAGTGTATTGAGTGTAGGTGGCAAGGGGGTTTTGGTAGCAGGGGGGCTGCAGAGGTGGCTTCTGTGAGACAACACCAGGAGCTACCCCCATGTTGGACAGAGCCAGTGCCAGCTGGCTCCAAGATGGACCCACTGCTGGCCAAAGCTGAGCCCATCAGTGATATTGGTAGCACCTCTGCGATAAAGTATTTAAGAAAGGGTCAAAAATGCTGCGCAGTAACTGTGAGAGAAAGGAGTGAGAAAACGTGAAAGAAACAACTATGCAGACATGAAGATTAGTGAAGAAAGAGAGGGAATGGAGAGAGTGGCTTGGTGAGCACCTGACAGCAAGCCAAGGTTCACCCACCACAAAGCGAATGCAGAGGACTCTTCCTGATACTGAATTGCATATTGGAGAGCTTAATCCTCTGCAGCAGGGTAAGGCACCCAACACAGGAGACAAGGGCAATGCACCTTATGTCCCACCATTCAATCAAGCTGCTGAGGACAGTTAATAGCTTGGGAAAGCTTTATAAGGAATAATACCCTGTGTCTTGAACAGAAGGCATCCAGTCTCTTCTCTTGCATGTTGTTTCTAAATCCCAAGGGAAAACTAAGGCACAGGAATTTCCCTTGGATCATGCAGGTAAAGGTTGATATGCTAGGCTGACCCCAACCAATTTATACTAGGCATCATACTGCAGGGATGTAGAGCATCCTTGTACCTTCACTTTAAAACTTCAGTTATCCTCTCAACATACATAAAAAGTAATGTTTTCTTTACTTGAGTATTTTAGGAATCACTACTCAGTTGCTTCCAAAAAAATTCCTTTCTTACTCAGATATTACTTTTCAATTGATAAGAGATTCTATAAACGTCCTGCTCTCCACACCCTGTGACTTAAATAATTTCTTTAGTATGCCTCATTCTTTGCAATATTTCTACTAGTAGTATTCTATATTTCATGAAAGACAAAAGAGATTTATTGTTGTAACAGATTGACATGTATGTAATCTATCTCAGCTGCCCTTTTACACAAAATTCTCTGGAGCATGGGTTTACAATACGGTTTCTCTTCCAGATTAGTATTCAATTTGAAAATCATACATATGTAGCTAAAAAAATAAATAAATCTCTACAACCTTACTCTGTTGTTTACCTGACAATTGCAGTAATTGGGTTGTGCTCACTTACACTGAATTCCCATTAAACACACATGAAATCTTTTATCCCAGTGGACCAAGACCAAAGCCTCTTTCTTTATCTGAGCATATTGACGAATAATTTTAGTGATATCTCATTATGTGGAAGAATTCCCTTGTTCTTTCTTTTTGAACCAGATTTTCTCAAAGAACAGTATCAAGCCTCCTATTACCTATGTCTATAGGGAGTTTATTCTTCTGTTAGACACTTTTACACTAGAGCAGTCTCAGATTGCTAGCAGCCAAATTAGGCACACATCATCCTCCATAATTAACCACTCCAAAGAAATCTTTGCTTGCCACTCTTGTGTTTGAGAACAAACATCTTTGAGACCTCACTTATACAGTGACCCAGCTCTAGTCTTTGCTATGCTAACTTCTCTCCCACATACGTTGTTTCTATTACACAGATATTAAAATTTTTATTTCTATAGTCTTAGCCTACACTATGAATATTTCCAAAGTTACTCATTCTTTCTCACCACACTTTGAACTGTTTTCCCACAGTGTAAAACACCATCAGACATAATAGCTGTTGTGACATCAAACTTCTTTACAGTGCATTTTGGTGACACACCTCAGAGGCAAAGCGTAACCAGACATTCTGAAAAACAGTATCTCTTTAAGCAAGGGTTGAACATGCGAAGATGCAAACTTTGATTTTCAGATGACCCTTGCCAAAACCTTGCTATTAATCAAGCCTAGTGAAAGGCTTTGAATTAGACATCTTTTCCAGAATTTTTCCATTGTAGGTAGTGGAAAATATTTCCTTTCAATACAGTTATTTAGTTCTTCGGGATCCCTGCATATGCAAAGCGTACACATTGAACATGGTGACGAGCAAGCATGCATACTTGGTCCTATTTGCATTGAACCTTACAAGTTGCTCTCCTTTAAATTCTGTCTTCTGGGGACTGGAGTGCTTTTTTGGCATGAATAATGAACTAGTTGGGTTTTTTTAACTCTGTTCTGTAGTTTATTCACAGTTTCCCTACCCTTAGTAAATTACTTTAATTCCTCTTCATGTATTTTCTTGAGGCTGAAAGCTTTACATCTTTTTTAAGCTATCATACATAGCTTCTAAACTAACATGCTATTTTGTAATCATACTGCTTCAAACAGTTTATTTTCCAGATTGCTATTTGCTCATGCAGTTAATCCACATACCAAGTCAGTTTTGCTCACAGCCAAAGCCTGGATTTTACCAAGTACTTTCTCCTCCCTTAGAATCATGGAATCATAAAATCATTAAGGTTGGAAAAGACCTCTGAGATCAAGTCTAACTGTCAACCCAACACCACCATGTCTCCTAAACCATGCCCTGAAGTGCCACATCTACATGTCTTTTAAATACCTCCAGGGATGGTGACTCTACCACCTCTCTGGGCAGCCTGTTGCAATGCCTGACCATCCTTTCAGTAAAGAAATTTTTCCTAATACCCAGTCCAAACCTCCCCTGATGCAGCTTGGAGCCATTTCCTCTCATTCTATTGCTAGTAATTTGGGAGAAGAGACCAACACCCGCCTCAGTACAGCCTCCTTTCAGGTAGTTATAGAGAGCAATAAGGTCTCCCCTCAGCCTCTCTTCTCCAGACTAAATAACCCCAGTTCCCTCAACCACTCCTCATAAGGCTTGCTTTCCAAAATCTTCACCAGCTTTGTTGCCCTTCTCTGGACACGCTCCCACGCCTCAATGTCCCTCTTGTAGTGAGGGGCCTAAAACTGAACACAGGATTTGAGGTGCGGCCTCACCAGTGCCAAGTACAGGGGCACCATCACTGCCCTGCTCCTGCTGCCCACACTATTCCTGATACAAGCCAGGATGCTGTTGGCCTTCTTGTCCACCCGGGCACACTGCTGGATCATGTTCAGCCGAATGTCAACCAGCACCCCCAGGTCCTTCTCTGCCAGGCAGCTCTCCAGCCACTCTTCCCCAAGCCTGTAGCGTTGCATGGGGTTGTTGTGACCAAAGTGCAGGACCCGGCACTTGGTCTTGTTAAACCTCATACAATTGGCCTCTGCCCATCGATCCAGCCTGTCCATGTCCCTCTGCAGAGTCTTCCTACCCTCGAGCAGATCAACACTCCCTCCCAACTTGGTGTCATCTGCAAACTTACTGAGTGTGCACTCAATCCCCTCATCCAGATCATTGATAAAGATACTAAACAAGACTGGCCCCAACACTGAGCCCTGGGGGACCCCACTCGTGACTGGCCGCCAACTGGATTTAGCTCTGTTCACCACAACTCTCTGGGCTCGGCCATCCAGATAGTATTTAGCCAGCAAAGAGTATATCCGTCCAAGCCATGAGCCTCCAGTTCCTCTAGGAAGATGCTGTGGGAGACAGTGTCAAAGGCTTCGTTAAAGTCTAGGTAGGCAACACCCACAGCCTTTCCCTTATCCACTAGGCAGGTCACCTGGTTATAGAGTGAGATCAGGTTGGTCAGGCAGGACCTGCCTTTCATAAACTCATGCTATCTGGGTCTGATCCCCTGGTCGTCCTGCACTTGCCTGGTGTGTGCACTCAGGAAGAGTGCTCCATGATCTTCCCCAGTACTGAGACCAGGCTGATTGGCCTGTAGTTCCCTGGATCCTCCTTTGGGCGTCACATCAGCAAGCCTCAGTCATCTGGAACCTCCCCTGTTAACCAGGACTGCTGGTAAATGATGGAGAGTGGCTTGGCGAGCTCCTCTGCAAGCTCCCTCAGTACTCTCAGGTGGATCCCATCCAGCCCCATGGACTTGTGTGTGTCCAGGTGAAGCAGCAGGTCATAAATTGCTTCTTCCTGGATTATGGGGCGTTTATTCCAGTCCCAACCCTGCCTACCAGTTCAGTATCCCTACCCTGGGGATAACCGGTCTGACTGTTAAAGTCTGAGACAAAGAAGGCATTTAATACATCAGCCTTCTCCTCATCCTTGGTGGCGATGTTCCCCTCCATGGCCAACAGAGGATGGAGGTTCTCTTTGGGTTTTTTTTTGTTGTTAATGTATTTGTAAAAATATTTCGTGTTATCCCTTTCAACAATGGCCAGGTTGAGTTCTAGCTGGGCTTTTGCTTTTCTCTCTGCAAGACCTAACAAGGACTCTGTACTCTTCTTGAGTTGCCTACCATTTCTTCCAAAAGTGGTTACAGTTAAAGATTTCAGGCTTAAAATAAGTGGGGTTTTTATTACTTAAATTTTATTGAAAACACCTATACTTATTCTGTTGAATGAGGTATGCATACTTCCTCTGGCTTCACAGCCAGCTTTCTGTCAGAGATGACACACAGGGCTCCTGAGCCAGAAGTACAGCTACCTGTGGACTCTGTGCTGCACCAATAGTTTGTATGTAGAAAATTAATTACTTTTATTCTTCTCCAGTTGTGCCCCAGAGGTCTTTTCACTTTCCCAGATTATGCAGTCATTTCACTTTATTCCAGATCATTTATGCTTTTAAGAAATTAGTTTATTTCTCTATTTTCCTAAGTTCTGACCAATTTGCACTATGCAGTGACAGTCTCTGTACGTCATTGAACTCTAATGGTTCACGTCAGACAACCTGATGCTCCTCCCCTCACTTCTTACAAGCTATACTAAGGACCATATTACTCTTGTACTGCTTCTTGAAGACTTCATTACGGTGATAAATCGAATATAAATTCTGTACAACATCTTTTTTTGTCCATGGGTTGGATTTTAGAAACTGAGGAATTATTTCAGCAGATTCCAAAAATGATTGACAGAACCAGGCTTGCTTTGTATGCTGTCACTGCAAAAGTTATCCACACAAAATATTCCTCTGATACTCCAACAAAAACTTGGGACTTATGAGTCCTTGTGATACGTGAAGAGATTCATACAAGCTTCATTTCAGAAATTTTAAATTAATACAGCATTGCTTCTTACTGTGCTAGGGAAATCCACATATCATTTCTGTGCTTAGGACAAGTCTTTTCACACACTATACAATACAAATCCTCTGTTACTTCACCTATACTTTCTTCATTTTCTATTTTAATTCTAAATTTAAGTAATCCCTATTGAGGCCAAACATTTTTTTCTTGAGTTGTTTTAATTTTGTGTTATCTAAACACAACATTAACTGAAGAATTTTACACTAGCAGAATCACAGAACCACAGAATGGATGAGGCTGGAAGGAAACTCTCATATTCATCTAGTCCAACCCTTCTGTTTAAGAAAGGTCCCCTAAAGCATGTTGCCCGGAGTCCTGTCCAGTCAGGTTTGCAGTTTTTCCAAGAAAGGAGACTCTGCAATGTCTCTGGAAAACCTTTCCCAGTGATCAGTCACCCTCAGCGTAAAAAAAGTGTTTCTTTACAGCCAAGAGTAATTTCATGTGTTTGATGTTGTGCACATTGCCTCTTGTCCTGTACCTGGGCCCCACTGAGAAGAGCCTGGCTCTGCCTTCTTTACTCCCTCCATCAGGTATGTATGATATATACCTGAGATATATATATAGAGAGAGTATCATATCAAAGTTATATACATCCTATCCATAGGATATATATATAGTTATCTTGACGATAAGATCCCCCTGAGCTTTCTCTTCTCCAGGCTGAACAGCCCAGCTCTCTCACCCTTTCCTCGTAGGACAGATGCTCCTGTCCCTTCATCATCTTTATGGCCTTCACTGGATGTATTCCATATCTCTCTTGTACTGGGGAGTCAAACACTGGACCCAGCACTCTAGATGAGTCTCACCAGCTCACCAGTAATGAGCAGGGGGAAGGGATCGTGTCCTTTGACCTGCTGGCAATGCTCTGCCTAATGCAGCTGAGGATACCATTGCAACTTTACTGCAATGGCACGTTTCTGGCTTGTACTCAATTTGTTGTCCACCAAGACCCCCAATTCCTTCTCTGAAGAGCTGCTTTCCAGGCAGTCACACCGCAGTCCATACTGGTGCATGGGGTTGGTTATGCCTTCTCAGAGACAGGACTTGTAATTCCCCTTGGTGGAACTCCATGAGGTTCCTTTTGGCCCAGTTGTCCAGCCTGTGCAGGTCTCTCTGAAACACAGCACAACCTTCTGATGTATCATAAACCATCCCTCCTGGTTTTGTATCATCTGCAAACACAAGGAAAGGGTTAAGCTAATGAGAAAAGAGCAAGTGGTACCAACAGGAGTTTGAGAAAATCAGTATAAACCACTTTGGCAATAAGGTAGGCAGACACCCACCCTTGAACAACAATAACCACCTGCTATTGGATGGAGGGATGTGCTATATACTTCTTGCAGCCCTTAGCTTTTCTAGGGTGAGGGAAAAGGATGCTCTGGGACAAAACAGCCCTCCTCATATAGCCTCATTACGCTAGCATTCTCAGCCCAGCTTCCCTACATTCTTACTTCATTTTGAAACATAAACATGGTGGTGTTCTTCCCCAAATGTACTCAGGGTCCTCTATGAGTCTGCTTCTTTCTGTGGCACTTTACTCAGCTGCTTTCATTAAAGATCCCTTTAATAATCCTTCCAAAAAATATCACAGAGTTCTACATCATTCTCAGCTGATTTTCCTCCTCTTGAGCATGCTGTCTTTCCTAAAATCTTTGACAAAAACTAAAATTGAACCATCTTCCTGCCAGGTGGAACAGCATGTGTGCTTCATAATAGGTTAATGATTTCTTTATAGCTAGCTGAGCAACAGGTCAGTTGTTAACAGATTCTGTTTTTCTCATAGATAGAGAATAATTTGGCATACAGACAGAGATGAGGATAGCATGTGTATGCGTGGCTTTGTTTCCCAGTTCATCTGATTATAAAATGTCTGCAACAGTGTTCTCTATATTTAGAGTTTTTCTCTTTTCTTATTTGTTTTTTTTTTTTTTTTTTTTTTTTGCCACAAGATGTTTTGCATTAAGGATAACTACACAGTAACAGTACCCAGAGCCTTAGGACCAGCAACACAGATGCTCAGCATCTTCTTATAATTCTCAAGGACAACAAAATGAATATCCAGTAAAAGCTGAGAGGCACCGCAGGAGCTTGTGGGATTGGGTATTTGTGTGAAAGAAACATTTTGTAGTAAGTAGCATTAGCTGAGAAAGTTCCTTGACATGTGGGCAGCCAGGCAGCAGGAACATAACGAATGCTGAGGGTCTGGCTGACTTCATAGCCCATGCAGAGAATAACTTCTTCAAATATTTTTTTGTAGCATCTGGCACATATTGAAACAAATTTTCTGCTAAGGAAAGAGTAATATTCTATTGATAGCACTGGACAGTTTTCTTAAAGAAGGAATTTGACCTACTGTGTTTTCTAACATTGCCTTTAGGCTGACATTTTCAGTCCCTGTTACGGGATTTGAATGCTAGGGCTCCCTGCATTTCCAAAGCCCATGGGACAGCTTGAAAACAATCTCACTTTTAATGTCAGAAAAGTTAAATTTCCTGATATTTTATAATGTGATTTCCCATAGGAATATACTGCATCTTTATTTAATTAAAAAAAAAAATAAAGTGATTGAAGAATAATAATCACAGGTGGGATCCAAAATAACATATCATATAATAAATGCATTATATAGTTGTAGCTTTTTAATCCTATCACTATTGAAGCATTTCTTACAGGTTTTGAATACCAACTATTTGTGAGTTTGAGTATCTTAACCATCGCATTCTTTCCTCACCTTAATTAAAAGTAAGAAGACAAATATTTGAAAACTAGAAGTAATTTATCTTATTGACACAAGCTCCAAAAAAACCCTTCCCTTTTACAGAAAATACAGTTCTTTTAGCAAGTATGCTGAAGTCAGTGAAGTCTTCTGACAGCTTAGGGTTTGGGGAGGGACAGATATAAAACCAATTATTTTGTCATTTTAGTTCCTCTTTCAGAAAGACAGTCTCAGTCTCTCCCATTGTCTAGCACCAAGAAGGAAGAGCCTTCACAGTACTGCTACTGTTGCCTATGCTGGCAAGAATGCCTCACCAAGTACCACAGTATTTTAATCACAGAATCCTTACTATGTTTCTTAACACCAAATGTTAAAGTCTGCCAGAAGCACAGACAGTAGATTAAAATCAAACCTATGGAAAGAGCTAAATTCAAGCTTGCACAACGTGCAAATCCCATCTAAGCAATAGGGCAGTACAAAATCTATGTATGGGCAGATGAGTTTACTCCACACACTGTTCTGCTGAATCCAGTTTTTCTTCCTCCTGCACTTCTGCAAATCATTGCACCAGAGCATATTTTCTTCCCAGATTTATTAGGAAGTAAAAAAATCCCTCGAATCTTTACTCAGAATTAGACTCACTAAGTCACTGATATTTTCTTCTAGCAACACTAGCCTCCTTCCATCAGCACTTCCTACTAAATTTTACCTAAGACACTTCCTTAAACCCAGTCACAGAACAGCAAGGCCTGCTTCTTATTTTGTGTCTTTTTCCCATAAGTCATGAGAGATCTCAATGTTGCTGGTAGGCAGCTGTGATACTTTCTGGATGCAAAAGTTAGCATTTTAGTAACAGTGCAGAAATGGTGTCTTAGCAAGTTGTCACACCATCTTTATTGCCTTCACCTGCTAAAAGTAGAGTAAAGGGTTCTGAAACCTGTCCCTTGGAATTGAACATATAGATTCATTCCCACTTCATCACAGTGGCTGTTAAAGGCTGTCAGGCAATTTGCAGTGATTAATTGGGAAATGATTGTAGACTCAGAACACTGAGGTTAAAGAATTTGAAGATGACATATGAAAGTACAGCTAAGTAATTATGCCCACAAATGTGGTGTTTAATATGAAAGGCACATACGAGGGCTTCAAATGCATACAGTTAGTTACAAGTTTAAGAAAGGGCCGTCTGCTTTTACCTGCCCACCTCCAGTTTGTCTTGGCCCCAGGCTTTCTGCTGTTGGATTGTAAGTCTCTGTTTCTTCCTTCCACAGAAACAAACTTGACCCATTTGTATTCTTTATTTCAAATTACTTTTCCCTGGTAATTTATTCCACATGTTTATTACTAAGTACATGAAGCACAGAAGTCCATTTTCTGTTTGCCTCTATAAAGCACGTAACTCCAGTAAGTACTGAAAATAGTGAATTACATAACTGAATTCCCCCGTGGAAAAGTAGTGTGCCAAGATGATGCATGCTAGACAATGCAGTTAAACCCCCCAAAGTGGTACAGTAAGTAATGGTTTCAAATAAAGAGTGTCATTTTCTTTTCCCTTCAGGATCAGGCTATTTTTCAGATCTCGTGGACTCTTCTGAACAACTATAATAAAAAGCATCCAATATGCTAGGGTTCAAATGTATTATGTATAGATCATGTCATGTTTTTATAGCTGGATTTGATTGCCTGTTTATGCTTCTCTGCAGTCTGCATTTAAAGTTCAGATACGCTGTTTCACTTTGCTTCCTATAGGGAAGGTCGTTGCAAACTGGGTAGCCATAATCTTCACAAACAGTGCTAGTGTCTGCTTTAGGGACAGCAGAGCTCCTCAGACAGCCCGTCAGCACAACTGGTTCCCCACCCCCACCCCCCTCTTTTCTTTCTGTTGTGCGTTACTGGAGGAATTTAGTCCTTTTTTTTCTCTAAGAACGTCTTTCAACCCATAACTACTCATAAGGGCTATTCAGACCACAACAGTTTATTTATGCCAAACATGAAGAAAATTGAAACAAAACCAGTTGTAAAAAAAGGTATGTTAGAAACAGAAGTTAAAGTTGTAGATGATATTTTAACCAAAAGACCTTTTATAGGTACTAAGAAAAGGCATTTAAAAGGACAGTGCAGAGAAAAATAAAAGAGAGAATAAGGTCTGGAGAATGATGTTGTGAAAAGCAGAAGAGAAAGGGGAAGAAGTGGAGAAGGCGACAGCTGGTAGCAAAGGAAAGAGGGAAAGAGGAAGAGAGCGTGCACAAAAGGGAACATGTATGAGTAGGAAAGAGCAAAAAAAACCATTGTGTAAGAGTATGGCAAGAAAAGGGTAAATTAGATTATTATCCTAATGGCAATTCATTTCATACCTATAGGTCCTATAGGGGGCTTTAGGGGCAGTGGTTTGCTGCTTTCATGCCAGCCAGAAAGAGGGGGTCCAGGCCTGGGAGCTGTGCAGGCAGCCTCGCTGTCGGGCTGCAGAGCACGCAGGTGACTTGGGGGCCGACGAGCCACCACCCATCCCTCTGCACACTGACCATCACAGGTGAGCTGATGCATATGGACATTTACTGCTGATGTGAGGGCCCTTGAAGAGAGCCATCACAATGGCCTTTCTGTAGAAATTATCACCCAGCATGAGAAGAGGGTTTCAGTGTGTCTCTCTGTTGCTCTGGCCTGTCTACTCGCTCTAAAGTGAGGAGAGCAGAAATGTGACTCTTGTGGAAATTTATCCGTGGGGAAAGGCCAGAGCCCTGTAGCGCTTAGGTATTAATTTAAGATATACAGGGTCTCTAGGTCTACTGCTGACCTTCATACGTTTAGATTAACTTAACTCATACCAAATATATAAGCACATCTTTAATCACACTTAATTCTGCAATGGGGGGACTGAATCCAAAGTCTGGACCCTGTGGATCAGTGGGCAGATGGACTAACTTCTTCTACTATGGCAGTCACTCTGAAAATCTATATTTTCTAAGTCTATTATTTCATGATCATAGTCAGCTTTTGTTTGAAAGCATTTGGAAGAATCCTTCCCTATTAGAAAATCTCATTTTCTTTCCCACAGATAGGAGCAGTTGTTTCCTTAGTAAGACAATAAAAACCCAATTTTTATTTTAACAGTGTAAGCACTCTATATAAACTTCAGCTTTTCACCACTCTATTAGTGAAGCTAGAACATCTCATAGAAGGAAAGCAAAAACTTACTAGGCAAAAACGTTTTCCCTCTAGAGAAAAAGGTGCTCTATTCTATCGGATGTGCATATTTCTGAATTTTAAACAATTTAGCAATGCATATGACGGTATCACCATCTTCACTTCTCTGATAAAGCTGGAGTTCTATCAATAATGTACCAGGGAAATTGCCTTTACTTTTGTGTCAACATCAACAGATATTTAAGAAAAAAACAACCTACAAACCACTTCTCATTGCATTTTTATTCTGAAAATGTTCTAAAAGACCAGTTCCTACCAAAGTAAATCACCATTTGTACACGTTTTGGTATTTTTGCAAATCATACAATGACTGGGCTTCCTTAGGTGGTGATCTTAGGTGATTTTGACATTATGCAAGGAGGGAGCATTCTCATGCTAATTGGCAAATCCAAGTCATTCACAAAAGAAAGCTCCCTGAATAGCACAAATGTTGAATTGCTAGTGGATTGAAGCAGAGGAGGGAAAAAAGCTGGTGTAAAAGTATTTGTACCATTCTAAGGTTTTATGAGGCTTTGTCTTGATTTTGCCTTCCTTTCAAGTAAAAATATTTACTTTAGACTACAAGATACTGAATGTCAGTTTATGCAAGAAGGCACCTGGTGGTAAGTATGACTATCAAGTATAAATATTTGGAGAAATAATAATAATTTGAGTCGTGGGACAGCATGAAACCAACTTTCATTGTGTAAGGGTTTCATTTAACTAGATGGTTGTTTTTGAAGTGCATTTGTGAATCATGTTTTGCCCTTGTGGAAAAGAAGACATATTTTACCAAAAGGACTAGAAATAATCATAATGTCATATAAGAGTAAATCAGAAATCTGCAAAAAAGAGTTTTGAGGTACAAACTAGGTTTAATATAAGAATCCACCATCACATGTTATTCACTATCACAATATGTTTTTGTTATTAGGATTAGAGTACAGAAGTAAGTTCTAACATATGAGTGACAGGTAATATATTTATCTTAATACAGTGGGGGAAAATATTCTACTTTTCCATTAATAAAATTATAATGCTACCAAGAAAAATGTAGAAAAATATGGGAAGAAAGGGTAAATTACATGAAGGTTCATCCTCACAACAATTCACACCATACTCTATTCCAACAAAAGGCCTCTGCATCATTTCCTTCCCACTTAAACCTAATCTGAGAGTTTTAGTGGTTATTTGTGCTTCTTAGGCATTGCGTTGTCTCTCTCTGTACATGGTAAATTTCAAGCCTCATTACTAATTGGGGAAATAAAGGATTCCTAATGCAGGGCCAGATCAACTTTATATTCATGATCCGCGAAAAAATTCCAAATTACTTGAATAAGTCCTGGATCAGGCCCGTATTAAAGAACTCAGTATGATCAGGCCCCAGCCTTACACACTGACTTCACTGCAATCACTCGTGATTCATGGAGTAATTTTCAAAGTGCAAATAACTGCTATAAAAATAAGACGAAAGATGATATTGTATTGTAGAGCTTTCTCCTTACCTTCTCCCCCATTTTTGATCTGAAATAAATATGATTGCTCATTTGCAGCAGTCACTGATATATATTCAGTGGCAACTAGGTCCAGCAAGAGTGACTTCACAATCAAGTCATCAAATTAAATTAAGGGCCGGCCAACACTGCTCCCGTTGAAATGAGTGACAAGAATATATCTGAAATCAATGAGAGCAGGTTCTCAGCCTGTATCTTTCACAAAGGAAATATCTTTTAAAATAACAGAGGCACAGGTACATAACCTTTCACACTGCAGTTTAATGTTACATTAGATTATGTACTGTTTTTGAAGTTGGAAAGGTGATAAAGTGACAATAGCAACTGCTATACTGATGGCACATGTGATACCTGCTATAACAGTTTTTCAGACAAAAAGAGACACTTCAGGAAAAAAAAAAAAAGAGAGGTTAAAAGAGATGACATCTATATATCATAATAAGACACAGTGCATATTTACACAGTCAAATCCAACTCACCCAATACTTCAGTAGTCCCACTGGAGGTAATAGCATTAATCATGTAGAGAGCAATTTCATGCTATACATAAACAGGTATAAAATCTTATAACCGACTTGACATTTATCCTTGGCAGGGAGGATGAAGGAAGGAAGGAAGGATATCTCGTCTCAGACCAGGGCAAGGCTTTAATTCCTGAAGAGAATCTCCATGAAATCCACCCAGAACTGAATTCATTTGGGCCTAATTAACACTGGAGTTGCTGTAAATCATAATTAGTAACAGCGGAAAACCCTGAGTTCAATAAGCCCGATGTTTCTCTGCAGTGCTCTTGAACTGATTTAGGGCCAAAGTCAGAAAGATTCAAGACCACAACAAGTTTCACAAGTATTAAGATCACTCTACCTGAACCTTCTCCAAAGTCTTTGGATCCAATGCATTGTAAAGTAATGATAATTAATAAATTATTGAACCTATCTATCCACGTAATTAAAATGTAACATCAAGCATATCTCAAACACTTCAAAACAGAACAGCAGAATATCTTTACTACTTGCCCTGAAAAATATTGGAGTAGTGTATGTCTAGTATATGTGTGAGGGAGGGTGTTGGAGTATTCTATATGTGAAAGAGTGGAGCATGTTGTCTTTGTGCAAAGCAGATCTAAGCTTACAAAGACTCCATATTGTAGTTTATTTTCTGCATCAACATGCTGGAAGTCTGTGTAACTATTTTATGGGGAAATTATTAAAATAGGCAATATTAATGTTTTATTGACAGAGGATTTATAATCTGAATATTTACTGGGTAGCTCAGAGAATAATCTTTGTAGTTATTCATATATATATTTACACACACATGCATACACACACCAAGGCTTTTAAGTCAGGCTGAAGAAATGCATAAATGAGCAACCTCTAAGCAAATAATTTAGACCACAATTTCTCAGGCTGCAGTATACCTGAACTTCGGGTGAACATTTATATGCCTTCTCCTGCTCCTGTACCTAGATGAGAGGGACTGCTGCTGCTGCCACCGCTTCTACACCATGAAGTCTGCCGATTCCTGACCTAAATTATACACCATATTTAATTCATGCCACCCCAGTCATTTTCCTTAACCAGTCCAGTGTTTGTGTGTCCCCATGTTTATGGCAGCCCAAACATGTTCAGTAGACTTTAAGAAACAAACAAGAAAATGAAAACTTTGGGGGGGGGGGTGTGGGGGTGTGTGTGTGTGTGTGTTGTTGCATAGGTTTTTTGGGAGCTAAGGTGAAATCTTGGCTGTATTCAGTCAACAAGAAAACTAATAGTGATATTAATGATGCCAGGCACAAGTGTATAAGAAGTATTTCTGTTTGTAGAGAGAGGATTAGTGTTCAGAAGAAAGCCTGAGTAGCTGAATACCAAAATAAGACTTAAAATACAAGCTACCTTAAAAATATTTTTGCTCACAGGCTTAAAACCCCAGTACAGTCAACTGAAGGAAAGAACCAATAGCCCATCCATGGACAAAATTAAACGAAGTCTGAGCTATTTTATTCTAGATGAGAGCTAAAACTTACTCTGCGCTTTCCATTAGTAACCTCTGACTCTTTGAGCTTACAGAAAAAGAAAACCAGGCAGCATATACTAGTAAGACACATATTGATTTACTGTTATAAACAAAGCTTACTGCCAGTATAATTTTCCCATTGAAGTAAAGATTCTTTTTTTATCACTAATTTTGGCGGTGTTGGGTAAATATTTAACATCAGTACCAAAGTAGGCACCCACAGTTTCTTTTCTAAGCACCATGGAAGAAGAGAATATCACAATTTAGGCATCCAAACCCAGAAATATGTCACTGGGGAAGAGGCCTGAAAGTTGGTAGAAAGCTGGCACCACCAATAGGCCAGTCCTTGACTCAGGCATGGGGAATTTCTAAGTAGTCCAAATCCAGCAGGGAGAATGCCAGCTCCAGTCTCAGAGCTCTTTGGGCAGCTGGACCCATATTTTCAATGAAATCCTGATTTATTACCACAATTCTACCTGAGTTTCTGACATAGCTACATGACTTTGGGATGAGAACTGGCTCATACCTTTCTGGTTTATAAAAAAACAACAGATGAAAGTAAAGCATAGCTGAATACATAAATACACCCAGAGTGTATTTCCGGGACCCTTTCTAAGGCATTTTTTCCTGGAAAATTTCTTTTGGAATGTTCTTTTGAAGTAGAGCTGAACTAGCAAAGAAGTAAAAGCGGCAGCCCGGAAAGCTAGGAAGCTAACAACAGCACAACCACCCAAACAGTTAAACTGTTTTCTAACAAAGAGAGCACAATCTAGATTTGATGGAAAGCGGTAAATGCATGACTAGGAATAAGCTTCTCGGCTATTATGGCTCTCTTCAGTTAAGAAAGTATGTATTGTCCGTTCCACGGGGGAAGCTTCATGGGACATTTTTTTTCTTAAAGACACCAATTACAGTTTTTGCTTTTCTAATTATTATGATTTAGTAGAAACTGTCAAACTGCTCAGCATGACACAAAACCCAGATGGAACATACACTTTGCCCTAAAAACCTTGAAATCTAAATGAGACAAGCAATGCAGTCCAGACACATAATGTACTAGATCACCACCAAAAGGCATTAAGGTCAAACATTACAGTGCCTTTTGTTTGTTTATTTTTAAAACAGCATTTATGGGGTTGATTAGCACTGAAAAGCAGTTACCCTATCACTTATATGATTTGTACTTCACATACACAATATACAATGACGGTATGAAATGCTTCAGGTGGAAATGTACGTGTAGTAAGCAGCAAAATACCTCATTCATTTTAACCGTATGACCACAATAAGGATCCGTTTCCCAACTTTCAGCTTCTACACCTATACTGTTTTTAAGCTATGTTTTACAAATACAGAAAGCACAAACATTAGCAGGGAAAATAAAAATATAACAAGTGTACACAAAAAGAATAATTTTCCAATTACTGGGGTTTTATTTTTCACTCTTATTTTTTTCCCCCAGGACTATTTCTGGTGTGAGGTTTTAGGTGGTTTTAGCTGGATTTAGCCCAAAGTATATATCTACACATTTGTTCACAATTTCTGCATATATTTCACAGTAAACCCTGAAAATGTGTGGCTTTGTTAGACACATTGAAAATCTAACTAACAGCAGAAATCAAGCCTATGCGATCTATAAATGTGCAATTTCAATTAACACAAACGTAGCAAAAACTATGGGATAAGCATGTGTAACTGCAACAGTAAAGCTCAAGGACACTAACCTCGCTTACATGATAAGGCAAGTTTGAGATTTTCTTTGATCCATAAGAGACAAGTTGTAAAAAGCACTTTTGTTCACTTCTGTTCCCCTGCTCAGGAATGAAGTATTCCTTTTGCTGCATTATGCATAACATCATTACAGACAAGGTACAAGTCAAGAGCAAGCGGTTCAGATATCCTGCTAGCATACTAAAATAGCAGTGGGATTATAAAATGATTTAGGTACTATATTACACAGATCTTCTTTAAATACCACTTATGCCGTCACATTTGCCAGGAATCTTTCTTTTTAAGTGTTCTAAATGTAAAGTTTCTGGTATCTGTTCCCTGGAGGCAACTTCAACTAGAATAGGCAGGTTGGTACTGCAGATGACTATCTATTCCCTACAAACTACGTCTGATGTACTGTGTAGTGATAAAAAGCCCCTTATCAGTTTGGATTCCAACCTAAAGGCAACTGCTGTCCAGATCTTACAGTGAAAGATAATGTGGTGTAATTAAAGCTCACGACCTACAGATACAGCGTGCCAAACATCACTTGCTGTAGTCAGGATGGGAAATTTTGGTTGTAAATTTACTGTGAAGAGCTTTCGAATCTATAAGAAGAAATCCTGCTCAGGCCTTTCCCTTTCCTTTTAACATTCACAGCCACTACCTCTCTCTCCACCTCCCCCTGCTTCTTCTCCCTTCTCATATATGCTAGCAGGCCACGTTTAAATCACTTCATGAACACAGTCAATATATAACGGTTGTTCTTTTTGCGTCTGCTTGCAAACTTTCCCAAATTTATTCTAGGCACTTGAGGAATGACAGTTCAAATATTCAGTAGAGATTTACTCAATTTTAGCAATAAAATTTTAAATCAAACTTCCACTTGGCATGCCATAGCCTCAAACAATTTTATGTGCAATTGAACTGGGTAAACTGGTAAATTAAACTGCGATTGGGAATGTTCTCAGACACTGGGACACTGTTGCCTCTGGGTGTATCGGTGTATCATTCAGTTCAGATCAGGAGGCACTACTGTAGCAAATCTCCCAGTAGTTCCCACTTCCTGCACTTTGGTTCACATCACATTCAGAATGTGCAAAATGAATTCCTTTCAGATAAAAATAAACCTGGAGGAGCAATCTCGGAGAGCATCTAATGCACTTTGGACTACTAATGGACATTCTGTCCACACAAGCAGGCTAGAACTAGGCAACAGTAAAACCCTCTGAAATACATAGAGTGTGAATATCAGTGTGGATGTGATCCTCAGCACCAGATGTTTTCTTCCATAGATCTGTTCATATTGGGCCTTTTCCCTAATATAGACATTCCCTAAATTGTCAAACCATTTCCTGGCACACTTTTGGTACACATGCCATCCAGCACTCTTTCAAAAATTTCCCAAACCAGCTTGGGAGTATAAAATATTCCTGGGACCATTTCCAATAGGCACTTTTTCACGCAGCCCCCTAATTTCAGAGGATGATGGAATTTATTAGCAGGAACGCAGTCTGTTCCCTGGTCCAGCAGTCAGAGCCTGGGAACATTTTCAGGCACTTTTAATTCATCGGTATAGTGGTCCCACACCTACAATGCAATTGATGGTCTCCTGTGCAGAGACCAAAGAGTGGAGACTTTCCTCTGCACCTCCTTTCTCAGGTCCCCCAGGCAAGGGTGAGGGTGGCTGCTGCAACAAAGGAAAAAAGAGGCATGGGTAGAGCACCCCGTGTCATATTCAGCTCTTTTTTTTGTGTTTCTATTATTCTATCTCATATCCACACAAAGGCTGACGACCTTATAGCTGTTAGTCACTGTATTAGTTGCAGTGACAGAGCAAGTCAGAGACAGAGATAGTTCAGTCCATCCACATATTCAGTCCATCCAAATATTTTGACTTTACCAAACAATATGTGATACAGTTACAAAATGAAAAACACAACCAAGATGCTCTGTTCAAGAGCTCTGGGATTTTTAAATTGGACTTAAAGTTATCTGAACCCTGTGTGGACTCATTATACAGCCCATGTGTCAGAAACAATACCAAGTTTTCAGTACACAGAATTGCAAGACTAGCAAAGATCTACTTAGTCTCAATGGTCCTTCCACTGTAATCATAAAAACAAAAGCTTGCCATTTGCACAGGCCTTCTTTGAAAAGTCAGAGCTACGTGGTTCTGTTAACACTCAGTGAAAATGACCCCAGCTGGTAAAACTCATCTCTATCCACGCTTTAAGACTATCTCCCTACCTCCGAGATGATCCCCCACTATGCCTCTCCTGGCACAATCATGTACCACATCCACGCCATGATCCTTCACAGTGCCGTATTTAACATGTCCTCAGTGCGAAGTGCGAAGCCTGCCCCATGTTAGCTTCACCACACTGCCCCACCATCACCCATGACAGCCTCCTGCTATCCACCCTGCTATCACCACATCAGCCTGCTCTCTCTGCCTTTGGGCTAACTCAGACACGGTGCCTTTGAGGTGGCACCGCAGAGACCTACTTGTTCTGACAGACATTTGAGATGGACAGAAAGAAGAATGGGGTAGAGCTGGAGCATGTGCTATATGAATCAGGAGTCTGTGAGACTGTTGTTTAGTTTTGTAGCTTTAAATAACTGGCAGGGTTTTTGGAGCACGGGGTGGGATTTGGTATGCTTTTTGAATCACATAAATAAAGTTTGTCAGCTTGTCGTAGGGGGACAGATTCAGCAACGCCTGAGGGACTCGGGAGCACACGTCCCACTGACTTAATTAACAAAACATATTAAGAAAATCATGAAGGTGCTCCTTTCCAAACATTTAAACCCAGGTTGGAACAGAGTTGGTTTTCATTTCATTATATAGCTGACATTTGTTCATCCTGTGAAAGATAATGTCAACACTTAACTATCTGCTAGCTGTTTTTATAACTCTCTTAATAAATTATCTAGTCCTATCTTTTTCCTTTATCTATACTACCACAGTTACCAAAAATAGACTGTCATAGAGTCAGCTTATTTTTGGTACAAAGTAGTTTAGTAGTAGTAGTTATTTAATAATTAGTAATTATTTTCTCTATGTCCTGGCTGCTTCTTGATCTTCAAGTTTTGATGCTGTTGCAGTGAAACCCTTGTGTACTGAGACTGTGGGGACCTATATATGTACACAGCCAGAAGAACCTGGCCAATAAGCAGGTCTTTTCTATTCAGCTCCTCACCTTTCACAAAGGAATTCATTAAATTTCGAGAGAGAATAGGAAAACAAACTGGCTTCTCCAGAGAAGTAAACAGTACAATTACAAGAACTCTATTTCAAGCTAAACATAAAAAGCAATCACCTAGAACAATAAAAATCATACTCCAGATGACAGGAAACAATAGACTCCATATTGTATATATATTCACTTGTGCCTTTTATAGACTGAGCAGAGTTCAGGACATAAGGCTGAAATTTAATGTGAAAGTTGCCATACCTGATTTCAAGGTCATTATTATCTGTTTAATCTACTTAAGTAGTGAAACAAAATTATATAAAACTATGTAACAGACTAAGGCAATGGAGGATGATGACAACACCTCTCTTTGGGCATGTTATTTCGATACTTATGTAGAAGCACAGGTCTCCCTGAGATCCTCATATCATCATGGGACACTGACAGATCCCTCCAGAGGGTGATTCAGAGCAGAAGCCCAACCAAAGCTATGTCAAGCTGCAAAAACTGGGAGCTTTTCTCACTTTCCAGGAGGCCCAGATACAACTATCTTGGGTCAAAAAAGTGAGGGATGCTGTTCTCCCTCCCCTGTGTCTCCCTGTCCTGTGGAGCAGAGACTGAGGTGCTTTGACCTGCCCTTTGGTGGAGGCTCAGTCTCGCAGCTGGTTCTGCAGGGGAGACACTTCCAGCCTCAACAGAAGCCCTGGTTCAGCTCTCGGCTGAGAGCAGCAGAGACGTGGATTTATGTGAGGGGTGAAAGGCTAGCAACACCAGCACAATGTGGCATCTCTTGGTGCATCTCTGTGGCCACATAGACCCTCCACTTGCTTCCACATGCCCCAGCCAGGCCTGAAGGAACAATGGAGACAGACCAAAACTAAGAGGAGAGACAAACTCTCAACAAATGCCAGTGGGTCTGGCCTGCTGCATATTACATTTGCACACCTGTGTTTTGTTTGCTGTGGTAGCCAAGCTTAGATAGGTCATAGGAGTATCCTAGACATGCTGTTTCTGCTTTCTGTCTCCAAGGATGCACCATGTCCTGAATTTTCCTACAGAACTATGCCATGGGAAATTAGGAAGAAAGTTGAATTCACAACATGATGTAGAGCATATAAAGCTATCTTGCATCTCCTCTTGACAAACTGCATTTATTTACTTCTTCTGCCCGTATCTTCCGAAAGGTCAATTGTTCCACTCAGCCAAAACTGCCTTAAACACACCTCAGTTTTATTCTCAGTGCAGACTGCAGGATTTCAAAGGGGATGGAAGGGAGACTTTACTGCATCCAGACCTGTCTGAAACATAGTAATTTCCATCCTCAGATTTTTATCAGTGTCCTTGGTTTTAGTTTCTAGGGGTTGTCTGTCATGAAACTCAGTTTGAGTTCCAGGCTCAAATAAACCAGAATAACTCCAAGTGTAACACAGTAAGAAAAAAAGCTGAACCTTGGCATGTCAGATACATGTAACCATATATCAGTCAAGGCTCACTAAAATTAGCCATAGGTTTACCTGAAAGGTTCACAACTTTAGTTAACCTTTTGATAAAACTGGCTAAGTTTTCAGAATGTGTGGGTGCAGGTTTTCTAATATGAGCTTTCACAGCTCAAGTCAACACCTGTGCTCTGCACTCTGTACATGCATTACAAAACAAGTCCTGCTTCTGGGCTCTTTTATACTGAGATAAGTTAGATACAATCCCTTGGAGCTGAGTTACATCTCTGAAAAAACATCCTGCTCAGAGCATTTATATGCTCTTCTTAAAAGAATGTCTTATATTTGCAAAGAAATTCAGGCTTATTTGGTAGATCATAATTCTCAGGAACAGAGTGCATATTTGGACTGGCTTTTTTATATAAATATGCCAAGTCTAGGAAAAGGAAATAGAAAGTTTTAAAACTAAAACCCACATCACAGATTTCATTTGACTGCAATACTGTTAAAGTACACTTTCTAAAAGCATGATGATTTCAGTTAAGTCCTTACTTTAACTTTCATGTTCATTTTTCTAGAGAAAATTGTTTCATTTTCAGACTGAACTTGCTTTTGCAGCTGCTTTTATGCCTGCAGCTTTGTGTAATCTGAAGTTCCACTTATTGAAGGCGGATGTTCTCTTGAGATTTGTCTTTCTCAGTTCCATACAACACCCACTTGACATTTGCCGAGGACAAGAAATAAGGCAAAGGATATAATATGGTTAAAAGTCAAAAGCTATAAATACTTTCGGCTTTTGAAATATTCAGCATCTTAATACGGTTACATACAAAGTTCAAGTAAAAAGCACTCCAGGTTCATTTTTCACGTTGTTCCTAGTTTGTGCTCTAAACTAATATAGTATTCAGAGTCTCATCTGCTGATCATTTAATGTATTTATGAATAGAGATCAACACTGAAAAGTGAAATCAGATTAATGCCTGTGCAGTAATGTTAGGATGCTTGGAGCACTCGAAGTACTTTCTCACATTGCCCAAAAATCCACTGTCATAAATCTTTTATTTTTCTTAGAAACTGAGATGGCTGTTAATCACTTGTCAATGCTCAGATCTACAAATAAGTTGAACATCCAGCTCTTAATTAGTCTTCTAATTCCCACTAAAATCAAAGGATTTTAAGCAACTGTATTTTTTAGGTACCTTAATACCTTTCTGAATGCAAATTCTCAGTTACTGCAGAAAGATAAGAAGAAAAACAGTGCATATGATGTTGCTAGAGTTAAGTGTGAAGGGAGAACCAAGGCGAAGTGGAGGAAAGCCATGGAGCACTGACGCATTGGATTACATTATCATTGTTTGCATGACTAACATTCCCCTTGCACACACACAATATACAAAAAGCATGTGAAAGGTGGCCCACAGTGTCTACTTAACCCAGCTCCCAATTTGATACTAATTTACCCTGGAACCACAGTGAAAGGGTCTTAGAGAAAGTGGCTAGACCGCAGATGCTTAAAGGCAAAGCTGGCTACACAGGGCAAATAACCAGGAAAATCCTCTTGGGCCCTAAGGGAAGAGAGGGGTTAGCACTGATCTAAATTAGGTAGAGGTGCAAGTCATCCAGCAGGTAGGTGTGAGGAGGGAGCGGCTCATGCCTAAATCTCTGCCTAAGAATCCATCTGTCTACTGCCAGCACACTGCAAAGGTATTTAGGTGCCTACCACCCCTTCCAAGAAATTCAACTCAGTGTCTAAATTATATCTTAGGTACTTACCTGAACTTTTGGCATCATAGGTGGCTTTCAAAATATAGCTCCTATTCTCTCTATTGAGCTGAGGGAAAAAAAATCTCCTTTGTCCCTATATGTTGTCAGAATTAATTCATGAATTCTGGTACAATGCTGTGAAAAATGGTGGGCATTATTTTAAGGGTGAATAGAAGCATTATATTCTTTGTGGTGTTAAGCAAGTTGTGTAACTTTGCTGGACTTGTGCCAGAGCTAAGCTCCAGTAGTTTATGAAGGAGCTCTGTTATTTCTTGTAATGATAAATCAGGCTAAATGAAGGAAGCATTCCTGTTTCTGGCAGGTACATTCCAACACTGGCTGCAATAAAATGAAATCAACTACCTCTGTGCAGCCTCACCTTTGATAGTATCTGAAAAAATACTTTTTGTCAGCTACTGTACACGTCTTTTCCCTGGGTAAGGGTCTCTCAAAGATTCTTGGAATGTCTGGTCATACAGTGACAGCCCAAAGCTATTTAATCCCTCCATTTTCCTATTTAAGATTATACGTACCATTTTTAATATCAGTGATAAAATCTTACTTTCATTTAAGCTTTGGCCATTTTACTCAAGAGTCAAGCATTTAGCCACATAGTTTATCTGGAGTGTTTGATAGCAACATTGCTCTTGAAAATAGATATTTGACAGAGGTATTTTAGCCATCATTTTTATTATGAATAGAAATCAGGCAAGTATCTCTCACTGAAAGCTGCACTAGGAGGAAAAAAAAAGCAAATTAGGCTGGAGAAGGTGAACAGAAGTATTCAACCAGTGGATGGCTGAGCAGCATAGACCCAGAAGGTCGAATCCCTGAGCAGTTTTAGGAAGCAGAAAACTCCTGGGTTTGCTAGTAGTAACTCAGTTCCAGTTCCTTTAAGTGTGGACAGCCCCACTTCAGTTGGTCTGTCGGTGTTGTAAATTCAATAGCCTACCCACAGCAGGTCAAACTGACATAACGTTAAAACTCCGGTCACTCAATTGTGCTAAGACTCCCAGTGCTATTGACACTTGCTGAGATGACCTGGTGCTTGCATACCAGTCAGTGACACATTTTTAGAATAAGTCTCCAATATAAAGGGCTTTTGTAGGAAAAAAAGCTAATTAGTTACCACAACAGAGTGGTAGGAGAAATAAAATTCATTGTTTCTGTGAGACCACAAAACTGCCTGTAAGGCTTTTTTTTGTTTGTTTTTAATGTATCTATATTGAAGCAATTTTTTCTCAGTCTGGGTATGTGGAGCCTAAACTATTTTCTCCATATAACAATTCTACTCTGCTGAGAGGCAACATCACCTGGGGAGGGGTAAAGAACTGTAGAAAAGCTAAGTAATTTTCTATGTCCGGTTTTTCCACTTAAAAGCTTGACAGTGCCCCCTTTTCATCAGACTTTGTTTATTTGTTTGCTTTTCATTTCAAAGGCTTTTTAACAGATTTGGACAGAAAAGTGAAAACACCAAGGGTTTGATAATTGTAATCTTTTGCAATCAAATTTATGACATTTATAAATATAGATGCATGGATTAAAATTCCTAGACAATGGAATATTGTTATTGGCCAACATCCTAGGCTGCATACCTGGTATGCTGAGGTATAATCAAGCATAGGGTAGGGTTTTATGTGTGAAAGCAATGCTTGACTGGATTTAAATGGTTTTGATTGGAGCCGATATGATGCATAGTTGGACATAATGTTCATAATTGCCTATTTTTCTTGGCAAACAACAAGGTGCTTGGTGACTGCGTTCTGAAATGTTCACATCTATTTCTTTGTGAAGTGTACCACAATTTAACAGTAATTCTAAAGAAGTTTGTATTGTAGTCCACTGACTTTGAGAGAATGCACTCCTTATTGACTCAGTTTCCTCGTTACAGCAGAATTGCAATATCTCCTTTGTCAAGGTTGAATCTTGGTCTGGTTTTAATGACAATTCCCACAAACATCTTTGCTCTTTCTCTGGTACTCTCTTTCTTTTCCTACACATATCCTAATAACCATCACCAAAATTCAGTCAAATCCACAAGCAGTCTCACATGTGTTCTCAGACAGACTAATTTTATCTTTTTTCATTAGAGTTTGACACAATCCAGAGGAGGTGTTTTGAGATAGGCATCACAGAGCTATAATGATCCTAGCCACTTTGACACAAATGTGTGCATTCACACACATTTCCTCCCCAAGGCACAGCTCTGCCTCAGAAAGGCATATGTTGAGTACTTTACTTGCAAAATGTCTTTCTGGGTTTAATGCATGCATGTTTTCCAGACTACAATTAAAAGGACAGCCCTAGTCGTCTACAAGCAGTGCTCCCACCGTTGCCATAACCCTGTAGAAGTACTTAAGGCCCTTTCCAAATGCTGAGGCATTCAGGAAGCCTCGCCGGTTCTCTTTTATTTTGTTTTTCTTGCATAATGATCTGAGGTCTTTATTTTGTTTATCTGCAGTTGCCTCTTGGGACGTACCTCACCGTGCTCTGATAAGATGATTCCTCAGTCATATAAATCTGCCACCTGTAAGATTGTGCAATGACTTCCATCAGAATACATGCTCAGATTTTTTTCTCCAGTCCTCTCTGTTAGCATCTTTCAGCACTATTTGCTCTGTCCCTCCTTCAGCTGCCCTCTATTTCACTTACATCAATGTCCTTACTCCATGCCAGCCTGCTTTCTCGACCCCTTGCTCCAGCTTCTTCTCCCAAGACTGAAAGAACATCTTGCCAATAGGTCCACCAAAACAATTCACGCATTTTCCCCTGGGTCTGGACAAAACACAGGAGTTTCCAGATGAGATAGCATTTCATATTCTTACATAGAACTTTGAAGTGGCTCGTGCAGATAGTTGTGTCAGCTGAATTTTGGTATAAATACGAGAGACCTGAGTGACACAGATGGTAGAAAAGCTCCAGCACTGGAAGGAACTGTTCATGTGCAAAGTGGCTTGAAGAGGTGCTTCTCATAATAAGTAGGCAGAAGCTCATAGAATCATAGAATCGTTAAGCTTGGAAAAGACCCTTAAGATCATCGAGTCCAACCGCTAACCTATCACCTACCAGGACCTCTCCCTATCCTCATAACTTAGAAGCTGCCACTTTCAGGCCAGTGTGTTGGAGGGAAATGTTAATTTTTTTCATGTTTGCTACAAGAGAAAAGCTGTGTAGAGTGCTGACATGTAAAACTGTCCCTTGAGAGGAATGTGCTCACCTGGAAAGTCAAATCTCTTCTCCTTATGACAGAAAATGAGCAATCCCACAGTCCCTCCCTTAATGAGACAATCAGTCTGAGCATCAGAGGAAGGCAAACATTCCTCCAAAAAAATGTCGTTAAAATCCTAGCATTCTCATGCAAAGACTTCCGGAAGACTGTGTCCTAATTCAGGGGAAGAAAGGAGACTGTGAATGTACAGCACAAAAAAGCCTCAGCCTAAAAAGATGGATGGGACACCTGAAAATATGGCAGCCAAAAGCAAGTGTTTTTCCTGGATCATCGCCTGCTCATGAAGAGCCAGGAGGCATGGCTAGCTGGAGTGCGAGAGCCATAGACTGAGTGTCCCTCCATATTTCCCAATAAACAAATTCTTTTGCCCACAGCTCAAAATGAGGAGCTGGCAGAGGAAAATGACTTTCATCTCAACAACATTCCTCTTTTCTTTCTTTGTAATTAGGCCATCTGTAGGGCAAGAGCAGAGAAGTCCCTGTTGTGTGGGGAGGAACTGCTTCTTCAGCCTGCAGCATGCTCGTGCCCCAGATGCTATCCAACATACTTAAATCATGGATTTAGCCTTGACAGACTTGCTGCATTTGTGCTATATTCTTCAGTAGAGCTGGGGGGGAGGAAAGAGTTCCTTAAAACCACCTAGTAACATAATTTCTAATCATGTAGCCAGAGAAACTTCATAAAATGTATTTACTTATGGTAAATATGAAATTCAGGCTATAATCTAATATTCACCAAATTTACCATTTAAAAGACATGGACTTCACAGTCTTTTTACTTCATTTTGGGATTTGGATGATCTGAGACAGCTCTGCACCAGCAGACCCCACAAGTAATAAGCAGACATTCCCCCACTCATTTGTCAGATTTTTAGTGCATGATAAATTAAAGAACTGAGAGTCTGGTGGTTCTCTGTGAGTGTTGGAATGCTCAGCATTTGCTGATGCTTTTAAACTTAATTTATTAAAAAGGAATAAGAGGCTGTGCAGATACACTTGTTCCAGTTTGGTAAAGCCCATTGCAGATCAGATGGTTTAAAGCTAAATAAGAGTGTCTACAGGAGTTTAGCACTGATTTAAGTGAATTAGTTTAATGAAAAGGTACAGGTTTGCATAAAGCAGAGGTTTCACCTTTCCAGCTCCCTGACAGCTGTGTTCAATTCTGCTTTATGTGAAAAAGGCAAAGGAGGAGAAGGGGAGAAATGTCTTTGGGATAATCTCATTGGAAAGCAAGAAAACAAATGCATGCCCTGCCTACTCCAGCTGCTCTCCACCCCAGGAGTAACAGTTTGAAGTGAGCTTATATATAAACAATAAACAAGTTATTCCTGGAGCATTTGCTTTGAGCTAGGACTTTGTGTAAGGTGTTGGGTTTGGAAGTGCTGTCAAAGTATCTACTTTTTAAAATTAGACTTTGCATCTCAGGTTCATTAAGATAGCCTTGAGCAAGAGTCTTTTATTCAACCTTTCTTTTAAGGTATGAAGTGTGAATTTGATGAGTAAAAATAACTTGAGTGAGGAATGTCTAAAAATGGAGGAATTAACCACAGTGATATTTATGCAGCCTAGCAATGGATTTCAAGACACCTCTTTAACTCCTTTCTCCCTGTGGTAATCTGTCCTTCCTGTTTGCATACTCCGTTCAAAAGCTTAAAATTAATGCTTCAAAATGTGCTGGTGCACATCTCTGGAGGATCTTTTGGCAATTTGTCATGCCAATTTTTCTGCACAGGGAAGACAAATCTACCATCCCGTACAGAGTTTGAGAAATGTATTTGAGAGGATTTTATTTTCTCCACCCCTCTCCAAGTCAGCTTGAAATCAATCACTTGGACAAGATGCAAATTATTAATCTTGGGTCAGGCTTGCCACAAATCCTAACCTTGTAGCAATATGTGTGTGGTAATAGCAAATCATACTGTTCCTGAGAGCAATACATAATGATATTATTAGCCAAGGTTTTCCATGGATAGTTATGAACAAGTACTGTCTGTATACAATTCAATAGAAACCCTGGCAGGGCGGGGGGCGGGGGGCAGGCAGGAAGAGCAAAAGCCTTAAAGCAACAAAAGCAGAATAAACACCTCAGTGAATTTCTTGAAGCATTAGTAACTTGACAGCACCTACTCATTCACAACAAAGCCAAGGCAAGCTCAATGTTTTCTGCTGCTGCACGAAATAAAAAGTAGATGCTAAATCTCAATACTTAAGAACAAATGACAACCCTTTAGAAAGTGCTGTAGTTCTAAAATGTCAAAAAAATGAAAGTGATTTTCAAAGCACATTGCATAGTGTTTTCTTTTAAGGGAACATGATCCCTGGTGCCTTTAGTAAAAGCTGGGTAACAATTCCTGTTTAATTCCCTGTGATTTCACCCTAGAAATGACTGCTCTACTTCATTCATCTGCCATTACTTCTAACCACAAACATATTAAGTTATAAAAAAGGGACAAATCAAGTTGACAAATCATTTTAAAACATTTCTGGAAGGTGTGAAAGAAATAAATGGAGAGAGAAGTGTTCAGCTTTGAAGTATCTACCTCATCTTTTTATATCTTAATTTTAAAGGCTGTACACCAAAACAAGTTTTCACAAAATAGCACTCGCTTCACGAGTGATCTCACTGTAAACAACCAAGCTATCAATATAAGAACAACTGTTCAAAAAGGCAGAATCAGGCTCCAATGTTTCTAGAACTGTCTTTAATTTCTCTTTCAGACAATCAAGTAATTTCAGATAACTAGCACTTTGATATTTGTCTTCTGTGTTGTTTGCCTTCTTAATTAAAGAGCAGAATATATTGGCATTTTAGAGTCAAAGAAACGCTTCTTAAATGAATCATCCTATTTAATAAAATGTCCCCTTGCAAACACTGTTTTCCTTGATAAGTGCATGCACAAATAAGAGAATGGAAAAGGGTAATTGTTTGGTTGAGATGTAAGGGCACACAAAGTGGTTAGCACTAAATAACCTGGTCAGCAGCCCAACTAATCTACTGCAGTTTGTTTTCACAGCTTTGCTCTGAACATCGGTGCTGATGGCCTGACATTCCCTGCAGAGCCTGAGAGCGAATGGTAAGTCAAGATACCAGTCACACAATGCTTCACCTGTGATGCCAGAGATTTGGAGGAGGGAGAATAACAGTTTGTAAAAACACTCATAAACTTCACTGGATTTTTCTTTCTTTTTTTTTTTTTTTTAACCCTGCAAACTTCCTGTCAAACCTGCCAAATACATTGCAAGGTCATTTAATGAAGTGGAATGCTATGATTTTTTTTTTTCCCTTTCTAATTTTAAATCAAACCTTTTATTTTTTTAATTTTAATTTCAAATCCGGAATGGTAATGTGACAGATGAAGGGAATCCAATTGCTCTCAAGGGGACTACACACCACAGAAGATTCCTAAAGGGTCTGTGTTACCTATTCCAAAACCTGCTCATGCAACAATTCCATTCCAGCCAGCATCTGCCTTGTAAAGGCAGCAAGAGCCAGGAAAGTCAGCGTACTCGCAAATCATCCTTGACTTCAGTGAGACTGAGCTCATTTTCTGAGCCACATGATGCAAGAATGAACTCTGCAGAACCCTACGACAGAGCTGATCCTGCTTTTGTCCTCTCTCTGCTGCTTGGTGAGGTAAAAGCAGCCAAATTGCCTGAGTGAGATTTTGCAACCTGTTCAAAGCAAAAGACTATCTGATAAGAGCTTCCTACCTAATTATGCTTTGACGCCTGACCCTGTTTGGTGCTGAGTGCTAAGGTCCATCATCCTGCAGTGAAAACACCACTGTGTACTCAAATTGGACCCTGTGCTACCGCTGAGGTCAAATGGGAGTTTTACTACTGTGAGAGACCTGTCCTCTGTGTATGTATGGATGGTTTAGATCATTTCCTACTCAGCATGTGAGCTGTTATGAGTTATACTGACAGACCTAACTGTGCCAGTTCTTTGCCTATAATATCCTAAGAACAGCTGTAAAGGGGCAGGCAAAAAAATCCACCTATTGCAGTATCATATTTGACTGAGGCCAACAGCAGGTGCCTAGAGAACAGGACTAGAATATAGTTATAGTTCCCTATATTTACTTTCTCATTCTCCGTAAACTTGCAATAGAAAGCCTTCCTGAGCCAAAGTCAGTAACGTTGCGTAGAATACTATGGGTATATTTTTTCCCCTAGGCCTAATTGCTTTTCTGAACCCAGGTAAACTTTCAGAATCTACAACAAATTAAAGTGCAGAGTTCCACAGCTTGTCTACCATGGAGGCAATCTCTCTTTTTGTTCATTTTCAACCTAGCCCTGCCAGTTTCATTTGATTTCCCCTAGTTCTTGCATGAGGAGAAATGGCAAATAACTGTTTTCCAACAGAATTTTTTACTGGGCAACCCATCTTTTTCAGGAATCATTCATGTTCCACTTAAATAATTTATTTTTCAAGCTGAAGAGTCCTAGTCTATTTAAATACCTGTTGTATTAAAGGCGCTCCATACCTTTAGTCATCACCATCATCCTTCCCTGTATCATTTTCAGCTTTACTGTATTTTTTTGACTTGCCAGTCAATTGCCCATTCACTCAGTTCAGTGAAGTCCTTCTTCAAAGACTTTTGCAGGAAGTTTCTTTTTCTTATTGCATTTAATAACTTATGACTCTTGGCAAACTCTATCTTTCTATTAGTTGCTCTCTGTCCAGATAATTTATGGCTATATTGAAAGGTACATAATCTGGGAGAGACCTCTAAGGGTCTTCACTTGATACATCCTCCTAGGGAGACATTAATTCCTTACTCTTTGTTTCTCACTTTTTAAAGCAGAGCCTAGGTATACACCTTATGGTTCCAAACTGCACCTCATGTCCTTTTAGGTGCCAAGAAGCTGTTCACTGCAATGGTCAACTGTGCAGTATATAACACCAGTTTTGGATCTAATCCAAATTGCAACTGTAAATTCTAGGAGGCATCTGATCCTGAGAGTAATAAGCATTGCAATGATTGCTTATGTGCTTTTGTTGCCATAACTTTAAATCTTTAACACATACAGTGAAAAAAAGTAATTTTTACAGTTAAACACAAGTCAACATGCTGTAACAGTGGTCGATTCATGACTCTGCCTCAGATTTGTGATGTGTAGCAAATGTTTTTGATAACTCTCTTGGCTTCAGGTCCCAATCGTCTGCTCAGTATTTGTCATCCCTTTTAAATTTAAGGTCTTCAGGGCACGAGCTGTGTTTTGTTATGGCTGTCTGTGACAACCAATACAGCGATTCTTGAGCTGTTGGCAATTCTTGAATAGACCTTTAGGGTACTATTGCAATAACAAACATAAATAATAATGTGTGTCAGAAGTGTAGGCCTGTGAATGCTTTAGCATTGTTCACTACTCTTCTTCATAATGCTTTCTATCACCAAGATGGTACTTGATTTCTCTCACAGATGTAAGCCTAGATAGAGACCAGACAATGTTTTTTCACTAATTCAGTTAGAAAGGAGTCCTGTCATGGCAGTCAGGCAAACCTACTGATCTAAGTACAGACTGAGCATTCACTCCTGGGAAATACGTGATGATGAGATATTTAAGTCCCCTGCTTGTTTCCCTTGGAGCATTAACTCAGGAGCTAAGTCAGAATGATTAGTCAGGAGACTACAGGCACTGCTGGAGTTACTTAACTGTTTGCATTTGCATAGGAGGTGTAATTCTTCTTTAGCTATCACCTTGTTCCACCCTCATACCTCCAGGCCTCTTAGTTCAGGGATCTGTGTCTAAAATGGAGATCTGGACAAAATAAAGAGAAGACTCAAATTTATTTAAGGTTTTTTTTTTCATAAACAACATCTGGATCCATTTATTTATTTAATGGCGGTAGAGTAAGACCTTAATCAAAGTAAGTATCTAACTGTTTGAGACCCAAGCCTGATGTCATCAACTAGACTTTCCAAAAGACTCACCCAATGTGCCTGGTAAGTGCCACCTGACTCTTGAAGTGCCTCATCATTCCACAGTAATGAGATTCCCCTTCACTAGCTGGGAGTCAGTGGCTGCAATTTGAAAAGCTATGAATGGAAAAAGAAAGCAAAAACAAAGTTACATTTTCAAAGTTAGCACTTTTGTGTTAAAAATGATAGGAGGCTTTTTGATAATATGATCACATCTCATTCAATCAGATTCAGGCTCAGATTTTTAAATACGTTAGATTTATAACACATTCATTTTTAACATTCATGTTTTTAATTCATGAAAAGGTTTTAGTTCTACAAAGTTGAAAAAATGATGCTTACAAGTAATTGTAATTTGTAGGTTGGTAGAAGATGAACAATCTCATTTTTCTATTGTAAGAATTTCTACATGATCTCCTAAATTTCCTAATACACCACAGTGCAATATCTGGTTCTCAGACATGTTTTGTGACAGTTTAATAGGAAAGCGGAAGAAGCCATTTCTTGCTACAGTATTTTAGGAATAAGTTCACTCATGCAATGCCTAGAGCAGGGGCAAAAAAGGGATAATCTGTGTAATAGGAGATCAGACATCCAGTGCTCATCCTGCAACTATTCCCTTTGTATTGAAGGCATGTAAACGCTGATTTAATGAGCTCTGGGTAGAGGTGTTAGTTTCAACGAAGTGTTACCGCACAGAGGCTGCAAATAGTGTGTCATTAGCTGCACTTCCATGAGAGAAGCTGTTTGAAAAGTAAATAAAAGAGTTTATTCTAATGTAAGAGATTCAGCATATGTGATCAAAAGATGTAAGTTTGACACTACATACTGAAGGTGAAACTTCAGTAGTAAGACTATTCAATACATCAGGAACTCTAGTGGGTTCTGTCTCCATATTGTATGGAAACAATTATGAAATTCAAATATTTATAAATGACATACACCAAACTGCAGTCTTCGGTATAATTTTTAGAGAAAATGAAATATCTTAATGCTAAAGAGCTCCTACCCTGCTGTTCAGAGAAAATGGGATAAGAAGTTCCTACAGTGTCAGATGATTCCTGCTTTGTTGAACAATATTGAAATCAGCTTGATTTTCCATTGATGTTTTGTTTTTCTAATTCCACTTAAAAGAGTAAGTGCTGACAATGCAAATGCTGAGCTTATGGATAGAAGGGCTGAATTTACTGAATTGCAAAACAAAACCAGCTTCATACAGAGAATGGTTTGTTTGGGTTTCCTTTATTATTTTGACTGGAAAATAAGGTTATGGATTGGAGATATTGGGATCCCATGAGTGTAATTCTGGCAGCCAGTAACTGAACTCTAATTAACCAGGCATGCAACCTATATGGTTCAGCCATGATACTGTCACTATTCAAACAATTTAGATGCTGTTT
Source organism: Phalacrocorax carbo (assembly GCF_963921805.1). Lineage (NCBI taxonomy): Eukaryota > Metazoa > Chordata > Aves > Suliformes > Phalacrocoracidae > Phalacrocorax > Phalacrocorax carbo. The sequence goes on along the minus strand of NC_087513.1, from coordinate 155,666,980 downwards.
GGATCTACTTGGTTGTTTTCATCATGTTTTATGGAAGAAATTAGGGAACACAGACCCTCTCCATTTCAGACTCTTCTGGTTTAATGTAGCTTTTCAGAAAAATAAGCTTCTGTATTCAAACAAGATGTGGGGAGAAAGGAGAAAGACTGACAAAATTAGACCTTAGTTGGGTTTTGTTTCCCTGAGAAAGGAAGGGTGGCAGTGACAAAAGGCTTAGAGCTGATCTAGGATTCCTCAGCAGATTATTTATTTACCACAAACCTACTATCAGTTTTGAAAGCAAAAATAAAAATTATCAGCAGATAAACAAAACATTTCAAAATTAAGGAAATTTAATATTTCACTTGACCTAAGGAAATACTCACATACACACACACACAGAGACCATTTCTGAGATTCAGGTTTTCTGCCTCAAGCATAAGTGAGAAATATTATTAGCTATCTGAACCCTTAAGAGGGATATGTAAAGGGAGAAGTTCCCCTTTCAGCCCTAAAAGTTAATGTGGTGTAAGAACAATTTCCATCTGCCAAAGGAAAAATCATTGGTTTCATACTTAAGAGTTAGAACATTAAATTGCACTTACTGAGTACAGTAGCCTAAGATCAGTCCCTAAGTGTCAACCATTGTGTAGACTGTCGCTGTAAAGTAATTTTTCAATCTTTCAATTAAGCGCACTGTATAATTTTATGGCTTCGGTCTGCACGCACGGTTCATGCACAACTGTGTTAAACAATGACAGGAGCAGCCTGGAATGAGGAAGAGACTACAGGGAGGATCCAGTCTGACAACGAAGCCAACACAGCAAAGGTAAAAGAGGTTTAACGGCTGACAGACACCCATGATTTTTAATTATCCTTTCCCACGTGCTGATTGTTGCAACCCATCTCGCCCCCACACCTCTCACTTTCTCTACCCTCATCTTCGTCACATGCCTTCTCCCCCCACTCTTCTCCACATCCTGAAATGCCCTTGCCTCTCTTTCCCTGACTTATCTTTGTCTTTTTTAACGGATCTCCACCTACCCAAACCCCTATCAAACAAAAATAAAAATGTTTGGAACTCTCAGGGTGTTTCCTGACAGCTGTTGTTCATTCCTCCCCTGTGACTCAACCCTTCTCATCCCCACTCCGCTCCTGTGTGGTGAGCCCTTCATTTGCATGTATACACCCTCACCCTACATTTCTTTTGTATTTTCAGGTGGTAAGCTCCTCAAGGCAAAGACCATCTGCTGTTTCACTATGCAACCAGACCTTTCCATGCATTAATGTGTATTCAATACCAATACAAATTGCGTACATTTTCAAAATTAATGAGGATAGTTAGCCGTAGTAGTACATAATGAACTTCATGGTATATTTAGCTAATGTTCTTAGATGCAGGTACATACCCATAATGAACCGCAGATGATTACAATGTTCTCACATCACTCAAGTACAGTAATACCTCTGGAAGGCGAACATATCAAAGCTGTAGCAGATATTTCCTAACTTCACTCACTTCTGGGAATTCTGGTATTCAAAATAGTCATAAATTTGGAAATATGTCAGAAGACAGAAAGAAGAATAAATAAAACAAACCTGTTCTGTTTGTGGGTGGCCATGGGTAGGATTTACAAAAGTAACAATAGACTGGCTCTTGGATGCCTATTTCAGACTTTTTTTCATCAGCTTGGCCTACCTTTGGTATATTCAGGATGTCAAGAAGTGAAAAGAAAGAAAAAAAAAAAAGAGGTTGAGAGAAAAAACTATAAAATATTTTGGGCACAATCACAGTGGCAGTTCGGGTTTATGGGCATGGTGGCAGGTATTCTGGAAATATTGGCACATGTTCCAGGTTTATTCAGCTACAGCTCATTGGGTATTAGGTACAATGAATACACTGCCAAGTATAATGACATCTTCTTCCTAACTGACACAGAAAAAAAGACTCTTTCAGAGCACATTATTGCAGTATAAAGCAGTCTCCTTTATGATATTCATTACCTAAATATTTCACACAGGAGATTTATTCTATTAAAAAGCTCTGAAACTTCTATAAAATTAATTATATTTTACTTACGTTTTTTCGATTGGTTCTGATTAATTAAAAATATGCTTGGATTGCAATAGCTTTGTGCTATTTAATTATTCAAATACAGGGTTTTTAGTCTTCCATTTCTTTCTCTCTTCCATATAGGTTTCTTCCTCTGTATTGAACTGACATGTTGTATAAATGCGAATAAAGGAAAAATACCAGCTGTGGCACATCTAACTAATAGCTGTACATCATAAAATGTAATCTCATATGGAAATATTTCAGATGCTGCATACAATATTTTAAGATCCTCCCAGGTGATAGTCACTATGTTACATAATGCTCTAATCTTACCGGCACTTCTCTCTCTCCTTCTTCCAGGCTCTGCAAACTTTCTCACATGCTGAAAGCTAACTTCACACATACATGCAGGCTTTCAGCATCAAGCGCTAAGGTTTAATTGCTCAAAGAAATGCATATGGGTTAGGCACCTTTGTTCTATTCTAGGCACCTAACTTCACAGTCATGTACGGTGCGGCTTTTTCGTTTACAAGCATGATCAGTGATTCAGATCCCCTGTAGTTCAGGTTGCTGAGAACTTGCCTCCTTAAGCTGTCAATGGGAAAGAAGTAGTCACAGGATTTAGTCTAAATATTGTGAATATGGGAACCATATCCAAAGGGGAATATAACAAATTAGCTTGATTCTCCTCTGACGTGTTTATTAGAAGGTGCAGCGTGTTCTGTAATTAATAACAAACAGCAGTTATTAAAATCCACATGTTGAGGGCAAAAAGAATTCCAAACATCTCCCATTGTTTTAATCAAAACATTTCCAACTTGATTTTTTATACCAATCTTTTTTGCTTCTGTTAAATTTTTGACAGTTCCATTCTTGAAACATCTAGCTAGAAAAGAAGTGCTTTCTGGGAACATTGCACAAAGTGCTGACATAATTTTAAAGAAAAATAATCTGGCCTTGCATGCTGCACTGCACACAAGTATTGTAAACTGTCACATAATCCAAAATCAAGGTTTTCTGCCTTTGTGCTTTAAAGGAAACAACTGAAAAAAGTCTTGAATTTTAATGGGTCAGAAAGACCAGATTCCTTACGGGAGTGCAGACTGCCTGTTTTAAGGAGGCTGAATGAATTGGTCATTTCTATGAAAATAATTTCTAGTGAAGGGATTTCATTTGGATTTTCTCACCAGAGGTGGGAACTGTAAATTTAAAGGCAAAGATGTAAACCACTAGGGAAGAGAAGCAGAAGCCTCACAGAGGAAAAACGAAACAAAAGCCTCAAAAAACACCAACCCAGAAACAAATCCAGGTCTCTTTAGGGGTATGCAGTTAACACTTAAAAGCACTGGGTTTTTTTCTAGAGTTATATATTTAGGGAAGTAGCAATAAGCCACTGTGTTTTTAGGGAAGAACAAATAGCCACAACTAATGGTTCCCATGGAAGACTCCTGTAGGCTGTAAAAGTCCATGAACGGCTGAGTTCTTGTCCATATGTGCAATTTTGTTCAATTAATCTTTATAACTACAGGAAGATGAGATCCCATAGGAATTATCTATACGTAATGAGAAAAAGAAAAAAGACTAAAAGGCTGTGTCCACAAGGTAGTAATTTACATGCAGTTCAGAATAGCTTTTCATGAGAAGAACATCAGAAGAAAAAGCTACATAAGATCCTGTGTTCCTGACACTGGTGAACTGTGAGATATTGTGACTTAGCAGTAAAATACTTGTTCAGCAGTGACTAGACGAGCTGAATGGCTGTTTTAAATAAGGTACAGATCATATCAGTCAACTGTGCTGCTGCTGCTGCTGAATTTTGGGAAAAGATTTGGAATGTGTTAAAAGAACTGTGTTTCAAGGAACAGTGACAAAGAAAGCAATTAAACTTGGCACAACTTTTGTTATAATCAATGCAGAGCTAAATAAAAAATGTGGCCTCTGACACAGAAAGTCCTAAGCCACAAAGCACTGGAAACTAAGGAACTACATAAAGTATCAGTCTATGAAAAGTAGGTAAGATAAGTCTCTGGTTTGATCTAGCACAGTTTTTCTTGTAAAGCACATCTTTTAACAATGATGAGAGGGAAGTAGCACTAGTCAGTGCAGCCTTGTAACCAGCAAAACTGATTTTTTACTTACTGCATCCAACTGTGCATGTCAGACTCTAAATGTATTTCATTTGGCAAAGCACTGGAGCTGTTATACTCTCTCTGAGCCAAATTCTGCCCTTGGCTTCGGGCACACAGCTCCCATTGACTCCAGTGGAAGTTGTACAGAAGGAGATAGATTGTGTAAATTAGGCATGCTGTTGAGATAGTGAAGGAAGGGACATTCACTGCTGAACCCCAGAGTGGGAGTTCACCAAGGGCCAGCAAAGTCAATCTCACCAGTCAGTCCTTCTCAACTCATCAGAGCAATGGCTTGCAAGATCCATAAAATAAATACCTCACACACACTGCTTGAAAAATAAAAGGATTTTCTCAGCCTTTGAGGCAGGCCTTCCCTGCACTCATTACCTCAGAAGCATGCCATCCTCAAAGCATTTTGGTTCTGTACCGTAACCGGTGAAAGGTGCTGTTTTTTCCTCAAAACTGCATGCACCCTGATGTGTCCAAGACCCTTTCTTACATATACTGGCATAACCCACATCGTCCTGCCACCACCTACATCCCTGCTTTTTTCCCTATCTTGGCACTGGTTATCCCCTTTGACTTTGCTTGTTGTTTGACTACTTTTGATTTCATTCACTCTTGGAATCACAGGATTTATTTCTAATTTTCTCATAGGTTTCAAGTAACACATTTTGTGTCATGCAGTTTAACAGATGGATGCTTTAACTTGGACCTCTCGGTTTAACCTCAATGACAGCAGAAAAGGCCTCTAAGCGTAATGGAAATGAGCCCAACTTACTGCAGTTCTCCCACACCCATATTCTTAAGCAAAAGCCACGCATCTGTTCTGAAAATCCCCAAAGTCCTGGAGACTGTAATAAGCTTGCAAAGAAATGAGTACCAGATCCAAATCAATATCACCAATTCCAGTTTATTTTTTTACATGCTCTTAGTACATAGATAAAAAATTCTTTTTAAGGTCATACTTACAAACCCAGTGAAGGTCAGGTTCTCCTTTGCTACTCATAATCCAGGTTCTGCTTGTCTTGTAGATGAAACATATGTGTATAGCAAGTGATAAAAAGGCTGCAGCTTAAATTCTATGAATCTATTTAATATGCTTCTCTAAGGAAAAATCTTTTTCTTTATTATTTTTTATTTATAAATATTGTCACACCAGAAGAACAAGATCTACTGTGCTGGTACTTGCAGAAAAAAAACAATATCTTGTTAAACAAACCCAGTGTAAATATCTTACAGACTTAGACCCAGAATGGCTTGTGAAAAAGGTAAAGCATAATAAAACAGAGATAAGAGGGTGGTGGAAGAAGTGAATGACTAAACTACTGAAGTATGTTGGGTTTGTATGTTACCAGATAGAATTGTATTTTTTCCAGTTGTTTCTATCGGTTAGCATGAGTTTTTTGGGGTGTTCCTGCCTCCAACCAGCAGACCCCCTGCCATTTTCAAGCAGGGGAAGGGAGTGAGAGAGGGAAAGATCAATTTTCAGTTTTCTCACAATGACTGTTTTGGTCTCCAGAAAAACTTCAGTCCACCTCTTGCTGCTGGCTGGAAGCACTGTATAATCTCCTCAGTAAAGGTACACTCAGTGACTTCATAACGTTAGTGCCTGGCCTGTTATAGAAAGTGTTTTAAATACATAATCCTAGCAAATATAAAACTTCCTGTAAACAAAGAGGGAGGTCAGCGTTCTCTTGTTTCTTCTCTGTTTTACAAAAGCAGCCTTCAGTGAAGTATTCCAGGATCCAGTCGTTTGCTTCATTGGAGAAAAATCTTAGAAAGAACTCGAAACATCTTTATGCTCTGTAATGTCACTGTCTGTCTTGCTGGTGAAATATGGGTACACCATCCTTTTCCCCATTTCTCCTTGGACTGCTGCTAACAAGATCTTTCAAAATATTCAGTCATTAATTACTAAATTCCTATGAATAATCTGTTGGTTTCACACACACACATGCAATCTACTACTGGCAGGGTTTTTTAAGTGACTGCAGAGATTCTTTTGCTACTGGATTTGTGAATAAAATTGCTGAAAGGCAGATCTGTGTGACATTGATATTAGTCCTTTGTTCAAAATGAAGACACAGTCACTTTTTGTTATGTCCCTCATACTGAAAATCCCCTACCTATAAATCAGATATCTGAAAAAAACAAATTTTCTTACAAACGACATCTTATAAAACCTCCTTATCAACACTGAAGGTTCAAAGGAGTGAAGAGATGCCTGCCAGCCCTGTTTGATGAAGTATTTTCTTGAATTATCAGCTATCAAGTATCTCCTCAGTACTCCAAACCCCCCTGAATGGCTTGTCACCTTTTAAAATCTTTCAATCCATCTCCCCAAAAAATAAACAAACAAAATCCTTCCTTGATCTTTGCAAATAACCAAGGTAGTTTGGTGGAAGGCTTTTACAGTTTTTTAACTCATTTAGCAACTCCTAGACACCATAAAAGACCAGCAAGTGCCTTAAACACACAGGGCTTAGCAGAAAGAGGGAGAGAGTCCTGTAATCCAAGCCATTATAACCACCTACATTTCCCACTTTACATTCCATATACACAGAAAAAAACACCTGACCTGAGCAATCACTTCCTTTTCCAATTATCTTTCCAATTCTCTTTCCTCCTTCTAATTCTCTTTGAATATAAGTTGTTTATAAGCTAAGCAAAAGAATGACAAATATGTTAAAAAGTAAATATTTTTATTACACTCGTTTGACCATTTTCTACACAATTTAGAGTATAAATGGTAGAATAACAAGTTCCTCACTTGTTTTACTTATTTCTGATTATTATAAATGTGTAAAAACTCTGTACTAAGTAAATATAAATTAAACTTTATATGAAAGAGGAGGACAGAATTAGTATTTTATAAGTGCCATGGGTAAGTAACTACAGTTCTCTATCTGAGGACTGTTAATAAAAGTGCAAGCAATACATTACATCAGGAAACTTCACAGATAATAAAGTTTCTTTGCAGATTAGGTTATACCAAACCTTAAAGATGTGGCTAGTCAGATGGAACAATTAATCCCAACAGCTGCTTTTCACAAATAAAGCTTCTTTTATCAATTTTACAAGTAAGGAAAAAGAACTGGCTTGCTAAGACTAATTCAGATGAATAACAGAATAATCAAGCACAGACTACATCTAGTAAAAAAGGACAACTTCTATCAAAGATTTTCAGCCATAGAATAAGATCATAAGTTAACATATTTTCCCTTTTTGAATATTACTATACTTGTAAGGTTTTTTGGAATATTTCTTTAGTGCTTCCTTTCAAAACATACTTTCTTCCTTGTTGATATGGCCAGATTAAGCATTAGCAATTCTTCTGGTGACCTTTTATGTTCATAAGTGCTAGAACCCTGTTGAAGTTCACCTGATTCATTGTGGCTTAATTCCCCACTGCTGATGATTACAGTGGGAGCCATTCTGTAGTGGGTTAAAGCAAAAGAGACCCAGGGAGGAAATGTTAGTGGCAGCCAGGTTAATAAGGGGAGTTTATACTGAACTTTTTGTGGGAATGTTGGTTTTTTTCATAGCAGTAAAGGGCAGCACTCAGAAAGCTAATTTGGATAGCACTATGAACACCAGCCTGTTCACAGAAATTTACTTTTCTAAGGTCTTTTCCACCTCACTGTTACTGATTTTTTTCTGTTTCTATTGTGCATACCATATGATTTGTAACATTCAGTCACAGTTGAGGTCAAACCCTGAGAACTGCAATTCAGTTGAAATAACTGGATTTTGTAGTCACTCAGTAATAATCTTGGAGCCTTCTGTGGCTCAGAGAAACTTGGTCTTTCTGAAAGAGACTTCTTAGAGCTCCTCTTAGAGTAGAAGCATTTGAATTTTTAATATTTATTGCAGATCTTAACTGAAATCCTATAAGATACTTTCCTTCAGATATGAAAGAAACATAAAGGTTGATTTTGAGTTTTCTTTATGAGTTTATGCAATTTTCAGAAGAAATAGACACATGATTAATTTATCAGTAAAGTAAGAATAATAATGTGATGGAAATGCATTGATCTATTTAAGGAAGGATTGTAAAGCCAGAAACATTGGAGCAACAGCTATTATTGATTCTGTTAAGTAACATTTGAAGGATTTTATTCTTTGGCTTAGAATTCAAGTGTGTCCCATACAAAAAAGTGACCTACCAAAAAGCTTGTAAAAAGATTTTAATACCTAGAGACATCTGACTGTACATAGAAAAATGACTGCATGTTGCAGTCTAGTCTAACATAGATCTTGGTCTAATAAAGGAAATGGAGCACATTGCATAAAAATTGCCAATACCAGCATATTCAGTGCGCACGTGTTCTCCCATGATTCATACAGGGAATAAGCACATATGCCTACCATTTTATTTACAGCATATACAGGAAATCAGCCAAAATCATGATAAGGATGGAAACCACCTTGTAACAAGCCAGCTTGCTTCTTCTAGTAGCAGGAAACCTAGGACTAGCATCGCCCAAGTAATTAATAGGCCCCATTCATTCATGACCAGTTAACAATCAATAGAAACCACGTGGCTTCTGCTGTAAAAGCCAAGATAAGACCAAAGACAATGCTCTCGAAAAGCTGTGGAAAACAGGAAAGGAAAAAAAATATTTAAGTCTTAGGGGATTAAACTTAGAAGTCAGCGTTCCTTCTTTCAAGATCTGGAGCAGTAGAAAAAATTTTGTATAAGCAGGTGGTGTTTATTTTAGGACATATATTTGGAATACTTCCCCAGGCAATGATATTAGCTGTAGTAGCTTCCTCAGGAGCCTCATTCCCTAAGCATGCCATCCTTTGACTTGTCCCTAGGTTGCTATGTGTCAGAAACACTTTCATAAAACATAATCTTTTACCCACTTTTAGGGCAAGTGCTATTTGCAGGAAAAAATGTAGATCCCAGCAATTTTGGAGGCACAGCATACATTAGGTGTTACAGCACCTCTATCAAATCTTAAAAGGCCGAGTATCTGTATCAGCTGGGATGCAATGCCAACAAATTCCTTTACCAGCTGACATGCCTGACATGTTGCTTGAGCATTGGCACCTTCCTCTTTTGTGAGTTTCTGTTCCAGTTCATGACTAGCTCCATGCTTTCTGGGTTCTTGGAGTTGCTTACAATTTTTTTGCTAGAGCAGCAGGACCTGGACTTCCTCCACAGAGTTCTCTAGCAGGAAAGAATGTCAACTTCTCACCACAGATACGTCCAAGTAACCCAGACTGTATGAGGAAATGTTATCCCTTCGTAAGCCTAATTTTCCCTTTTATTTGATGCTCTCTTCCCTCCCACAAGAGCTTTTGACTATTTCTAGCATCCTCCTCTTTATTCTGAATCCATTCTTCCCATCAGAAGACAGATACTTTCCGGCTGAAGTGCAGGCTACAGGTGCACTGCGATGCTAATCATGTAGTCTCCTTGGCCTGGGGCCACCTGGCCCTAAAACAACAATCTGCCCCTTTCTAACCTGTCTTCCCTAGAAGAGTCATATCACTATTAGCACATGGCTTCTAGTTAGCATGAATCAACATGTACTCTACTCGCAGCAAATATCACACTAACTTTTCTTCCCTTTTCCAGGGAAAAGTTAGGGTCCTATGGCCTCAGGGCTCTGTATAGCTGAAATTTTGGCAACACTGTCCAAATCGGCCCTTCTGTCTATCTCCTGTGGTCATTAACGGTGTCTGAGAATATTATCTGATCATATTCATTTCTGTAATATTAAATATAAAGGAAGAATTCAGACAAACACTGTCATATGATTTATGGTATGGGTCTGTACACATTTTATTATGCTATGTAAGTTGTTTTCCACTTTCCTCTTCCAAATAATATGCAATCGTGTGGCAGCAGGTGAGGCATTTCCACCACCTACATTTTGTGACAAATACTAAGTTCGGATGTAGTCTCAGAGGAGACAGGTGAAAAAAGGAAGGTGAGAAAACATTTTTTAAAATATTTCTGGAGGGAACTATTAATCATCTTTTACAGGTGCTCAAAGAAGAGCAGAAGCCTCACAGATCATCATTCTTTATTAAATCTCTGCAGCGAACTCAGCTGCAATCTCTACAAGGAAAACTGACATTGTTTTTACCTACAGGCAAAGCTACTGTGAGCCTTCACACAGGAGTTTGTGTGCTGTGGTAGATTGAAACCCAAACAGCTCTAGCAGTAGAGAGAGGTGTGTGATGCAAACTCGGATGGGAAGGGGGGCTGGCTTTTCATTGTGGACTTCCAGGGGCTCTGGGTGAGACCATGGACTGGATTATTCCTTGGATTCTTCCATCAGTGCAGCCCCTGCTTAAATCTCCCCTCAAGCTGAGCAGGCAGAGTGAGACCGGAAAGTCAGATCTAATCCGACATTAAGTCAGATGAGTCTAGTGGTTCTGCTACAGCGAAGGAAAGAGGCTACATGCACATAAGGCAACTGTTTACCAGAATTACCAGTTACAAGTGATTCCTGGAAAAATTACTTCAGTAGGGCATGACAGCACTGACTGAAATGATTAAGCCTTTTCATATGCTGTATTCCAGGCCAAAGTCTTTACTTCATTGCTCTTGTTTGCTTTTTTTATGAAAACCAGCCTTTTCAACTGAGCTGTATATAAGTCCATTTATCTTGTAAATGTTTGGTCCCCAATACACTCCAGTACCGGGGGAAAAAAAAAATACTTTTGAATGAACCCATAGAAAGATGAACCCTCCACTCCAACACCACTCTGCCAACAAATATGTAGTATCATATTTTCTTACATTAATCCCAGACCCACAAATACAACACATAAATGTTTCCATATGGTTTCCAAATAAATGTCCCATATCCCATATTCCATAAATTGTTCCCTCAAGAGATATAAGCTAAAGAAGGTTAGTCATCTCATCCAGCTCTCATGGGGGCACCCGACTTGATTTTCCATGTGGTTACACAGGCTTTGTGCTCAGGCAACCTCACTGAAGTTAACATCTCCCAGAAAATAACAGTCATGGGGTTGGTGTGAGCACAGAAAATCAAAGTTAGAATCTTTCACCCCCAGACTGAAACTGTGCCCAGATTTTTCTCCCTCTGACATGTCCAAATTACACCGCTCAGGTGAGCATGCTCTGGCAATGGCCAGCCAGCTTGTAGGTGGTGCCTGATGCTCTCTGACATGGGCTCCCAGGCCGCCAGCTCCAACAGGATCCCTCATAGACTGTATCTGCACTGAGCTAGTGGGATGCAAAACCCTACTCCTGGCTGTAATTTCAGGCTTCCCTTATATATTCTGTGGGAGTATTTGTAACATTTATTTATAAATTATGAATATTTCACCTCAGTTTGTTAATGCATTAGCATGGAAGTAATGCATGTGAACTAGAAATTCTCACAAGCCTTTGGCTTGTGCAGCATAAAACATTGGCTCATACCCAGTCTCCCCATAGACAGCAGTTTCTGCTTTAAATAGTCTAACTACAACTCCCTGAGTATAATATAAAAGGCACAAACCTTATAAATGCAGTGAATACTCAACCCACAGGATAGCTAACGTAGCTGAGTAAAGTGGCAGTTCTTTACTGTCACACTCTTTGTTATAACTCATTATAGTAACAAACCACACAAATGACTTTAAAGTTATATTCCTGTATTTCAGGGGAAAGTTTTCCAGTAGAACTAAAATTCCTTTTGTGGCTCTAATGTGTATGAGATAAGGTTCAGAAACGTTATTTGTAATCCCACTATTTTTCTCAATATAACATGAGCATCCATATAGGTCTGCATGTAGGATTGATATGCTTTCCTGACTTTCAACTTTCTTTTTTTAATTTTTTTTTCTGGAAACACAAGAAATACTTCAGGAAGAGGAAACTAATTTGGCTTGATTTCAGACTGGAAGGGTTTTTTCCTCCCAGAAGAACAAGATTTAAAATAAGCACTGGTTCTTTGCAAACCTGAACATCAATACGAACTGTGGATTTGTGTTTCCTGCTCAGGATAAAAACAGAAACACGGACCCTTCCGACCTAAATCCTGAAACTAACTCAGAGACCACTATTCAGAAACACTTCCTCAAGTCAGCGGGGGGGAGGGCAATGAAAGGCATGATGAGAGTTTGATGAATAAAGTGGAAATAAGGGAGGGACAAGGGAAATGACAGTGGAACTTCAACTCCATACAAACTTTTAATTCTCCTTCATATGCATACATTGTAGTTATTGGCATGACCAATCTGCAAAGAAGGATTTAGTTGCCCCAAACGTGGACATGCCTTTTGCACAACACTTTAGACTCCCTAGGCTCATGCACTGAAGAGAGAGCCATACCCATGCTCAGGTATTTAAGTGAAATATAATTGGAAAGGCAGCAGTGATAATATTACCTTAGTCAGCTCTATGAAAGACACCTATCACTACAGGACTCTATTTGTGATATTATTACACTCATTTTAACACAGGCAAGAGAATGTCTGTAATTGCAAATTATTTATTAGTATTTTTGTTACTTAAGCTGTCTTGGGTTAGGCCTGCTATGAATAAATTGTAAGGTCAAAGGGCAAGTTGTTTACATCAGTGACTAGACCAGATTATTTCACTGAGAAATGGCCAGCACATCCTGTTATTGCTATTACCAGCAGAAACATTGCATGAAAAGAACTAGACAGACCAGTTGTTTGAGTTCTCAAAAGGTTTTATTTTTAGCCTAATGACAAAAATGTCTGTGTTTGCACAGGAAACCAGAATGATTGATACTGGGAGTGAAAATAAAATTCTTCATCTAATTTTCAGTGATACATTAAAGACTAGACCCCCAGAGTGCCAGAGAAGCATTTAATGAACCTTAGAAAGACAACTTTTCCACCAGTCCCCCACTACCCCCCACTTCTCTGGTCATGGAAGCTCCTACATACAAATCAATTCCTGTGCAAGTTAGAGCATTTTCAGAACCACCATTAGCTGTGCCAGCAAATAATGATGCTATCGAGAACGGCTGGCATAGCCAGAATGGCCTGCCGTTCCCTCAAGGCATTTCAAGTTGTCCCTGTGGGAATGGAGGCAGAAAGTGGATAGGTGTCTTGCTGTTCCCCAATGGGGTCTTTTGCTGTTGCTCTAAATTGCTTTAAGCTCTTTTTGTTACAGTTGTGCGAAAGGTACTTATTTGTGGTTAAGAGCATGAATCAAAATGTAATCAGTCTGGACCAAATCATCAATACCCACTTTCCATGGACCTCAGTAAGGCTTCCACACATATTAGGGCCGCCTTCCAAGTATTAATGACAGCTCTAACTTCTAGATTATTTTTGTCCAAGCTAAACTAACATTTGAAAACATGCTGTACTAAGAAAAACGGGTAAAGTCCTGACTACACTGGCATCAACAGCAGTTTTGCTATTAACATAGTACCAGCAAAGCTAGCATTTCATTGAGTGCAGTAAAAAGAAAATATTTAATTTCTTTTATTGAAATTAACATTATGCTTCAGTTCTAAATGTTCAGAGAATGTTCGTTGTTGTTAATTATGTTACTTATTAGTACTTCAGAAATGCCCTAAGGTTTCAGTCAGGAGCAGTGCCCAGTTCTGTTTTAAGTTAAATGAAATGAAGTGGAAAGGGCTGTTTTGAAAGAAATACTAGGACTTGCTCCTACACCACCAATCTCCATATGATGATAAATTGGAGTGCAGGATCAAGACTGCGTTTTGGGAGGAGTTGCTCATTTCTGATGTATTTCCAGTGAAGAAACTGGAATGGTCAGGTTTGTAGGAACAGAACTAATTGTTGGGGATTTCTGAATTCCATTAGCAAAGTTCTCCATAACTTCATGGTTACTTAATCTAAAGCTGACCTGGAGATCTGAATTAAGCAAGTACTTGAGGAATTTCTGTTGTTGCTACCTTGACTATTTTTTTCAAGAGTAAAATACTTCTTTTTTATAACATACATAACATAACATAACATAACATAACATAACATAACATAACATGTTGTATTATTAATTATAATATAATTAACTGCATAACAAAAATTTTATATTTTTATTATAGTATTAATATAATATATAAATATATATAATACATGGTATTAAATATATAAATGTTCTATTATAACGTTAATATAGTTATTATACTGCTATATAATTAATATATAATTAATTATATATTAATTATCATATGTTATCATTTTCATTTTAAGAAAGAGTAAAGCTCATTAATTACAGCTATGAGTGTTTCTTGTGCATCTTTATTTTCTTTAGAAGGGGAATGCAATTCACCCTCAGCCAAAAGCCTCCATTTTCTTTACAAGACCACTTTATTGTGGAAGCACTGATGCCAAGGGAGGAGATCTTTCTCTTAGCCTGAAATACTGGACCTTTGGGTGGGCAAAAGGGACGGATACAGATCTGCGCTGTCACTGGCAGAAGCACGGAGAAGACAATGAAAGGCTGGGAGTTGGGGAAAGGGAGCTCAAAATCCTTCTCCCTAGCTGGTAAAGGAGATTTACAGTCACTACACACAGCCCTGTCCATTCAGTAGCTGAAATAGCTTACACAGCAATTGACATAAACATTTACGGAAAAGATGGGAACAGTCTTCAGCAAGGCAATGCCATCCTGCTTTTTTGCTCTGCGGTTCTGGGGGTTCATATGAGGCAGATATAAATGACACATACGACAAATGCCTTTCATTATGCTGGGACAGACTTTCTTAAGAAGGCATGCCAAATTTTCCAAAACTTCCAGAAAGACCTAGGAGAGGAAGGAGTTAAAAGTATAAACAATTTGATCTTTAATACCATGTTTGGGCTGGATGAGGTCCTAGCAACCTCATTCACACCAAGGGTGAGGAAGGGGAGATTTTAAGCCTTTCTTCAAAGCTCAAGAAGTGATGGAGAACAAGTCTGGAGACTTTAGGTGCTAGAGAGAAAATGGCCAACACTCCCATCTTAATCCTTCTTTGACTCAGAGGGATGGGATCCTCCAGCAACAGGAATCTTCTGTGTGTTTTGGGGGAAGAAAATTGAACAAATGAAGCTAGAAGAGCGCGGCAGTTCTATGCACTATTTTGTTTAATAACTGAATGACTGTTTGCGGTTACTTTATAAATCTTAAACCTCCTTACTTCATTTAAAAGATTGAAAGATACAGGGACACTATGATAAACTGGATTTATAGGTATTTTGTACACTGGAATATTTATCCTTAATATTTATTTAGTGAAGCAATTTGAAAGGCATTTTGTGGAGCTAAAGACAAGACTGATCTGAAAAGTATGCAGGTACGTTATTTCGGCAGAGAACCTGAAGCTAGTCAAACATCGAAAGAATTCTGGAATACATGCAAACAACATAAGTCATTTAAAGCCAATATATTGTTCTTAAAAGCTCCACCTATTTTTAAAAAGAATAAAGGAGGAAGAGAACACAAGGAAGAGGAAATAAGATCAGATTACTTGCTTCCTAATAGCTATACTTTTCTGTTTGTTCTAAGAAGGGTCTTTAAGCTCAAGCTTAACTTCCAAGCTATGGCACTTGACTGCAAGCAATCAGTGATTCTTCAGAACAACTGGGTTGTCAGATCATGGTCTGTGGAAGAAAGCAAGTCAGAAGGGACTTCTGAGGACAACGTCACAGGTGCCAGCAACCCAATGCCCTGCAAAGGACACATGGAACCGCCATTTATTTTTTTCTTCACCATTAACCAACCCCAGAGATACTTTTCCTCTGTTTCTCTGAACTATGTGGTGTTGGTCTTGAAGCCAGTTCTCTCAGTTATTTGAAGATTTTGGTAGGGACCTGTCGTGGTTTAACCCCAGTCAGCAACCAAGAACCACACAACAACTCGCTCACCCTCCCTGCCCCCAGCCCCCGCCTACTTGGGGGGATGGGGGAGAGAATCTGAGAAGGAAAAATAAGAAAAATCATGGGTTGAGATAAGAATAGTTTACTAATTTAAATAAACAAGTAAACAAACAAGCAAATAAATAATTATTATAATAAGGAAAAGGTAAAGGAAAGGAAAAGGAAAAGGAAAAGGAAAAGGAAAAGGAAAAGGAAAAGGAAAAGGAAAAGGAAAAGGAAAATGAAAAGGAAAAGGAAAAGGAAAAGGAAAAGGAAAAGGAAAAGGAAAAGGAAAAGGAAAAGGAAAAGGACAACAAGGGAGAGAAACTAAGAGAGAACCTAAATCCAGGAAAAACAAGTGCTGCAACTGTTCACCACCTGCCAACCAACACCCAGCCAGTTCCCAAGCTGCTGTCGCCACCCCCTGACCGACTCCCCCCAGCTTACATATTGAGCATGATGTCACATGGTATGGAATATCCCTTTGGCCAGTTGGGGTCAGCTGTCTTTGTTGTGCCCCCTCCCAGCTTCTTGTGCACCTGGCAGAACATGGGAAGCTGAAAAGTCCTTGACTAGTGTAAACACTACTTAGCAACAACTAAAACATCAGTGTGTTATCAACATTGTTCTCGTACTAAATCCAAAACACAGCATTATACCAGCAGCTAGGAAGAAAATTAACTCTATCCCAGCCAAAACCAGGACAGTAGCTTGTAAATTTAGGAAAAATTTACACCACAGTCATTGAATTTTTTAAGGTGCTAGGATAGGTCATTTTGTCATCAGAGTACTTATGTAAGACACACGGGTTTTCTCTGATTTAAACCCAGAACAAATACTGGTCAAAGATAGATGTCAATGCCAAAAAATCAAAAGTTCAAATTCCGGAGACAGAATATAATCCTATCTTGAATGAGGCCTATGTGTTGTATTTCTATAGCTAACACGGAGGTCTTGTTTTACCAGTGCTTTAATACAGTGCCTGTATACATTCTCATGCCAACATCATCTCCTGGAATTCAACTGTTTTATATTTGCTTCTCTTCTAGGCCCAGGGAACAGTGTGGAAGTGTCATAGGTTCAGCTACAGCAGCAAGGTATGAAGAAGAGGCACTATAAAGAGGAACAAAGACGTGGGGTGATGAAAGATGAGGTGCTGGGGCAGAGCTGCAAAGAGCCCTGAAAGCATATCTGCGGAGTAGATGTAAGAAGCCACATGATAAGATAAAATGAACAGTGTGGGGTAAAGAAATAATAGCTATTAAAGGAGCTGAGATAAAAAGACGATAATTTTGAAAATTAATTAAATATCCTAGGGGTTAGACTGGAGGAGGGGGAGAAAGAAACCCTTAGAGTTAAAAAAAAAAAAAAAAGAAAAAAGAAAAATAGAAGGAGGAGGAGGAGGTAAATAGCAGCTGTGGAAAGGGTTGGGAGTACTGATGATTAGGCAGGCAATGCATGCTTTTTCATTCTGTGCCAAGCTCTATAAATCTTCCCTGTTACCCTGAACCCAGAGGTGTGGAAGCTTGAGTAGAAATTCAGAAGTTTGGATACTTTTCCAGATCTTACCTAAACCATATAAACCTCCTTATATGTAGTATAACTTAGCCAGAAATAACTTAAGAACTCATTTTTTCTCATGCTACTTAGCACAGCTGGATGGATTATTCATCCTCAGTAATACTCATAGCAAACACAACCTTTTTTCTGTTTGATAATAATTTGTGAATAGGCTTTGAGACTGATCTCCAAAATGTGAAATGCCTGTTGATCCTGTTGATTCCTCTGAGTTTGCTTTTTTTTTTTAATGTAGGGGTTTTTTTAATGTCTGAAATTAGCATTTTGCACAAGTTAGATGAGTAGGCTCTAACTTTTCTCAGCATCATCAAATATGGACTACATTAGACTATAAGCAGAACATGAAGATATATGTAGAGGTACAGTCTCAGTCCTTCAGCTGTTCTCTAATCTCAGCTTTTCTTCCATAGGCTATACAGTAAATGTTGCTCAAGTGTAACTGATACCTGCCTGAGTCTGCAGAAAGCCTTATGCAGTGGCTCTGAGGTGCAATGGCACTCTTTGTTTCAAGAGGAGTTAACTAAGTTGTTTTAAACAACAGCAGTAATTTCTTTCTACACTGTTCAAAGCATGTTTTGGAAGGAGAGGAAGTATCTGAACATGCAGATCCACACAGATTTCTGTGAGTGTCTGTTCACTTTGGTATGCTTTTAATAACACGTGGGAGGGGTGAAGATTGCAATTGTTCTTATTTTCCTAAAGGGAGGGTTCAACTTTCAAAGGTTTGGGAAATGACAACTTGGGGGTTCAGATACTCCGCAGTTTAAGTATTCCCTGCCTCCTATTTGGAGCATGTTATTGGTTAGCTAAGTCACGGGATAGTCTTCAAGCTCACTAATTGGGTTAGTGTATCCTTTTAAACAGGGGAATAATGAACAGTCTTGTTTGTAAAGGAATAGCCTTGTTCGCATGCAAATACGGGTATTCACACAAATCAGCCAGTCCTCAAACCTCCTCAGGAACAAAAACCTTTCTGTCTGAAACTGCAGGAGCAGCAGATAACAAGGGGCCTTGATATGGATAGATCAAACAGCCATTTCCAATTCCTGCAAATGTTCATGAATACTGTTGTTCAATATTCATCCAGCTCTGGCTTTTCCTGCATTATGGAAAACAAAAAGTTAAAATAGGATGTAAAGAAATGAAGAATATGAAATAGTTGTGCTTTCCAAACCAATTCACGTATTCCGGTATAGTACTTTTCAGGTTGTTGCCTTGTTTTTGAAAGACAAAAAATAGATTATGTAAAAACACTTTTTCGGATTCATTGTTTGTTCAAATTGGACATAGCTCAAGCCCAAACAACAGATCCAATAAGCATAAGGTAATCCATAATTTCAGATGCCTAAAAATTCGAGACACACAGTAGCTAAGCAGATGAGAAATAAGACTTGCCATCTGAAGGTTTACCAGAAATTCTTTGCCCATTCTCCAGGACCCTTTAAACAATGAGTTATGTCCTCATCTAGCTATAAAAAATAGCTGTTTAGCCATAAAGTATTATACAAAAGTAAGTGAAAAGAAAAGAGCCTTGCAAAGAGTGACAGCTCCAAGGGTAACTTAGCTCCCTTTCCTCACTCTGTTTTTATAGCTGTAGGAATTCCTTATTACTTTTTCTCAAGCTGTCATCAGAGCAACAGAACCCGCTGTTATTTGGGTTTCTCTTCTCTTCAGATGGAAAGAAAGGGATGTAATAAAGGCAGGTCATGAGCAATAGGTTGTAATCTATCCACAAAATGGCCCCACCTTGCCATTTGTTCCCTTGTATTGTATTCGAACAGACTCCCAGTAAATATGTCTGCTTCACATTGATCATCACTGATAGTAGCATCCCTAATAGTGGCTCCATCTTGACAGAGAAATGGTAAGCGCCATTGTGTTCCAATGTTTTTGTCTCTTTCTACAAGCACTGCAAAACAATGCTGTTAATTTATCTGACGAAAGACTTGATGGTGAATGTTACGTACAACCCAGATGTTTCCCCACTGATTTCTTAAATAGGAGCACATAATTGTGATGATTGGGAGACCATTAATTCAAACTGCTTGTAAGGAAAAAAAAGACCTCAGCTTACACTTTCCCTGTGACAAGGTTCTTTGCATGGGATGTCTGTCTTTCCGTTCACTGTTTTATAAACCTAACCAGTCAAATAATTCCCCCGGTTCACCTCCATCTGTTTTCTCACAACAGTGTTAATGTTCACTTAAATAAGCATAGCAACATTAACCTTTTGAACTCTTTGTCTCTCGACTCTGCTCAGATCAGATTTGTGGTCTAGAAAGTTGACTCTTCCCTCAACTTTGACAGATTTTCTTATTATCCCCTGCTGACCTGTAGAGAATTGCACTGGCTCAATTCCTGAGGCACCTACAAGTTTCAGATGGACTCAGCCTCTCTATCTGATTGCCTGTCATGAGAAGCGTCAGTGGTATGCTTTTTATTTCAGTTTATTCCCTTCCTTTCAATAGATATAATGAATTCTTTTGCACTCTTGTGCTCTTCCTTTCAGCAGGCCTTGCATATCACATTTTCATTCCCAATGCAAAGACCACTTCAGAAAATCTGTCTTAAAAAAAAGCCTTTGACAGCACATGTAACAAGTGCATTAATATGTGCTTTACATGGATCTGATTTTACTGATACTGTCCACAGTAAATTGTATATAAGTTGCTAAGCCATTACCTCTGTGATTCAATCTTTTTATTTGCATAAGTACTGTTAGTACTGAGAACTAATGCTGATAAGTTACTCTCAGACAGAGCAAAATGTGGACAAAGATGGGTACTTTTCACACATGAAAACTGTGGAAGGAATTATGACTCTGGAGTAAAGACGAAGCTTTGGAAAGTACTGTTCAACACAGGCTGGTAAGTAGCTAGTAAACACATTAAAAATAGTCTGGACTAAAAATAATACATGCATTGGTGAATCTCCAGTAAGAGTCCAGGTGTGTATTTTTAACCCCTACTGCAAATATGAGTTAGGTCAGCCATTTTTCACTGACATAGGTTGATTTCTCTGCTTTCACCAACAGCTGAGCTAACACGAATTACGTCACGTTAGCCATGTGAGTTACCACAAATCAGCCGGCCTGTAGTAAATTGGGGTGAACTCTAGACCAAGAAAAGGTTTTTTAGATAGGATTGCTGGTGCTGTTTGAGTTATGCTTAGACAGAGCCAGAAATATAAACACTCAGAAAGCTATGGGCAAACAGCTGAGGTATGACCTTGGGTGAGTGTTTAGGCGGGAACATAATTGGAAAGAATGATTAGAATATGGAGCAAGAAAGCTGGTACCTGCTCAACTTCGATGCTGTTTGGAAGACACACCTTTGGTATACTTTTCCAAATGACAGAAATAATAATTTGTCTTTGTCATCTGAGGACAAGGGCCAAAATAAAGGCTAGCGCTAAAAACAGAGATCCCAAGAATGTGGTACAATGCATATTCTGTGTAGAAGAAGAGAAAAGTGCTAGGATTTTCACCCTTTTAGTGCAATTATCCCACTGTAGCAGTTTCTATGTTTTCTATGCCCTACGGTTTATGCTCTAGTCTCTCTGTAGTCCCTACTGCAAGCTTCGCCCCTGCCCCAAGCTGGGCTTGTTCTGCTGGGAAAGACCTGTAAGAATGACTGTACAGAGATCAGAAAGGCCAAAATTAGACAAAGTTGAGATTGCTTAGGTGGGATCATCTATAACTCAAGGATTCAGGAGGAAAGACACAAGCATAGAGAGGAATGGGCAAAGCCAGGTGCGTAGAGGTTAGGTAGCTGAGGTCCCAGCAGAAATCCCAGGCTGAGCTGTCAGTGTCGTCACTGGAGACAGTGGCACCTCCCTGGTGCTTTGGGGCCTCTGGAAGAGCTGTGGGCGCCAGCCCTACCCAGTTCTGGCCAACACTGGTCCAGGCAGCAGCAGCTTTCTGGTTGCTTCATTCATCAGGGTGATGAGCACGCAAGGGCTTAGCCTAACACTGTTTCCTAGCTATCTTCTGTGTGTGCTAGACTGTGAATAACTGCTTTACATGGTTTCATTGCATAAATTATTCTTGCAGAATATCTTTGCATTTCTCTGAAGATTCCTGAACAAGCCAACAAAAGGGGGGCCATAGGGAAGACAAGGAGCAGAGAAGGATCAGTGCTGTGACTTCTCTGTTAACCCCGCTTCTGCAGTGTTTCATGCAACAGGGCAACAGGGCTGACACACTGCAGAAGCACCTGCTCCAGCCTCAGCACTTACAGCTCCATGGTATCTCACGTGGCCCGAGAGGACCTGTGGTAGACTGTACCGATTTAATATCACTTGCACAAATGCCACAGTTTAGTCCCTAGAGCGCAGAGTACAATCCTCCCCTTTTATGCATAGCTGCTGAGATGCAAGTCAGAAAGATATTCTTCCAGGAGCAGCAAGACAGCTTGCAGACTGCCATACAACTCTCTGTTGGAGCAACTGACAGGGAAAATCAGACACCGGTTAACTGAGGCACTGATCCAAAGCCCCTTTAAACACCTCGGTGACTCTCTTGAAAATAAGACGTAGGAGCTTTTCAAAAGATTACCCTTAATCTGTCACAGCGTGCAAAACAACTTAATACATTTATCATTTTTTTTCAGCTAGTGAATTTAAATCCCCCTGCGACAATTCGACTAGCAAGTCAAACTTCTATATAGCAAATGTCTGTCCTAAAATTGCAAAGGTTGGGTTCTTTTGTCACTGACTCGTCCTGCACACAGCAGGCCTCCTATCCATGGGAGTTTTGCTGAATCAAACAACAGGAACACTGAGGGACCACTGGTCTTTGTGTCTCTTTGAAATCTTGGTTTATACTATCATGTTTGATCTAGTCACCTCTCAAGTACCAGCTGAGTCACCCTCAAGCACCAATTCAGGTCAACAGACACAAGCTTACTTGTTAACCTGGACCCAATGCACTGTGGACTACTTTTAACCATTTAACAACTTTTCTTCTCACGTCATGCTGAAAGCTCATCTTCTCAGCAAAGCAAATGAGCTCTCTTTTCCCTGTTTAATAATGATCGTCAGCTTTTGCTTTAAACAACAACTCAGCCCTCTGTCAAGCTTGTAAAAATCCTTGAGACACAGTGTAATAGAAATCTGTTCTGTCTTTCATCTTATATCCTGCTTCCCAGAAAGTATCAATATTTGCTTTTCAGACGTACCGTTTGGGTATTAAGGTATTTCCTTCACCATTCTCAAAAGCTGATTATTCTAATACAGATCAGGAAAAGTCTAGTATTTGCCTTCTTTCAAGTCAGAAATACACAGAATTTTATTTCTAAAAATTCTGTTAGATCATTCAGTATTAGGTATATTCAGACCAAAGTCACCTTAATACTAAATATCAAATTGTCAGATATTAAGTGCTCTGGCTAGTGACTATTAAAAAGCAGCAGTTGCTCTGGAGGAAGTGCACATTTCTCAGTGGCCAGATATAATTTTGAAGTGCTTATTATCCATCTGAGCATGGAATTTTTAAATACCTTGTTCTGTTATATCCATTCTATTACATCCATTCTTTCAGCAATTTCCTTGCAAAATTAGATTTGTGCTACGTTTCTCTCCCTTAAATCAGTGAACCAGAGAACTGCAGTAATCTCTGTTGCCTCTCATGCCGTATTTAACCTTATACATGCATTAGATATAGATTAACATCTTGTCTTAGAGAAGCTTATGTTTTGTAGAACATGGCAGAGTTCCATTTAAAAAAAATAAAATCTATATGCCCTTCATGCTTTAGGAAATATAGGAGAGTGTTTTCAGTGTTCTCCCTCACAGGCACAATTCTCAAGCTTTCCCAATGTGACTGGGCTAATGGCACTATCATGATCAGTGTTTTTACAGTTTAATGAAACCTCATTGAACAAAATGACTTTTTTTCAGTTGCATAAATCATTATTTGCAACCTACTAAAATGTGACAGTATTAAACTTTTTTCCAATCAAACGGATCTCTGCGGATTTAAAAATTAATTTTGAGTTCAAGAACACAATCCCCAGGAGAGAGGGGATTCCATTCTGGAAAACTTGTATAAGCCAAGAGGCACACCATTTTATTTCCTACCAAAGAAAGAAAGTGGGGAAGAAACATAAATGCTATGTAATTTCACCAGGCAGCCTGCTAGGCTCCCCTGGGGCTCCCAGGCAGCAATGCTGGCTAAACAGAGATGCGCTGCACTCTGGCCCAGATGGACGCAACAACCTGCGATGAGGCCAAGACCAAGCCCTTATCTTCAGGCCCACTGCAAGTGTGGTGGAAGTGTAAGGCTGTCTCCGAATACACCGATGAAGATATGTCGACACCATGTAGAGAGCAAATAGCTGTTCGCAGCCAGCCAAGGCAAGGCGTGGTGAGGCTGGTGGGGGCTGAACAATACAGGAGGAGCGGGGCAGCTCTCCTTGGCGGGGAACCGGGGCCAGGGGGACACCACTCCCTCCAGCTGGAGCCCTCTCCTCTGGTTGGCTCAACCTCTCTGGCTCCTTGACAGACGCTGCTGCTCCATATTTAAGGTTTCTGTGCTACAGTGCAAGAAGGGAGGGAGGAGGGCACTGGGGAGAGAGGAGTGGCATGACAGGACCACCCAGGTACTTTTCCAGGTGAGGAGTGAGGGGGAGAAGAGTCTATTTGCCCCAGGACCCAAAACAGCTCTCAGTGTGGGCTCTAATAACACTGCTGGAACAAGGAGACCTGCAAAACATTCATAAACACAAGGGTTTATTTTTCTTTTTTTTTTCTTTTTTCCTTACTTTCTCTTTCCTTCTTCACCTTTTTCTTTCTTCTTCTCTTTCTTTTTTCCTTCTTTCTTCATTTTCTTTCTCTTTCTTTCTTTCCTTCTATATTTCTCTTATTCTCTCTTTTCCTTTCTCTTTTTCTGCCTCTTTTTTTTTCTTGCTTTTTCTCTCTTTTTCTGTGTTTCTCTCTCTCACACACACATGCATGAACAACCACACAAACACATACCATTTCTCCAGAGAGCACCACTCTATACTTCAATGGCAAAAAGTGCCAAGGCCTCGCAACTGCGTCAAAAACAGTACTATTGCTGCACCAGTTTAATTCAGAGATGGTTCCTATAGATAAACTGCTCTTTTTGAGGCACAGGATCATAAAGGATTCATTGCAAAACAAGCTAGAGTGCAGTTATAACATCAGTTTTGGGGCAGAAATTGTCTGAAAACAGCCCTTCTAAATGTTCACAGGCCATGTTAAATATAAAGAAAGTTGCTGTTCATGATGATTACAGTAAACCTCTTTTCCTTTTCCTTAGGGGAAGGGTACATGCAAAGGCAATTTCTTCAGAGTAACTTAGTGTAAATCCACATCCTCACTTATCTCACAGAAATAGTAATAAAATCAAATCCTTTTACATAGTGTTCAACTACTAGAAGATCCTGGAGGAAACATTATCTCTGTTTTCTGACAAGTTTAAAAGATTTTGGTTTTATGATCTTCAGTCATTGTGGTGGTACAATCTAGGAACTAAGTTTGATGGACATGTTTACAACATATTTACAACAACATAAATTATTGCAGAAACAGAAAAAAATACAGAGGTGAGAAAGAGAACACAATTTTAATAAAAAAACTTCTGTGATTTTACTATCTTTTTAGTAGAAATTTCACATTTCAAAAATTTTCTTCTAGCAAAATATGTGGCAAAAATATTTAATAAGGTTTTAAAAAATCATTAAAATAATATGCCTTTAATTAGGGGGAATGTAAAAAAATTGTGTCAAAATTACATCCTTTGAATATTTTTAATGAAGTTATGAAAAAAATCAGAAATGCAGGCTCAAGGTTAGTTTTTACTATAGTAATGTAACCTCCCCAGAGGTTTTAATTATTCTCAAATAAAATCAATATTTTCTTGATTGGAGAACAAAATACCAGCAAAATGAAGTTACAAAAATGGTCAAATTCAACTCTAAGAATGAATCAATCTAAAATTACAAGTAACACAGTGTTCTGCACCACTCGTGAAGCAGCAAAGGTATTTGAATCTTCTCCAGTTTAAAGGGCTAGAGCAAAGGGTACTTTGAGGTCCTTTCCATCACTGCTTTTCCATAATGCTGTGGTCAGAAACATCTATAAAACTGCTGCCCCAGGTGACACTGTAATGTCTTCTTGCCTGGAAGACAAATAATGCAATCCTAGTGCCAACTAATACAATATCTTGGTCTTGTTGCATACTGTCACTTTCTTCATTTATTGAGCTGGAAGAGAATTTGTTAGTACCTGTTACTGTAGTGGGGAAAAATCTACGTGATGGTGTGTGTTGTCCTAAACTGTGCACATTAGACCCCACAGTCTCTAGGAAGCCTGTTCCAGACTCTTTTGGTTCTTGTAGTCATTCTTTTCCCTCAGAAATTGTGAAGGAATATCTTTCACATCTTTCCATCAGTGGGTGATTGTGAGTAACTAACCACTACCCTCTTTATAGCATCTTTTACACATTAGAAGATGTAATCATGCTTCTCCTTAGTCTTTCTTATTTTAGACTAACTAAAACCAATCCCCATCATCACAGGGCATCTGTCTAACCTCTTATGCTTCTTGATACTGGTTTATGGACTCTCACCAGTTTTTCTGGAAGTGTGGTAGCTGTATGTGAAGATGAAACTTGGGCTGATTAAACTTAAATAATGATGGGAAGTAAATAATTACCTCCCCTTTCATGCGTACAATGCTCCAATCAGTATATTCCTGAGCAGGATTTCCTTTCTTCTTTTGCAGTAGCCACACAACGGATGCTTCAGGATTTTGTATTTGATGAGTGCTTGCTGTAGGATACCACAGGGCCCTGACGTCATCGTTCTTCAAAGAACAGTGTTGCACAAACACACTTTCTGTGGATGGAGCCACGACTCTTAGGATGAGGATGCTTTTGTGCATGTGGGTCCCATCCTAACGTGGATTTGCAGGTGCCTGGCATATATACCAGAACCCACAAAAGTTCTCCTGACTGCAGTAGTATAGACATAAATGTTATTAAGTCTTTAAAGTGCAATAGGTATGATCCAAGGTAGCCTCCTGCCTTCTTTTTTTTATATTAGTCACCAGATATTTAATCCCTTTTTCATACTTTTTTTTTTCTTTTTTTTTTTTTCTTCCTAGGCATAACACTTCATGCTTATCTATATTGGTTTTACTTTGCAAATTTCTTTTCACAATTTATGACCATCTTGACCTCTACTTCTGTCATCCAAAAAGTTTGCACATTTCTCATCTTATGTCACTCTCAGATTTCCTCTTAAAACCAAGCTCTTAACTAGACCATGAAGCCGAGTCAAGTCCAGGACAGACCAGTCATTATCATTTACTTGGATAACAAGCATTATTTGCAGAAAAGAATGTTTAATGTGACAGTTTGGGCCATTGAGGAAGAGTTAATGGTCATTGACCATGGTTGTTTGGAAGAATTATGTTTGTACCATTTAAAGAGTCAACAGCCACCAAGTAAGGAAAAGCATGAGGAAAGATGAAAGCCACTACAAGTAAGATAACTTCAAGCTCCGGCAAGAAACTTGAAGACCTGAGCAGGAGGAAAGTGTAGTGAAATAATACCAAGAAAGCAGCAGAGGAAATTAGAGAAAGACATCCTTAACTGCTGTGCCTCATGTGTTTCAAGTTGTTTCTATGGTCACAGAATAAGAAGGTCAAATCAGATCAAATAAAGCAGGGCAGAACTGAACAGTACAATTAGGCCATAGTCAAAAAGTAATTACTTTTCCATCCAGTAGAGATTGCATGTTACTTCTTGAAACTGTATGTTATTATCTAAATAATAGATACTAGACAGCAAAGCAACTGGGAATGAATTGGGAAAAATCAGTAAAAAGCCACTTGGCTAAATATTATAACATTATAATTTATATTAAAGCTCAGATAAACTTGAAAGTTGGACACTGGAGGGTCTTACTGTATTTTTGCTAACTCACCAAGAGAGTAGAGAAATAAAGAACACAGCACAGCACAGAAACAGAATAGTACTGAAAAAAATTTAATTTTTAAACTACCAAGACAGCTAAAGTAGCATTCCCTTTGCTCTATACTCTTTGCAATTTAATATTTTGATATTATAATTATGATTGTGGTATATATCCTATCCTATTGAGGGTACATTACATAGCTTTAGCTCTCTACAGAGTCTTATTTTTACTTCATCATCTTTTATCCCAGTCATCCATTTTTCCCTATTTTCTTCACAGGACATGAGATGTACTTCACAATGCATGCAGTCTTCACATTTTTGTCAGTCATATATCTCTCTATAATAGCTCACTAAATAAGTCAACTATTTTGCAGTGCTGAAGCCAGTCCTAGGCTGAACAAAATGACACAGCACCATGGGTGTGAGTGGAGCTTCCTAATCTACCCCGTATGAAGATATAACTCAGTGCTTGAAAAGGTACTACCTGAGTTACTGTCATCCCAAACCAGCCATATTTCTGCACTGCACTATCACTTAAAAGGACTACTCCTAAGCAAAAATAATTCCTTCAGCTCCATCTGCGAGCCCTGGAATCATGAGGGTTAAAGAAGCTATAATTTATTTCTACCAAGTGAATAGAAAATTAGGATCTTTCACTTTCTCTCTTTCTCATGCATCCCTAAGAAAAAAATTATTTCACTGGAAATTATGATTTCATCAGCTGAACTGAAAATCAAGAAATAGACCACTTTAAATATTCACACCATCTTGATTAAAGCAGGTGTCTCCAAGCCCTATTATTGCAAAGTGATTGTCAGAATTTCCATTGTAAATCTCTTCCCTCCTTTTCAGTGGTTTTATACTTGTGCCTTGGCTATGAGAGCATATTCCAAGCTGGAATTTAGGCTGGATGATTATTAAGAAGAGGAGAATTTTCCTGTACAAATTATATTAAAAGAAGTGTAGGACTAATAAACTGTTGGCTTTTCAGTACAGGGAAAAGGCAGGGCATGTTCTTCTATATTACACATATTGATCCAGAACAGTAACCACAATGTGGTAGAGAAAGTAGAGCTGAAAAACGGTCACATTTCCCCGGATGGAAAAGGAATACTCCGAGCTGGCAGCCCATTATCCTACTTTACGCTGCTTCATTCACTGCAACTCCTGGAATGGGACAAACTGCACGGGGCAGAAAGAAATGCAGTTGTTCTCTCTAATTACAGAGATCACAGGCCTCACTATCATACCATGCCTAGTCTTTATTATGTTTATTCTCCTGATATCCTATGAAGTACAGAAATGCTTTCTCCATTTTGTAGATAAGAAATAAACAGGAGAATTTCACCTAATAAACTCAAGGTTGAACATCAAAGCACCAACCAGTTCTTTCCTTGTATGTAGTGTTTAGGCTGTGTTCCCACTAATAAATTCAGTTGTCCCAAGAGACGTACCAAAGGACATACCTAGGCACTGAAAATCAACTGCAAATGCTGTTAAGTGAGTACTAGAGTCACAAAAGCCTGTTACATGTTTTTGGCCTTTGCCAGTTAGTACCCTCCCAGGCAACTCTTGGTCATGGCTCAGGAGTTAGCACTGGCCAGGGACCATTCCTAGCAGGAGAGAAAGAGAGTTTAATAGCATTGGCATTAGCTGTTTGCTGTCAGCTGGCCAGAGAAGAGTCCCAGATATGTTTAATGTACTACTACAGAAGAAGCCAAAATGGTCAGCACCAGCTAGCACGGTGCATGGAAGCCACGCCTTTGTGCTGAATTACGCCTACACTAGCAGCTGCCTTTCTCAGCTTCAGGTATAAGAACCCTCTCGCTATCCGTCATACTCTGCAATACTTCACTGTGGCTGACAGTGTGGTCTTTTCTCCTCTTTTCATCTTTATTAAGGTTATATACTGATTATCAGTGTAGCAGCACTTTTTAGTGCAACTCTGCTGAGTGAAAATTCATGCATATTGATACTTTCATGGGAGCAGGAATGTAACTGCTCAAAGGAATTGGCAATAAGACACAGACCGCTTTTTCTGTGCACTCTCTGTAACAACATTTCATAAGTATTTTATTCTCTTTTAGTAAAGATTCAGTGTTACAGGTCTATAAAATGAAAACATGTGTTCTCTTTAATATGCATTCAGAGTGAAAATCGCTTCACTCACATAAAACCTAATAATTGGACGTTATGTAGGGAAAGTCTGAAAAAGAAATGAGGTCTCCTGTGAAGTGGCACTAAAGATGTTTCGCAACCCTGACACCAGCCACAAAAATGTTGAAGCCATCATCCCCCACTAGTTTGAGTAAACACTTCATTTTCCTTACATGTGCATGCAAAAAACTTCTAGGACACAAACCTACATCTGACTGAAATAATTTTTTAAAAAGAGGTAGTGCAAGAGTCTATTATTAGTAAAACCAATTGTTCATTTCTTTATTTGAAAATTATTTTCAAATACTGTTTTTAATAATTAAGCCTCTATGTGATTAAATGGCACTGTTGACATCGATTCAGCAGTGCTGTTCAACCCTTTTTAAATGTCCAGGGTCACAGTGGAGGGACATGAACTTCTGTTTCCTAAAATCCAAGATGCACACTGAAGACTTCCCTTCCTTCCACAAATTAAAGGAATCAAGGGTTGGATTATTTAATACCGGGCACAACTGCATGCATCAAGGAGGGAATTTTTGTTTTAATTCTGGATTCTGTATACATTTTGGTTATATACCCCTTCATTTTACATCATTTAAGCTTTAGAATCTCAACCTACAGTTCCAACAATACTGAAGGGAGGCTTTTATCGTTCTAAGGAGGTTGAGCCAAACACTGAGTCAAAGACAGCTTTCAAAAGGAACAGAATGAAAGTGATGTCAAATTCAAGCCCACAATCAGCTCCAGAAGACTGTCTATCTTTTTCTTCTCCCCTTTAAGGTATATAACAAGTAGTATTAAAAGTGCCTTAATGTTTAAAACACAGATTTGTTTCAAACTACAGCTTTGAAAGTCGGGTGCTGCAGATTCTATAATGGCATCGAATCCTTTTTATGATACAACTGTGGAAATGTTGAGGCAGCAATAACTTTCAGTAGGATTACATCCTGGCAAGAAGCAAAGCAGAACGCCTGAAGTAATCCCACTGTGTGTTAATCACATGGTTAATTTGTTAAATTTGCATTTCATTTGTTTCTGTATCTTAGCAAAAAATTTATTGATAAGGGGTTTTTTTATTGTTTTGTTTTGGGTTTGCTTTTTTTCCCTTTGTCTTCCAAGACGTTCTACTCTGATCAATCTGTTTTCTGTCCGCAACTTCATCATAATTAGTGACTGAGTATGTAGCTGAGTAAGAAGAGTTAATGATAGGGCATAGTCTTTTGTGTAGTCTCTTGTTGTGTAATTGTTGCTTTTCTGGGTTCGTAGGTTGCATGCAATTTGCTTTGGTTTTGATCTTATTTTCTTGTGAAATTGCTTTAAGATAAGCCTCTCTCGGTGATTTTTTTAAGTCTTTCCTCTGTGTTTGATTAATTTTCATCCTCTTGATTTCCTTATTTTCCTTTATAGCAAATGATTGGGGTGAGAATTCTAATATGGGGCCAGGTGGAGAATCCGGCTCTCTTGCTCCCCCCAGCTGCCTAAGAAAAATAGCAATAGCAATGTCATAAACGCTGAAATGCGCCCATCACTTCTCTGGCCAGAGACCTCACCGAATTAAAAACAGTCACTTTTGAAAGAGAAAAATATTTGCATACGGACTTTGGCACTCAGCAACAAAAAGCTCCTACATAGCAACAACATCAGCCCCATTGCTAACCCCAAGCTCTACATCAAGCCACAGGAGAATCTAAAGCTAAACAATGCATTTCTTACACAGCTTCTTGCAACTCACTGGAGCCAAACATAAGTATACCCTTGGCTAGATCGCAGTCCATCTAAAACGTAGGATGTTGCAAATCCCTTAGAGTAACATAAGAGGAGGACTGATACATGAAATAGCTAGGACACAAATTGGTTAGACTTCATAGATAATATTGTTCAATGTCCTTCAAAACAGCCAGGCAGCTAGTCCTTGGTTATGCATATGGGATTCCTCTAGAAGTATGTGTTTCTTATTACCCTTTGTCTGACTTAAAGGATCAGTAGTGCATTTTGCATTGCCTGAAAGTGCAACTGCTTTTCAAAGACAACTCCAAAAGACAGCACTATGTAATGAATTATCCCTCAGGTATGGGTCAAAGCCACATTGGTTTTGATTGGATGAGCCAAACATTTAGCAGAGTAGGAAAAGGAAAAATAAGTTGCAGTGGTAGACCCAGTGTCTCCAGGTCTTATAGAGACTTCTGATTTCTCTTGGGTTTTTTTTCTGCAGGAGCAATCACATAGCCCTGAACCTTTTTTTCAGACAGACTAAGAGGTGACATTTGCATCCCTGATTCATTGTGACTACAGGAATCTTCTTTGGATAAATACAGGGTTTCATCTTTCAGTTGTTCCAGCCTTCTCTTGCAATTAGTTTCGGTACTTCACTCACTGACATTCATTCTGACAATCGCATTTCACTAATGGATCAGCAAGCTCAGTTTCCATAGGCAGAACTGTATTACTCCCAACCAAAAACTTTTTACACTGAGGAAACCTTCAGAAGATGTCACCACTCGATACTGCATCTGGAAAGGTAGAAGCTGTTGAAGTCAAGTCCCCACTCAATGCCATGGCATCTCACCCGAGGGTATGGAAAATGAGGAAAACAATTTCCTTTAGAGATGAGAGCAGGAGAAGAGGTCCATCTATGTGTGTATGGCATTCCTTTATTCTCAGGTATGACACCTGCCTGCAGGACACACTCCCCATTAGGAGAAATCCTTCAAGGGGATCCTTCAACAACCTGAAAGGAGGCTTAAGTTCACAGCAAAGGTCTGACAGAGGCCCTTGGTGGGGGACAGTGAATTGAGAAAAGTGTATCAGGGAGTTCACAGATCCTATCTTTTCCTGTCTTTCTAGGAAGAAGGTAAATGGTTTGGTTTTTGCCTTGTCTTTCAGAGAATACCATCTGCCATGAACTGCCCAGCTTTTGCTTTGAAGGCCTGGGGCGGGGTTTAAGGCCACAGTACCTTTTCTGACAGATATATTTTCCAAAACAAACATGGTTAGAAAATGAAGATGTTTAAGAGGCAGAGGAGAGCTTGCAAGGTTGTTTTCCCTTTCTCGGAGTAGAACAAGCACTACCACTTAGAAGTCAATCCAATAAAAATAGTGGGCCACTATCTCAGGGTCTGGACTATAAGGTGCTAAGGAACACAAACCATATCTGACAATATGTGGAGTAATAAAGTAATATCTTCTAGGTTCAGCACTAACTGGGGTTCAGACTAGCTTTTAACACCAAAGCTGATCAATGTCAATGCAAATTTCAAAATCTGGTGTCACATTTTACTGCAGTCCTTACACAGGGGTTGTAGTATCCCTGGTGTTTCATCCCCTTTGGCCACATGCAGATTGGAGCCAGGAAAAAAGTCCCTTTTAATTTCAGTTGTGACATAGGTCCCTGTCCAAAGTCAAAGAAATAAATTCTAAATCGAAGATGTCAAACTCAGAACTAAGTTTTGATCTCACAGTCTGGTTAGAACTCAAGCTGATGGAATGATTCACACACACCCCACTTAAGTAATGAAATGATTAGAGAAACACCTATCCAAACTTTTACACTTGGGTTTGCCAAAAAGCCTACCTTTAAGTCCAACTTCAGAATATTCTATAAAAGGTACCAAAAAGCTTTCCTGCAGTATTCTTGATTTGTGAATGCAAAATACATTAAAAAATTTTTGAATGCCACTTTTTAGATGTATGCCCCAAAAGAAACAAAGCTCGATTTATTTAATGTCCTGTTATTATCAGAACTACCCAAAAGAATAAAATCAAGAGAAGAAACTCTTTGCATATGTTCACAGAAAATCTGATCAAGGAAAGCATTTTAAAAAAAAACATGAGAAAGTTGTCACATTTTAGTTTATATTGGAAAATGTCCTACAATATCAGTAGCCGATCCATTATTCTAATCTCTCTGTAATGAAGGACTTGCTAAACAGATATATTAGGACAAAAAAATCAGTCCAGTAGTGTCCGCTCCCTGTGAACTCATATCTGTTGTACATAGAAGAGAATGCCCTAAAGAAAACTCCTAAAAAGTGGTTAATTAACATATAAACCACAAATGTCGGAGTATCATAAATATTCAAGTAGTGATGGATAGTGGGATAAACCCTGAGTGCATGCCGTAAGTTTTTTATCTCCATAGCTATCTTGAGTTGGATATTTACAGTAAATTACAGCTGCACATGCTTTACTCTAGAGCCATATGTTTTATTATTCAACCAGATGTAAGCCATAAAACTGTTTTATCTATTTTGCGGTTCAGCCTAGTACTAATAAAATAAACTACAAATACCTGACTTATAGCTTTGCTGGCATTTTTGCACTCCAGTGAAGTGCAATGCCAATGCCTCATGCAGTGAAAGTGATCTAAGAAAATCATATGTTCTTCCCATTTCTTATACTTTCATAAAGACCTTAAATATTTGAATGAACAGTGTTGAGCTATAACTTGTTCTTTTATTGTTTTTCATCACATGCACTATCACCATCACTGATAGTTCATTTTTGTTTCCTGCAGATTGGAAAGGACATTGTAAAGGGGCCTGCATTCTGTCTTGGCATCTACAGCACTGATTTTCCTTAGCTGTTACAGGGTAGCATCAAATTACTAAAATAATCATATAACCTAGGAAGGGGAAGGAGGTATTTAGTTATATAAAAAAAGATAATGCTGCAATTAACAAGACATTCCTTTTTTTTTTTTTTAATCTATCAAATTAAACCTTGGACATGAGAATCAAAAAGTATGAATTTTTCTTGCCACTATTTTGGGATTAAGATTCCTTTAAGCACCTGTGAAAGATGTCCTACGTGCACACACAAATGTTTTCCATTTATGTCAAGTGTGTTGGAAGACAAATTCAGCTTTCATATCACTACTTTTGCCAAAAAAAAAAACCAACCAACGTGTTCTCAGAGGTCTTAAAATTCTATTTTTGGTGTGGAATGTGACCATAAGCAACACAGTATATAATGGGGATAGAGAAGACGTAAAGAATATTTTTAAAAGATCACAAAATACAGCCAATTTTCTGAACATTTTTAGACACGCTGCTGGCCTTGGACTAATATGCTCAGTCTCGAGGTTGTCATGGACATCTGTTAATAAGTCTCCCTTGCCCAACAACATTCATTTGACTCTCAAAATGCATAACCCTAGCAGACTAATGAGGAACTGAAAGCTGAATGTTTATCAAAGGGGACTCTCTTCCATTCCATCCACCTCTTGCATACTTTCAAAGAATTAATCTATTTTAACAAGGGACCCTCTCCCTATTCTATGGCCTCAATTCAATCTCTAAAACAGGGGATTAAATCCAACATTCTGCAAGCCGAAATTAAAGTGGGTTTGGTTGTTGTTTTTCAAGCTACTCGGTGTTAATTGGGGTAAAATCTGCAGCTTCTGGATTACCATTCACATTTCGATTAACAGAGGAGGAAAACTTTGCCAGAAGTACCACAAGGACTAAGGAAAATGAAGTCTTTTAACCCTTTCTCAGTGTAGTAAGCAGGTACCACTCAGAGGGACACAGGCAATTTAAGATGCTTTGGTTGCTCTGCACACAATAATAAAGTTGAAGAAAAAACAAAGTACTGTGTCATTTTTTACTCCTCAAAATCCTTCATAATTCATTATGATTGATTAAAAATAATTGAGCCGTTGTTACAGGCGGTAATGTTTTTAAACCTTTTGTGTTTAGAATTAAATCTGAAATAATGCAGATAAAGGAAGTGTGAAAGATTTCATACCGTGGTCCCACAAGTATTCGTAAAATGTAAGTGCTGTTTAGATACTTTCTTATGCCCGATACTTTATCATTTTTATGTTGCTGCTGAAAGGATAAGGTCTCAAGTGTGAGTTCCTGTGATAAACACATTTTCTTTTGGCTCATGAGTCATAGACAATGTAAAAAGACATTTTCCTCTCAAAACGCCAATATTGTGAACATCTGGTTCATACCCTTCTTAACAAAATTTGTTCCACTGCTCTATTACATATAAACATCTGTCATTTATATCAAGCAGTTGACAAATGCTCTATCATGAATTCTAAGAACTGGCACGCTAGATCATTAAATATCTTTTTTTATACAAAATGAAAACTGTTTGTTTGTGTTGAAGACTGAATCCTATTCAACAGAGGTGACTTTTTTATCAAATGAGAAAACGGGTTAAATTTATATCAACAGTCTTGAATTCTCTTTCTCCTGAAAACTGTATGTAATTACTGTAATCACTCTTTACATAAAAGACAATGACGTGCTACTGGGTGACACTACGTGGTTACTGTTCAGTGAATGGTTTTGTCTACCTAAAAGACTGAAAGTTTTGAGACATTCCAGACTCTCAGAGTTTTCCAGATATTCATGGTTAGAGAATTAGTTTGTTAAATAAATTTAAAAAACAACAAAAACAACAACAACAACAAAACCCCAACAAAACAGTTTTCTGCTGGTGTTCTGTGCTAAGAGGTGGTTATGTTCCTTTGCTTTGTTCAGAAGGGACGGCCACAGCCATGCAGACGAGCAATGAGTTCCAGGAAACACTCTTCCTCCAAAGGCACGGAATCATTTCTGCGTCTCCTTTTTGGTACTTAGAGGCCCATGAAATCAAAATCTGGGGCAGCTATCACTGATTTTTGTAGTGCCTCCAGGATTGTTCAAGCACAAGGCACTCCCTTGGCCTCCCTTGAGGCCAACCAGCTGTTGTGTGGTCCCCTCTGCATTCAGGAAAGAGCAACCTCTTCCATGGCAGGATAGGACAAACTCTCAGGATGCTTCAGCCAGAATCACCACAGGATCCACTCCTGGAGTATTTAAAGTTATAACTGGGACCCAAACAGGAAGGGCTTTCTGTAATTCTGAGATTCATGACTCCAAGAAATGAATCCAAAATCTATGTATGACCTCCAAAACCAGCTGTATTGGGTAGAGTCCACTATTAAAAGCAAGTCAAGATGTGTAAATGAGGTGTCTCCTTCTCTCCATTGACTGTACAGACTAAACAGAGAGTCACCTGGCAACAATTAATAGGAAAATGGATTGCATTTCCTAAATGAGGTGCATAAAGTGGGCAGTCTGCACCTGGCTGTATGAGCTTTAAATTTGCCATCCTTATTCACAATGTATGAAGTATTTTTCATAACTTTTCAGGACAGGCATTGCACAAGACATTTGTAACTAGCTGAAAACAAAGAAACCCTGTGATTCACTGAGAAAAAGGATATTTGGTTAGATGCATGACAGAGCCAGAGGCAACTTCAGAGCTGCAAATGCAATTACTGCTGGCCAGAGGCTTTTGCTTTTCACTTAAAAAAAAAAAAAAGGAAAAAAAATAGCCTGCTCTGATTTGTCTGATTTCTGTCCAGAGAAGAAGAACATAAAACATGTTCAGTCTTAGGAGATCTGGAAGATCCTCCCAAAGAGGAGAAAAGAGTTGGAAAAGTTCCCTTCACCTACATGTGTAACATGAAAGAAGATAATTTTGCCATCTTCTGCCTTCCTCCTGCCTTGATTATAATAGGTTGAACATTGATTTTTCATTGCAGGATGGGCAAAAAACAGGGAGCAATTTGATATGCAGCCTGTACTAATATTGAGAAAGCCAAATCCAATGTTCTAATGAAATCTATTGCAATATAAAAATGGTGTGTTTATTAATAAGTCAGAACATTATTAGATTTTCTTATAGAGCTAGAGCATTTCAAGGCCATTTAGGGCAGGGAGAGAGAGCAATGCCTTTACAGTACATTCTTTGTTTCCTTAACACTGATCACCTGTCATACTTGATTCCCACAGCGGACCTTTTATAGCAATTTGCTATTCTGACCTTTGCATACATTTTTTGCAAGCTTTACTCTGGGACTGTTTAAGCTGGGATGGGTGGGCATGTGCTGAGTAGGGTAGGAAAGAGTAGGGAAGGATTAAATTTCGGTTGTGAACTGGCTACATCTCTTGAACCATTCATTACCAGATTCCCTAACATTTGGGTTTTCAAAAGGTGATGAATTTTGTGTGTGTGTGTGTGTGTGGAAAAGGGTATTTTGTTGGCTGGACTCCACTGAAGCATACTTTCAACATTAACTCCCTATTGGCAGCAGTTTCTGCTTATGATTTGTTTTAATGAACACCAGTTTAAACTGGGCTAATCATAATGTCTTCTGGAGAAAGGTTAAACCCCAGCATATTTTATACAAGCCTGACCCAACCAGAGCTTATGTGCTGCGGATGGTAGCCATGAAAAAGGACTTTTCTGAGTGTGGGAGTTAAGTCTATACAGGATATGGTTAGAATACATGGGGGAAATTAACTTTTTCCATTTCTTTTTTCTTCCTGTTACCTCAGTTCCCCATCTCCCTAACCACTGCATGCACCCACCACCTTCTGCCTCTCTGACCTTGTTGATGTCTCCCCTTTGCCTGCAACCTGTTCTATATCCCCCACTGATCTCAGTTCCCTCATGCTCAGCTTACATCCTTTCAGTACCCCGATCCCACTGCTCTTCATCGTCCCCCAGCCATACGTCTTCTCAGCCTCCTCACACATTTCCGTGGTTTCCTAAATCCTCCCTCTCACATTTCAGGCCAAACAGCTGGAACCAGAAAAGGAACAGTTTCTAATTAAAAACCTCCAATTGTAAATACAATATATTTAACAACTTCTCATTGAAGCTCTCAGAAATGTCTCTAATTAAATCCCCTTGGAAATACTGAAAGGTCTTCCTTACCAAAGTCCACAGACCAAAGCCAAAGCAAAGTTGTTATTTTTATTACTGATGTCATGGACCGAAAAGGCATTTTTCATTAAAACTAAACCATAACCAAATATCATAGCAATAATAATTTTAATCTGAGTTTTACCTAGCTATTCAGAATTAAATTTAGAATAAAAAATTTCTGCAAAACCATTTGAAGCTCTGATGAAGTTTGGGAATCAGCAGGCAATCAGCTTTACAACACGACATCAGCTAAACCCCCATTGATAGAGTCCCCATATCATTCTGCATCTGGTTTGCATCAGTGTTGCATTTCTAATTAGGCCTTCCCAATCCATTTGTCATTGCTGGTCTACAAGTGACAGGGTTGAAATATTTTTTTCTATAGAGATATCTGTCCATGTTTCGTGTATTTTGGTTTAAAACAGGGTAAAACAAGCATGGATCGTTGCAGAATGGTGAAATTCTCTTTGGGAATAGTAACCATTACAAATTGAGGACAAAATTGAATAGGTTAAGCATTAAATATGAAGGGACAGATCCTCAGATAACATAACTTGTTATTGCTATTCCACTGATGTCATTAAGGTCGTATTGATCCAATCCTGCTGAGAATATGCTGAAAAGTGGTAACACATCCCGCAGGCAGAACGAATACTGAAAAAACTATGCCTCCCCTTATCAGAATCCACTTTGCTTACAAAAGTAAGTTATTTCTTTGTAGCTTTATATATTAAATTTTATTCTTGTGAATATTTCTAAGTTACCTTCAACTCCCTAGGAGCATTTTCCCTTTGAAATGCAAGGGGCTCAGTGTTTCATTATTGCAAGGAACAATAACTTTATGCAATTTACATGTATAACTAAGCACTTGGAGCTCAAACCTCAAGAGTACGGTATTGGAACGGTAAAAGTTCCTTCTTGAATGCATAACCCATTTCAATTATACCTATATTGACTCCATTCAGTTAAGAAAATAAAGCAACACTTATTTTATCTGCTATTTTATATGCTATTTATTCTTACTCCTCCTCCTTTCTACTGCAAACATCTCTCTGTGTACTGCTCTGTTTAGTAACATTAACAGATAAGCCTGTGGAGGCTGGAAATCCTGTCTCCCGGATGGTGAAAAAAAGGCTACAAAGGACTCAGAAGGAGCTGCAAATATTGAGACCAGAGGTGAGATTTCTAATGCATCAGGCATGTAATTGCATTAATTCAATACAACGATTAAAGAGCTTTGAAGCAATGCTACTGCCTCATCCAGACAGATTCTGATTAAGCAACAGAAGTGTGAGAAATTGTTACGGATCAAAGATTGATAAGATACAGGTTGGGGAAGAAAACAGATCAGGAAGATTTAGAAAAGATATTTAGTGGCTCTAAGGTAAAAGAAAATGTGTCAAATATAAGCTATACAATAGATTGTTATGTAGCATTACAAATTTGTCACTAAATGCATACTTCAAGGAACACAAAGTGATAATGGATAATTTAAAGATTTTATTTAAAAATTATTTTAAGGAAGAGAAAATAGGTGGTTCAGTTGCAGTTCAAACATCAGCCTCTTATACCTCCAACTTAAATATCTAAATTTAAACACTGGTGAAATAGCTCAGCTTCTGAAATATCTAAAATCATTGGTGAATTTAAGGAGGTATCACAAGGTCTGTAACACATGCCCCCATTAGCACCACAAACCCACTGTTCACGCCGGGCAGCCAAATCTCCCCAGCTTGATTTTCAGGGCTGCAGAGAACTCACTGTAATCAGATTTCTTCCTGACTATGAATGTCTCGCTCAACACCACAAAAAGGAAGGCAATACATTAGCCATTCAGTCATATAAAACTCAGTAACTTAGTAGTATCACAAGTCCTGAAAATCAACAGCCAAGCACAGGAACATTATTTCAATTCCCTTTTTTTGTTGCTTGTGTTCAGATTAGTGCCTTGTTTTGAGAAGAGGTAGCCCAGAAGTAGACTGAGGAAAGGTGGTTACCTTGAGTAGCCAAGATATGGCTGATGATCATAGTTTCTGGTATGTATGAAATGGTCATGAAATGGCATGGGCCTCTGGAGGAGGCAACATGGGACTGCTATGCTGGCAAATAAGCTTTGAATTTCCTAGGGTTTTGTGGATATAAGTTCACTGGGCTGTATATTAGTATGGAGACTTTCTAATACTTCTCAGCACATTGCTTATCTTTGTGTCTTTGAAAAGGTATTTTAAGGATTCAGTGGGAAAGGATGACTGTATAAGAGAGAGAGGAGTAGGCTAAATCATGACGAGGGTTTATGAGCAGCCACTGACATAACAAAATTTATGTACTAGCAGCTGCTACAGGTGAGCATTTATGTTCCAGAAACAGTAGCTTCACGTCATAAGCTTGTTCAAGAGTTTTCCAATGGACAGTTGCTTGCTTATACAATATTCCTTGTGATATATAGCTGCAAAAATTACCCAGAATCATCTTTCTTCTATTTTTTATTTTACAAATTTCAAGTTGCTTCAGATCTTTTCAGGATACGCTCCTCTAACAAACGAAGTGAACCTAAACAGTGTTTTTTTTTGAGAGCTATTCATCAGCTGCTACTGTAGAATCTTCAGATGGTGCTGAATTCTGTACCCTCCCTACGGAAAGATGAAGAAAGTGAAAGATACCATGATGTAAAATGAGAATAATACTACACAGAAGGCCCCAAAATGAGCCACGTTTGAAACTGTTCAGGGAAGCCATTTTCTATGCCCATCTTAAAACCTTGGATTAAGCCAAATACAGCTGTGATTACTTTCTCAACACACTTTGGCAATCTGAATCTGATGTTCTAACTTTGGCCAAGCTGTACCAGACACCAGAAATGGGAATCAGGTGACAAAGATTCCTCTGTGTCCATTCTGTGGTAATCTAAAGAACAAAAGTCTAGTTTTGACACCTGGACAATTTTAGCACTCTCAGGAGGACCTCTTCACATTACATCCACCCACAATAGCCTAACAAACTTCTCCAACAGCAGGTGTTTGCAGTGAGACTGTAAATTTTTCCTTTCAGAATCTCCCCTCTGCATGGGGAATTCCCCCAGAAAACACCGCCTTCACTCCCCCTTTTGTAATTTTTCATTATCCCCATGTTGCAGCTCAACAAAAACATAATGTTAATGAGTTCCCATATACCAAAAATGACTGAAAGGAGAGGCTATGGCTCACTGAACCAGCGCTGTTGCTTCCTATACTGTAAGGGGATTCTGGCCTATTTTAACATCTCTTCCAAGTAGCTGTCATGCTCCTTTAGACTTAGGACCCAAACCATGTTTGTTTTCTGACAACTGAAAAGAGTATAGCATAAAATAGCATGGCTGCAGAGCTTTAGTCATTGCATAGGTGGGGCATGGATTTCTTAACATTATGTTTATCCCCTGAAATTGCTTATATTTGGAGCTTTCTTGTGCTTAGAAGTGCTAATCCCACAGCTTAAAAGGCTGTATAGAGGAATACATGCTTTGCATATAATTATTCTCTTCAGCAAGTTGCCCTGTGAAAGTTACGATGTTGAGTCCTCAATGCTCTGCATAGCAGTTTTATTAATATCTTGATGAGTAGCTCCAGAAACAGAGTAAAATGTCTCTTCCTATTGTTCTGTTGTCTGTCTCTCTGGTGAGTGAAGGGCTAATTTGAATCACCCATAATTTTGCAATTTCCCACTGTGTGCCAAATATCTCTTACTAC
This sequence comes from Phalacrocorax carbo, assembly GCF_963921805.1. NCBI lineage: Eukaryota > Metazoa > Chordata > Aves > Suliformes > Phalacrocoracidae > Phalacrocorax > Phalacrocorax carbo. Next base: position 155,624,884 of record NC_087513.1, on the reverse strand, counting down.
TCATTTTTTTGACTTTTGGACTGGGCAGAGATGTTGGTATTGAGTAGACCAGCAGCATGTGACAGAATCCCTGGTGTAGGGAGGAAGAAAAAGAGAATTATGTAGTTAGCTGTATTGGTCTGTAGGTTTCCGTTAAATAGATGTCTCTGGCTTGCTATCATTCACTGTAATTGCAGTGTCTGGAAAGTTGACTTTCCCTTGAGACTAATCTATTTTAAGTTCAATGGATCAGGGGATGCTTTTGAAAGACTTGTAAAATTCTTTACACTTGACTTCTTAAGTCCAAGGAAAGAAAATACTGTGTACAATATGTACTTCTTAGTCAAGAATTTATCAGAATACTAATTTGAGACAATTTCTCATGTGAATTTCCACAGGCAAAAACACTCATAGTGGAACACCACACACACATACAATTATATAGATATTAATTGTTCTCAGAGACTACATTTAGATAAATTTAGCTGTTACGGTTGGAATTAAATTCTTTTTATTTGTCTGTATTTCTCATGTTTTACCATCAGCTCTGGCAGAACTATCAAGGCAGTCAAAAGTTGTCGCATAGAGTTTCAGATAAGCTCTGAAGGAAAGAATGTTATACTTTAAGACATTTTTGGCATTTTGTCCAAATACATATGGTATAAATAGGGCTACTAGTCCTTTAGCCCTTGAGGTTCATTTCTTCACTGAAATAACTTGGAGAGACTATTAGAAGCTCTAAGTTCATTGCAACAAAACTCAGAAGAGGATATCCATTATGCCCTGAAATCTCTAATGGGCAAAATGTCATCCTTCTTGCCTAGACATTCAAACTATGACAACCCCATCAAACATGCTAACCAAAAAACAATGGCAGAGGTGACCTTCCAAAATCTCATTTCTATGGCTGCTGTAATGTCTGTGACTGCTGTGACCTCTGTTCAAGTCTCAAAATCAACCCTGGTTTCATACAACACAACACTATCATTCAATACTGATATATATACAATATATCAGTATTACAGTATACAATACAAGATAAAATAAATCAGTATCATCCATACTTGCACCTTACGTACTCCTCTGAGCATCATATAGCTTAAGATAAGAACCCAACATTATCTTCATGGTGAATGGCAATAGAAAAAAAAACAGTGGTAAAAAACGAGTGGTTTAATTTCTTTTATCAAAAGCCAAGAGTGACCAACTTTGTGGCTTTCACTGGAAAAAAAGCATGCCACAGGGTATGTACTGGTTTTGGCCCATAACATTGCCTGCACAGATTCCCTCTTAAGAGGGAAAGAGAACAACCACAGGTAACAGTTGTTATGCATGTTATGCATTAAGCATGTTGCTTAATGCATGTCTGGAAGGTGCACATTTGCCATGCAAAAACTGAAGAATGTTTGCTTTCAGTCTTTGTGATGGCGCACGCTCAGATCTTTCAGACTCCATCTTGCTCCTGTTTTTGGAGTTGCCTAGGAAGCCCATATAACAAAAACCTTAAGGGGTATAAAGAAATCCTGGTGTTAAACAGGTGCACAAATAGGCAGTGAAGTACTGCATTCCAGGTGGTAAGCCTTGAAATGCACCCAGTCTTCTAAACAACTGTGTTCAGAAATCAGGAGCACTGGAGATACTCCACGTCTGGGTTCCTTTCTCTAGCACCTCAGATGCACATATATCTCTCTCTGAAAGAAGGAGAACATTATTACACTCAAAGACTGATATTAAATGTGAACCTCTCAACTCTAATTTAACAAAAACTTAATGTTCCACTCTGCCCACTCTTAGGAAGCACGGTGTACAAGTACACCCCTCATTAATAAGCCTGCATGAAGAAAGGACACTGAGAGCTTCCCCTCTGAGGGGATGCAAAGGCAAAACACTACCTCACACCAGTGGTCTCATAGAATGCTCTATATCCATCTATATCCATCCCACGGATCCCACTGGAAAGGCCTGCATGAACATGTCCAGCATTGCCCGAGCATGCCCAGCTTCCCGTCTGCTCTGCAATACCTTTGGCTGCTCCGGAGGCTGAACTTGCAAAACTGAGTCTAGTAACTGAGGGCAGTAACTGAGTCTAATAGTGAGGTCATTGTACAGGCATTTTTTTATGGCCAGTGTCATCAGTGTAGACTTTGCCAGTATTTCACATGGCTTACGACAGACCATGGAAGGAAAGAGAAGCATGCCCACCACATCAGCCTTGGGCAGTGGTAGCAGACTCCCTGTTGTATGACTGGCCCTACAACAGGAAAGCCACAGCTGAACCTCAGACCCATCATATGATATAATATCCGGAATTACTGCCATCAAACCATAGCAAGACTGTACATGCATTTGTGGTTTGCATGAGAGAAGAAGCCACCTCCATACTCCTGTCTGGGTAGACACAGGTTATACCCATTTGCTCAATCTGTCCTTGTGCTCCCGCCAACAGTGCCTCGTTGCCTAACACAGCTCTGGTGCTGATATTGCTTTTAGAGCTATTTTTCTATCCTGTTAGCATTAAACATCTTTTGAGATCATTCTTTCCTCCTTTTCTCTTATGATTGGATCTGTTGTGAACTCCACAGGTTTCTCCATATCTGGCTGCAGGAATGAGAGACTTTGAAGACTTTGCTGGTTCAAGAAACTGGAGTGATTGACTGGAACAGCAGTACAGTAATAGAGGGAATCACTAGGGGGATGTTGGAGCAGACAGCTGTTATATTATTTCGGACAGGCAGTTTTCCTTATAAATATTTACTGTATTGAAAAACAGACAGCTATTGTAGTAGTGATCTGGAAAAAATTTTGAAAAATGACTGGGATTTTCCCTGCGAGACCAGCATTAAAAGCTGTAACTGAATATACTTATGATCCAATATTGCACAAAATTTGGGCTCAACCTGTATTTAGGCAAAAGTTCCAGTACTGTATTTTTAATGTGAGGGGTCAATGTGACTTTTGTTTGAATAGACTTTTCAGCACCCCCACCTATTGTTCACAGATTTTACCCGACCTGAGCCATATGCCTGACAAACATGGCCAAATATTCCTCAGATGTAAAGGGGCCTTCACAGCCCTCACTGCAGCTGGCTTGCCTTACACCAGTAAAAGATTTGCTCCAGTAGTAGAGATCAGTAAATTTATTAAGGAATCATTTAAATGCTTCCAAAATATTTTTCTGATACTTTAATCATCAACTTCTGAACATCTTCAATATAATAAACCATTTATAATAGCCATACAAAACAAAGATTACTTGAAAAAAATCACACTATGAAATGTCAATAACTTAAATATTTGAGAGTGACATAATTTAGTTGCTGCTGTTGTTATTTTTAAATTGGCTCCTTCGTTATGTAAAATGCTGTACCTATGAGATAATGGACTTTTCCCTGTAATTAAACCTGCAATTAAAAAATTGTTATCATCACTTAAAGAACTGCTTGGGAAACAATTCAATGAAAAGACGAGCTGAAATCGAACGAATGGTCTTTTCTCAGAGTGTGAATAACAACAAGGTTTCATAGTCTGTCAGTCACAGTACCAGCAAGCTTGTCTTTGAAAACGTTTCCATTTTTCAAGCTGTTAGAGGGATTGCTATAGATCCTGGGGGCATAAGCCTGAAAGAAAGATCATAATTCAGCAATAGGAGGTCTGCTTATCTCACTCAACAGTGAGCTGGCAGAGGACGGGGACCCACGCTTTGTTTATATGGGGAATAAACAGCATACCTTCTTCGTGTCTGAACGGGCTTTCAACCCCCATGGTACAAAGGTGCTGGATGGAGGGAAGAGACTGCGAGGAAAAAAACTGTGCATGAGTGTGTAGGTGTGTAATTAGTGGGGCTATTCACACCTTCAAAAAAAGAAAAAGGAGCCTGCCTCATCCTTACAGTATCCCTTGATCTCTTTGTTAAACTGTATTTGTAGGTTTCTATTGAAATGTCATTCAGGAAATACCATTCAGCTTCCTTTGACACAGAAAGAGGGAGGATGGTATTAAGTGACCTGTATGGTGAAAGGAGAGCTGTGACTCAATTTTATATTATTTCTAATTAAACAGAGATAATTACAAAAGAGATGGGGAAAATGGGAAAGGAAAAAAAAAAAGAGAGAAGAAATTAGATGCTATTTATAACACATGTTTCACAGGCCTAATTTCTGCTATGCCAACTTATCCTGAATTACTCTTCCACCTAGGATAGCCCCACTGGTTTCAGTGGATTGGTCTACTTGCAAAATATTCCTCTAAAGAAACCAAAAAGGTGCCAGGAGAGGTTAAACTGATTATAACAGCATGCTGATTTATCTAGTAAGAACTGGTCATTTCATCCTCTTAGCAGAAATTTATTTAAAATCTAATTAAAATGGTACATTTTAATAAGGACTTACAGGTGACATTCACCAAATAGAAAGATCAGTAATTACTCCAGCTGGCTGCTACAAAGCCAAGAAAACCAAACCAAACAAAAAGAAGTCTTGGCTGAAAAAGAATTTAGACATGATAACACTGTTGTATCAAATAGTGATACATTTTGCCTTTGGCTTCTGATTTTCTCCATACATTTCTAAATAGCTACCTGTTTGGATATGACAGGAAAATAGACTGAAAAAAAAACATTTATTATATTTAAGTACATCACCTTTGAAAATGACCTTTTAAAAGTTACAAACTGAAGATAAAAGATATTATTTATATTCTGCTACCTATGGTCTAAAAGATAATCTGGTTTGTGCATACTTCTAAAGGTCTGTAAGAATTTAACAAAGTAAATATTTCTATTTACCTTCACTTTTTTTCTTTAATCCAGCAAAGCTAAATGAATGTGAAGCAGTTTTAACTGTTTTAAGTAATCAGCTTGACTGTCTCAGTTCTTCATGAAAGATAATGAGGTGTATTTGATCAGGAGGTTCATTAAAAATGATTACATGAAAAAAAGGAAAGCCATTCCAAACAGTGTTGTTAATTGGAAAAGATGAGTTGACGTATGACTGAAGTTTGGATCCAAGTTCAGAGTCAAAGAAAATGTGTAACAATTTGTTTTCCCATGTGCATTAGTTTGTGTGATGTTATGACATTAACAAGTCCCTCAGTTATATCAACTTTCATTTCACTGTGTGATGTTGAAATAATTTACACTTTTCAAAATTACATTTGAGTTTCTGAGTAGGAATTACCCAAGAAAGTAATTGGCTGTTTAGAAATCAATGTTTCCAATAACCAAACAAGTGTTGAATCATTACATTTTTCCACACCAGTCATATTCTTCATATGATTTCTGAATTGAGCATTTCACATCACTGATATCCTACCCCTTTTAAATTGAATTAGAGTAGAAATGGTAGCTAGAGAAAGCAATTCTTTTTCATGTTTCACCTGCATAGCTAATGTCATCAGAGTAACAAATAGTATTCTTTCTTCGACTTGTCATGGGCAAATATTGCTGGAATAGCCCTACAGAACTCACAGAAGTCACACCTCTGATTAAGATTTACAGAATTGACCATTATGTACCATCATTACCTTTTCAGAGGAGAACAAGCCTGGTCTTTTCAGACATAACAAAAAGCATTGCTGTAATAAGAACGCCCATAGCTTAACATTTAAGATACCTAAAATAATCGGGTAAGGTAAATGCAAGGGAGAAAGGAAAATATATAGGACTGCTCAAAAGGAGATCACTGGAACCTACACCAAGATTTCAGCCTATGGGGAGTGGATTAAACCACCAACATACATCGAATAAAAATTTCTTCAGCAAATTACATGGTGCTTTGGAGTACAGGTGGGCAATAGGACTGGGAGTTCCCCTCTAAAACCTATCTCCCTAAACACCTTGTCAGGATGGAATGAATGGCATATCTCTCTCGATTTCTGTAGCGAGAGTTTAGATAGTAAATTTAAACTAGACTCCTAACTTCCACATGGCTGATGGGTGAGAAAAGTCCTGAGTGCTCTGTGCTCCTTTTGGAGGTTTTACAGCAAGCCACCAAAGTTTAGGTAACTGCTCAGGATCTATGAAGGGCAGCAGAATAGGTTTGCTTTTAAAGACTGTACTAGGTAACATTTTTAAAACACAATCAAAGCTTCAACTTGATCAAAAGAAGGTGTGAAACCACAACTTTTCTTGTGCAGAATATGCGTTGGATTACTGAAAAAGTAGATTACTTTTTTTAAAAAAAAGATTTATCCATGACATGCATCAGCTGTCTTCTCTTTGAAATGGAGGTACCTGAATGGATGTTCAAGGCTAACTTACAAAGTTGTAAAGTAATTAACTACTTTAGAAATATATTTTCTTAGCTGTTACATCTTTAAGAGATGAGAATGTATTCTTTATCAGGAACTCTAATCAAGGAGCAAGAAAGAAAAATACTGTGAAGACAATGTTTGTTCTACTTTTTTTAAGAAGTTGTATCTTATGTATTTACAACAGATACTGTGAAATAAGCAGGAAATTAAATCACTCGTACTATTTTTCAAGGTAAATCCTACAGTAAATAAATTCATTCTAATGCTTTTAAGCACCTGGAACTTGATTGTTCATTGCCTTGCCCTTGAGTGAGGGTATGTCTTTGAAGACAGTTTGTACAACGTAATGACAATGCAAAATACAAGAGTGTAAAGAGTTCAGTCATTGCATCCTAAAGCTTTGAATCTGAAACAGTGTCTCTATAAGCAAATTTCTCTCCCAGCAAATTCAGAGAGGGCATAAATATTATTAAACAGGCATTAGACAGAAGAATGGCTTACAGATAGAAATGGTACTGCTGATACTTGTTTGAGGAAAGCAAAAAAATACTGATGGAATGTGTCAGTTGATGTTAGTTGCATGACCAGATTGCAGAGCATATCTTTACAACTGAAACCATTAAAAAATTTGTTGGGACCTAGGGAATCATTAAACACCCTGGGACCCTGGTTCTGTAAAAACCTCATCACAATGCACTTGCCCAAAAATAGTTTCCACAGAGAAACATCTAGACAGTGCACTATTGTAGGCTGCAGATCCTCTGAAAAGGCATGGTGCACTGAATATTAACACCATTTCACACATTCCCAAGATGTATGCAATTACCTCAGGGAGAGGAGCTGGGAATGTGAGGTCTCAAGGGCTTAGATAATGACATAAAATAAATTGCAATGATTACCCATGTATTTTTCCAAGAGACATATTATTTAAAACCTGTCTAGGCTTTTGAGAATGAAAGACAGAGGAATGTCCACTTTATGAAATTGCTATTAATGTGTGACCTAGAGTTGAAGACAAGGTTAATTATGGGTTTTTAACAGAAGTATCATTCTGGTTTAATATCAGTACCCAGGCCTTAAATATTGAAGTAAGTCACATTTTTCAGGGACAATTGCCTTTGAATGAAGAATGGCGGGGCTCTGATCTTTGCTGACCCTACTGACTCCCACTGTGTAATCCATAGCAACAGCGTTGCTACAGCAACCGGGGAACACGTCGTAAAAAAGGATAAGACCATGAAATCTGATGTCATACTTCCATGAGATGCAAACTTACAAATAGCTTCCTAAAGCAGATTTATTAAATGATTGATATATTGTATACAAATTTTATGGGATCAATCTGAAATAAGCAGGGATCATCGTGCTGTGACACCATCAAAATAACTGGAAGGCAAGCCAATCTTACTGGACACGTTAGTGTTCTGGTCAAATGTTTGGCGCTTAAGACAATTATCCTCAAATCACATGCATCTTTCCTTAATGTTTTTCTTTTCTTGAGCTTTCTTCTCTCATGTGGATGTAGTAGGCGATCAAGTATACTTGATCTAATCCCACCCAGTTATTCCTAAACCAAATGGAGAAGAAGATAAAACTGTATTCAGTGCTGTGTGAATGAGAGGGAATTATTCAGGGTATTGTATACAGAGTTTCATTTTGCCATGTCTACAAGCTGATTTTTCCTTGGGTTACTGAACGTCCATCCAACCAGCATGTACTTTACATGGATGTTCACAGTACAGCAGAGAAGCTGGTAACATTGAATTATTTTTGACTACAATATGCTTCAGAACAAAGGCATAAATTACATGTTACAGCTTTTAAACATAAATATAAAAACCTAAGCAATAAAATATAACACCACAAAGGCTAAATTATCAGCAGCCTTTAAAAGGCTATGTTTTATCAGGAGCACAACAAAAGTCCCATTCATTACAAAAAAACTCTTGCCACTCAACCGTCACAACATTTGTTAATTAATATAACTTTGCAGTAAGCTTAAGTATTTCTCACTGAATGGATGGATTGTGCTATACATATTATAATAGGCTCAGTAGCTACATAGCACAATGCAGGAGATTTTTTGGAAGGGTCAGAAGGACTTATACTAATCAATTTCATACACATTTTTTTCCCCATGTTTACCAATATCAGAGCTGGATATTTCAGAAGGAGCTGTAAAACCTTTACATTGTATGCAACTCTAGATTTCTATACCATAAAGCTGAAATTCTGCCAAAGCACAGATGGTGATCTACCTATTTCCCCAAGCACAAGGTTTGATGGCTCTTGTAATTTGATTCTCTTTTGTTAGTACAGCTAGTCAATGAGGACGGTCTTTCTCTGAAAGTTTTGCCTGTATATTAATAGCTTGTGATGCTATGCTCTACTGCACATATTATGTGGTAGACACTCTGCCTCCATAGGAGATTTTAAAAGTATGTTGGTCCAAAATATTAACCTTACTGACATCTGCATCTCTAAAGATTACTTTTTGATACAGAAAGTTCAAAGAGATGCTCATACAAATCACAAAGTCAGGCAACAGTGATCCTGTTCTTACAAGGTCTAAGGGCATAAAAAGGTGTGAGTCGATATATGCTCTCTGAATGCCTATATAAGTGGTCACTGCAAACCAAGAATGCTAATTTTCAATTTCTTTTTTTTGATATTTTAAAGCTCTTATGTGACAAAATATTTATTTTCTCTAAAATTACTCACCTTTTCACTAAATGTATGAAAATTGATGATGCACTTCTAGAAGTATTTTTGCTTTTAATCAATTAACGTTCATATTTATGGCTTCTGAAAACAAGCAGGAAAAAAAATAGTTTTTTCTTTTCCCATTAAAAGCTAAAAAGGTCCGAGTACTTTTTTTTACAAAATCATTACTATTCCTCCAGTTCTAACATTCCTATAGCTACCTGCCACAGAATTTTCACTGAAAACATAAGAATATCTTTGTAAACTAACTGAAACAAGTCAGTAAAAGAATTTGATTTTATGGCTAAAATTCTAATGCTGACACCAGTTTTAAACTGCTTGCAAAATCCAGCTGCAAAATCAGATGTATAGAGTTTAACTTACATATATATTTTTATTTTGGGGTTTTTTTTAAAAGAAAACAAACAGGTAAGATATAGTCACAGGTTTGGTCTCCCTACAGAATTATACAATTATGTTCACTAGCCAGTAATACAGGAAAATCTTCTGGGACATCTGTTTACAGAAAAAAGAGAATTTTCCATGTCCATTAGCTGTAATTACAACAACAATTCTTTCAGTGGGGTCAGTTTCAGAGTTAAAATAAAAACTACCTCACCTGTTTCCTTCACTTGGACTCTACATTTCCATAGGGTCTGGAGCTCTTTTATTCGGGTAAAAAATTGTATTAAAATGAAATTATGACATTGTTGGAAAAGCAGCAAGTTTCTTTTAGGTCTGGGGGGGTGGGGGGGGGTGGGGGTGTGTCAGTCATTAGTGCTTAATTTTTTACTGTCCCCTTTTGTTTTGTAGTAGGAAGGGCAGTGAGTGAGTCCCCATCTGAGAAGGACATCGCTGAAGAAAGTGCTGATGTCCTAGCAGTCAATAGAAGCTGTTCTGGCCTTTGGGGCAGGTGTGATCCAAAGCGTGATCCCTAATCCCAGGTGGCTACCAACCTGACTACAGGACTGTCTCTCTCCATGGTGCACCCTGTCGAGAGGGGCCCCTGACCACCCAAACTGGGGGGACGTATTGGTGTGCTGTCAGCACCTTCTGTGCCTGGGTTCTTTCAAAGGGAAGGACACCTCTAACTAAAATACATATACAGCCAGGGTGATTTAAACACTTGCGTAGATCCTTTCTTGTACAGACTTCCAGTTCGAGAAAGCATTTAGCTTTCTTGTTTCCTCAACTGACATGATCTGAGGCGCTCTTGAACAGCCTTCCTTTCCCTATGTAGCACATAAGATCAGGTGTTCAGTCTTCCAAGCTCAGCCGTCTGCCATTTATTTCAATTATCTCCCCGTACTCCAGATTTTCCTGCCAGTGTGATGGGAACTATTCATCCATTTTGCTTTCTCATACCCCTGGGTACACACACACATACATGCACACATGCACTTATGCAAGAGGTCAAGCACAGACTCTCACACTGAGGAGCCACAGGCAGCAGGGACACCTAAATTAAGAAATACATCCCACCTCTGCACCTTCCAAATGCAGGGTAGAGCCCGAAGATCTACTGCTTCATGCTACTAATTCGCATAGGCTGCAACCAGTAACTCATAAGCTTTATTTTCTTTACCTGAAATAAAATTAGTCAAAAAACATCCCATGAGAGTTAAACTATTTTCAGTGGATATAGTTTATTTTATAGATGACTTTTTGTCTGTACAAGTTTCTCCATTTTCACAGAGGTCCCCTTCCCTGTTATGAGTGGTATTCTCTGTGAAAAGCGAGCAAAACTAATTGTTATGTCTGTTCCCCTTATGTTTCCTGCTCCACTGGCATCAGGAGGAACTTTGCCATTAAGCTCAGAGGATGTTGGATCCAGCCCTAAACAGGCTCACGTACTGCAGTAACATCGTTTCCTCTTGTTTTCAATGGCATACCTTGTTCTTTCTATTAATGTCCATCCAATACATCAAAGACTGATTGAGTCAAGGCAGGTTATAGCTTAAAAGAACATAATCCCCACCAGCAAAGTTTAAGGCTGAAGCTATGACCCATTTTAGCTAATAAACAAAATGGGCTTCACAGGTGTCAGAATTCCACTGCAATCAACACTAATCTTTGCTTTGCAAGAGTGAAATAATAACAAAAGCAATTTATCTGTAAAATGACGTGTCGACTCTTGCCAGTTTTGTGTTAAAACAAGAGACTTTTGTAGGTATTTTTGACTATATTTTTAATCATGAACTTTTAATTCTTCACATAAGTGAGGTAGGGAGGGAATATTTATATTATTTGATTGTTTTATCTACTTTCCAGGCTCAATTATTTTATCAGCTGAAAAGCTGGAAAATATTCTTATGACTAAATAACTTCATGTTTATCATTCATTTTTTTTGTTGTTTTTTTTAGTCAGTCCCCATGATACCATTCTGACTCTGATAATGTTGATAGAAGGAGCTGGAAACATTTACATTAAGTTTATCTAATAATTCTTTTCATTCAAAGACATTGACAAATATATAAACCACTTGCCAATAAACTGGCATAATAAATATAGTTCATATTGCATAGTTCTCTTGCACAGACAGATCCTAATCTTTTTTTACATGTTTTATATTTTCATAGGTTTATATATAGCTTAGTTTTTTATGTAAGCATTGGTTCTGGGAAGAAAAATCATAAATAAATCAGATTCCTATTAAACTGTAAGAACTTTAGAGCTGACTTTTTTTGTTTTAATCTGAGAGGGAGGATGTACAAGAACGCTGGTGCTAGTGCACCAGTAATAAATAATTATAATCTCCAGTTTCCTTGCATTTTCCCTATTTTGTAACCTGTTGTTATCAAATAGGCTTGCACAATCAGAGTGAGCCTTTATCTTGCAAGCTGTGTAGGTACAGATTTTTTGCAAGCAATTTTTGTGGCAATTAAATTTTGATGGTCTGTCAGACATGTGCAGCCAGTAACATAATTGGCTCTAATTTAAAAAATAATAATTTTTGCTGCACAAGTAGCCAAAGAAAACAAAGAAAGGGGACAAAGGGTTAAAATCTGAGCCAACCGCCTTTCCTCAGGAAAAGCCTGTAGTTGAGACAAGGGGAAATCATATATGAGAATCATTTTCTCACTCTATATATAAATAAAGAGAAACTTTACTGTGAAAATATTAGTCATGAGGTTGTTTCTGACAGATGTCCTTACATCTTGATTCCATCACAGTCCAATGTAATGTTTTTGAACTCTACCTCATTTAATATATATTTACACAGAGAGGGAAGAATGACAGCAAAATGTAATATTCAGAGTTTTTATTATAATTTTAGAGTGCAGAATATGCAGATAGCCATCATCCAAATCATTGCCCAATGGTGCTGGGCAAGTAGCAATCACAAGATTTAACATGTGCACAAATGTTTTACATTAAAGTCTGATAGACTGTATAGTACCTCCCACTAAAAGGAAAAGGAAGGGAAAAAATAATGAAAATATGTGGAGGGAGCAATAATTGTTATGCCTTTGTTTGCCCTTGATTGCCCCTTTATATTCATAAGAACTCTGCCCCCCTTCAAGAGGCTGCTATTTTTTGTGACAGTGTGTGGCGGGAGAGGCGGTCACTGCTCCCACTCGAGGCAACTCAAGTTTTGTTCTTCCAGGTTTCTTTGTTCTGCATTTATATGGTTTCACTTTAGGTATAGCACCCTGAAACAGGAATAAGGAAGAATTTCTCTTCAGCAGTATGTATGTGTACAGTGTACACGAGCCCCTCTACTCCTTAGCTTAGTGCAGCCCTTCTGCGCTCGTTTCAGGGGGATGAACCTTGACAGGTTTTAGGTATGCCCATCGGAGTTTGCATTGAAAAAGATGTGTTTCACTTAACACAGATCCGCATGACTCCTGCGACGTTTTACCGCATGCCTCACTTCAAAAAAATCAAGAGTTTTCCACATCTCCCTATCACACGTGGCTCTCGGGGCAAGAGCTGGTTTGTGTCTCATGCAGCTGAAGCACCTGACTGTGCAGGCGACCCTCACCAGCTGTGGCCTCAGGGGGCACTTCAAAAGGAGCCGATGCTGCTGACCTTTCTCATCTTCTCCACCTCTGCAATACCTCGGAGCAAAGATCAACAGCTACTGTGAGAAGAGGGTTTCGGATATTTCCTACTGAGGTCTTACCTTCACCAAAAAGAAACCTCTCCACCACACTGCAGAGGGCCCAGAATTTACCTTTGCTTCCTCAGGCTCCACAGGGTCAATGATTGCACTCCCCATCTTTTCATCTCTGCTGTTCCTTTAATGGCAGCGTACAGATGAAAACCATCAAATACATGCTTTCAAAATAGTCTGAGCAGATCTCCCACTCAGGTTTTTTTTTTCTTTTTGTTTACGTTTAATGAAAGTAAAAATATGACCATAAGTGTGATGTTTAAGGAAAAAAAAAAATCCTGCTGTGAGGGAAAAGGAAGGAAAAAAACCAGTCAGAAGAGTATCCTATTGTTTGTTCCAGAAGGATCTCATGGAGATGACCAACTTCACCTAACATTGGCAGTCAGGTTAATTATTTTTTAAAAAAGTAAAAAGTAAATCTGGTTCACAGTCAGCTCCATATGCTGTTTATGAAAATCCTGTCTCACTCACCAGAAACTCGTTGTTTAATAGCTGTGAAACAGAGCTTAAAGAAATATCATTGATTAATATGGTACAGACTGATACAACAATCTCCATTTACTTTAAGCATTGACTGATCATTATTTCAGATATTCAATAGCGGTCTGGAAGAGGCAAAATGAAGAAGTACAGAAGATCCGGATTTATATCTCTAGGGATTCCTTGGACACCCCATTAGGCTTTCTGAGATGCAAAGAGAGGAAAAATAAATTTTTTCCACCCTCCCAAATGCAATAACCAGAAGAGGATCTCATGACCAGAAGTCGAACGTGAAGTTACTCTTGAGGTTTCGCTACCCAAAGGGATTTGCAACACATCCAAGAAGATAGAAATGTTTTTGCTATCCTCACAATGAAGGAAGCCAGAAAAGCCACTGTTAATCAGGAAGTAATGTAATTCCAAACACACCCTTTAGCATACTTATACTACCACCGTGCTTAATAGTGATGTATGATTTTGATTGCCCTGGCTTCGTGTAACCATCCTGAGTTTAAAAGGCTTGATTTTTAGAGGGTGGAGCTGAAGCATTTGAAACCACTGATTCAAAAATCTCAATTTTCTAGCATATACAGCAATACCTTAAAAAAGTGAAGTTCTGCCATCAGTTATCTGAGACTGCTTCCCAATTATCTCACTATTCCTAGGATATGGCTGCTCAGAAGTGAGCTCCCTGAAGCACAGAGCTATCTGGACTAACTTAACCTAGTTAGCTCAGACATCATTACCACTCCAGTGGCAGCAGCCTGAGCTAATTTCTCGTCCTCAGCAGAGCAAATTGCTCTAACTTCGGCAGAGATAGTCTAAGAAATTCCCAGTTTCCGTAGACATGGTGTACAACCTCTTCTTAATGTTTGCTTTTAATGTGGGCACAGTAAATCATCATTAGCATTTGTGTAATGTACTGGGGATATTTCAAGTGGTGACAGATTTTCAGGTATGCAATAAAACGGTTTTTTTGCCCTTGAAGGGATGAAATGGTGAAGCAAAACTGGACATTTACAAACGTTATCATTCATGGTACTGAAAGATCAAGTAGCAGAACTAAAGAGACAAGCAGATGCACTTAGGAAAAAATCAATGCATATGAGATATTTCTTTGATGACACATGCCTAGTTTTAGACTCCAAAGAGGTGACAGGAGAGGGAGACCAGCTGCAGGGATGGAAAAGATGAGTGAAACAGAGATAAGGCACAAGAGAAACAGGATAATATAAAAGATAATGACTGAGTAATTGTGAAGACAGATATTAAGAGAGGAAGGAAGCATGGCAAAAACAGTGAATGCAGTAACAGTGTCTAATATATCAAGTATTGGATATCATAGATGGTGAATCAGAAGTTTTAATACATCACTTTAAAATAAATAAGAAAAGAAGTGACAAAATGATGTAATCCAGGCTAGAATATTTTTCACTAGTGGCAAAATGAAAGCGTGGAAGGGAACGCTGAGAAAGAGAGAGGCATTTCAAAGAAGAAAAAATATAGAAGCAAAAACATTATGAATTTTTACCTTTAATTAAAGTTCATTTTTATTCTTTTGTCTCAGTCAGCAACAGTTGCTGCATATTACCGAATTTTATTTTCTTTACTGTATGAGGATTTTTATTATTATTATTACAAAGCTGTGTTCAATTAATAGCTGCTTTTGTTTTGCAGGCACATTGCTGCTAGGAAGCATTTCATAAAGACTGCCTTTGTTAGCAGGTACCCTCAGTCCTGGATTTATCCCTCAGGTGTCGGCCTCCCGTAGGTGGGTACGACTGCACAACCTCAGCGAAGGACAAGTCCAACCAGGTAAACACTCCACTGTGTGACATACAACTCCCATCAAGACACCTGGACATATAGCACACCTTTATGGCAGATTTGTGTCACTAAAAGTGAAAGGGGAGTTACTCAAGAGGAATAAGTAGAAGACATATCATGGAGGAGGGCCTGTTCCACAAAGCCATAGCCAGGGATTGTCTTCTAGTGGGACTCCTTTTCACATGGAGCCTGATGAGAAGGCACACTCCATCCCTGTTTGCACCCAACATCACTAACCCTCAATGCCTCCAGGATGACAGCACACTGCTGTGGTATCATAGCACCAGCTACAAATTGCAGAGTGTGATTGAACAGTTTGCTCAAAACATGAGATGTGAAAGGTGCACCAAGACCTTTTTTCTCTTAGTGAACTTCCAAGAATAAAAAAACCCAGTATGATCTTTATGTATCTGATGGGCCTTGCATTGCAAGGGAAAGAGGGTGGCCCACAAGAAAAGTTCTGCTTCCAGCTTAAGGTCTAATACAAGACTTTTTCTCCAGCACAGATCCTGACTTTCTCATTATGCAAAGAGCTGTAATTAAATGCATCAGAAACCATAGCCTTCTATATAGAATTAAATTTTAAAAATATCATATCATCTGTGAATCAATCTTATTGAATTTTTGACTAAGGTATAAAACAGAAATTGTTGATATGTGCTATCAGAATTTTTGGTTTTCCAACAGAGAAGATGATTGTTGGTTGAAAGTTAAAAAAAGAAGAAAAAAGTTAGATTTATCTAAGATTTTTTGTCTTGCTCTTTTCTCTTCCTCTCTAAAGTAAAAAACTAAATTTTAAAAAGAAATATATTTTCTTGATTTAATTTAAACTAGATCTAGAATGGAGTTATTAATCTACAAAAATAAGAAGGCAAGCAGTGAAATTAGCTTTCTTTTTCACATCATTATTATAATCACTTTCCTGGTAGCTGTTTCTCACAGCTAATTCAGCTGTAGATAATACCAAGCATGCAAGTGTCATTTGATTTTTTCTGAAATTTCTAAATGTTTTCATTGTATCACTCATACTGAAACTACTGGATAATTTGGTCCCCCACACCATTCTGAAACTCTGTAACAGCCATTGTTTATCTTCCGTACAGATGAAGCTTAAGCATCACATTACCATGGGCTTCACTGACTGCGAGTTGCATTTAGAGTAAAGGAGACCGAAAGTTTAAATTGTTTGAAAGTACAGCCAAAGCTGCAAGTTTTCCAGCTGAAGAGAACTTTATCTTAATAGTTAAAACTCACACCTGTTCAGAGGACCATGCCAGGTCCTTAAAATGAATTTAAGCCCTCATAATATTGCTATAAATTTAAGCAATAACTTATCACATGAGCCTTGATCTGGCTCTAGACCCAGGAATGAATTTCACCTGTGGTGAGTGTTGTGTGAAGGGAAAAAAATGTATGAGAAAGATTCCACAGAATTAAGCAAGTTGATAAGTTAAACAAGAGGATTGGCAGAGAGCCTGCTATGATTGGTTGTAGTGGATAAACAAAGTGAGAAGAGTAATCTGAGATACTTTAAAAGCCATTCTAAACCCTTACCTAGAAACAAAGGCGAGATATACTACACTTTCTTTGTGTTAGCCAAGAAGAAGGAGTGAGGATATCATTCTTCCATTCATGCCTTTGTTGAGGCTCTGAATTTTTCAAACATACTGAATTAAAGCCAGAGGAAAATCTGAGCTCTAGAGATACAAAACAAACCAGCGATAAAGGAAAAGAGTGTTTCACAGGATAACTATTAAATACTATTTTCCACCAATTAATATCATAACAGATACAGCTCTAATAGGATTAGAAAAATATAGTTCGACATGGTAACTCTGTGATATAGAGCGCAAAAACCCAAGGGCTATACTGAAGAAAACTAAAAATGTTGAACTCTATGAGCCAACCAAATAGATTAATAACTATCAAAACAACAAATATTTAATGCAAGCAGCAAAAATCTAGTAGCAGATATCTAAAATCAACTTTAAAAGGCTTCATTGATTTAGTATGCAAGCTGCAAGACTGCTATTTCACACCTTGTCTGTGCTGCCAACTTCTGCAGGGATTTATCTTCTTACACGACATGAGTGCTTCATGTCTTTATGCGCCTGACCACACAAACTACACATCCAAATGCAGGTTGTACATTCATCTTCAAGCTTTTACACGTGATTGGTGCCTGTAACAAATAAGTGGATTTGAAGTAGAGGTTAAATGAATTATCTGGGCCTCTGAGCTGTTACCAGGCCTTCCACAGGCTAGCACTGTGCTTAGAAATGCATATTTCAAAGTAAAAGGTTAAGGGGTATATACAGAGAGAAATAATCAAGTAATCAACTAATTCATTTGCTAAGTCGGGTGATAAAGACACTTTATCCTTAAAAGTCAGGATAGAGGTAACATGGTTTGTGAAATCCTTTATGAAACTCGGGAATCTTGAGGGTTTTCTTTAAATCTTTCAGTGGGAAATGCAATTTAACTTAACAAGGTAATATATACGCTCTTGAATGACCTTCCTTTTGTTTTACAGTGACATCAGATATTCCGACATAAGACTAGAGCCAAGTAGAATAGAAAGCAGAAGGGAACTCTTGGTAGAAAATCAGCAGATTTTGGAACTTAGGTTCACTTTTGCAGGTACTCATATAGGGATTTGACTTCAGAAAATACAGCATACAATTACAACATAACTGTCCAAACATTACTCCTGTATGGCAACTGTATTTCGTTCCCCTATTGTGCATGATTTCTGAAACTAGTTTCAAAGCTGTACTCTGGAAATGGCTTCATTCCAAGTCATTGTGTGTTGGATATTACTGAATATAATAAAGCCCAGTTACCACTGAATATGAAATGGCTGTTACTCATGTGTTTGCTGTGCTAGTGACAAGCTTACCCTAAATCTGTGGTTAACCAGAGCAAAACTTGGTATGTGATGCAAGAAAAACCTGAGCTAATTAATTATCTGAAGCTTATATGCTATCAGCAGTGATAATAAAATGCCTTTATTCACACTTGTAAAGGCTCCATCTTACTGCTTAAATTTAAAGCAATATTTTGAGCATGTAATTGTAGTAGTGTTCATTAGAAAGAACCACAGTCATCCTTCATCCTGCCATATCTGAGCAAAGCTTTTAAAAATGAGCTTTAACTAGAAAAAGAGTTGTAACCTATCATAGACTAAGCATACAGACCTTCTACAGAGTGTGAATGCGTAAAATGAAAAAAGTATAATAGGCTACCTGGTTTTCCTTGGTTTAAAATATTCTGCATGCTTTTTATAAATGGCTATTGTTCTGAAAAGGAGCAGTTGAGACATATTATCCTCCTTTTCCCCCAAATATTAATTTAATAAGTTTAATAAGAAATATACAAGCATATGAAGATTACAGGAGCGTGGACATGAAAGCACACACTGTGGCACACACATGTGTACACATTATTTTTGCAAGAGGCCCAGCACCCCTGCAAGTAAATGATAAGGTCTAATTTGAGAGTTCTAATTTCCATCCAATTTGAGGCTAAACCAATAAAAAAATGAAACTTAAGTTGAGGTAAAATAAAGTGTACCCTTCCTGGACCAAGCTGTCTTTTTGTCTGCAGCAAACCATAATGCTGCACAAGGATAACAGTAGTTAACTATTTCAGCCACGTGCAATGGATGAAAATGGCTGAATCAATATTTCTGAATGTTAGTGTTTAACCTGATTTCACCATATGCCACAGGAGCTTAATTGATTTAATTATGACTTTCCATCAGAAAAATTAAAGTTTTTAAATCTTCCAAGTAAAACTCCTCAGTTCTCATAAGGGAATCCCATTGTCATTATTATTGTTTTTTGACAGGCCCACTGTGCGAAACAGACTTATCATTTCATTACTCCAGGACATTAAATTGCTCAGCAGAGTGAATGCATTCCCCTCTCGGTGTGTTGAGTCATGCAGCGTCTATGCAGGGTTTGCAAAATTCTTTTATCTCCAGTAACCTCTGTGACCCACCCCAGTGGCTGACTGGCACCTTCGCCGTGTGGGGTTAGGATACCTCCAGGCTTTCACTTTGAGGAGCTTTTGTAAACTGTTCTTTTAAAAGCTGAACAAGGCCTTCACAATTATGAAGTAATCCAGGAACCTTTTCTGCCTTTCTAAGTTCTTGCACAAGAGCCTAGTGTCAATGAACCCATGTGCCTAAATGAGCTCTATTACAAAAAGAGATAAAGATTACAATTGTAGTGTTTAAGCTGACCTGTGATTATCAGAGTTGAATCAGACACAGATATGCTCCATGCTAAAACCTGTAGTGGCCACTGGCAGCTTACTAAACCCTGGCAACTCAACAAACATTTTCTTTTTAATTGTATCAAAATGATGACCCTGTTCAAATCTTCCCATTTTCATCATCTGGGTTGGAAACATCAGCTGATAATGTTGTCATTAAAATCAGCTGTCCTAGCCACAAAACTGAAAGCCCTGGGCAATGCTGGCGTCTTTCAATTAGCACTTTGCCTTATAAAGTTGGCCCCTGTGTAAATTGGCACGAACACTCGTTGAGTTAAATCAGATGAGACTGAACAGCCAAACACGTGAGAAGAGTTGGTATTTATCCTGACCAATCTGCAAAAATAAACTGAAAAGAATGGCCTTATTTTTTTACAATAAAACAGTAGTACAACCATCTGCTTAATAATTCTGCCTCAGGGAATGGGTATGTGCACAAAGGTGCGGACTTGATTAGTTTGGACTCAATTTTGTGAAATAAATGTTCAAATATAAACCTAAAGAGATAAAAATGACATACCATCATCCAATTTTTGGCTGTGCATGAACGATACAAGTTTAAAGTATGAGGCATACATAAAGTTACTTATTTTCCAACCTATTCTTTCATTTACATCCTTCTGAAATGACACACTATTTTACAGTGTTAGTACACCTAAAAAATGAAGCGACAAAGGGAAGATCGTGGTTCTGTGCCTATCCACAATAGTTGCATATTCCCTTAAGAAAAATAAATTATATTGCACAAAACAAATTAATAAAAAGCAGCAGCCACAATCCTCCTGTACGAGCAAGGTAATGTAAGCCTACAGCCATACTGCACTGAAGGGCTTTTGAATCACATGATTGGTCTGTGGTGATGTATATGTGTTTCCTTGAAACAAGGTGGAACTAATATATACTACCGTGACTTTTTTGATACCAAGAAAAGAAAATATTTTTGGAAAATACAATAACAAAATAAAAAAAAAGGAAAAAGTATTGATCTGTTCTATACTAGGTGTACATTGTTACTACAAAATGAGTGAGGAATCAAATATAGCCAGTAGAATAGGACTAGTTTCCACCTTCCCAGTGCTCCAGATCTTAGTGGTCAAAAGCTTCAGGATATTTCTGATTAGCTGAGACCAGATTTTAGTATCTTTGTGCCATACCCTGCGAACAGCCACACTGATTTCAAGCTGCCTGTACAGGGAATACGGAACTAAGAGGACACGAGGTGGATTTCTACAGAGCATTGCTCCCTGCCTACCAGTGTTTCCCTCTGCATTTGTCTTGCTGGATCTGTACAGTGTTGCCCTCACTTATCAAATCCACCCCTTCCTGCACCCCAGTCTCCCTGCCCCTCCTTCTCTGGGAACATCTCCCCTCTGCAATCCCAGCCCTTCAAACTCCTCGCGATGAAACCGTTCCTTGCCGCAGCATTGCGCTATGACAACTGACTATGAAATATTTGTCAGGCATGGCTATTTTTCTGGATTCTGTTTCCTTTCCTGAGGCCAGTATTGGTGGAAAAATCAAAATGATTGTCAGGATGTTTCTTATTACCTATAAATACAACTTTTCAGGTTTCATATTAATCGAAAGTTATACTTTATATATGATTTCACTGCAAAAGAGGAATTTTAGGTTTGGTGATTTTGTTGGTGGGATTTTTGTTTTCAAATGGCCAGAAAAAGGAGACTTAGAACATGGACATCTTCCTTAGCTACTCAGTAGCATTTTGTGTTGGTATTTCCAAGATATATTTACACTTAAAATGGCAGTATTTTCCCTCATTTGATTAGTCATTATACCCCTGGCATTTTCCTTCTGAACTTTCTTTGCCAAAAGTTTCCTCAAAGGCAGCCAAGTATGTAAGTTCCCTTTTATTTCTTAATTCCAAAAGGGAATATGGTAAATGCCTGCTCTGCTTTTTATTAATGCATAGTTTACAGTGGAGATAATCCACATGATCCAAGGAACAAAAACACCCACTTCATGCAGGTGTGTGGGCATAGCTGAGTTTCACTGTGCTGCCAGAAATCTAACACAGGCCTTGAGATTTATGCTCACTGGATAACTATGCAATCTTTTAAATGATTTTGCATCCAACATATCACTAATTTATAAAAGTAAATAAATAAACAAAAAGTTGGCACTTACCACTTAGTACAGTCTGAAAAAACTTGGTACAATAAAGTTTTCTCTTGTTTAACAAGGGGAAAATAATGCCTAGTTTGCAGTTGTTAAGGCTTCTTATAGACCTCTAGAACAATCTTTTTTTGCTCAGTGACAGAAGAAATCTTCACAGGGTTTCACACAATATCTCTAAGCAGCTATCCAAGATCTGCATTTTTTTCCTCCAGCGTTCTTCCTCCCTTCTGTTTGCTATTCTACTTGGCTCTGCTCTTACATGTTAATATGAGGTGCCATTCTAAAACAAAAAGTTTAATCAAAAGCATATAAATTTGCTGATGTGACAGTATATCAAACACAGCCGCTGCTAGAGCAGGCTTTAAAAAAACCCCACAACATTCTGTAATACCTCAAGCACATACTGCAGTGAGGATCTGTATACTTCTTTATTGCATCTCAGAAACAATGGAGTGGAGTAATAAGTACTTGTTTCCTGATCTGGCCTGGTTCCTGCCTGGTACTCCATCTACTCCTGGGCACCTGCTGCTCTGGGAGGGGTTATTTGCTCAGGTGCAGTGGTGTGTGAACGCAGGGACCCAGCTCAGGCCACAAGGTACTGTGGCCTTTTATTCACCTGGATCTGTGCCCTACCTAGTGAGCCCCCTTGTAACTAGAAATTTTAGAATATTAACCTTGGGTAAAGGTTGTTCAAACATGGCTTTATTGTTTCTGGACAATGGCTCCAAGTATTTATGCCACAAGATCGTGATCTAGTAAGTATGGCCGTATCTATGTTGCTTCTGTGGAGTTGTACCTGACTTTACATCACAGCTGTACTCACGATGGGCTGTACCTAGTGAGGTCTCAAACCAAGGTTTCCTTTCACCTCACCAAACCTGACATCGGCACCTGGGAAGAAGGAGAGACTGGTGATTGCCAACAGTCAGTGCTGTTAACAGAAGCCTTATCTCCTGATTCACAAAGCAGCATAGCTGTCTTTTGACAGTGCTCTCTCTCATCTTCAGATGCAAGTGTTGGAAAGACAGCTTCTACCCATTGATTTTCATACATTTTAATCCTGTGCCTTACTTTGCCACACTTATTTAAACTTACTCCACGAGTCCTCCCATTGATGTTATTAAACTGTCAAGATCCAGTGATCAGGCTACTTTGAAGATCCCTCCTGAAAAAAAGATGGAGCAATTTTCTCTCTATAAATTTTATCATATCATACAGGTAAAGAGCCTCTTCAAACAAATGCCCAATAGAACAGATATCAGAAGAAATTATGTGGGCAGATAGCTATGTTCATTTATTATTATTATTATTGCTTTTTCCTATTCCTAAACTCTTGCCTACTAAGACAGACAAATAATTTCCCCCCTTAACAAATGTCAAATAATCTTCGTGTTAGTAGATTTCTAAAGCAGAGGTTCTCACAATACAAGAAGCATTGCAAACAATGCGTGACTGAGTGTTTTGGCTCACAACAGAAGTGAGTATCTGGATGTCACAAGGAGCACCTGCAAAAGAGCAGGCCTTAGTAGGGTGCAGAGCAATGTGTGAGAGCACACCAGACAGCCAGGGAAAGGTTTTTTACGTAAGATATGTGTGAGGCAGTCAGTATATAACTGCATGATGTTTTTGGTAACCCTCCTCCACCATCTTCTATTGTTTACAATTCTCCGTTGCTGTATCACGTTTCTCATCAGACTGCAATACTTCTTGAGACAGGGCTTGTGTCTAGCTGATCTGTCTCTAAGGCATCTAAGATACTGCAGGGATATCATAAGTACATATTTTTAATCCTTTCTTCTCCCTAGTCATATTCTCATCTCTGTTTATTAACTGCTGCTCTGTAGAAATCCTGGTCCTGAAGATTTGCCACTTCCCTGTTTCTCTGTGATGTTATATGCTGCCTTCAATTCAAGCAACTAAATTAAGTCAATGGCACCCAGCTTCTCTCTCTAGGCTTTCACCTGCTGCTTCAAGGCAGAAAAAAAGAGCAGTTCTCCCCAGTCTGCAGCTGTAGGCTAATTATCTCTGGTCTGTCAGCAGAAAATTTAAAGAAATACACACTTCTACTCTTTTTTTCTTTTCTTTCAAGTAAACCACAGGCCAAGTGTTCTCCATTTAATTTTCAGTTTAACCCCACTGACTTCAGAGCCTGTACATAATAGCTGAATTTAGTTGGGTAGATTATGATTCACCTAGTTCTTCTCCCGAGGCACTAGATGGGGAATTCACGCACTGTATTTGGGCCTCTAGATTCCACTACAGAAGTCAGACACCTAAAATTTAAGTTTGAGCATTGCCAGGCCTACAACTCTTTCTGCATCTGGGGCACGGAGACCTACATCAGCTGTGCCTAAGGCTGCTTTTCCCTCCCACACCCCTTCAGACTGAGGTTTCCTGCCCCACCTTAGCAAATAAATGGATGAAGGGCATTAAAGGCACAGAGTCTCTCTTTCCCTTTTTCAGATTATAAATGTTTAAGATGGTGCCTCTGATTTTTAGGGGAAATTCAGCCTTTTTCTAGGGATACAGGCTTTTTCTAAGAACAGGAGTTTGGTAAGAACTCTAGCTGTATTAGCAAGATAAGGAGTTTATTATTCTTCTTCACAGCAGCAGGAAGGAATTAAAAAACCAATTAGTTCAATAGGTGACAATGTTCTTTAATAACCCACTTAAATATGAAAGAATAAGGTGACCCAAAGTTTACACCTGTACTATTTGAACACCACTAAAAGAAGCATATGGAGCAATACTGAATTCTCTGTTGACCTAGCAGTAATTTTATTCATGTTGCCATGGGGAATACACTGCTCATTAATTAGTTTACTCATCCTTAATATTTTTTTGCATTAGCTTGTAAATAGATATTTCTAGGTTAAATCAATCATTTGTCAAGGATCTGATGGGTCGGCCATGTCCTTGTCGGAGAAAATGTTTAACACTGCATTAAGCAGCTAAAGATTGTCATCTCTGCTAAAGGAAGAGATATAGGAATCTGTCCAAATCTTACGGAACTAATTCTAAAGTAACAAGAAAAACCAGGGACGCTTTCATACACTTCTTTTCCACCTTGTAGTGGAGAACTGAAAGCAGTTGTAGACACCTAAGCAACTGAAACCCATGGAAAAGACATATGGCACAGGATACATCATGTGATTGCCTGGATGCAAAATACTGAAGACATCTGAAAATGTCATCTGTGAATCTTGACTGTTGGTGGGAACATCTCTCACCCAGAGCTACACTTTTTGAAGTGTAAGGCCTCAGCTGTTTCCTTGGCACTCCCTGCTGACACCCTTGTCTTTGATGCCAGCACCAGCTCTGCCTCTTTTAGGATAAAGTATGTGTCTTTAACATGAGGGTAGATTTTATTTATTGAACCCTAAACAAAGTTTTTGTCTTGCTCTGTTTTTCCAATCGTTTGTAATGTCATTTGGTTTTATAAATATGGGTTTGTAGCTGTTAGAAAGTCCCCCAAATCCTCCAGCAGGATGGTATTTCTTCAGTTATTGTACACAGCAAAGTTGTCCCTGCTGCCTGACCATTTGGTATAAGCCAGCCCATTCTGGCTCTTAGTGGTAGAAAATGCACAAATAAGTGGAATTCATAAGATGTTTTCAGCAATCTTCCTTTCTGCCTTTACTCTGGTTGAGAAAAAAAAGGCTATTGATTTCCTATTATTTATTTTCCAGTGTTCTCATTTTAAGCTCTCTTTAGTTATCTGAACCACAGGGGATCTAAAACCACAGTGCTGAAGGGGTTAAGCAGGTTTTTAAGCAAAGAAAATATGTGTCCAGACTTGCTGAAGCTTTTAAAATGCCATCTAAAAATCAGTGTATAGGAGTCAGCACCAGTTCAGCCACTGAACATAGAAAGCAGTACTTTGAAAAGAGCACTTTATTGTTCAAGTACTCTAAAAGTACATTTTTAAACCTCTGGAGCTGCAAAAGCTATATGGCTTAGCATGTTCATTACAGGACGAGGTGGGGGATGGCAAGCAGCTGTGGGATCGACAAAGTAACACCTGGTTTCTGACCTAAAGTGACTAGGAAACTGAAGATCTCATCACTGGCAGCCACAGCTCCCCTGGAACATGATCTCTTCTCTGATATATTTCTCTAATGCTCTTTGTAGGCCTCCTGTAGGCTCTAGCTCCAGAAAACAATCACTGAGTTCTTTCTTTCCTTGTAGAAACTGGCAGAGATGAGAAACAAAGCATGAAAGATGCCAAATGGATCTCGGTGGGGGGAGCCCCTTTCCCCTTACAATGGCCAGTCAGGGTGCCTGTTGCTCCAATGCAGAAATTCAAGTTTTGTTTTTAACATCACCAGGCATCTCCTAGGCCTCATGGATTCCCTAATTTTACCTCCATTTCCACATTATAACATTCACGCTTCCTGCTACAGGGGTCTAAGCTCATCAAAGGTTTCTCAGTCTGCCAGAAGGATTGCTTAAAAGCACCATGTAGTTGTTTCAGTCCTACACACTTCCATACATTTTTTAGTGTAGATGTGTACAAAGTCAGCCGGAATTACGCCTGCGTACGCCAGAGCTGAATATGGCCCTAGATTTATTGTGTCATCCAGTATTTGTAACACAGTAGTGTTTGTCAAAGTGCCAACGTGAATTGCAAGTGGATTTCAAACAGCTGTAGTGCTGCCATATGCTGCCCTTTGGTTAAGCCATGACTTAAAGTTCAGCTTCCCATTTAGAGCAAAAAATGACAGATTCATCTTTTTCAGATCTTCAGAAGCAATCAGGCTCTTCGCCGTGCCTTATTCAACTAAATCCTTCAGATGGGCACTGCTGACACCTCCCTCTGATTTTGGACCCAGCAAGTGTCTTGATTTCTGGAAAAACCCTCCTGATGGAGTTTACTGTCCACTATTAATGAAGTGTGTGGGATCTCAGCCCAAGCCAAAAGCTCAGGCACATTGCCAGTAAGACCTGATCTCCCACTTAGGACATGTGCTGAATTGGGGCAATGTAAGGATCAGAGCCCTCAGACAAGATTTAGGCTGCTTAGGTGGTCTTGCAGTCTCTTCTGCGACAGGAGCCATGCCCCCCATATCAAAAAGGAGTTCCCAAATGTTCAGGTTTTGGGATATCCTCGGTCCATCCCTCTTACTGAACAGGGCAGGATAATGCCACTGCACATAACTGGCAAGGCAGGATGAGCAGGGTTAGAGCCTGACTCCCTAGATGGCTGCTTCATGAATTTTTGTACGTTAGAGGCTTTTCTAAGCAGTGCCTGTTCAGCTATCAAGAGTGATAAAACTCCAACAGAAAATAACAACAGACTCATAATGCCTGGCAGGGCACTAACCTGAAATCACATATTTGTATCCCTGCTCTCAGTCACACTGGCCACGTATTTAAACCCTGGACTCCTACACCCCTGTTGAACAACCTCAACTGGAGGGCAAATGCATGTTTCTAGAGGTGATGGAGACGGTGACAGTCTGGCTGCTAGCAGGGACCCTTAGAACTTGGGAAAGGACACAGCTTTTGTTTAAAGTGTGGTCTGTCTACAAAAAGTGGATTGAGAAATAAGGCAAATGGTTAGTAGAGGGGTGATTTATGTGATTTGTGAGGGGAAAAAAAAAAAAAAAAGATTAAAAGGCCTGTTTGAAAAGTTTTATTCACCAGGTTGGAAGATACAACAACAGAGGATTCAGAGAACTATTTCCCATCCTAATTTTGCTGTAGAGAAACGTAGTTAGAAACCTGTTAAGCTTTGTGACTGCAGCCAAAAATATAATCCTCTCCTTCTGGATAGGATGCCTAAGAAGGGCTGAGCAGTTTCATATCCTACTACTATTAATGCAAGCTTAAAGTGCTTATCAATATCCAAGGTGTTTTACAGAAGCATTTTGCCACAATGCTGTGGACACAATGATTGGCTGTGATGGCATCCAAGCTGTTTCATATGCAGTTCCTCCTCAGGTCTTCTAAGATTATACTATAGGAAGAAGCCATGCAGTCTCAACTATAACTATATGTATTTCCCATCTCTTTGTTTTTAAAGGATAAATCAGAACTAAGGGAGAGTTCAAAGTACAGCGAAAAAAATTGTTTGGGGCATGGAAAATTCGCTAAATGGATATAGACTGAGGAGCACGGGCATCATAAGGGTGAGAATGAGATGAATGAAATCTTTTTTTAAAGGTAGAAATATGCTAAGAAGCGATAGAACTTAGGAGCTGATTTCTCTGTCTCAGAAGAAACTAACAGAGTTTCAAGGGTGGAAAGCTAAAAACTGATCAAAGAAAACACTCTTTCATACAATGTGTGACTGAACTATAAAACTCACCTCCACAGAAAGCCACTCAGGCCCATAATTTAGGAAGATTAAAAAAATCAGAATTTGAACACTGATTAAGAGTGCTCAGAGTTCTGATTTTCACTGTTTTTAAAGAAAAAGAACTTGGTACACTCAACCATTATGCTTATCTTAAAATAGCTGGCAACGGGTAGGATTTTTGCAAGAGCCACTCTTTCTAAAAGACTTGGAAATGTTACTAAATGGGTCTTACATTTTACCGTGATTTAATTGCCACCTCATTCGTGTCTGTCACTTGGTTAGTAATCAGGAGCCAAATTCTTCAGGGTACCAAAATCAGTCAGCTGTATCAGCGAAGAACTCTACTTCAGTTTTAAGGAATCATGTTTTGGTCAAACGCTGTTCTAGGAGCTGGCAGTAATGTTAAGTGGAACTGCAAAAGAATAAATAGGGAGTGTAAGCCTTCCCAGACCTCCTCCTGCAACCCAGAAATAGCCTCTCCTGAGAAGCCACTGCCCACCTCCAGGTCTGCAGAAGATGCTGCTGTGATAGTGCAGCTGTTTCTTCCTGCCTCCGTGATTCTCACCACCCATGCAGCTTCCAAGGGTTTAATTAAGCCGGATCCTCCTCATTGTTCGTTTCTTGCAAAGCACGGCTGGCAGAGCACTCGGCAGCGGTACAGCAGATGAGCTAAGGCACGCCAACAACCCTGGATCAGCCCCCACGTGCTTTCCTTACGTGATCAGCCCACTTCCAAGAAATCGTTTTATTTCCAAATGGTTGCTGTCACAGCTGTGTGCAGAAAGCTGAATGACTGAGCACCATTGCTCGGAGCTTTGGCCCTGCATTTATCACACGCTCGGTGCTGCGACGAGGGCCGTGCGAAACTCCCATCTTTCCCTTTGAGAAGAAACGATCAAAGTGTTGAGGACTGAGGCCTCGCCACCTCCTCTCCGCCTCCCTGCAAAAGCCTGAACAGCCCAGGGTAATCCCTCACTGCTGGTGACCGAAAGAGAGAAAATACAATCGGTCCTTATAACTTTTGTGAGCAGGGATGAAGCCTTTCTGGACTGAGGT
The DNA here is from genome assembly GCF_963921805.1 of Phalacrocorax carbo. Taxonomy (NCBI): domain Eukaryota; kingdom Metazoa; phylum Chordata; class Aves; order Suliformes; family Phalacrocoracidae; genus Phalacrocorax; species Phalacrocorax carbo. The sequence goes on along the minus strand of NC_087513.1, from coordinate 155,595,757 downwards.
GTATTGGCGTTTCGATCTGTCAGTAACGTGATCTGTCAGTAACGCAATGGTAAGATATCTCTCAAAAAACTGATGCAAAATAAGTCTCCTGAGTCTCATCTGCATGTTTGTAGGCACTGATCTATTAATGGTGCCTTGTGTGAGGGTACGCTGTGGAAACGTCGCAAGCAGCCAGCTACACAGAAAAACAAAAGTGTTGTATAACTTGATAAATATAGTTCTAATGCTATCTTTGAAATATTTAGGCTGGGTGAAAAATCCAAAGGAAAAACATCAGCTGTTTTAAAACGCAGCCCTAGAAGGGGGTGGACGGGAGCTGGCAGAAGGGATTTATGCTTCTCCTGTAGGAACAATGTCTTAGTATAAATCCCTTGTATTGTGTGTAATCACATAGGTTACACCTACTGGTGGCCAAAGCATCCAGACTTCAGCTTTATCACTGCTCGTCATAAGAGACTGAAAGGACAAAGTTACGTAAATGAGCCCCAAGCTGGCTGCCACCAGGCTGGTGCACTGACAGTAAAACCAACAACACTTTCTGCTTCTAAGTATTGAGCTGACTCAATGAAACAAAACAAAACCATATATTGATTATTGCCAAAAGTCATTCTGTCTTTCAAATATGCTTACTCAATTTTGAGTGGCACACCAATCACTGTTTCTTAATTCTGCTGTAATGATGTTTTCCAAAGTGAACTGCTTACACTTTTCTGAAAAGAGATTTTAATACATTTGGGGTTTTTTTTTTAATTACGAGAAACAAGACAAAATAACCCGCAACAATTTTAGCTTAATGTATTGATGAATGGAGATGTAAAACCGACCAGATTGAAATGAGCTATATAGAAATTGTATTTAGGAATTTTACTGCATGTTATTTTCCTTCAGATGCAATTGAATAAATACAAAAGGAAGAGATAAAGCCACATAAAAATTCAGACTAAAGCTGATTGGAAAATAAGAGGCTTGGAAGAAAACACAGCCTTGGTGCAAGGACTGTTCCTGTGTTCCACCATAACATTAATTTTTTCATGAAAAGTCGTCACCAGCTGAAATCCAGACCCAGTCATATAAAAGGATAAAAGCCTAGGGCAACAAAGCAACTTTCATGGTGAGCAGCAAAAGCTTTGTCCAGAAGTGAAACCTTACCTGGAAAGATACAAAGCCCAGAAAGGGCTTTAGGGCTGTCAGGGCTGGCGTACTGAGCAGGTGATCAGGGCTTGGCATCAGGGTATGTGATAAACAGGCCAAAGGGAAGTAGCCACCATTTTATCAATAGTGGAAATCTGAGAGAAGACCTCCAGAACCAGCAGTATGAATCTTTACAGCTTGAATGCTGTTTTGAGGCCTGGGGAATTCACGTGTGCTTTCTCAGTTATGTACAAAAAGAAAACATGGCACATAATGACGGAAAGAGTGTGAAGCATGCAACTTTTTTTTAATTCTTGCGTCATCATTTGAGTTTCCCCAAATCCTGAGATTTTTCAGAGTGACACACAGAGTTTTTTTGCATCATTTCCTGCCTTCTGGCCTCACATCCTCCAGTATTCCTCGCGGTGATGAATGCTAAAATGCTATTGCTTTTGAATAATTACTAAATTGTTCATGTGATCCTGTAATTCCAACAGCTGAGTTTAAAGAAAGTGAATTTTTGGTATTTTGATCTAATTATGAGATTTGGAAATGAGAATGTGGCGTGTGGAGGTGAACAGATAATGTAATAACAGTGGAAAGCTGACCTGCTGGTTATGCATATGGAATAGAATTGAATGCAGGAGTAGGAAGGAATGAGTTTAAATACTAGAAGAGAGGACAAAAAGACACAAGAAAATGTGAAAAACCTTTATTTTACATTTGCTAGTAATCCAACCTATTTTAATGAAGAGATACAGAAAGTTGCTGAAAATGTTCAATAAAATACAAATTACATTTTTTATGACACTTAATAGCAGTCTCTTATAAAAGCATGTCATTGTCGGTATGTTTTTGAGTATAGTCTTTATAATATTCAGGACAACACTTATAGAGCACTTTCTCATAGCTAAGAGGTATAATAAAATCTGTATGAGTACTGCTTATGCATGTGCAGTTCTAAACTGTGATAAGTAGGATCAGATACCAAGCTGAATCATGCTAATTTATATCCACTGAAGGTCTGATCTAGAAGCAACCATTCTCCCGCCCTCAGTGGATTCCCTGTACTATTATATTAATTGCACTTCTTCAGCAGCCTAAGCATATAAGGCTCTGACAATGCACTTATGAAAACACAAGCCCTGTTCCAGAGCTTATGACAGCTATGCACAAGTGTCTCTGCTGTCTAGACTTTCAATAGTCCTTTCAATTCAGTTCTTGCAGATCTTTGTTCTATTTTTCACAGGATCCCAGCTTGCAGAAAACGCTGGCCATGGTTCTCCGTCCCACATAGGCTTTTTTCCCTCTCAGTGTCTAGCAGAACAACCTGGCCTGATCTCCTCACCTTCGCAAAACAACAGCCAACACTTACCAAATGCTACTCTTATTACTCTGTCAACATTTTTCTCTGCTTGCTGTTACCTGTTTTCCACCGAAGCCTTTACCAGGCCTGCAAAGAGCCCATCTCTCTAACTGCCTCCGCAGCTGGGCCTGTCATTTTGGTCCGACTTCTCCCCGGAATTTTGTCATCGCAGATGTCCCCAGGCCTCCTCATCGGGAAGTCACTGTCCTCTCACACACCTTCCCTCTGCAGTCCTCCTCCCTCTGCTCCATAGGCCTTTCTCCAGGAGCAGCGACCTGCAGCTCCTCCTCCTCCTCCTCACTGTGCATGGGCAGGCTCTTGCCCCTGTTTCGCAAGAGCCGCCAGCCCCCGTTTGCCAGCACCTCACCCATCACTGGCAGATCCAGGCACAGGCAAGGATATCATCTGCATGCTACTTCCAATAGGAACTCCAGTTCCACCATGATTTTATCTGTAGGGTGACTCCTATGGGTTGTATTATGCCTTAATTAAGCATCAAAGTATTTCTGTGAGTCATGTGAAAGACAGATATTCTTTTATTTCACAGATGACAGCTCAGTCAGCTGAATCCAGCACCATTCGGATTATGAATGGCACAATCATGAATACACTGTGGTATATCCTCCAACACTCATCTTTTTCCAGAACAAATACCACTTGATTTCTGATCTGATGCTTCATGTAATGACATGCCAACTGTATAACGAGTATGTTTGGTGTTTTTAAACCCTGGACTTTTTCCCCACCAAAACTTCTATTGTGGCTATGAAGATGGAGAGTGTCTCTTGGAAAGGCTCAGTTTTCATTTTCCTTTATTTTGCTAACCACTACACAATTTTAAGCTTTTCTGCAAAAAGAAAATTTACAGTGCCCATAGAATCAAAACGAGCGTGCTGCTGACTGAGTGAACATTTGATCAATGCATCAGAGCAAAGCTAAAGAGAAAGGCTAAAGAAAGAGGTATAACGTTTTAAACCTAGGCAGTAACATTGTTATGCTTACTTTGTGAGGCACTATTTTATGTAACAGATCCTTATTCCACTCTAGATGGATAACAACTGTGAATTATAATTTTATTTTCCACTTAGCGGAGCCTATTGACTTGGACTAGTTCTTGCCAGGGAACCAGTTTCATAATAAAGGCAGTAAATTCTGATTTTGTGCTTGTTTGATAATTAATAGTGCAGTGTCAGCAGCAGTGCAAAATGCAATTATGATTTTTTTTTTCTTCTGCAAGTTATAAAAGATGGGTTATAAGTCAATGACTTTATGCTGAGTGTCTACGGCACATATCATTTACTAAAATGAGTTTGGCAGACTCAGTGGAGGTTCCGTTATGTTTGTGAAGTTATGTGAGCAAGTCCCTCCCATTAACCCAGTGTCCTTGTCCTCAAGTGTAACTATACAGATATAGTTACACCAGCAACCATTTTTCCCCTCCAGTGGAGACACCGTTTATAGCAACACTGCTTTTCCATACTGCTAAAACAGTGACTAAAATGGGGTTGTGTGGGTGTCTGTATACACACTAGTTATAAATATACTGTATGTAATTATATAATAATATGTTTATCATAGATGGAAAAAAGAAGCACAGAAACGAAAATGCCATTTAAACTTGACACTATGGAATTCTTTTTCTTATCACCATCTTCCAGTATTTACCAAGGCCTCAAATAAAAACAATAGCCTTAGCCTGAACTAAGCTGGAGTCACAGCTCTAACAGATGGCTTTATCAGACAAGCTTTTGGCATAGACCAGACCTGAGCACCTCACAGCCATTAACGATGTGGGGACCTTCACAACACACTGAGATAAGCAAGTGAAATTCCCTGTGTGCAAGCACAAAGCAGGGAGTGAAGTCTTATTCCAGCCAAGTATGCATGTGCCTCTGAGGACAAAAGGCTACCTCCTTTGAAGGGACTTAGAGCCGTAAATGAAGGATTAGACCCAAGTGATCTACTGAGAAGTCAGAGGATGTTCACATGCTCCACCGTGGACATTTATGCCTTCTGCTGGACCAAGTAACTCTCCCAAGGCCACGTGTAGCAGAGTCAGGAGAACCTATGTGCCACTGCGTAACTCGCCCCTCAAAGAACAACTTCCAGCCAGCACAGATTCTGTAAACCGGACCTGTCCAAAATGAGCTCAGTCAGCAAGAAGCCATGCTAGCCCAACCGTTCAACAGCCTCTAGGGCTTTCTGTAAGTCCAGCTGCAGAATACTTGTGCCATTGCAACATACACAGTGCCTTTGCCATAGAGGCATATTTTCCCTGATTATTCAGAAAAAAAAAATAATTTGACAAATGGGGATTGCGTGACCAGTACTATGAATAACTAGCTGCCTTTCTTCAAAGACAACTCTGTGACAAATTGGCATCTGTTGTTAAAGTGACAAATAACTCTTTCCCCTCTGTAGACCTTCCCACCTGTTACTCCATGGATGAGCACACCATTTATGTGCTGCTAACAAACTGAAAGGTGCATAACTTCCAAAGTGACTGGGCTTTGTCAAAAAATTAAGGTATTATTTATTAAATGAGAGAATCAGCTATCCTAGCGAAAATTACAGCAACACAACCCCAGAGCTTAAGGCTTGGGTTACCTGCACATGTTGGCACCCATCTCCCTTAACTTAAGGCACAGTAAAGCAGGGACAGGACAATGCATGGCCCCACTGAAGGGACCATGCAGAGATGTTTTGACTTTGCAGCATTTCTAATCCTTCACCATTCTCCCAAATCTTCCAGCTCCTGTTCCTTCTCGCTCAGCCCCACCACCCCAGGCTTGCCATTCCCCCTCCTCAGGAACAGCAGTGACAGCAACGGTGCCCATAAGGCTTCAGGTCTATTTTTTATACTGACTGCCCACAGGATAAATCCACTCGATAATGCCTGGGAATTATTTGTGTGGTTATAATCTTACCTCCCAGATCATCCAGGCAACCTGGCTACTGCACCTGACTGAAGCTCGTGGACTTCCAAGGGCATAAGTTCCCCACATGTTATTTAAAATCTGCTGATATATGTAAGAGAAAGTCTGAGAAAGAAGTAGGTTAACAGAAGTCTGTATTATAGGGACCTTTCTTTCCTATAAACTACTATCAACCAGGGTGGAGAGATGAGGGAGAGGGGGGAGAGGGAGAGAGAGAAGGATGGTGGGAGGGGCAAAGAGAGGCAGGCTTGTTGGCTTTCTTATTTATTTTCACCTTTTAAAAAAGGAAAAAATTGCAAAACAAAAGAAGAAAATACTTAGAAGGCAAGGTTTCCATAGGAAAAAAATATTTTATTTTTTTAAGAACAAATTCAGTTTGAAACAGACGTGGAATGTGATTTTCATAATTTTCATTTTCTGGGAACTAACTGCAATGTGGAACTAAAGCAAATTTCAAACTTATGACCGGCTAGTTTTAAAACGGAATGAAACAAACAAACGAACAAACAAATAAAAAAAAAAAGAAATTATTTATAACTCAAGCATAATACTGTGTTACTTACAAACTGGACAAAGAAATTCTTAAATAAATATTCATGGTACACAATTTCAGCACAAATATGCGGCAATTTGGCAACCTTTTATACCATTTTTTTCCTCAATACAGTGCAAAGGGGAATGACACTGCCTTTAAACAAGCTGTAGCTAAATACATTGCAAAATTCAAATTTTATACAAAACATCTTGCTCGGACTTTATAAAAAACCAACATTGCTCTATATACACAATCTGGTTAAGAAAAGCCATTTTTGTCTTGGTTTCATGTGGGTTTTTTTATTATTTAAAAAGGTGAATAAGGCTACTGTAACACCCCAAATCCATACACAGTAAATCTGAACCTATTTACAGCATCTTCACTTCAACATGATGGTGCAAATTCCAAGTCGGGTGACTAGGGATGATCATACAAGCAAGGCATTTACAGTAACTTTTCAAAGCTGGACCAACGTCAAATAAAGGAACAGTTGGTAGATTGTCATAATTCTGCACCAGACACAAAAACAGACGCACAGTACATTTTTTTTTTTCAATTGGTTGCAGGTTGCTCTTGAGCTATTCGTTTGATTTTTCTTTTTTCACAGTTTAGTACATAAGTAGAATGTAGCCAACTGATGAAGCGTAGATTTGATTCAATAAAAATCAGGATCAGTAAGCCTATCTTTTCCCTTCCTCCCCCTCCCCCAAAATAAAATCTTAATGACTTACAAGAGAACCTTGTATGGATGGATTCACAGAAAGGAAGGGTTGTTGAAAAGAATTACATATGTACTGTAGTTAGTCACCATGGTAACCTTCCACAGAACCATGGGTTGGGATTTTTTTTGCTTTGTTTCTCTCTTTTGGACCAACATCCCAACATCATTTTCAGATTTGGGAAACAGAGAGAGTGGTCATTTCTATGACAGATTTTTTTTTTCCTTTTTTTTCTTTTTTTTTTTTTTTCCTTGCAGGTGCTCACCAGAGGTCTGAGAACCTCAAAATGCTGTTGCTACATTTTCTTTCCAAATCAGAAAGCAAAGTGTTACCATAGTAACATGACTATGTTAGAAACGTCTATTTGCATAGCACATATAAAAGTAGAGTTTTTTTGTTTCCTCCCCAGGGTGGGAGCTTTAGGGGAATAGCCATGCTAAAGAGAAAACTTTAACCTGAAACCCCCCCCTCTATGAACCTCAATGAAATCTACAGAACACATCAGCCCATAAGGCAAGGGAAAACACAACACAGAAAATAAATGCCGGCACACCTTGTCATTGTTAAATACGTGATGCAGTAACATTGATTTCCTGACATTTTGGGCCTTATATTTCCTAGTTTTCTCTTATGAGATGCTTTGGATTTTTGGTTTTGTTTTTTTTTTTAATATGCTCCCACTCTTATTTTTGGGTGGCTGATGTTTTTCCCAGAAGCAGTTTCTTTTTTCAAAAATATGTGTGTGTGTGTATATATATGCATATATATGCATATATAAACATATATATGTGTGTATATACATACACACACACACACACACACATATATATGTGTAAAATGATGACAAGTTAAGACTATTTAATTGCCGCAAATGAATTTCACATCTTCTGGTGTAGATTCTGTGCAATCTCAAAATATATATTAGTAAAAAAAGCAAACCAAAACAAAAAAGTAAGAAAGAACGAACGAAAGAAAAACTCTCACTTTATATCCCTTGTGTTCTATACACCTATTATAAATAAGACATATCTTCCTTCTCCATCTCAGTGTCATAATTTATTTTACTCTTATGGACTGCAAGAGGTTTGCCATATGTGCTTTAACTTTGCAACAGAGCACCAATGAACGGCTGTGTCAGTCACAGTACCGACACTCACTGTGCAGGGACAGCACTACAATAAACCAAAGTGTCAAAAGGCTCAGTCAGAAAGAAATTCTGTTTCACTTTTAGAGATGAGAAAGGTCTTTTTCACAACTTTACCGGTGATAGAATTACAGCTCATTTGACCCGTTGGCTTATAATCATCTTGGTCAGATTTGGCTCTCTGCTATTTTCTTAAATGCTTTCCCTGTGTTTAGTACAATGTGATAGTATAGCAGCTGAGTCCGCTTAAAAGTCATCCAAAGCAGACTATGTTTTCGCTACAGCTTCAAAGCTGTATATTTTATTGCCAGTACCACAACAGCCCTGCTCTAATACATCCTCAGCGGCCTGCTATTGTCTTGTCCTCTCCAAGCTTGTTCACTTACTAACAATACCCCTTTGTTCTACTGTATTGAAGGTACTATTTTTTTCTGCACACTGGTATTTGATAACCATGAATTCCTTCAAATGCAGCCCTAATCCACTGCGCGTGTTATTGTGCCTCCTACTTGCCTCTTAAAACTTAGCATACCAAAGTGCTGTGCTACCTAAATGTTTTTTTTTTCTTTTTTCTTCCCAGCTTCTATTTTTGAGGCAGCAGTATTCACCTGAAACTGCAGTCAGCCCTTCCCTCCACCACCCAGTCCTGCTCTTGACTTTGTTGACAGCCTAACTTTTTGGCTGGAAGGCTCCTTACTATCAAACACAATTTCTATAAATGCATTACCCATTCGAGTGAGGCTGCTGTAGCAGATGGATGGAGCACGGATCTCCAAACATTAATGTTCCATTAGTGATTCAGGAGGTGGAGTGAAAGGAAATCTTATGTGAAGGATGGCAGAGCCCCGGATAACAGAAACAAATGGAACAGTGACGGACTAAAAGCAAGAGAACTTTAACAAGTCTTAATTGGACACCAAGGTCTGTGTGACAAATCCAGTACGCACTGAGAGAGACACACGAAAGTCAGAAGATTGCATTTCAAGCTTGATATATCCTAGAGCACCTTCCCAGGATGCCTAGAGCTATTAACATCCACGGATCACTCCATCTTCCCTTGGCTTTTGTACATGCCTGAACGCCCGCAGCACATGGCTTTGAGGATGATGAATGTAACAAGAGTACAGCAATCAGAATGGGCATCTTCTACATAAAAGTCTTCCAGCTTTTAGTGAATACTTATTCACCGAGATAGGAATTCTACAGACTAGGTAAGCTGTCCAGCTTGCGTCGGCTCCCGGAGAAAGAGCTGTTGCCTTCTCCCCCCCTGTGCTTGAGTCAATGCTAGCGCACAAGGCATCATCACAAACCCCAACAGAAAGCATTTGACCAGTGAGTTTCCTCTACGACTCCACTGTACCACCGAGTTGGCTGTGTGTTTCTCAGACCTTGTAATAAATGTTTGCTGGACTCTGAGGAGGCATCTCTTGAACTATGTACACCGGATGTCCATAGTCGCCGCTGACCTTTTCATAGTGGGGGCAAAAGACACTGTCTGCAGTCCTTAGAGGAATGATAATGTCACTGGGCTCAGAACCATTGTTGTTGCCACTGCGTTTTGGGGTGGCTAACGTACTAAGTGAGAGAGTTGTCGTGTGCTGCGGGGAATGCTTCCTGTGTCTTCTCCGGTACTTCAACAAAAGAACCACCAAAGTGATGATGATGACGATGAAAATGATGCATCCTGATGCAATCCCTGCAAATAAGGCCACCTCTGAACCCAGTATACTGGAATGCCCAGCCTTACTGCCATCCGTGCTAGATCCTGGAAAGAACGGAAATACAACAGACAAAAGTTATTGCCATCCTGTGACCCATCTACGCTGCTTGAAAATGTGTAGAGTAAGCAAGACTGGAAGAATTAACTGACAGCTAAACTTTGACAAACCAATTACCCTGTTAGATAGCTAAATGCAAACAGCCAAAGTCAGCAATCAATATTAAACAAGACTTTGTGTCTGTTGGTCTCACTTTTGTGGTGCCTCCAAACCACCCTGTTTCATACATCATCATCCATCAGCGGTGAGGACTGGCACTGACAAGGCAGCCTTTGATGCACACTGCATCTTTTAACAGATGCTGGCCAGCCCCAGGCAGCAGAGCGGGGTGGGACAGGACTGCAAGGGGAAAATAACACAGGGAAATGACAATTCTCAGGACAACCGGTACTGTTCAGTGTCACATCGTTCTTCTGCTATTTTATCTTTCGCATAGTAATTTAAGTTAAACCGTCCTTAGTGCCTCTTTAGGTGGACTCCTCTTGCTGGCACATGAAGCAAAGGAGCTTGAGGCAGTATGCGAGATAGGCAAAATGGCTATGGCATATATCTGTATGAGCTTACATTTACTTAAAACACCACCATGCATTTGGTAATCAGGAAAAGCTCATGTGCTGAACAGCCTGCTGAATATTTGGTGCCATCACACTGTCATATTATTTGTCACAAAAATTAAATAAAAGCTCACTTGGCACTTTCTCTCTGGAAAATTTGAACCAGCTACCCTCTCTCGGTGCTCACTCACAAGTGGAAGAATGCTGCAGATGCTACATCCACATAACTGTAAACTTCTACTGCAACCTCTGTAGGAAATGGCTGAAACCTGCCCAGTGACTGCCATGTCAAAGATTCATTAGCCCAGTAACTAATGACAGAGCTAGCAAGGAAAACCTTGGCCATTTTTGGGAACCCCAGAATCAACTGCCAGGAAGTTTTTCTTCGCAGCATCCCCAATTCACCAAATTTTCTTCCAGACACCTTGGGTCTTACGAGATATTTTTTTTCTTGTTTACCTAATGCCTGAAATATATCCTGAAGGTATTTGTTTGGAACCACCCGTTTACCTTGTTTAGATAACTATTTAAAAAATTATACCTTTAAATTCAGTGAAAGATCAGCCATTCATGTGTATACTTTATATTTGGTCAGTTAAAAGATCAGGACATTAATTATAGATGCCTTGAAATAAACTTTATAAATGGCTGTCGAGAACCACTTGATAATGTATTATACAGGAAGAGAAAGAAAGACTTGTTCATCTGCCAGAGTACTAAAAGTAAGGCAGCATTTACCATCATAAAGCTGCTCAGTGAATGTCCTATCCAAAAACTTTCCTGTAAATGAGTGATGTTCTCACAAGATGTAATTAACTACTTCTGCAGAGTGGAAGAGGGGAGAGAGCAGCTGTTGCCAAAACTTGCAGCTTCCAGACACTACCCACCAGAGCATCAGAACTGGCTTTTGCTTCATCTCAGTACAAAAATACTTGTCCTTCTGGCACTTCAGTGGTAAAAGAAAATGCAGCTGGGGACAAAGGAGGAGACTCTGCCAGAGCCCCATCCCAGGCATGAACCCCACCGCACCGCACCTACCTGAGTGGTCCTTCACAAAGGGGCTGGTGGTGGAACTCTTCCCGTTGGTGCCAGCTTCCTGCTCAGGGCGCTTGGTGGGATCCGTGTGCCGGGGCAGGCCCGCCGAATTGGGATCTGGGGGAGAGAAAGCCAACTCATGCAGTTTCGGTGCTTGATGGTACAGAGCCTTAGAAGTCAGCTCTAGGTACCTCGTGAGACGCGAATGGCTTTGAACAGAAGAATCTTTATGCAAAGGTCTGGGAGATATAAAAGTACGTAAATTTCCTTTAAAAAGCAAAATGGTTATATTAGTTATTTCAGAGGTTTAAATTGTGAGGCCATCTGCAGAAAATATAGGGATTCCTGTAACTGGCAAGAAAAACTTTGCAGATGACATTTCACTTTAACTGAGGAAGTTGATTGAGTACTAAACCAACTTCTACTTAGAAGAATAATTCTTTCTTCTTGCACAATTGGTTATCTATATGTGAAAAGAGACAATGAACAAAAACCTCTCTGTAATCAGAATTCATAACAAGCAAACTATAGAAATATTAGCTTCCCTCCTTTCATGTACCTTAAATAATTTTGAACAGCAGAGTTGTGGCTTTTGTTTTTAAAATAAAAATAAAAATGACTGAAATACACTACTCCCAGGTGACCTTTCCTTCTAGGGATCTCTCCAGTGAAGAGATCTTATTACAGTAACCCTCCTCCTGTAGAAATCTGTCAGTAGCCGAGGAAGAGAAAATAGGCTTTGCTTTCAGACTATAAGGGAGAAATGACCACACTAGACTCGGCTGGATCTCTGCTCTACACCGCTAAAAGAAGCCTGAAGACTAAAAGGACACTGAGACTGATCAAAGTGATTTCATGAAACAGCAGATGATCTTTACCTTGTCCAACTTTCATGAGGATCTTCATGGTTTTTGTCTGGCACACCCCTCCCTCCTGGTTATCCAGGCCCTCCAAAGACCCATTTGATGTTGCTGATTAAAAATAAAAGAAAAATAAAAAAATAAAAATAAATAAAAATCAGGAAATCAACAGGCAAAGTGATGTGAACATGAGTGTCTGAAAGCAGAAATTCTTTCAATCTACTAGGACCTATTCTTGTTGCTCGGGCTGACCTATGGAAAGTTGTGAAATGTTGAAAGCCAAAGGAATGAATACATTGGTAAGTTGCACAATATATACAAATGGAGGAATGTGTTATCAAGGTTTCAGATTTACCCAGCAACTTTTTTTTTCTATGCACAACTGACTGACTGACTTGGACGAAAACACAGCACCTTGCTAAAAGGTGATCAAGTCTGCTGAAAAGGAACCTGGCAGTCTCAGAGGAGCAAAGCACTGAAAATTCACCCCTTTTTTCTCCCAACAATATCTTTATAATCACCACGTTACACCTGCTTCCTCTATTACAAATCTCCTGCTGGAAGAAGTGAACGCATACAAAAGACCCAGGTGAAAGCTGAGATGCTGCACTGATTGGAAAACCATTTAATATTTTAAAGTACAATCTCATTTTTCTCAGCACTGAGGAGGCTCCGCGGGGGCGGGGGAGAATGTGTTCTATTCTTACGGAAACCTTTTAGCTCATGCAAGCAAACGGGTGCTTTCCCCTGCGTTTATATCGTTCTCGCTTATCTAGGCACTCGCTGGAACCACACAACCCTGCTGCAAGTTGACGCTGCAATGCGATTTGTGCATGAAGCACAACTCCCTTGGAGAATCCAAAATTTTGAGTCACGGTCTAGGGGTGCGCCGCTGCTGCCAGCTGAGCCAGCTCTCGGTTGCAAACCCCCAACAGCTGCTGGAAAACTATTCAGCAGCTCCTCAGCCCTGGGCATTGCTGCCACTTCGCACTGCGCTGTGCAGCGGCGATGCTGGCCGGCGTCCGTGCCGGTGTCCCAGCCACGGTGGCAAAGCAGGCACGTCTGCCAACGGTGGACTCTGGCTTTGCTATTTAGGGAACACACTGGGGGTATTCTCAGCCTGGCTGTCCTGGGGGAGCAACTTGCACCATCATTTCTTAGAGCTGTTTATCCAAGCCCCAAAACACACGTACCAGCGGGTGCATGCAGGCGCACCGGCACCGGGCCACCAGCTGGAGAACACAAATAGAAAACGGGAGATAACGGAGCTCGCTGCTTGCCATGGCTGTGGTGAACTGCTTAAGCAGCACTTTCCTGACTCTGCCCCTCTCCTTTCAGCTCACGATCCAATTCAACCAGGGCTTCACACTGTTCAGATCTTTGTTTTTAATTCTCGCTCCTTCTCTTTCGCCCTCCTCGGGGATTTTCTTTCAAATGCGGCCTATGTATATTTCCTTTTTCCTTCACAATGTCTTCCTAGCCTCATGGCAGTATTTTTCTTCCTCTAATCTTCTCTCTAGCCGTAAAGATATAAACCCCATACTGCTGAACCCTGCTTCCTCGCCTTTGATCTGTTCCTTGTTTTTGTTCCACTCCTGCCTCTTTTGTGACAAACTCAAATTACAGCCACCATACAAACTTCCCAAATTGTTCTTTCTTTTCCTAAAATTCCCTTCGCCTCACATGTGGTCCCTCCCAGTTCCTCCTCTTGTTCCCTCCCCCCTGTAAAAACATGACAATGGCTGTACATGCAACTACTACTTTTTTTTTCCAACTTGCAAAGACTTTTTAAAATATAGAAGACCACAATGAGTAATTTAAGATAAAAGCCAATCTGAAATGTGCCACTGAATTGCCAGGCTCAGAAAATAATGGAGACATATAGTTTTGTTTTCTTTTGTTTTTTTCCAGAGGGAAAAAAAATCAATACTAAGAACCAGTTCTGGACATAAATCAAATGTGTCTTTGCTGAAAGTGTTTTTTATGACCTATTTGCCAATGTACCAGCACAAGGACAAGGGAAAAAAAAAAAAAAAAAAGGCAGTAAATAGAAATACCAAAGCTGAGCATCAGCTGAAAGCACAACTAATAAACACTGACTTTGTCTTGCAGTTTTTGTTATTCTTAGTTTGTTTTTTAATCGAGGCGATGGGGGCTCACATCTCTTTAAACACCTTCTACTTGATTTTAATTGAATAGGGTGCTGCTGCTTCTTAACATCAATGCCTTTTTATTCTTTAAAGGCCTATCCATTTAACCCACAGAGCAGGAGACCTCAATGAGATGCAGAGGATGCAGTCTGACCTCAGTACAGAATGAGAAAGTAAGACAGCAAAAAGAATGCAAAATTACTTCAAATACAGTCTCCAAACGGGAAGGCCCAGATGTACAATGAGTCTGGTTGTGTGCCTACGCGAGCGCAATCTGCCTCGCTTGCTCGCTAAAAGAATGCTTTCATAGCTTTGATGTCAAATGAATGAATTTGCAGAAGTATTCACTTTTTCCACAGTTCTTCAAGGGGTTTTCAGAAAGCCTACGTTATAGCTCACAGTACAGACTGCTACATCCCGAGGAAGGGGGAATTTTCAAAGAGGAGCATTTCAGTGACAGAGCAAAGTTTCCATCTCAGCTTCTCCCTGTAATTAAACCGACAATTACCCAAGGCCACTGGAGGAAATTATTTTTCAAAATTCATTAAGACTATCGAAATATAACCTCACATACCCCTCGTGTACCAGGGAGAAAGTGGGTAGTTTTAAACACATCGTTTCAAGCTCTGAAAAGCTGCATGGAGAAAAGAAGCAATCTGGGACATCAGAGGGAGGAAACAGAGTTTCATACTGCTAATGCCCCTTGACAGTTTAGCGTGCACAAGTCAAACAAGAGAGCAGGTACAAAATATTCCTCAAACACTTGCCGCTGCCGTTCTATATTGATCTCCAAATGAAAATTATACCCACTATGATGTAAGCTCCTCCACCGCACTTATGCTTCTGCAGGAAAGTGACCCTGTACCTGGAGCTCTGCTCACACTGAAAGCTTAGTTAGAAAAAAAGAAAGTGTCTGTGATAGGAGTTTTGGGTATAAACACAGAAACATAACACAAGTTTCTTGTGTCTAAAATGGAAATGCTACTCTCTGGTGTGTTTATATGATCAAATTTCAGACCTTCATTCCAGCTAATTTTTATATACATATACATAAAAAAGAAGAGATTTGGGTTTTTTTATAGTTAGGTCTAAATATGGATATATTTTAGAGGCAATTGCTCACACAAGAACTACCATATATGGCCCTGTGCTAAGAAGACTAGATACTACTTAAATATTAACCTTTATAAACATAATTAATGATTAATATAAAGTTTCTCATGAGTATTAAATGTTCTCAGGACCCCACACTTCACTTTGTATTAATACAGCAACACAGAGGAAACTAGAAGTAAGTGCAATGTTGCTAAACAGGTAGCAAAATATTTTTAAACCTTTTGATGGATAGGTACCTCTGATTTTCTGAGACCTGTCCTGTTCCACTAGTGTCAATTGCAAAACTAATAATTACAGTCAAAAGCACATTAAATTATTCAGTCGACAGTTTATGCACACCCAGAAATAAACACATATAATCCCCCTAAAAACTCTATTAAGACTTTCTGACAAAATTGTAATAATTTATAGGCAATGTTTACAGCAGCCAGTCAAAAGTAATGTTTGAGCTCTGTACACACAGACACTCTGTGTCTGCATTCCTTGAATACAACAGCAGCTGCCATTTTAGAAGGAATATAAGATTGGGTTTTCAACTTTCAGAAAAAACTGACTTGTTATGAAATTACGGTTAAGAGTCTGCTGATACATACTTACTCTGGAGAAGCGAGAACATTTTCAGCTTCATAAAATACTGCCTTAACATATCCTCTCCCTTACACAAGAGGAAATTAAATTATTCAGACCAAAGGATTTCATTCCAGGTCTGCCTTCCCTTCTTTGAAATATATAAATTATTAAGAAAAAGAAAAAAAAAAACCAAACCAAAAATAAAACCCAAACAGAAAACCAAACCTGGAACTCATGTAAATCAATGTAAAATGTTTTACATTTATTTGCTTTTAAAACTTCACAAGTGTTGTTTATTGTACGAAATGCATTAGTCACAAATGCAGAGGCAGGGAACCAGTGAGTGAAAAAAAGTCAGCTGACAAGCATAGTTCCTGGCTACGATTCTTATACAGTCCCCATGGAGAGGAAGTAATATTACATTTTAATATGTCTTCATTTGATTGTTATTACTCTGCCTCCCAGGAGGCTAAGCCACTGCATGGATCTTGGCTGTTTTCAACCTATCAGGTTGGTAACATTGCTCTAATCAGATGGAGAATTAAGCTGCTGGATTTGTGCCTGTATATAGCTTTTCATTCACAAAGAGATTAGAAATGAAGGCACAGTCACAAAAATTCAACTTCCTTCACTCCTAAAAACACACATTACAAGATGAAAAAATGCTACCACAATTACTTACAAGAAAACACCAGCAGACAAAAATCTTAGCCTCTTAATTCTGCTTCAATTATTACCCATACTTTTATGTTTAACGATTATGAAAAACATTACCTACTCGCAAATTAAATGTCATATCCTTTGAACTAACACAACTTTGTAACACATTTATTTCTAGAGCTTGAATTTGAAATGGACTACATAGCTGAAGAGAGAAAATATGATCATTGTACTTAATTTTCCTGTGAAAACTAAATGGACCTTAAACCACAGACTATCGGAATGAATTACTGATGTCAACTGATGGGTGAGGGCAAAATTGGTTTTGGCCCCCTTAGCATGCAGGATGATAGAAGCAATTTGGCAATGTATGAAAGACAAATCATTGACGAGGTCATCAAGAATTAATCACTGCTGGTGTGGATCTGTTAATAGAAAAATAAGAATTACAGGTTTCATTGGGGTACTGTCCAATAGTAGTGATTTTCACCATTTTTTTCTTAAATACTGCTTGAATCCAGCATCAGAAATTGGGTTTCTCAAAATCTGAGCTAAATAAAATCAAATAACCCCACCCATCTCCACTTTTCCCCAGCTGTGCTTAGAAATGGCATGGAAAAGCCTAAACAGCAGCAAAATCCACGAAAGCTTTAGATCCGACTGTAGCAAGAAGTTATTCTTCAGGCAAAGCTGTACTTGATCTCATATGCACTCACAAGATTACTAAGCGCATGTGAAGCTTTTGAGCATTTTTTATTTTATTAAGTAATAGAACATTATTTTGGCCAGGCATCGTGTGTCTGTGCTCTGACTGCTTTCATCTGCTTTTGGTCCTTTTAATGACTCTCTTAGTAAAGCACTGAATAAATAATTCTTCTTTCCCATAAATTACCTAAATTTATGGGATGGGTTTAAGAACACCAGAAATCACATACTGCGAAACCACAAATCACAGATCACAACACAGAGGTTGTTTCTAGACCAGCCAGGGATGAAGAACAAGGCATGTGAGGTAATAGAAAGAGCCTTTTAATTAAAGGAAATTAAATTCTTTTTTTTTTCCCACTTAGTATCAATGCCAGATCTGCATGGAGATCTGATACAACCAAAGAAAATTGTTCAGGCCACTCACCAAAGAACAGGTAGCTTGGCAAACGCCATGTTGGGTGAGCTGCAGAAAGTTTAGAGAGAAGATGAATATACTAATTTCAACTACTAGCAACTAATGGTTTAGCCTTGCTTGTAGTGACAAAAAAAAATGAAACTGACACTGAAACCTTCACTTTTTAAAAAAATGAAATTTTCTTCCAGAATTTAACTATCAGCGGCCCCAAACCTGGACTGCAAGTGCTAAAACTTAAATGCATTATGCATAGCTGCACAGAGTACTGTCAATGGGTTGTCTGTGTTTCTATCTACAGCTATCCTCTGTTGAACTTTTTGTGCCTGAACAATAAAATCACATCCTAACTTTTCTACTGATCCTGTAGAGACAAAGAAAGGTTCTGTAATAAAAAAGATTAAAACCTGCTGAATTTGCTCGTTTAATACAATATAGGACACTGAGACACTAATGAAAAATGTTTAAAAACGGTTTACTGATAATTATGTGTTTTTCTAACATGTCTGGTTTTTCATCTGTGCTTCTGGCTAAGTCAAGGTGGCAGCAGAATTTTGAGGAGTTTCTCAACCTAAAGACCATTCAGAAACTCTCATTCTCTCAATCTTATTCCACACATTTCTTCAATTAAGGTAGATTTTTTTCTTAAACGCAGGCTTATGGAGTGTTTATAAATACTCTCCAAGCCAGCCTTTTTTCTCTCTATCCACACATGAAGCAAAACTTCTGTTGAAGGAAAGGAACAGAATTCTCCCTTCTTCTTTTCCATTTCTCATCTTTTTTGTTTTTTAAATCCTTATGTCACATGTCTCAGGATTTATATCTAAACAGGATCCATAAATTATATTCTGCTCAGTAAGTAAGCAGCAATGCCCTCCCCAGTCAAGCTAAAACCAGAACAAAATGAAGTAAAATAAAAACGAGGCCTTTTCTTGCCTGGAAGAAGGCAAAAGCTCTGTGGTGAAACTTTGGGATTCACTTTTCTAACCATTGCTCTAAAACGTATCTTGTCCAAATGCAAATGGCGTGAATTGTGGTACTTAGATGGGACTCATGATATAGGGGTCTTCATGTAATTCCCCATAAAAGTCACCACTCGTATTCATATGTCAAAAAAGGGCCAGATTTTATTACTGTTTCAATTTTTGGGGAGGGCACAATGTGGAGGACACAAACAAGACAGAACTAATCAGTTCTGTGCTGTAATATACCTTGGTATATACCAACTGTTTAATTCCAGGCACGCCTCTGGAACTCCGTAAACTCTCCTTCCTGCATCTCATGTCATCCGACTGAGGAGGACCATCCAAATATTAAGGACAAAACAGGGAGAGAGTTCTTGTAAAGCTTCCTACATTCAGAATGATTCTATTAATTCCAGGGAGACATGGCACCATACAAGAAGAATACAGGTGGTAAAAAAAAAAAGCCCTTTACACCAACAAGGTCTTTCCGTAAAGGGAAAAAGAGACAGCGACCAAGACAGAGTTGGAAAGTATCAAAAAAGCTGCGAGCTCCAACTGGTTTCTGCTGCCCATCATTTTAAAAACAGCACCACTTTATCTCTGGGTTAAGGAATACCACAGATGAAGTGTACTACAGAGTAAATTACTTGCTGAATTATTAACCATTGCAGAAGGTCACAGCATCCACCCACCCACAACAAAATCCTACTTGCTTCACTGCTGTTAAGTGTCCCTTTTCAAAATTCTCTTGGAACGATTGAGGGTTTATAAAAAAAATAAATAAATAAACCCATCTCAACACTGTATCACTATGAATGCAATTTAAGTCTTTCATTACAGTTAAGCATTTCTAAAAGTATTTCAGTTCTGTATTTCACATACTCTGAGAAATGTTGTCAGATAATGATCTAGTGCACACATGGTTGCTTCTAGTTTACATAAACAAATTATATATTTGTGAGCACTGAAGCAACTGTGGCAGATGTAAGCCCACTAATTATGATGTATTCAGCGTATATCAGAAAGTATGCATCCAAAACAGATTACTAGCTAGTTAACTTCACCAACCACAAACAGGTATTTTACGTAAGTTTATCCTTTCTCCTGGCACACTACTGGCAAAAGCCTCATGGATGGGGAGAAACATCTCCCTGCTGCCACAGCAAGCTTTGCTTAACAGCTCAGCTGAACAGAACTAATAGAATTAGCGAGCATTCAGGTTACACTGATTGTTGCTAATGACAAGCGGGCTTGCTGGAAACAAAAGCAGAAGCTTTACCATTAAATGAGGACCTATTTTCTGTACCGCACAAACTGAACACCACTCTTCAAAGGATGTTCATCTGCCTTGAAAATCTCTCTGGTTACTGTCTGTAGCACTCGGATAAGAAAGGGTTATAGCGAAAGTTCGTATTAAATAAATAACAAACCTCTTGCTCATTCTACTGTCACTAATTGCATGCAATGATATTAATGACCCAGTAATTGCTATACGAGTAGCACTGAAGTGGAAAACATCATTTTGAGGCAGAGTTCATCTCTAGGTGGTAGGACTTCACCAGTGAGTGAGTTAATGCCTAGTGACAGTTTAGAATATAACACTATAGACGAGAAAATGTGCCAGTCTCATGGTTATAACAGTTTAGATGGACATGACGTTATTTGCTTTGACCACACAGAGTCCAGGAGTAACCCCAATAAAGTGCCACAGTCAGTTTGCCCTATAGATGAACCTCATTCCTTTCAGGGGAGATGCTCTGTACTATAACAATCTAGAGCAATTTTCCACATGTTTGCTTCAATAAAAGAATACCTTCATCTCCTGCTTTTACATCAAGCACAACAAAAGTGTGCTTTATTGCAAAACACAAAAAGCTATTTACATCATCTAACTATCCTTCAGCAACACAGAGTTTGGCACCTTAGTACCGAGATCAATTATGGTACTATTGGATGACTGTGCACTTGGCAAAATGATCAGAAGTTAAGCGCTGTTTTGATTGTGGTATGCTTTTGTTTGCGTTTCAACTTCAAAATACCCACGGAGCAAAACTTAACGAGGGAACATTGCCGAAATAAAGTAATCTGAATTTCCAAGGTGCTACTGGACCTCTAGTTCAAATACTCGCCATAAGAAATTAAGGGGTTTAACTTCTTTAGAAATTATCACATAGACACATCTCCATCCATTTTAAGAAACTCCAATAGGAGAGGTATGTTAATCCTTCAGTGTTTGGAATTTTGAAAGGTCATGACTAGACAAGAGAACCGATACTTTTAATAATGGTGTTTATACAGTTTTTAGTATTTCACTAGTGTTTAAATAGTATAACTTTATTAAGTTTTGGGGGGTTGTGGTGGTTGTTTTTTTTTCAACACGAATTAATTAATTAATGTCTTGATTCTGCTACTAAATCTGCTGTGGCAGCCTCTGGATGGCAGGCGGAATAGAGTTTCAGCACAGGCTGGGGCCAAACACCTATAAAGGCGCTTTGCAGGAATGGCATTGCGGGTCCTGGGGGACACGAAGTGGACCGTGAGCCAGCAGCGTGCCCTTGCAGCAAAGGCAGCCAACTGCCTCCTCAGCTGCATTTGGCAGAGCGTTGCCAGCAGGCAGAGGGGGATGATCCTTCCCCTCTGCTCAGCACTGGTGAGGCCACAGCTGGAGCGCTGGGTGCAGCCACAGGCTCCCCGACGCAGGACAGGCAGGGACTTGCAGGAGCAAGTGCAGTAAATGCTCATGGAGATGATGAAGGAACTGCAGCATCTGTATAGGAGAAGCTGAGGACTTGGGACTGTTCAGTCTGGAGAAAAAAAGGCTCAGGGGGATCTTATCCATGTGTATAAACACCTGGTGAGGGGAGTAAAGAAGGAAGGGCCAGGCTCTTCTCAGTGCTGCCCAGCGACAGGACCAAAAGCAACAGGCACAAACTGAAATACAGGGAATGCTGTTTAAACCTGGGAAAAACTTTTTAAATGCGAGGGTTGCCCAGGCAGGCTGTGGAGTCTCTATCCTTGGAGATATTAAAAACTCAGCTGGACACTGTCCCGGGCAACTGGCTGCAGCTGAGCCTGCTTGAGAAAGGGCATGAGCACGGGACTAGATGATCTCCAGAGGTGCGGTCCAAACCCAACTATTCTGTGATTCTGCGATCAACCGCACTGTTGTGGTCTAATGCATTTATGTGCTAACGTGAAATACTTGAAAAATAAATCCTTCTCTGGCAGGATTTGGATTCAGACTTGTTTCTCTCACAGCAGCTCAGTGAGCACATAAGCACTAGTCTGCTGCTGCAGTTTAGTTATTTTTGCTGCCTTCATCTGCTGAACAGAAAACAGATAAATCATGCTAACAAAGATCCAAACATACTTTTTAAAACCAGCCTTATCAGCCTAATACGGACTCTTCTCCAAGAACTGCTAAGACTACCTTAAGCCTAATCCTGCTTTTACTCCCAGAAATATTTGCATGATTTCCTTGGGACTGAAAAAAAGCAACTGGAAGACTGCCCATTAGGGCTTAGTTTTACAGTCTGATTTATCAAAAATAAATCCTAAAATATTCTTCCTCCAAAGTTTCCTGGATTGACTGAAGTCTGGAAAGAAAGTTCAAACTGACACTTAACCCTGTTTTTCAACCCTTTCAACCCTGTGTTTTAGCTAATGCAGTTCTCAGACAGAAGTACATTTCCCTCCAAGCCAGCTACGTAAAGACTTTAATAAGGCAAAAAATTTCAAGTATTAAAAATCAATTTCATTAAAGCCTTTATAATTGCTTATGAAGTTCCTGGTCTTTTATTTGAGGACTTAAAATACTGTAATATGTAACAGATATAATACAAGCAACTGTATAAAGTAAAGACAGATCATCCCACTTGATGAGATAAATGCTCGTCACCAAACTTGGGAACAAAATGAAAGGTAAATGTGTTTCAGTATACTAGTGCACTTCTAAGTTTCAGTTTAGACAGATACTTTCCTCATAGCATGGCATGTCTCCCCAATACACGCCCCCTTGATTTAAACAGTTACTCATACCCTGCATATAAAGCATAAAATAGACACTCAACCCAACCCGCTTCTGCATGGAGTCCTATTAAGGATGTATATGTAAATCTAAGAACATATACAACTTGTAGAAAATCAGGGTTTAAGTTGTTTTTTGCAAAGCACTTCAAGTCTCCCTTATTGTTGATATGCATACGACACATATAAAGACTTCTAAGTGAGAATATTGTATGTCTTTGTAAATGTACTGTATTTCCAGTTTTTATAAATTGTTTATGAGGAACTAAAAAAGAAGGGAAAAATAAATAGTGACTAAAAATATTGAACAGCTTCCTATGAAATTTTAAAACCTGTTTAATTCCTGCGTATTGCCCTGAATAACTCTTTCTTCCAGTCCGAATAATTATTCTTCATTTTCATCTGATTCCATATCTATCCAGAATACTTGGGGGGTGTGTGGGGGAGGATAAATATATTTTTTTCACAAGATGCCATCAATTAACAAACCGAGCATTCCTATCTTTCATTTCCTTCCCTTGGGAATAGAGAAATAATAACAGATTTCCTGCTGAACTATCTCTGTCTACTTTAAAGGAGATTAACGGTCGGTATTGCCTAGGTAATGGCACCGAATATGAACAAAGTCCATCAATCTAAAATAGCCTTATTCTCTTACAAGACCTGTGTGGTCTGGGACAAAACCCCAAAGGACCATGACTCCATTAATCCTGTAGGTCTTAGACTTTGCTAGAAATCTGAAGCTGCACAGGCAGTGATTTTTTCCTCCAATAATATTATTTGTATGAGCTGTATTTATATTTAATGCAACAAGAGCTAAGTGGTATTGCTGATATATCTCTTAAAAGACTCTCAGCAAAGTCAAAGACTGACCTCTAGATATCATTTTACACTAAGAAGAAATCATATATCCAATATTCTGAGGAAGGAGGAGGAAAAAGGAAAGAAAAAAATGTGATCTTTGTACAACTGGAATCAGGGTGGCTATTATCACATAGGTTTTCATTAACACCACCACCACCCAAAAATAAATAACAATAGATTCCTGAACCACTGAGCCTTTAACAAAAAGCATGGAAAATGTCTTTTTTGCAAAAGAAATGGAATCGAAATTCTGATACAGTTGGGAATCAACTTCCAAACAAAGGACAACCTACTGTTCCCTTCCAGGTAGCTCTCGCTAGGTGTTTGGGAGGTGGCAGGGGGCTGCAGACTGAAACCTGCCTCAGAGAGGTGTCAGAATGCCCAGCCAGCCAGACTAGCCAGCGCTTAAACTGTTTGGTCAGAATACTAAAATAACATTTTAATGTAAATCTATTTGGCCATGCAGAGAGATTTATTCTTCCCAGCTGGACCGTATTTCAGGGCACAATCTATATTGTCCTTTAATGTGTTCTTCCTCAGACAGTTATTGCCCTTTAATTGTAACAGAATGACAAAGTGAAAACATAAAAAGCCTTGTGATTTTTTCAAGCCCGGCTAATGCTAAAGTTTCAGAATGACTGTTTCAATTTTAAAAGCCACAGTACTATTAAAGCAGTTATCCAAAATGTAGTGCTACTAGCCAGTATAAACCTTTACATCAGCCAGGGATCAAGTGTGTGTGTGTGTGTGTGTGTGTGTGTGTATAAACATATATGTATATAAACATATGCATATATAAACATATATTTAAAAACATATATAAATATATGTTTTTTACTTTAAGCCAGAGACCAATTACGTAAGCGGGTCACTTGAAAAAAGTTGACAAAAAACATTTAAAGAAAGCTGCCTATTCCATTTTGCCAATGTCAGAGCCACTGAGCGTCATTAGCTCAGCAGGCTTCGCTAGTGAGGTCACAGGCAGAGCAGGCATTTTAGAGGAACCTTTTCTAGGACCATTCTGTAGCCCCTTCCCAAGTCTCAAGCCATTCTTTTACAAATTTCAAACAGGTGAAGACCTCATTGCAGGTGACTTATTTTTTAATGCTGATGATGCCAGCCCATAATCCTGATTTTACTTATGCAAAAGAAGAGGCGAAGCAAGCAGGGTACATGCTTTCTTGGCCAAACTATCTCAGGAACGTGATGGTGGCTGGAAGGCAAGCGGCACTGCTCCATTCCCTCTGGCGTAGCTTCCCGCAGGCTTCCCCAGGGCGCCCCCTCAGTGCAAACCCAGGGTACCACAGTGCTCTCTATGCCCTCTGACTGAAGGCCAGGTTTGTTGGGAAGGGTTCAGGACAACTCCCGTTCACCGAAAGTAAACATCTTTGGCATATTATGTATGCTTGTACTATGCTAACGCATCTCCCTCCTGTACAAGAAATGCTGCATGAGAGAGGTGCTGAAGCAGTTACACCACGACCCAAGTACTTGCAGATCGAGTACTGAGGAGATATTCATTGTTCATTCTGAGCGACCCACAACAGCAGCAAATTATACTTCATTCCCTAACCATGCAAAGACAGAAAAAGACTTTTTAATGCAAGCATCAGAGCTGCAAATCTGCACACCCTTCTTCTGCTTAACTTTGCCCTTCGCGCTGATATTTATGTTGTTGGGCATGATGTATCTTCCTTCATGCATCTGACTAAGGGTTTTGTTAGAGGCTTATGATATGTTAGCTAATGGTCGCATATTTTAGAATAATCTAACGTTAATACTTCTGAGATCTCAAGTACATTTGACCTTCTCCAGTTCTGCTGAAAACAGGTAACTGTAGGAAAAGAATCTATTAATTTCCGAGGAACCAAAAATTGATGATAGCAGAGAAAAGCAAGGACACTCTGTTACATCATTTATTCACTTTCACAATACCATTCCGTATCATCTTTCCTAGTACTGCTGTTCACAGAATTAACTCTTTGGATCCTGATACTCATATTGAGGAATATCTTGCCAAGGAATGGATTAGATTATTTTTTGGTTAAAGTACCATTAAATGTAAAAACAGGTATCAGAAGCTTATCTACATTTTTACTTTTTCAAAAAATTGTGATTTGTGGAATGAGAGAAGTTGCATCTTTCATATGCTTAGACCGGGGAATTATCGAGTAGAAAAAATACCCTTCTGCTAAACCTATCATGAATACATCTGGATGATGTAAAATTATGGCTTAAAAATTCCTGTACAATCACATTTCCCTAAAGGTACACAGGGTTCAGGAAGCCGCTTCATCCTGTATTATAACTCCTCATCCCAAAATTACTAACCCCCTAATCTGAACAGAGATTTTACTGTTTAATGCAGCTCCACAAACCACATACTACTACCTTAGAAAAACAAACCGTGTTTTCAAATAATGGCAAGATGATAAAAGCAAATGACGAAGCACAAAACATTTAAAGGGCTGACGACAGCCTGACAGCATAAACAGCATGAGATTAGGCTGTAGACACAGCCATAGCGAGCACTGCAAAGAAGCTGAGCTCAGTGAACTCCTGCCTCAGGTTTGTTTGATACCCCTTAGTTGAGGGAATACAAGATCCCTAAATACTTCAAAATCAAAAGCTGGCGCATAAAATGCATCATTGCCTTCACTTCATGGAACTCCCACCCTCCTGCCAAAAACCCCAACAAATCAGGACAAAACTCTGAACTCCCAAACAAGCAGGAAAGGGAGGGAGGGAGGGGAAAAGGGAGAGAGAGGGACTGAGAAAAAGCAAGCAGTATCAGAGTCAGTGGGAGACCCGGTGCATTCCCCTTTTGGGCCCAACCACACCTGTTAAATTACAGGTGTGGGAATAGGGATGTACACAAACAATTTACGGCCTGATTTGGGTACATGATTAAGATGCATTATATTACTAATAAAAATGACAATAAACATCCTGACTACCAGAACTTGTCAGGCTGTGTCAGGTCATGAGCTTTTGAACACAAACTGTTAACATCCTATCTAGCCCCAGCATCTCTGTAAAATGGTGTCCTAACTGAGCCCTGGCCTAGTTTTCTACCCCTGTAAGTGTCTCTGAGACCGTCATCACTGAGTTCATTGTTTTCTCCCTGAATGATAGAAAAGCGAGAGTTTTAGCTTCGGGATGGCTGGGTTTTCAGGGATTTTTTCTTTTTGTCTGACCTATTAAAATGTATGGGTCCCCCTGCTGCAGCGCAGTCAACTACGCTAGCAATATAGTGATAAATTAGCCATTTGTTTATGCCAGAATGAGCAGGGAAAGTAATATCCTAAGGCCCTGCAGTATTACTGCAAGGCCAGTGTGATTTTTTGGGGCATTAAGCTGAAGGCTGAGCAAGTTCTTTCAACCAAACTATGCTGTAATCTTCCAGGAAATGCAACGTCTATTATGTCTTATTGCTATAATGAAATAATTATACAAAACTAATGAAAATGAGACATATTTAATAATTCTCTGGGTAAATCCATGACAGAGATATGACAGAACTGACAGGGTACCAGAAAGCTCCATTTGTGCCCATAATTTTCAGGTAATAATTGTAACAGTGCCATTTGTTCCACTACAGCTGGTCTGCTGTGGATGTTTTTAAAAGCAGCACTAAATACTGAACATATAAAGCCAGCTATTTGAGTGTGGTCATTTTTATGCTACACATTTTCACTGGAGTTACAGACAACTATATCTCAACATCTAATCTTGCAGCTTTTACCCTGGGAAATTCTCGCTGGATTTCAGTGGGAAGTTTGTCAAAGTATATGCTGTGTAAGTGGGATCAGGTTTTTATATACCCCCACAGAGGGTAGGAAGCACCTACATTAAGTGATCTTTTTATCAAAACTTAAAAACAAAAACATGGTGGTTTAAATCTCCCACAACTGTTATTTAGTAATTTCTACATTTAATATTTAATACAGGATTTCCTACTTAGTTTCTGTGACACACAACCTGTTTTATACACACTGTGTACCGTTACAGATATAACTGGGAAGTGAGCACTAATTCCTATCAAATTCACTTCCATTTCCATTTTAAAAGTACTTGCTCAGAGCACTTGTACAATTACTGATATTTTTAACTAAGAAGATAAGAAATATTTAGAGTGGCAGACATTATATGAAATGGTTATCAGCCCTCCAATTTTCAAGGAGGTGGCAGAAATAAGACACACCGGTACCCAACTTCATTGTGACTGCAGATAAGGCAATACACGGTATTTGTCCATCTCCTAGTAACTGATGATCTTTGCTCAAGCCTTCGCAAGCCCCCATGGGGCTAAATGAGATCTACGGGCCATAGTATAACAGTGACAAAACCTAAGCTAATGTAAATTGTTGTCATGCTGCTAAGGAATCAGTTTATGCTAACTCCTGATTTACACCATTAACTTTACACATCCTAAGTAGTTGTAGTAACAGTGGTTACCTCCAGACTTGCTTTCAGCCATACACCCCTTATCAGACTAAAACTCACACAAAGTTTATACTGTAGGACACAGGACTGTGTCATGCACATTCTTTTTACAAGTCCAGGACCATAAAAAAGGAGGAAACTTAAGATCGTGTTAGCCTAGGTTTTGCCAAAGAACCCTCCTAACTACTGTATGGACAGAATAGGTATGTATTGCAGCTATGCATGCTCAACTAGAGCCCACCAGGAACCCTTGTGGGGAAATTACACTGTCAAAGTTGGCACCAAAGTGGCCAAAAGGTCACCGCAAGAATCCGTGGACCACTTGGAGCACTGGCCAGCCATCTCATGTAGGATGGTTCAGCTCAGAATGGCCAGGCTGCCCTACTCCTACTCCCGGCATAAGGGCACCCGAGGGCAAGGCCAATAGCATGGTACACCACCAGTGCTGCGAGCAGGAAACACATCACGGTTCAAGCTGCACACCACTTTCAGTGTGAATACAGGACACAATCTTGTGAACAAAAGGAGAAGCCCTTTACAGGCATAGAAGTACAATCTAATTCGCTTTACACAAACCAAGGAAAAAAAAAAGACAGAGGCCCCATAGAAGTCAGGAATAATGTTGAAGATACGCTGGCAAGAAAATATTTTCAGAGAAAAATATACAAACACGTTCACATTCTTCTAGTTTGCTTATAATGTACAAGACAACATACAAAAGAACGAGCAATTATATTTAAAAGAATGAGCAATTGATATTTTGAACTTACATATGACGTAATAATCTTTGTTCTTCTGAAATTCCAGGCCCCAGAGATTAGGACTGAACTCTTGAAACTTGATGGTAAACTTAACATCTTGATCTGGCTTGGCACAGTTGAGTAGAGGTGTATTGTCCTTTTTAATAGCACAGCTATCTGCTTGGTCTTTATCAACCATGTAGACCTTATAATATTCATACTGGCCAACAGTTTTAGAGTCCACCTTTGGGCATATAATATCCAGTTTGTCTCCTATCTGTGGATATAGTACCAATCCTTGTCCAGGAAGGAATCTAAAACAGAAAAAAAAGGAGGAAAAAAATAAAAAGGGAGAGAGAGAAAAAAAAAAAAAAAACAGGGAAAATGTGAGACAAGTGATAAAATCTCATCCAGAAAAGTAGCAATTGCAGTGGACAGACAGGAACAAACACACAGTTTCCAAAACCAAAATGACAGACCGAGCAAACCAGATCTTAATAGTTTGGGCCTGACTCAATTTAATATCAACAAGATGTTTATTTAGCTCTTGGAAATTACAGATGGATTGAGTCTTATAGTCCTTATCCCAGTTCTGGGAACTCTAGTAGGTTTTGTGTCTCTGGCACTCACTGCTCTTTCTTCCACACTTAGCCATTTACAGCAGCTAGTACAACGTCTGGCGGGCTACGATCCTGTTTTTCAGCTTTGGTAACATTTCTACTATTCTTGCACATATTTTGCTAATTTTGGACACGGGGCAATGACAGAAATACTCTTTCAAACCCCATGAGCAGCCATGCAGAAAAGGAAACAGCTTAAACTTTAAGAGTTAACGACATATTAAGATGCTGATAGATATTACTAGTACAACACAAAGGAACATCAGTCACTCACCAGGATCATGCTTACAGACCTGGGGTGGACAGAGATATACCTGACCCAAGGACCACACATGCTTCTGATAAAACACTTTTCCAAGACAGTGTGACTGCCACACTGCAATGGTTTCTTCTCTTCATAAACTCCGCCGTTACCATCACAATTTTAACTCTTTTTTTTATTTCTTGTGCTACAAGTGAAATATGGGTGTGCTTCTGCCTTAGTATGGAGGAAGACTTCTTACACAAACTGGCAGTGAGCTTTAATGTTTGAGGTTAGGCTCGATATTGTATCTTTCCTACTCGTATTAATTAATAGGCAAACTTCACCACCTCTTCACGAAAGAAAAATATAAATAATTACTTGTAGCATTGATTCATCCACAGAATGAGAAGCCTTGTTCTCACAAGGAAAAAAGCCAGAGCAGGTTTGTTTGATTCTTTCTCTGTAAGATATATTTGTTCCAATTAAGGCCAAGAAGTGCATGTTTTAGAACTACAGCCAATGACACAACGTCCTTCAATGCACAGACCTAAAAGACTGACTTTCTTTCCTCTTTCTCCTGCCTGCCAGCCTTTTCCAAAGATCTTCCTTAATGGAGAATCGGCCTGAAAAAACAACTGAAACAATTGCCGCCTAATGAACACCCTTCTCCAAGTGTTAGCATTTAAACAGCACATGTAGTAAATCTAGCTTATTCACAGGCAGCTTTCTTGGAAACATTTAAATTAGAGTATTAAGGCCCAAGCAGAACAAAGCTGCTGGCATCAGTGACCTCCAGCCTCTGGCTTGGCTAAAGGAGCCCACCAGCATGTAGTAGTGCTGGGGGAGAACTTATTAAATTAGAGAAAAGGATGATGCGACACCCCGAATTTTGAATCCATTGTTGACAACCGCTTGCTCCCACACAACACGAGTTTATGATCTGTGCTAACTGAGCTGGATTATTTTCACTCACAAAGCCTGTGTAAGAATTATATTTGTTGTGAAGCAGTACGTAGCAGGACAAAGACGTGTAATTACAGATTTAGGGAAAAAGAACAATGAAATGTTATGGCAAGAAAAGCGACTGTTGATGTATAAATCAGTGCGCTCTTTTGTGTCATTCAGTATAATTTCCAGACTACAGAAACTAGGCTTGGCTATGGCTGTTCAAACTAAGATGCACTGGAGACAGGGCAAAGCTGCACCGCCTCCTCCAGTTTTTGGATACACCAAAGGAATGCAGTGAAATGGTGAAACAAATGGAAAGGTGGAAATGCATCCTCCTTGGAGTCACTGGCCTGGTGAGGGATGACAGAGGAAGAGGCCAGCTCTGCAAGGGTGCTGAGGAAATGGAGGGAAGAAGACCCCAGTCAGCAAACATTCCCAAGGGCGCAGCACGGATCCTGACTCGGGCTCTTCTCGGGGATCAACTCCAGCCAAGCAAAGGCAAAGGGACAGGGTTTCTGAGCCAACCTCCGTCACTTGCGACTGACTTTACCACCTTGCCTGACCACAGTCCCACTTTACTTTGCTCCTGTGGGGCAGTGTTGCACCAGAAAGATGAAAATTACTCATATTATCCCATCTGCATGCCGGGACAAAGACTGGTCACTGTATGATCCCACTGCTGCAAATGTTTCTTCTTGCCAGTAATTCTTCTTTATCTTAACGGGAATGTGTAATATGAAACATATGAGATTTCAGAGGACCAGATCTTTGTTTTTAAATTAATCAATTTAGATTCCCATGCATAATAAATATGAAATTCATAAGGTTAGAAACGCGCACCTGTCTGTCATTATCAATAATATGACCTAAAAACTGCCCTGAAAAACAAAAAGCACTGATTCTAATTTTAGATTTTGTGTATATACATGTGTGTGTAATGAAGCAGCAGCGGTTTATGTCCTCCATGCAAACTCTGAGCGCAGACAGGATGGGCTCAGAGATGGCGTGCCAGGCAATCCTCGGGAACAGCTACCGGAGAGAAAGCACACTTGTGTGCCTTGGTTAAGTAGCCAGGAACTGCCCCGTAAAAGGTAGAGGACAGAACCACCCCCAACTGATAGCTAAAACACATTTTACATGAGCTTTAAACAGACACACTCATTAGACTTTATCACAGGGGAATATTGTCTCTATGGCTCTGAAGTCTGCACAGTTTGAGAACTGAACTCAGTAAATCTCCTTCCACTTGAGCTTCTGAACTTGTAGGATCTAACACTGATGGGATTAGGAAAGAAAAAAGGCTGAAATGAAAGGATTAATCTGAGAACTTGATTGTATTGAAATTTTTTCAACAGTTTACAGTTTTTATCATGACCTTTGCGAGAAAGATATTTTTCCAATTTGCTTTATTTTCTTACAACAATAAAGCACAAATGCGGCTGAAGAGAATACAAAAGTTTCGCCTCAGACATATCAGTTCGACCACAAAATCTATAGTGGCTGATTAGTAGTAGGCATTATTACTATCCCTGCATTTGTGTAACACTTTTGCTACTGTACTCTCATAAAGACCTTAAATAAATCATTTGCTGGGTACTAAGCATTTTCTGAAGCTATTTATTAAATGTCAGAAGGATTAAGACTACTGTTTTATGATCCTATTTTTGAAAACCTTATATCTAAAAACAAACAAAAAAAAGGACAATGTACATTCAGCCTTGGTAGAAGTTAACAAAAACTTTTAATCCTGAATCTTTATTTCTGCAACAGCTGATGTGTACTTAAACATTCTGGGGTATCATCAACACTTAACAAAATGTTTGCAGGATGGCATCTGTAAAAATAAAGTTAATGAACTGGCTTTAAGAGTCTGATCAGTGCCTTCAACTAATTAAAAAACTCTTCCCCCCCCCCCCCCCCCCCCCCCAACAGAAATATAATAAAGACGGAGCAAGAGGTTTTCAGACTCCTGTGGCTGATCCCGAGGAGGCTCCAATGACTGCTTGGGACAATGACATGCTCTTTGAGCCACTGGGATAGTGACAGAACCTTCTATAAAAAGCTAATTTTCTAACTTTCTGCTTTTCAGCTCTAAGTGTTTTTTACTGGGAAACCTACATACCAGTATAGGCCCCTGTACCCCAACAGAAACTTAGGAGAAAAGCTTAGCAAGTTTCCCGACTCACTCCTGCCAGCAGCCCCGGTACAGTGAGACTAGAGCATTTGAAGAACCTTGCCCACAGTTAATAATCCTAGTGCTTACTATGAGAAAGCACAGAAAAGTATATTAAGTACTGTAAAAGCTGCACGATGAAATTCATGCACTTTCTGTCTGGCACTTTTGGATACAGAGGGCATTTTTACTGTCAGCCCAAAATTGGTGTATTGTGGGTGATATTTGACATCTGTGCAAAGCCCATGGATGTGAATCCTGCCCACGCGTCCAACTAGTCACGCAGCTTATCAAATAACAGCAACATGCAGAGTTCCCAAACCTTTTTAAAAATAAGTATTATATCAGACCAAAAATTCACATGACACATGAACAGAAAATAGGAACAGAGCCGTCCGTTTCCCACTCCCATTGACATTACAGTTTCTGTACCACGCTTAATTTAAGGCCCAGCAGTTCCTGGCACTAATGTACCCTTGCTGGTCAAAGTCCTAGAGAAGTTAAATTTGATTTTGAATTTTTACAAAAAATAAAATTTATATTATACTCAGCTTCCAAGTAATTTCTTCAGGATCTACTTCTTGCTTAGAGACACTTGGCACATTCAAGCATATTAAAGGATAAAGGAGTTTTCCTTAATGATAACCACACAAACCTTCCTAATTTCATTAGAATAAATTCTCCCAAAAAATCAGAACTTTATCTGTCAGCACTCTTTTTCACTGAAAATATTCTACTATTCCTTACACAGGCATTTCTGAAACTGCAAAATTATCAACAGATAAAATTTTTAGAGAAATAAATTCTTTAAGAGATTTTGTTGATCGGTATTGACTGACGTAAAAAATGTGCCGTCATGCATTTCCCAACTTGAAAAACTGTATCTGTACACACGTACTATAAATGTATACATGAACACTTATCTTTAACAATATCCTAGTAATTATAAAATAAATGCAATTTTAGAAAGCATGTTAGTACTGGTTGAGAGTCCTGTATATTTAAGTGGGGAAACGTTGCCAAATTTCTGTGCTTTAATACCTTACCTGAACTAATTGGTGCAGGCAGTTAGCTTTAAATTAATGTAACAAAAATAACCCTAAAAATGTGAACAATCAAGACGCTTCTTAAAATGCAGCCTGAAACCTTCTGCTGGGGAATCCTACCCACTTAACTTTATGAAGTTTAACTACCAGCCTGACTATAAAGTTATTCACTGAAAAGTTTTATTAAGGAAATGTCATGAATACTAATAACACAGTATGTTAGCCCGTTACTCGTACAAGTGCAAACTGAAACAGAATACAGAATAGCATTCCACGTACAAGTCCCTGCTGTTTAAAAAGAATGGTTATTAAATAGTATACATATTCATCATCTGGCTTCTGAGAAAATAACAACATTCACATTTTGAATACCATTTTGTCCACAGGCGAAATATTTAAGCAAGGCAAAAGTCCTACCAGCTTGATGCAAAGCAAATAAAAGTTCCAGGAAAAGGCCCTAGTGATTTCAGTGAAGTAGCACTGGCCTAATCACAGCCTGCTGAATGACGCGAGAACGACTTTGCTGATTCCCAGACTTTGAACTGAACATAGACCAGTGCGCTCTGCAAGAGAGTCCCTTGCTCCACACAGAGTTTTCACGCTAGTTTCTGTCATATTGAACATCATATACAAAGATATGCCATGTGGATACAAGGTATACACCCGGCTGTAAACCTGAAATGCTTTTTTTGCGGAAGCAGTTATTTTATAGGACTGATCCCACTCCAGTTTAAATGGATTTAGTGAACGTGAATTCATGAGAAGAGGATCAGTAACTGCTGTGGAACAGACAGAAAAACAAGTTTCATCAAAAAAGATTAATGTGGAGTCTCTGTCTCAAAATGGGTACAGAATTTGGTTAAAAAGAAAGGCACTACTCTTACGTGAAGCCTCTGCAAGAAAAATTACCATAGTTTGACACAGCAAGACGACAGACTGGCTTTATACACAGACTAGCAAATGAAACTTTGAAAACAGAAGTACAGCATTTCATATTATTAAAATTCTTTTAAGTCAGTTTTGGAAGCTACTTTTCTTTGCCAGTGCAGTATTATTAAATTATTTTAATACTATAACAAAGTTTTACAGGACATGCTAAATAGGCTTTTTTAATTTAAATAAAATTTAAGAAGTCCAGTCTGCTGACTTTTATTTATATGTAACATTTTTCCATGCAGTTAATGAAACTATTCATGTAAGCAATGGTTACTTGCATTAATAGGACTTGCAGGCTAGAATGTAAATGGAATTCAAAGAAATAAATAAACAAATATATTCATGCTCATCCTTTAAGGTCTGTAATGGCAAGTACCACATTATACAAAGCCAGATTATAAAATATCATAATGCAAGTTTCTAAAGCTGCAGCTCTTGCATTTCTCACTTCCATTGGAAGGGAAGAACCGTTTTGGGGCTCA
This sequence comes from Phalacrocorax carbo, assembly GCF_963921805.1. NCBI lineage: Eukaryota > Metazoa > Chordata > Aves > Suliformes > Phalacrocoracidae > Phalacrocorax > Phalacrocorax carbo. The sequence goes on along the minus strand of NC_087513.1, from coordinate 155,560,593 downwards.
GGCTCTCCTGCAATAAAACCTGCAGCAAGCCCATAAAGGCTTTGAAACAGCCTCCTGAAAGTGTAGCTTATCTCCATCCCAGGGTTTGTGATACCTCTTTGTCCTCCCCCTTCCTCACCTCCAGAGGAGCCCATCTGCCTTCCCACTACCGGGAGGAAATGCTTGCAGTGCACTGAAAAAGGGAATGGTCGGAGGTTTATTTTGTTTTAATCACCACCCTGGATACAAAATGGTAGTGGTGCCACCATTCCGTGTGTCTCAAGTAGCCATGCAAATGGATGCCGTTACTGGTGCCTTTTCCTGGACGTATTTGTATTGAAATTGGTTGCAAAACTTCCATTGACTGCAGTAGGGCAAGACGATGCAATACGTTTACATCTGGAATCTTAGTGACCTACACAAGAATGATTCTGCAGCATTATTATGTTTTCACAAAATCTGAAGTGGACAGGGAACAAGGAGCATGTACAAAATTTTAGCTGTTTCATTTATCAGTTCGGCACACTACCTTTTGCGATATACTAGAGGAGAGCACTTGAAATAAAACAAAGGACTTCTAATAGGCTTAAAACAAGGATTGGCTGAAAGCGCGTACACGTCTCCCTAAAGAAAACTTTTTTCTGCATGGACCTGCAGGATTTGACAGTCAAATTGTACCATCAGATCACAGTCCTAAAGGCACAGAGCTTCCACTGTATAGACACCCACTGACACCACCCCTCCTCAAGCACGTCAGAAATGCCCTGACCGGTCTCCTAGAAAGATGTGTCATGAGTTTCCTTCACCAAATAACTTGTGTGACTGTTGCTTTTGCAGAGATACACGCACTTCTTCGCTGCATTCAGCTTTGGATGGTCACAAGTCAAAAGGTGCCCTGCACTTGAGAGAGCACAAAAGCTGCAGCTAAGACATGATATTTGGCAACAACCGTACCCCTTTCACCCTTCACATCTATGGAAGGTCACCTGGAACCCAGCACCAAACACGTTACGTTGGAGAAACTCTCTCTAAGAGAAAATCTGGTCCCTTAAAAGCTCTGATGTACGAGGTTACAGATGTGATCTCATTCTGTGGAAAAAGTAAATAAGCCAAAGGAGGTACCGCAGAGACTCCTTTGGGGCTACCCCAATCCCGGGCTCCGGCAGAGGTAGCTGACTCTGCAATTCCCGTGCAGGGGATCGTGGCATCTCAGGGCGACCGCGGACTCAGGGGTGCCGGGAGCCCCCTCGCCCCAGCCCACACCGCCGAGCAGAGGCAGAGCCCTGCCTTCAGCCCCCTGGCGTGCAGCTGCCAGAAGGGTTTTGCTGTAGTACAGTGCATTTGTTTCAACTGGACGCCATCTCTGCCTGCAAGAAATGGTTTAGTTTTGCTGGAAAGCTGCCCTTTCCCTCGCTGCTTGGCTCTCACTCGCAGAGCAAAGCAAAAAACCCACTTACATAACTAAAACCTTCAGACCAACCTGTGCTTTACCTCTCCGTCCCCAGCATAAATCCAGCGTGTGAAAATGGATGCGCAGTTTTCCTCCTGTAAATGGGAAGGACGTTTTCCTCTGCCTTTAAAAAACCCCTCTCAGAGCAAACACCTGTCTGTTTGTGTTTTCCTCTGCAATGGGAAACAAGATCTGGGCTTTTTGCACAAGAACGTGCAGCCTGGCTCAGAACATTTACCACCGGGGTAAGGCTTGAAATGCTGAGAAGATGTTTGGTTCGATTTTTTACCAAGGTTGACACAGGAATTTTTGAAAAAATATAGGGTTTATATTCAGTTTTCATACATGACCTCTACATAAAGCACTATTAATAGCAATTAACTTTTTGTATGATTGTGCAGAAAGCAATTACTGCTCTGCTAAAAGTACTTAAAGCACTAGAGAATTCTGATCCATTTACAAAATCAATTCTGGTTACCACAGAAGAACCGCTAATGTGCTTCAGGACAGTCTCACAACTTAGGGGGAAAAAAAAAAAAGGATGGATATGACCAGTGTTCTATTTTAAAGTGTATTATATTAACATTTCATCAGCATTTACAGAAATATGAACCCTCACAACAGTGCTGGACTTGCTCAGCTTTAGCAAACAAGGAATCACTCTTCAAATCATTGCCTGCTCGCTCTCTCTGTCATGAACAAGCATGGAAACACACAGAGGCACATTCTGCTTTTTATTGCATTTCAGCAGAAACATGCTTTCTACATAGAGTTTAAAAACTGCAAGTGGCTGCAGTGGAGAGTAGCAGCCAATCTGTATAAATGGCTTATTCTGAGGAATTTCTGAAAGAGAAAACACTCAGTAGGTGCATTGTAATTAGTTGCTCTTTCTAGTTACCTCTTGACAAATGATGCATGTGGGTCTGGATGAGAGCCCAACTCTTGACCCATGCCACCACTACACACTTCAGTACTTCAGGCAGAAAACCTTAGCCTCAGCATTCTTTTCATTTTGTTTTTCCAGCAACGTGGTGCTGGTAATGCACAACATGAGAACCAGACATGATTAGCAAAGTTGGAATTCTTTCAGAAGTGCTTTGTATAGCTATGTCCTAAATATATCTGAGGAAAGCTTCCTGCCTTCAATTCCTTCCAAATATGTAGCATGTTGCAGGACTGGGTTAAAGGACAGAAAATGGAAATATACACAGCAAACATTGTTCCCACAATGCTTAACTATACGCTCTGGCGACATTTGTAAGCCTTTCAAACAGAAGATACTCATGTGATCATTATTTTAAATACAGGAGATTATAAACGTACTGAGAAATGCAACTTTTGCCACAAAAAGTACCCTTAAAAAATAAACATTTTTTGGATAGCACTTTACTGCCCCCTTTTGCACTTTAACATTAGAACAGGTTTCAACATGAACGTACATCTGAGAAACACTGCGTGACGATATGGGGTTAAGACAAGAGGACAGGGCATCATGTTTACTCTCAGGCACTGCTTTGGGGACATCTTCCACTTGCCAGCACAGTAAACAAATGAAACATCTAGCTTTCATAGTCCCTAATCTTCCATGGAAGAGATCAGTAATGGATGGTTTAAATCACCATTTTCCATTTTAATCTGCATGTATATGGGCAACTAGGAAAGAAGGGGATATTGCTCATTAACACTAGTTGTCTCTCAAGCACAATTTTCTAAAGCAAAGATCATCTGCAGCTTGAATTTGGTTTTATTCATCAGGAAGAAAAGAATGACAAAGGGCTTTCCAGTCTGAGGCCATTCATGTGTTAGCAATCCCTTAACTGAAAGGATGGGTGGATCCTTCAGAAGAAAACTTTACAAACTGGCAGGCAAGAATATTTTCATGAAAGGTGAAGACAAGAAGCCTAGACATTCAAATACCCTGCAAGCCTACAGGCATAAACCCGTTTTGCAACTCCACACTGCAATTACAGTCAGTACAGAATCTGTGTATGTCTCTGTGTGCCCACATATATCTACAAAAGGTAATAAATCTGTAGTCTAGTGGCCAGTTATTTACAAAATACTAATTCATTATGACAGAGCCAGAGGGGGACCCATCCTGCCCCAACCCTCAGCTTCCATTTGACAAAGTCCATGCGCTGCTGTGTACACTTATATTTAAACTTAATCCATTTTCCTCTGTCATCCTACAATTACAACACAAGTCACAATAATATTAAATTTCACTGCCTACAGCATTGCACAATTGAACCATTACTGTAATGAAAACTGACTCCCTTTGATATTAACACTGGTGTTTTCTCTCATTTGCTAGCCATGAAATACAGGAAGAGACCAATGTTGTTTTAATTAAAGAATTGTTGTTCAAAATATGCTACTGGGAATATTAAAGTAGTTCTTTGCTCTTGCAGCAGTGATAATCAGGTATTTATATGGTTTGGATTTTTGAAAAAAAAAAAAAAAAAAAAGAAGAAAAATAAAAACAAATCAGTGCCATGAATTCAGTGTAACACAAAACCATTGCTCTACTTGACGTGCTCGGAGAGGCAGGGTGTGCCAAACCCAAGAAAGATGGCGCTTTGTTGAAAAGATGCAGAGCAGTAGTTAGCATGGAGCGGAAAGTCAAACCAAACCATGTGTGCTTCTTACACAAGTCACTAAAGTCTTTGCTTTTAGAAAGCTAACAGAGAGCAGCTGGCATTTGCCAAAGAACTACTTTTCAAAAAGGGCACTGTAAATCACGAGAAAGAAACAATAAAACCAGATTCTTCTATTGCTGTGCTATTCTGTGCTCTCCTGCACCGTTCCTATTACAGAAACAAATCTTATGTCAGCCACAATACAAGGATACCAACCAAAGTTTGCAGTCTTCCTTCTCTTAACTACAATTTGTTTGCACCTGTACAGTCTTGTTCCAAGACATGCTCCAAGCAAAGTCTATAAAGGAGGGCGGGGACTGCCTTGTTACTTGATGAAGCATTAATAATCGGTGATTATATCTCAAAGAAAAAAATTCAGCTGCTTTACAGTTGTTGGAAAATAGATTATTGCATACCATTTCCCTGCATAAGTAAACACTGGAAGTAGAACAAGTTGTTAACTCACAACTCTCAGGAAAAGTTATGTCAAATCAATAGCAGCATCGTATGACAAACCAAACCTATTCTGGCAAATCGCTACTATGCAAAGATTTTCAAGATCCAGTTACAACTCTCTATCACTCCTATACCGCATCCTTTTTCACTTTATATTAAAAAGAGAGTTTTCAGATGGAGAAAATTACCTTGACCAAAAATCCAAATGGGAGATCTACAGTCAGTCTGCATCTCACATCAAACCCAAGATTCAGCCACTCCAAGCGTGGAGAACCTACGTTCTTACATCAAATACAAACTTTTTCAGAGTTTGACTGACTTTCGGAAGCAGAATAAAACCGGCCAGTCACTGCCACCTCCAAGGCAGCAGTAACAGCTGACCTACCAAGAATCAGCTTTTGGCCTGCTGCAGCTCTGAGCCTCTCAAATTAAGCTAAACTGACACTGGAGTAGTTTAAACATTCCTGTAATGGTCCAGAAGAGCATTCGTCACTAGATCGGACATCCCTGCCCCGCATGGAAGAGTCCATCAGAAGGGTTTGGCAGACAGCTGGGGACAGCGGGAGCTCCAGCCGCTCCGTTTTAACCCACTGCCCTGCGCCTGCGAGAGCATGGGCGTTTCCTTCAGCCTCTACCACGGGGAGGCTCAGCCCATGCTCTTGTTGCAAACTGGGATATCCCTTGTGGGGGCAACCTGGGCTCTTGGGAACAGATGGGCCGCTCTCAGCTATCAGTTGTCAGTGGAAATGTGCTGCTGGCATTACACCGAACCACACGCAAAAGCACAGGGAACTTGGTCCAGCAGAGCTCCCGGTGCAGCCAGACCTCCAGGAGCAAAAGCTGATGGACCTGCTCAAGCTGTCCCAGCCGGCACGAGGGATCACCGCTGGTACGGCTAAGCTGACTACCGGCAAGCTACACGAAAATTAAGACTCATTCCAAGTGTAGACAGGGCTGTAGCTTCTGACATAATTTTCTAATATTAAAAAGAAAAAAAAAAAGTAATGAAGCTCCTGAGAGATCTGTATTTGTCCAACCCCAAAAAACCTTTTCACTCTGGCCTTGGTTCAAGATAGCTCATGCTTAAATTCGTCCCGCTTCAGCAAAAATATTCAGCATTCAGCACATGTTTAACATGAGCTTTTCTGAACAAGGACGGTTTCCTGAGTCAGGTCCTAGGAGCACAGTGCAGTCTTGCTCGCCTTGCTGTCACACACCAATCCACAGAATGGAAAACACTACATTAAGCAATAAATTTATGAAGATTCGGCTTTTGTTTTTCTTCAAAACATGCCTGAAAACTGTCTGATAAAAAGCAGAAGGAACAACAATTGCCACTAAAAACCACCTCTTTTAAAATATTTATCACGCAGACTAGTAATCTTGCCTACCAATGTGACCTTCTCTGTTCAGCTAATCTATACAGCTTGGAAAAAGAAACCCCCGAAAAAAACTAAAGGTCAAGTGTTGTGCAGTGATTAAGCTAGACTGCTTCTGAACTAAACTGAAATTAATTAAACATGAAGAAAGCAACTGAAGTGTGGACAGTGAATGCTATGGGATTGCAAATCCTCAAAAGGAGTCAAGATGTTCCCAACCCCAAATTTACACTTTTATCCAGTCAGGTATAGAAGCCTACTGCTGCTCAGGCAGTAGGTAAGCAGATGGCAAGCACCAGCAAAAATGAAAATGCGAAACGATGCACCACTCGAAGAGTCAGAAGCGCAGTTATGTGTGCTTTCACCAGCGCACGCTGCATAGGTTCCTTAAACAAACTGCTTCAAACTCGAAGAACATCAAAAGCCAGATGGGCCTTCCTGAATGAATCCACAGGCAAGGAGCCAGGATTCCCGTTTGCTGCAGAAATAGGCCTGGACTTGATTTGAGTCTTCTCAGCTCTGACAGGCTGGAGTCTGGCAGAACTCCCAATCCAAAATAAAATAGCATTCAGTTGTGACTGGGCTTTAACTAATAATAATAATAATAATAATAATAATAAATTTTAAATCCCTCTTATTAGCTTTAACATGCACTTCTCTTTACAGTGCATTGTTCACCTTTCCCACCGCTGTTCTTTGGTTTGGGTACCGAAGTAAATGCACTATTCGAACAAAAGCTAACAAAACAGTGAGATGCAATTTGCAGCATCACGGATTTTTCAGCCTAACCTATCATTCCACCATCTAACCTATCCTCCTGTGTAAGACAAGCCATACAATTTCTCATTTTCTGCTGACACGTGTAAAACTTGATTATTCTTTCAAGTGCACGCAGCTCTGAATCCTACTAAATAAAGTTTTGTAAATCCTATTTTAGCCATCAACCACAAGACATTTAAAAAAAACACTATAGGTAGAAAAGCCCATCTTACAGTTATGTATATGCCATACATCAGGAATGATTCACCTAGCAACATAATCCTCTACCAGCCTTTATCTTTTCTGGCTTGGAACCTACGTTTAAAACCAGAAGAAAGCACAGACTATTACATCAAAGTTTAAATCAGCTGCATTATAATTACCATGCTGATACCGCAATAAACACTGGGTGTTGGCTGGCCAGGATTGCCAAAAAAGATAGGGGTCCTGCCCTTATTCGCTGTCTTTGACAATGTATATAATCACATCAAAGGAGAGTTCTCTGCATCACAGTTACTGGGGGGCGGGGGGGGGGAAACCTAGACATTCTCTTTCCTCGAGTAAAATGATAAATTTTGTTCATTGTAAGAAAATTAAAATGTTGCCTATAAGGAAAAAACAATTATAATGTAAAGCCCTTGCAGGCTAATGTAATACTCGCTGAAATCACTGGAGGTACTTTCATGGAGTGGAACAGGAGCTAGACAGAAGTCTTGAACACGTTTATCTACTTGCAACTAGAGATATAAAATACTAAATGACATTTTCAAATATGGAATTTAAAATTAACTATTGTAATTCCGCACTTAAGTCTGCTTGAAGACTTTTGAAAATCAGGCTAGGGCTAAACATGAATTTAAATGCAAGAAAAACCACTAAAAATAGCAAATCATTCAAAAATAAACCGAAGCCACCTCAAGTTTAAGGAACTCGCGTGTGTACGCTTTAAAGTCCTGAAGATCTGTGTGTCCTTGAGGGCGGAGGAGCAGTGGCAAAACTGTTTTTTGTTCTGCCATTTTGTTTTCATACCCAGCTTCCAGAAGCATCCCGAGTGCAATGTGCTTGCTTTCTCAAAGCCTCTCCACTGTCTTGTGTTTGGGTCGGGTTTTGGGGTTCCCTCCCCCCCCCCCCCAATTAGGGAGCAGAAGTGCAAATTGCAAAACCTCTGTGTTTTAAATACACCTCCGAGCTAACGAAGGTCAGTGAAACTGTCCCAGGCGAGCGGAACCTGCGGAGGACCCCGCAGGGGGCGAGGGGACCTGGCGAGCACCGCCCAGGATGCGCTCCGTAAAGAACTGCCCGCTCCTCTCCGCGCCCTGCCCAACCTACCCAGCCTTATCTGGTGCATTTCTGAAATGTGACATGACAGGCAGGTTCGAAAGCTAAACGCTGGATAATGGTGGGCAAACAAAGGACATCGGTTTTTGCATTATTTCTTTAATTACTTTAACCCTTGTTCGAGCAGAAAGCATAAGGCCAGAGTAATTCAGCTTCTCTCTTTGTCATTTGCCTGCCATAAATATGCACCAGTCTGCATTTGAAAAGCTGAAGGAGGCCGCAAGCTTGCTGGACATTTATCATGCTCTGTTCCCTGTTAACAAGCAAATACTTTAGTTGAATGGCCCATTAGCAATCATTGTCAAATGCAGAATGCAAGGTGCTTGGATGTGACCGGCCTGTAAATTAGATGAGGGTGCCCCTGCGCTTTGGAGAATTTCAGCAAATGAATTGGATCTTTTGATATAGATTCGTGAAGGTTAAGCTGCAAGAGAGGAAACCTATCTGAGCACTTCAGGCCCCATATATTCTGCCAATCTGTTCGGCTCCCTATACGCACTTGTTTATTTTTCATTTGTTAAATCGCATCAGCATCAGCGGCTTGACAGTTTTGGTTCTGGAGTTCCCTTTTCAGTCTGAACTGTGAAGCTTTCCAGCTTACTATGGGGTAGGCTAAGAATGATAAATTCAAGCATGTAATTAACATCTTTATAAAAAAAAACAGAAAATGGAGAGGGAAAAAAATCCACAACCTTAAAAAGTGTCCAAGCCACTGCCAAACAAACAGCATGAATTCCATTTTGCCGAGCTCATCCCAGGCTCATTCCCACTAAAGAAAGACAACTGTTATTGTAGGCTTCAGTGTTTTTTCCCCTTATGTCTAGACTCTGCCTGACAAATGCAGAGCGCTTTCTTCCCCCCCCCCCCCCCCAGCAGACAAATGAGCAGGCAATAAAGTAAATATTTCCCGTTTGAATCCCGATTTATACCCCTGATTTGCAGTGTAATGCTGACTTTAAGTTGTGGGTGTTTACTGTTGTCAGCTGGGTAGAAAAGCAAGGCTTAACTATTTAGAAGGCTCTTTTAAGAGAAAAGGCAAGAAGAAATAAATGTAAGCTTGCACTAGGAGAGATGCTTTACTACCTTTACAGCTGCAGATCGCTTAACATAAATGACAAAACAATGGCTAAATTGTCTGCCGGCTGAACTCCAGGGGCTGACAGCAAACTCATCCCAATGATTTTAAGTTGGGGTGGATGGGGGGTGGGCAGAATCGGCAGAGGGTTATCTCATTCATCTCCAGATTTTAGCCTGCTTTTTGGAAATAAATACTACCTAGATACTAAGCCAGATCAATTGGGTTCTCTGCAGCTTTATTGGTAAATAGGAATGGATGCTGGTTTGTTTGTGGGATCTTTTTTTCTTTTATATTTTTGCAGGATGGGAAGGACATGAGATGCTGAAGTATCACCTGGCCACGACACAGGTGTGCAATGCAGCGTGTTGATCTTTGCTGCTCCCATGGAGTGCGAGATGGAGACCACAGCCTGAAACGCAACTGAAATCAAAAGGTCTCTGTTTTCTTTCCAGATAACCCCAGTCCTACCTACCCCCTCTGCTCTCTGTTCCTTGCCAGCATGCTCCTGCCCGAAGCCCAAATAGATTAAGGCAACAAACCCCAAGTGCAGCTAATTCTTCAGAAAGGCCGCTGGGAGGGCAGGAGTTAGAAAGGAAAATCTTCCACACCTAACAATTGCAGCCATCTCAAGTTTTAATCGGTCCCCGTCTCGGCAGAAAGCAGTAAATGAAATCTATCTTTACCATATTATACGCCACCAATGAGCAAGAACTGAGCAGCTTTTCTTTACTGCTTTAACCATCCCAAGCCACAAGTAGGCCTTTCATACTCTCTAATCCCGGCCCCCAAGTTCTGTGCAGTTCTCACATAATACCTTACAGCCCGGAGCAAGGCCCTTAGTTTCTAACACCCCTTTCAGAGACGTGTCATTTCTAACATCAAGCTAATCTATATGTTGCCATGGCATCACCCTTTATCTGCCTTTACATCTTATGAACTGCATGGATTTACCACATTATTTTTATCTGAAAGACAGAAAATGGTGGTTTTATTGCCATACAATCAGATTACTGCTGCTAGTTTCTCTATGCCTTTTTACCATACTTCAATCAAAAGGGATCAGTTTCTTTATACTCTGCCCTTGATTTACATTACATCTGTAAAGACCTAGTCTGGGTTGTAATCCCCTTATTAACTATGACCAGGGTTGATTTGCCTAAAAATAAAAGCAAATTGTGTCAGACCTTTTCACTTTGTTTTTGATTCGGAACTACAAAATGGATTACTAAAGAAATCTTCAGAGTTCACACGGCTGGTATAGTACTGAATTTAAAATGAGAATTAAACAAGTTAAACATGGGAGCTGTGTCAACGGTTTACATTTTCCATCATGGGAGAAAGGCTGAACTGCGTTTGTCTTTGTGTTCTCCGGCTTTAAAGAGACAATGAAGCCACAGGAGTTTTTCCAAGCTCTTCTAACACTGTCCATTTGCCATCCTCCCTTCCTCTGCTTTTCACGCATCTCCCCCCTCCCCAAACTCTTCTCCCTTGCTGCTCCCTCCCCACCCCCACCCCCTACCCCCAAAAAAACCCCAACTCCCCCCACTCAGGACAACAGTGTTCTGGTTAAAAGTCTATATTCCATGGCACTGCATATTTTAATCAAAATATTTCAAGCAGTTTAACATTCCTATTTAAGTTTCCACAACGCCTCACAAAGAATGAGCTCATAAGCAAATCCATGTAGATGTATGATAAATGACCAGAAAAACAGGTTTCCTTATGTCAGCAGCCAAGGCAGGCAGACATTAGGCACACATGAATAACATTTTAATCACTATTTTTTTTTCTCAGAAGAACACTTTCTTCTCATTCGCAACAAGCAATTTCAAGTACTGCAGGTTGCACGACACATGAAGACCAGATCTTCCAAGGGAAAAAAAAAAAGCAAGCCCCGGAAGCAGCCCCGGCTCTGGCTGCTGCGCAGGGCTGGGCGGCCAGTCTTTGCCAGCAGTGTCACTGCAGCCACCCCAGGTCCTCCGCCGACTTCCCGCTGCAGGCACCTCAGCTGAATTTGAGACGATCCTGAGTGTCACACCTAAAGCAATGTGATCTCCCATGCAATAAAACAGGGAAGGGGGGAAAAAAAAAAAAAAACGCAAGAAGGAAAAAAAAAAACCAGGAGGGAGGCATTCCTGTGTGTGGGAAGAGGGAGAACTTCAGTGATTTTAGCTTGACTTTTAGTCACTGCCTTTCTAAAGGCAATTACTTCATTAAACAAAGTGAAATAACGTAGCACAGCTTACAGATAACATGCTTTAAGATAATTACTATAAATAATATAGCAATTATACACCGCATATAAAAGGCTGGGGAAAATAACCAGCTCAAGAATTCACCCTTCAGTTTGTTCTGAATTCATTTTGCTAGTTCACTTGTGCTTCGCAGACCTGGCTACGAATGCCAGAGATATCAAATGGACTGGAAGCCACCACTCACTCCGCGTATTAGCATGCCAAGTGTCAACAGCTATGTTTTGGGTACAATTTAGGAGCATGTGTTTAAATCATTTTAACCTTCCACTCCTGTTTCTTCAGCTTGAAGCTGTAATTGCTGAGGTTAGAAAAGTGTGGTCCCATGACACAGGGTTCCCAAATAAATTCTTGTCTAGCTGAGAGCCTCCCAAACATGTTGTGAGATATCGTTTTAGCAAGCTCTTTGTGTTCCGGCTGGCTCGCTTGTCCTGTGAAACAAGGGCTGTCCATTACCTACAGTTTATCATCCTGACAAAATGTGAGGAATGTGGATGTGAAAGCACTAACAATTCCACCCCTGGTGCTTTCTCCTTTTTTCCTCTCTATATTAAAACCGACAAGATTAACCCAAACGCAAACTGCAGAGCATAGTTCAAGGGGCTATTCAACGGGTAGTGAATGTGCATTTGTTTACCTACAAAAATAAGAATTTCAGATACAATGAGAAGCAGGCTAGTCTATACGCTACTGAATAGACCATTTAACAGGGTCATCAATTGTAGTTTATTTTATCAGTTTCTGACATGTTAGCATTCATTCAGAGGCGGGCTGTGAAATATCCCATATATAGTTGGTTATCGGAGGCAGAGAAAAACAGCTATATAATCTAACTTAATCAGTGTCAAACGCACCACTCGTGAGGATAACCTTCCACACGTCGCTCACGGGAACCGCTTCGCTCACCGGCCTATAGCACGCAGGGAACTGTGACACTGAGGCATAAGCAACCTTTTTTGGAATGAGATTTCTCTACCGTTTGATAAAAGGTGCCACGTAAGGCTACGTGCTCTCCTGTGTGTCAAAGGCAGTGCTGAGCCCTTGTGAGGTGAAACTGAGGTAACCCGTGCTATCTATATACATTGTTTGTCTTGGCAGAAACAACACAGGCAGAAAGTCCCCCATTAAAAAGCGTCAACAGGAGTTAAGTCTACAGAGTAACATTTCTCTGTGTTATCAAGATCATGACATCTAAGGTTCTCCAGATGAGAAGTCTGTAAAGTCTACCAAAACCACCTGCAACAAGGAGGCTCAACCTCCCAAGCAATGAAGTCGCAGGTACAACTGCTTTCTGTATGTCACTTAAAACACGCCTGTTGCGATTTGGTGCAGGCAATGAAAGCACATCTCTAAAAAGGAGGAGGGGGGCGAATGGGAGGGAGCTCTGCCTTCAGACAGCTACTGCGTGCTCTCTGTCGCAGCCACCTGCTCGAAATCGTAACCTCTAAACTTCAGCGCAAAACCAATTTAGTTCATACATTCGCCTCACCCTAAAATTTATTATTTCATTCTTCATATTAACCTCACAACTTCTCCCAGCATTTAATTGCCTACCTGTTCAGCAGATTTATGCGTTGAGGCTTTCAGTAGAGTTAAATGCACAGCTTCCCTGAATAAATTAACCAGCACCAAAGATGGTTATTATTTCAAACCTAAAAGGGAGCTTTATTATTATACTACGCCAAGATCCATTCAGCAGCTTACTTCTCAAGCTAGCATTCAGCTTGAATCCAGAGTGAGGACAACCTCGTCTAAGGAGAAATTATTCCGTATCCTTCAGGCAAGCAATTGTGACAAGAATTAGTAAGAAATCCTGCTCAGAGAAGCGGAGCTGTCTCACCGGCAGCAATATCGGTAATGCATTTGTAAGCTTCCTCAAACTACGGGCCTCCGAGTGGCCTATAAATCACTAGCCCCAGCAATTGAAAAGACTAATTTTAATAGTGTACTTCTTCACTGCGGTGATTAAGCCTCAATGAATCACTCAAGAAAACTCAATTACATCAACAGCACAACCTATTTTTAAGCGTGCATTTAAGTTGAAAAAGTAATTAGATATTATCATTACATCTACCATTAACAACATTCAAACCTTTTTTGTAGTCGAATAGTTTAGAATTAGCCAAATGGAAACACAACTTGTATTTGATAAAGGAAGCGTATCCCCAGGCACTGCAAGATGGGTTGAATTCAGCTGCTGGGATACTTTTCATTTCACTGATGGCTAATGAAAGCTATCAAGGTAAGTTAAAAAAAAAAAAAGCGAAAGCAGGTTGGAGCTGGCAGAGGAGAGGCCAGAGCAGCAGGCTCTTCTGCATTGGAAGAGTGACCTCTGTAGGCATAAACCCATCCAGGGCTGGGGATGCAAAAGCCTTCCCCTTCCTCCAAGGCTGAGCCGAGGCTGTTTTCCACCAGCACAGCAGGCCCACTAATGCGATGCAACCCCGGCTCGTAGCCTTTGACTTTCGAGAATTCAACCACCATTATAAAGCCCGCTTTATAACCGGCCAGGTCGCTTTATTCTCAGATGCTATGTCGTGCTTTTCTTAAGCCGAAGAAAAGCTTTAGCTATGTAACATCGTAAAAGTGCAGTGCTAGAGGCTGGAGCTAAACTTAGTTTTATTTTAACTGGCTTCCCACCTGGCACATATATAAAATGATCACTTGTCACACAATGCTAAGAATAAAAACACTGAACTGAGCAGTCCACAGCATTTTTTTTTTTTTTAAAGATTGGAAAACTTTTCTGTAAAGAAATTTTACAGAGACACATCAAATCTGTCTGTTGTTGAAAAACACTAGCAGAAATCTGCCATGAGTTTTTTCCTTCAGTGGAAACAACGGTAGGTAATGACGACTGTAACGCAAGATTACTTGGTAAACGTGAGATGCTCCTCCTAATTCAAACTTTGAAATCAACTTGGCAGGATCTCCGGGAGTTCGGCTACCTACACAGAATTAATCCCCGATCGAGGAAATACCCCATTCTTCTCGTCTCATCACCACCCAACACTTCCTCTACAAAGTCCCCCGGGGAAAACAAGACGTGTATTTACTGGACTTGATGGGAAATTCTAAATTCAGTCACCACAGTGCACGTGGTCTGCTTTTAAATGGACATCACTGAATACGTAGCATGAATTTAAAAATTTTAACCCATTTCTCTTTTAAAACTTCCTAAACTCATGACAGACTATGTCTTCCCATGGTGACTTGTGTTTTCCGAAGTAGTGGTTTTAATCGCAAAAGTTCAAAGGATTTCACAACCGAACAAAGCCAACTTATTTTGCATGTCAAAAATGAAAGGGGACCAAAAAAGTAGGAGTAGTTTTTTTGCCACTGACTCGGATTTTTCTTTAGAAAGACGGCCCACTTCCCAAGAAGCTCCTCTTCCCAGTAGCAAGAATTTTGTAAGTTAAGAAGGTTTTTAAAGGATACGCTTCTTTTTTCAGAGTGTGCTTTGATAGTGAAGCCCCGGGAACGCACGTACTTTTTTGCCCGGGTTCGTTAATGAAGAATGACACTAAATGGTTGTGTGATGGGTAATGCTTAGTTCATTACTCACTGACATGTGCCTCGATACCATCGACTCCACAACCAAATTTAGCCCTGTTATAAGCAGATGTAACTTCGCTGGAGTCAATGGGATGAGTTTGCATCTGCAGACGGAGAAGTTGAAGAGTATCACCCCTTCCTGGCCGGGCAGCGGGAGGCAGGGCGGTCCCCTCCGCTGCTCCGACCCCGGGGGGGGGCGGCGGCGGACCCCGGACCCCGCCCGCAGGTCCCAGCCTGGTGCGGCCGCCCCCGTCCCGCTCCGGGCCCCCCTCCGCCGCCCCGTCTCATGCCGGCTCCCCCCACCCCCGCCACCGCTCCCGGGACCCTCCCGCCGGGGCCAAGCGGCGGCGGGGCGGCTCCGCCGGGACACGGAGTCCCGCCGCCGGCCCAAGCCGAAACCCCCCGGCAGCCGCCGCTCGCGGGGTGTGCGTGTGTGTCCGGCCCCCCCGGCCCCATCCCCGTCCCCCCGCGCCCCGCCGCGGAGGGCAGCGCCGGCCCCCGGAGGAGGAGGCGGCGGCGGCGGGCGGGAGCGGGCTGGAAACTTACTTGGGGTTGGAGGAATTCCAATATATGGGGTCTAAAACGATGGACCTCGCCAGTGCAGTTCTGCATAAAACCATCACGACTCCCCAACAGTACTTCCAGGCGGAGGCGTCGCGCCTCCGCGCTGCCATGGTCGCAGGCGGCACCGAGTCCCTCCCCGGAGCCTCGCCAACTCCGCCGGCCGGCTTCCCCGCACCTGGGCGGCGGCGGCAGGGCGGGTGCCCGGCGTCCCAACAGCCGGGACGATCGACAGGGAAGAAAGAATGAAGAAGGAAAAAAAAATTAAAAAAACAAAAGGAATCACACGCGAAGGGTCGACGATGCACTTGGCGAGAGCTGCAAGCAGATCTACTGAGTCATGTACGCCACTCGCACGTAGGGAATTCTCCTGCGAGGTAAGATCCAAGCTACCTCCGAAGTAACGACAGCAGTAACAAAAAAAACGCAAACGCCTCAGTCCTTCCTCTGACTGGGGGTCTCCCGGCTGCCTTGGAAGATGCCACTCAAACTGCCAACTCCCATTTGGATCCAGTACGCCATACGCGTTCACAGTGTCTAAGGCTCGCGTGAGAAATAGTAAAAAAAAATATATATATAAAATAAAAGGAACGGTGGTGGGAGAAATCAAGAGGTTGGGGAAAAGGGACACAGCCCCGGCAGGAGGCTCTTCCTGCGTGTCTCTCACTGCTCCCTGCAGTTTGCAATCCGCACAGGCACCAGCCCGGGCTGTTTCGGGGAGCTCGGAAGCAACCGCGAGTCAATAAATCCACTCCGAGAGTCAGCTCCCCCGGTCCCGGGGAGGCGCATCCGCAGGGCTCCGGGCTTCCCCGGGGGGCACCGCTGTCCTTGTCGCCGGCAGAGACCCCGGAGCGGAGCAGGGAAAGAAGAAGAGGGCGAAAAAAAAAAAAATATAAAAAAAAGAAAAACCAAAACAGGAGGGGGGGGGGGGGGTCGCAGCGTCAGAACGTGTCTCTCTCTCTCCCGTTGCGAGATCCGCAGTGCGCGCCGCGGCGGCAGCAGGAGGAGGATGAGGAGGAAAGCCGGGCGTGGGACTTGCGCCGCCGCGGAGCCCAGCGCGGAGGAAAAGGAAGGAGGAGCGGCGCCAGCCGCCGCCGTTCCCGCCGCGGCGCCTTCAACCCGCTGCTCCGCCGCCGCTGTTGCTGCTGCCGCTGCCGCCGCCGCCGCCGCCGCCGCGGCGAGTCCCCGCCAGAGGAGCGCGGCCGGCGGCAGCGCGCCGCCGTAGCCATATAAGCGCGGCCCCGCCGCCCCGCCGCCGCCGCTCATAGGGCCGCCGCCGGCCCGCCGCGCTGGTTGGGCGCCGCCCCTGTCACTTACCGCCGCCGCCGCCGCGGCGGGCGGGGCCGCGCCGAGCCGAGCCCAGACGAGCCGAGCCGCGCCGCGCCGAGCCCGGCCTAGCAGGGCCGGCAGGTAACACCCCCCGCCCGCCCCAGCCCACCGCCCCCCCCGCCGCCGCCGCCGCCGCCGGGGTGAGGGAAGAGCCCGCTCGCTCTGAGTCACGCCGGGGCGGCGCGGCCGGCCCACGCGGGGAAAGATCGGGGAAAAAATAACATGGAATAAAATAGCCCCATCCTTTGCTAAAATTGAGCGTTTTTCAAGCGCGCTGATGTTTAAAGAGCGGGGGGCAGCGGCAGGGCCGGGGGGCACGGGGGTCCCCTCTCCTTCCCCCCCATCCCCGCCCCACGGGCGATCGGGGCCGCCGGCGCTCCGCGGCAGCGCCCACCTCCGCCCCGCCGCGCGGGGAAGGGCCGGGGGCGGCTCTCCGCGGGCCCGGGACTGCCCCGCGCAACTTTCCGCGGGTGCGCCGGGTGGGGGAAGGGACTCTCCCTCCCACGCCGGATCGCGGGCTGGCCCCTTCCCACGGGGTGTCTGAGTTTGCGAAGTAGATTTGGTGACGCGACAATACGCCACGGGCCGCCCCGATCCAAAGCGGAGCCGGACACGCGGAGCCCCTTCACAGGAACGGGGGGCGGCGGGTTAATTAGGGGCGCTGCGGCCGGGCGTGGGTTCCCTCGCCTGTCCCTGGGCATCCCCTGAAAGCGCTTCTTCCTCCCCTTCCACGCTTTTTTTTCTTTTTTTTTTGGGGGGGGGGGGCGTGGATTTTCGGATCCAGCTCTTTTTCAAACCCCGCGTGTCTCGCGGACACCTGGCCCTTTTATTTCATTTTATTAAGTCCTGGCCAGAGAGAGCCGCTACCCGCGGCCAGCGCTGCAGACCCCTCCCCGGCGGCTCCGGAGGGTCCCCGCGGGGGTACGGGGGGCTCCGGGGGCGGGAGTCCCCGCGGGTGCGCCCACCGCCGCGCTGGGGGACCCGGCGCGCCGCGGCGCTTCCACGGGCCCACAGCTCCCACTAGCGGCCAGCGCTCGCCCTCCGCGGGGGGAAAGCGGTGTCCCCCGGTTGTCCCCCGCCCGCGGCTCCCGGCGTCCCGTCCCGCCCGGCGCCCCGGCGCTGGGTCCCCCCGCAGAGAGGCCGGTGGGTGCCGCCGCCCCAGGGGGGTGGCACCTGGCCGGGGCGGGGGGGTGGTGGCACACGCCGGGGGCCCTGCCGTGGCCAAACACCGGTTCTGCCCCGCCGTCGCCGCTCCTGTAAAGCGAAGGGGGTTACCGAATTTCTTCCGGTAGGGATTTCTTGCCGAAATTGTATCTGCAGAAAGGAGTAAAAGTTAAATCCCAGGAAATTACGGCGCGCGCTCTGTCATTTCCCCACCTTTTAGTTAAGGCGTGCAAAGAACGTGCTGCGAAAGACCGTAGCAAAGAGCCAATTTCGTTTAATTTTATTCCCGAAGAAAGACGGGCATTTATTTCAAAAATCAGGTTAGTGGTGATGCTCGTTCGGCTTTTGGACGAACGCGAAGAAGCCCTTATAAGGAAAACGGCTGGCGCTGTGATTTGTTTTCCTGATCAATAGGGAAGAAAATGATCACTTCCCACCGCTTTTTAAGCCAGGCTGGTGTTCCAGCCTTCGCCGCCCTGCCTGGCGGAGCCCGCTCGCAAGAGAAGGGAACGGAGATTTGAGGCGCGCTCGATGCCCCATAGATTTTGTGTTAATTGTGTTTGGTAGTTGTCTAATGAAACCTACCGCTCAAGGAAACAAGGAAAACAGTTTGCTTTTCACACAAAACATCGAATACGTTTTAAGTAAACTGCTTAATTAAATTTAATTTGCAGTGAGGAAGGAATTGCAGATCCGGCGACGCAATTTGGTGGAAAAGGCTCTGATTCCCAGGACGGAAATTTAGCGCTCAAGTGGGAGGCAGAGATTGGGTATCTATGCGCACCGAGGGGCATCAAAGGCGAGCTTCGCCCAGTGAGGGGAGGAAAGGACTTAATTATTAAACTTTTAAACAAATGTGTGGTGTGTATCCAGTCGTGAAGCAACGTAAACACTGAGCCTGATAAATGCTTCTAGCGACGGAGACGTGTAAAATGGGTTTACCTCAATTTTGTGGTGCTGCTTCTTCTGTTTGTTTTGAAGCAAAAGGTTACGAGCGGTGTTTTGTAAAAGCTGTGAGTAAACTGTGACCTCTAACTCTCCGTATCCTTGCTTTAAGTAAACCAGAGGAAATGAAGAGCCCTGGTATTGTCTGAAAATATCCTCCTGCAGCTAAATATATCACTCGACTTCTATTGTCCAGCGGCTAATCATTTTACGTAAATACAGCTGTTTTACTCTACTCTCCAGCATCCTACTGATGCACCCCGTAGGTGTATTAAAATCCGCGGTAATAAAATCACGTTTAAGCAAAAATCTAGAGGGAAAACGGGAACTTATCTCCGAGATAACCCAAGCAACAAAGGTTAAGGCATCCAGAGAAACGCGGGCTCGGTGGTTACCCCGCTCAGCTCACCCTTTTTGCCCGGGGGGGGCCCGATCCCCGCGGCTGGGCTCGGGGCGGGGGACGCGCTTTTTTTGCGCCTCCGAGTTACTTGCGGGGATGGGGCCGGGAGCGGGGGGGGGGGGGGGGGGGGGGGGGGGCGCGGAGCACCGGGGCAGCCACCGTGCGATCGGCCCCGGCCCCCCGCCGCATCGGCCTCCCGCTTTCCCATCTCTCTTGCGAGGAGCAGCAGGAATCGCCTCGGACAGGGAGGAAAAGTGGGGGTACGGGTTGGGGGCGGGGGCGGGGGGCGGATAAACGCAGAAAAGCTCACAGATATTCGGAAGTTCGCAATGGGCTTCGGCCGCAGCCGCGGCTGCTCTGGGGGCCCTCTCAGGAGGAGGGCCCGGCGGGGACTTCGGGTTTCGCGGGGAACGCGGTTTCCCGGCAGACGATCCGGCAGGGGACAGGCATTTTTTTTTGGGGGGGGGGGGGGGGCGGAGATCCTGCCGCCGCCGTGGGAGCGGTGCCGCGGCCCCCATGCGCCCAGGCGGCCCGGCTCGGACGGACGGACGGACGGACGGATGAGCGGGGCCAGCGAGCAGGTGAGACCTGCCTTGCCCTCTACCTTCAGGGAAAAACCGGGGCTCTGCCCTTTGCGCCGCTTAAAGCTTTTTATTTCCTGCACTTCAGGCGGCCTCACAGCAAAAACCGGGTTTGTCGCCGAATAACCCGTTTCGGCTCCTTCCCGACAGCGGTGTGGGCAATAATTACATAGATACTGGCTCTGGTCTTAGAAATCTGTAACAAAAAGGCAGCTAATCTGAATGGGATCAGGATTGGGCCCACAACCCCCGATTCTCTGTTAAAAGTTGCTCTAAACATCGGCAATGAGAAGGACGTGAAAATTTTTTATTGAGCGGAAAAGCCCACCGTCATTCATCATTATGTGAAAATTTACCAGTTACGAAAGTCGAAAGGAGATAACTCGATACAGTTACTGCTAAATTGAATAAAGACAAATGATCGCGTGATTGACACGTACTGATTTAAAAGGATTGTTTATTTGTACAAAAGGCCAAGCATGCCGGATACTTGTAACAGCCCCTGAAATACCATTCACACCATAACAATGCATTTTCTGCAATTATGGTAGAGTACATATCTAGACGTTTATCTGTCTTCTCCATGTCTGTTTTATAACCACAATTTTTGGTTAACCATGCTTCCTAGAAAACGAGCTTAGCTCCTCCTAAACACAGCCCTAGAATTCAAGCAGCCTCATGATAAAAAGCAGAGAAGTTGGTACATCCTAACCATGCACTTTAATCCTCTGACTTTTTTCCACCAGTTCTCAGTATCGCTCTGGGAAAACAAACATTCTGACGTTAATTTGCGGTCTGCAATGAGATTATGTGGGGTGGGAATCAAACCTCTGCTACATGACCAGCCTTTTGTGCGGGTTTATGTGCCCTCGTGCGGAGCTGGCCGCTGAGCCAGCGTAACCCTTGGTTCTGCGCGTCAGTCCAGGAAAGACGAGAGGGAGCGTTAGGTTGTTCAGCACGGAAATGTCACCAGAGGCTCAGCGCTGCTCAGCTGGCTAACAAAACAGAGGGGCATAACCCTGACAGTGCTTGCATTTGGCGGTAGGAGCATGACAACGGAACGGAGGTGCGTGAAAGTCATGGTTCAGCTCCAGCTGGACTGGCCTGTTGGTCCGAAACTGTACCAGCCTGGGCACTTTGACCGTATCCTCCTGCCTCGGAATGAGCCTTAGGCACACAGGCAACTCCACAGTTCTGTTCTGAAATAAATCACCTCTGCAATGCAAACCCAAAAGCGTTTTATCGACCTGAATTTCACCTGAACTTGCACCGAGTTGAGACCCTGTGATAACAACTAATCATTTGCCCCCTGCCTGCCGAAGGGACGACACATCTCCAAGTACTCTGAAAATGTTTAACGCGACACTTCATGCAGTTAAAAGTGAATCACAACGAACACCTTTGTATTTGGTGTCCATACAAAAAATGACACCAAACCCCAGGACAGGACAATCGTAAGGGGGCAGGTTAATAGCGTCAGAAAGAGGGGTCTGTGGTCACGTCAGCAAGGGCGACAGGCAGGGTGAGGTGCACGAGGTGGCAGAGCTTAAGAGAAGAGACAATGAAGACGGATCCTTCTTTTTCAAGACGAGATAGGAGCAGATGAAGTATTGATACTTTAGCAAGATAATACTGACATATCTATCTACACATAGGTATGCAGTCCCTTGGCAGCTTAGACATCTCGCCAACCTAATTGTCTCTGCTTTGCTAAGCTTCAAGGACACCAACGCGTTTCGCAGCAGTCAGCTTTCCCCTTCCACTTGGAAGAATGATGGTAATGAACACGGGAAGTTCGAAGGGCAGTTTAACAAATCTCCAAAGTAACAGTGCACTGCTAGGATACTGCTGCAAGGCCTCCCGCCCTCCTGCCCCTGCCGGCTATTTGCGTTGTTCCGTATTAAAATAATTCTCCAGGACACTTAATGAAGAGGAGTTGGGAAAACTTGAGGCCTCTTCTGTCACAAGGGAAATGAACACTGCTTGAGGTAGGTGGCAACAAAACAGCCCCCCTGACTCTCTTGGCGGGGGGAAGGACCACAGCCCCCCCCCCCCCCCCCCCCCCCAAAAAAAAAACCCCAAACCAGAACGCAAAATTGTCTAAATAAAATTTGAACTTCAAACTGGAATAAAATAAAAATTAAACACCCAACATTTCTCACAGCAATTTCTCCAAGGAGGTTAATACCCTTATGTAGACACCACCCCCCCAGCTCATACTCAGCTTAATCGCTACCCAAACGTCTATGTTCTAACCTACTTTGCACTAGATGCGTATCAAGTTTTAAGGGAATATAAGAACATCTCAAGCTCTTATCATCAAATGCCCCCCTCCTGAACTGTGTGCACCTCGTCCTTCTCCCTGAAATCAACAGCACCCCCTAAGCCCTACAGTGATTTTTACAAAGAAAGAAAAGCCCAGAATAATGCAAATGTGACAGTCACCCACACCAGCTCTACAAAAAGCTGTCCGAGAAATTCAGAAGGCTTTAGGACAGCAAAGAGTGGTTTCTACCAGCTAAACGTCTGCCCCAACAACAACAACGGCAAGACAGATATAGCCGTTTTCCCGTTTCTGAGGGCTGGGGGAAGGAAAGCCCGGTAGGGAGGTGCGGAATGGCAGAAAGGGCGATCCGAGTGTGGTTGGACATTTCGTCCACGCAGCACTCCTGAAGGTGTGACAGAACAAAGCCTAAGCCTCTGCAAGGTCCAGCGCAAGGAACAGCCGCTACTATTTAACAGGAAATTAGCTATGTAGAACCAAATGTTTTGATACCACAGCTGCGTGTATGAGAACTTAGCTTCTTGCTTCTAGAAGAGGAGAGGAAACAAAAATGCATAGGTCTGTTTTGAGTATTGACTTTTAATAGCTTGTTTCTCATACGGGAACAGGGGATGTTTTCTGTTTTAGAAATACAGGTATCAGTTGAGCTTTAAATACAGCCTGCTCCTGCCGACAGGTCACGTACACGGTTTATTTGGCTTCAGCTTTTGTTTTTATGCATTAAGCAACCTTCAACCTTCTTTTTGTAACACAATATATAGACAAATTTAAGTACAGTAATAGCGTAGGTATTTTACTGTTTTCACATTTTCCTTGACATACTGGACAAAGCGATACACATCCATCTGCCCCCAAGCCCAGGTTTCACAGAAAGCACACTGGATACCGCTTTCAGTGGCACCCTCGGCTTGCTCCCACATTTAATTTGCCAAATCGAGAGAAACAGACTCTTTGGGAATAATTTCCAACTTTGCCCAGTGACATTCAAATGCTGCTGCCAACCTTCATTTTACAGTTACTACAGATGTTGCATACCGACAGGAAACAGAAAGTTTTAGAACTGGACAAGCTATAGTAATCCAGGATTTGGTAGAAGAATTATATACAAAAAGGGGACTTCATATATAGTTTTCAATCTGTAGTTTAATTTTTCAAAATAAAACCTGTATATATAAATTGATAACATTCAAGATCTGTGTATGAACAACAGTAGCTTTCTGGCTAAAACAATGTATTTAGACAGAATCTCACTTTCTGTTTTTCACTTCAAGTATGCTAGCCGGTCCAGTCCTTTGGGGAAAAAAAAAAAACCAACCACTTCCACTTTTAAATCCTTTAGGATCCATCAAATTCATTATATGGAAATGACCTTAACTTATACAATATACCGTATTATGAAGCGAACTGAAGGGGATTAGATACTGAAGTATCGGCCCGGGGTGCAATAAGCCATACAGCTGTTTAAACATGATACTACAGCTGAAATAAGTCTCTGTCAGAATAAAACCCAACATTCATGAAAAGAGCAGCAGCCATCAAAAACATTCACAACTGCAGGGATTTTGTACTGTGTGTAATTTTGCATTCTAAGTTGGAGAAGCCACAATAGTTTAAAGCAAAATTTAAGAAAAAAATACCACTATAGTCTTGAATTTAATAATGTGAATTTGTCACTGTTATAGCTGTTTATAGAAGTGTACTAAAAAAATTTACTTAAACATATGAATTTAAGACTTTCACTTTATTCAGCAAATTGGTTTATTTACACAATGGGGAACGCTGGTTGAATGCTGTCAATGTAATAAAAACAAATCTAACAGAGACAATACTGAACTCTATGTATTCATAGCAGAAATGACAAACTATTTCCTTACCTGTATCAGGAACATCAAGCGCAACAATGGGACAGTATCATAGGACACTGATTTAACAATAAACCACAGAGGTCCAGTAATACTATGGCAATTTACTCATGTATTTACTGACTTTAAAAAAAAAAAAAAATTAAAAGTCAGCAATACCCAGTATAAAGTTCTGTCAATTATCAGAGTCAAACTCTGAGGAGTAGGTCAGTAAATCCTTATCAGATCATCCACAATTCATAGGGTGACCTGATCTGCTTCAGACCACTAGTACAGAAACAAAATTGATGAAAACAAATTACCCTCTAAAAGGCAACAATGATCTGATAAGGGTTTAACTTAATGGAAGTTTTTTTTAAAAAATTAAGAATTGCAGAGCACAGCCCCTATTAGAACAAGCTAACTTTCCAGACTTTCAAAAAAGAAAAAAAAAAAAATTGAGAGGGAAAAAAAAAAACCACTTCAACATGAAGCTACCATACAAAGTTCTTCTTTCGTTTTGCTTTTTTGTTGGGTTTTTTTTGTTTGTTTGTTTCATTTTTTTAAGAGTTCAGAGCTGCAATTTAATCCTGGCTTTTTAGTGAGAAGGACAGTTTTGGCCTAGACTTCCCTTTGCCCAGGATAATTTTTTGCTCTTCCTTTTGCTGACGTTGTCTCTCTTGTTCTAGTTTCATCCTCTCCTCATGAATCTTTCTTTGTTCTTCAACAATTTTCAATTGTTCTTCAGCCTATATATGAAAATGGTAGAATTTAGGCCAGCATATTTTGTAGTCATAAAAGCAATTTACAAGTCCGTATTAACTTCCAAACAGGTCCAATCCTGCATAGTTATGTAAGCAGTTCTACCTGAGCTAGATGCCGTGGTTGGTTTCAGTGAAACTATTTATAAAATGGTTATTTGAATTTCTTCTTCAACTCTTCTTCAATTTGAATTGAGTTTAGAAGAAACACTTGAAAACTCTGTACAGCTAACTCCTCCAAATCTTGAGTGCTTACATGCAACGTTTTTCAGCATTGCTTTGCAAACAACACATTGCATTTTAGTTAAGGAAGTCGGTGTAGATATAGAGAAGCTCCCCGACACCCGTCACGTGTCAGATGAAGGCACAACATAATGAAGTAACAGAACTTCAAACAGAAGTCTCCCCACTCCAAAACCCATCTGAAAACCCTCTGTAATTAAAAGCCATCTTTACTTGGTTGGTAACAAGTCATTCCTTACACTGACTTACGGTTCTTAAAGCTCTTCCAATGGTCTTCTAAAGGTGCTTATTTTGTTCATTACGTCAGTTAATACTTTAAATTTTCCTATTTGTCCCATTTCCACCATATGAGGTTGGGAAAAGGGTAAAACAGATCTAAAGCAGATGTCATTCAAGCAAAGAGTTTTAAGAAGCATCACCTTTACCTGAAAAAGGTGCAATTACTTGGGTAACTGAAACCAACAGAGTTCAGTCAGGATTTGGAAGAAGCTTAGTTTGGTTTATCATTGATTGATTAGGATCAGCTAAATCATACTGTATGTTCTCATGAGGCAGGCACCTGCTTAAATAGGCTTGGAGACCAACATAAGCTAGACTTCTATAACCGAGACATCTTAAGCTTATGCTGAAAGTCCCTTTCAGCACTTGTACGGCAACATTATACTAGTCTCAAATCCAGTTTGTACTTGTCCTGCTCAACGGAACAGAATTAATCGCCTCTGTTCTAGAAACTGAACGTGTTTGCAAACTGACTTCAACCTTTCCTGTCAGATATAGTTAAAGCGTACTTTTTAAATTCTGAAGGCAGCTATCTTCCTCTAAATTAACTGCACCTGAACTATTTTTTCAGACTAGCATCACTGCTAAGGATCTGGTCTCTTATGCTCAAGGGAAGGACAGCAGCACTGCTGACATAACCGGCAATAGACAAGTTAAAACCCTAGAAAGGGTCGATTTGTTTATTGTAATTGTGTTGCAAAGCAGGCAGAGGGACCTGTATTTCCCTACAGAACTGTTAACTGCATCTTCACATACCAGTTTAGCTTGTGCTTCTGCAATTTTTCGATTATTCTCTTCTAGTATTCGCTCTAGTTCCTCACGCTTTGCACGCTCTTCTTCCTAAATGGGAGGACAGGGCAAGATATTAGTAAAGTAAAATATTTATCTCTGCATGTTCACTAATCTTTCTCAGAATTCTTTTGTGAACTGACTTAAAGTGGCAGCCTTATAGCCACCTATTTTGTCTCACAACGGTAAATTGTGCAGCCACTAAAACTGGTTTCTAGTACTCAATTTACATCATCCCGCCCAGTCCAAACAGCAACCAACTAAACCCTCCCTAATCATAGAATCCTGACAATTTATTACTAGAATTTTAATATCACACAAATCAACAAGGACAACTACAAAAACTGGATAGTATTTACCAAATTAAAAAGTAATATAGAAAATATAAATAAAGTGAATAGTTTGTCTCACCAATTAAGTATACCTACGTATTCTTTACCTATACTCCTTTAATCAGCATTAAAAGTTGAATATTTACTGTCTTGTCCAGTGTCCTGCAGAGTGTGCTCCTCGGCTGCCATACGCGCCAGCTTCCTCTTTAAAATGATTTGTACTGTTAGCTTGGCAATACCTGCATCAGCAGCTCAACCATTTATAAAGAAACAACATACAAGGAAGGCTGAGCTGAGGAATGCAGATGTTTATGATAAGAAGGAACAAAAATATGTAAATCATTCCTAAGGCAAACAATTAATAAGAAAAATACATTTACTGTTAGTGAAAAATACAAATGGTAATCCATACTTCATGGAGCTATGGGCTTCTTTCATGGGGAGAATGGACTTTACATTCAGTATTTTGACAATTTTAAGACAGCTGAAACTGTCATTTGCAGTCTGAACTTGGAACTCAGGAGTCCAGGGAAGGCAAGATCAGGAAATAAAGCCTTGTAATTGTTGCTTTCTTGGTGAATTTTATGGAACTCTGTTATGCGACTCATAAATATGAAGACTGCGTGAAAGTTTGAGGTGTTTCAGTTCACGTAATATATATCCAAATTATTTTAATATTTGGTAGGTTTAAAGTTAGCCAGAGGTTTGTGTCTGTGTAAGAAAAAAAAGTTAATACGAACAAAGCAAGCATACGAAGAGAAAACTTCTTACTATGACTAGTAACCAGCTACTAGCTAGCACACTTCACTCCAGGCATGGAAGTTTATTCTGGGTTACAAAGAACTGATGGGTCGTCTTCACGTTGCACTGACAATAGCAAAAATACTTAAAAAAAAAAAAAAGGTCATCCATCTGCTCAAATGAAAGCCTCGTACACAAAGCATTTGCTGACTACAGACATTTAAATTCAACTTCAAGTCTTTGATAGTTAAGATTTGAATTTGCAAAACAAGTGTAATTTAATATTCTTAATAATTTCTTGTAACTCAGTGTTCTGGGCTTTTTTTTTTTAAAGTTTAAGATATTATGTGACAGACGCGTCACATTTAGTATGAAGGGGAAAGCTTCTTTGCTACTGTCTTTCCTTTTGTAAGCCAATCAAAATATTAATTTAAAATAAACTGTGTAGGAGGTACAGAGTGAAAAAGGCATTTGAGTCTTATGACTGTTTAGCACAAATTTCCTTTATGGTTTAAAGTTTGTCTCGAAATTTCTGGATCCTGGAATGATTGGTGCAGGCAGGCATCAAAGCCTTTAGTAGCAAATTACTGTCTCACAGAAAGACATTTTCAGCTTCTGCTCCAGCTGCTGATTAAAAAAAACACCCAAGTCACATGTTCAGCTTGACTTCAGACAAGGGCAACCTGCTCTTTTATAACTTCTAGGGAAAAAAAAAAGGAGTTGTTAGTAGTTATTAAAAATTGATATGACTTGGACATAGATCCTTCGTGAAGACGTGGATGGGCTTATGCTCGAAGTCCCAGAATTAGTCCAATGTATGCTCAAAGAAAACATTCATTTTAAATGAAGAGTAAGAAACCTATTTGTTAAAGACAGGTACTGCAGCTCACTGCTGGACCCTGCTTTTTGCCTGACTGAAGGCAAAAGCCTCTTACAGTCTAGGTAAACAAAATGAAACAAATGAAGGATACATAATTACAGTTTTTTAATACACTTCCCCAAAAATGAAAGGACCGCTGATAAATCCTGCAGCCATGGCAAAAGTTTCAAACAATTCTGAAATATGTAGGTCAGTTCCATTAAAAATCAAGTATCCTTGTTCAGGTTTTAGGAGAATAACTGTTTAAGTATCAGTGAGCTCCTCTGAATAGGCTAGAAATTAAGTTTCGCAGCAATGCAAGTTTATACGAGAAGGGAATTAGATTTGCTGTATTCCATCTCTTTCTGAACCGAACAGGAGGCACAAACCGACACTGAAAGTTTTGCCATGGACTGTCTCTACTTTCCAAACGACCGAGCGTTACCTCTCTGGCTTTTTGTGCTGCAAGTTCAGCTTGTCGCTGTCGCTCGAGTTCTTCGAGCAACTGTTTTTCCATGATGCGCTTAGCCTCCTCCACCCTGCGGAGAACCTCTCGCTCAATCTCATCCTTCCTTTTCTCCAACTCTTCTTCTACACGTTTAGCCACGAGCTCTTCTACTCTTCGAGCAGTTTCTTCCTCTATGAGTTTCTCTTCAATTTCTTGTTGACGACTAGAAAATGCAAACATGAGGATTACCTTTTTAATCAATAAAGAATGGTTGCATCGAAACAATCTCTTGCAAATACACAGCATCAGCCACGCTACCGAATCAACTTTTTAAGAGTCTTATCCCTTATACAGACAGATCATAAATTTAAAGAATGTTTCGCCCTACATTTAAGGAAAGTAAATATTCAGGCAACCAGTGTTCCTACCACAGGGAACCTGCTCATTCAGACCACACCATGTTTAGCATCTCTCCATATCTCATGACACCAAGATTAAGATGACCCCTTATCATACTACTACTTGATCATTTTTAGGGAAAAAAAGAAAACAAAAATCTCCCAATTTTGGCTGTCTTTCACCCTTTAGGAACTTAAATGGTCTCAATTTTAAGCCACACATAGCAAGAGTATCTTGTGAAATCTTGTCTTTAAGCCACCGCCCCAGAGGCACCAAACTAATCTCTAATAACAAAAATAGAAGACAGATGCAATAAAATTTGTAACTTGAATATTTTAATAAGAATTCCAGGTGTTGTTTCTGTAATCTTGTTATCCAATAATTTACCTTACTGAATTGAAAATACTTCAGCTCTCCTTAACTTCTTTACTGCAGCACTCTGTTTCTATCATAATTATCCAAAACAAAATATACCAAGTGCTAAATAAATCCTTGCAACCTTTACAGTTTTCCATGTTCTGAATTTTGGAAGTATTTTCAAATGTCTTCTTGTTTTTATTTTGGTTTAGCAGCAGCATTATCACTTAGCCTGATCACTCTTTTAAGTTTTCATTTAAAAGGATACAAAAAGATTAGGTCAATTTGCAGGTTTATTACCAAGTGCAGAAAAAAATCCCTTTCCGGGTAGTAAACACTATTATGATATGACAATTAGATATCCAAAGATCAACAAAAATGTATACTGTATAGCTAGGTTTCATATAGAACTATTTATTTCAAATTATTATGGGCTTTGGGGAGAAGGTTGCTCTTTTCTAACCTTGAAACTGAACTTTAAGTATTCCATGAAGTAAGGAACAATCTTATAAAGTTATCTTCTTGCCTGTCAGCACCAGAAATCCATGATTTAGAGTAACAACAACCGTGGTAATATCCTAATCACATGTCATTTCATAATCTTATTAAGATACATAAACCCAGCTTTGATTAAAACCAAAAAGTTACAGGATTTACTAACTTTTAGATTTCCTCAGTGTACAATTTGCAAACATGCAATAGGAAATAATAAAGCATGATTACTGATCTAGATAAACACGAGGTGAAAGGCTCCTAAATTCCCCTTTTTCATGTATAAACTTTTCAAAAGCATGCCAAACACAATGGATAGTGTGCCTCCTTCAGTAAAAAGTCTTGGAACCCCCAACGCAATCATTCAGCCCCAGAAGACAAATTTTAACCTTCCATTCCTCAAGAGAGAGCAAATGTATTCTGTGACACATTAGGGCAGCATTCACTTTTCCTAAAGCGACACAAAATACCTTGAGGCGAATTTTTTCAGTTAAAAAAAAACAACCAACCACCAAGGCCACCACTATCCTGAAAAACATACCCACCCCATTCTGTTAGTGTGCCTCTGCCAAGCCACAACTAAATACTGCCCTTTTTGGGTGGAAGATGGGGGAGGGGTCAAAAGTTTAAAAGATGAATTTTTAAGCACCCTTTAAACACAAAATAGCCTTTTATTTCTGAAGGTTTTTCGTCCCTCTTACGGGTATTTATTCAGCAGTGGGTACTCTCACTGTCCTGGACATAGCTGTAAGCTGTATCAGTACGAGGCTGATCTACAGAAGTCATTTTCAGAAAGCTCATATTCACATGGTTTATTCCAACTATTTTAGCTTTACACTTAACATTAGGGAAATCTTGAATAAAAGTTAGCTAACTGAATAAATATAGTACATAGTTATAAAAAATCCTGACATTCATGTCTGAAATAAGTTTTCAAATATGCTCAGCAACTGATGATGTCCTCAAATTAAGCACTGTGTCTGCACACGTTTCATTCTTCTCACCCCAATAAATTCTGTTCAAATTTAATTAAACAAAGCAAATGTATCTTTTCACTTTCATAGGCATTGGCAACATTACAAATACATAATAACTGTCCAGTGTAAACAACCACATTGCTTGAAACACTAGAAAGACATGAAACAGAAGTAAAAATTTAATCTCAATGTTAATTTATAAGACCAACTTGTGCCTATGGATAAAGATAATACACTTCCAATCAATGGCTTTGAGTTTATCAAGAAAATCAAACTATAAACACAGATATAAATTTCAACAATTTATTCTGTAGTTTACAACAACTATTCATTCTTTCTTTAAGTCGCATGAACTTACAGTATTTTATTTAGAGGTATAGTTTATCATCTGACCTACTGAGCCATGACTCCAGAGAAACAGTTAAGTCATTAATGTAAAAATATTTTTAGTATGTTCCATTTACTCCTTAAAAACTCATTTTATAAAGTCTGCAGAAAGGAAGCTGCTTACATTTCAGCAGATTTCCGAGTAAAAAAGATGTCATATTTGCAAGGCCTTTCTAGAAAACTAGCATTATAGGAAAAATTTAGTTAGCAAGAAAGTAGTTCTTTCCTTCACTAACATGAGTATATACTAAAATACATAACACTGTTTACAGATAACTTAGTCAAATACCACAGTTTTCTGTTGTATGAAGTTTTTTTGCCTTTTCTTTTTGAAATTTAAAGTGTATTCTAGAAGCATCAAATTCTATACCAAATCTTTTCCAATATTGTTTCTCCCTCAGAAGTTTACTATTCTGTTGCCAATATCACTCAAATGTCATTTTCCTCCTATACAGACTTTTAGTATTCTAAAATTTCAAAGCTAACATATAGAAAACTTACTTCAGAAAATAGTTATATATGTTGCTGTATCTAATATTATTGAATGAGCTACAGTTCATTCCATTTCAATTTGAACACTCCCATCAAAAAAATAAAATTAGACATATTATTTAAAAATTATAAACACTTCATTTTCCACTGGCACTTGAAGAGATCCTCTCCCAACTTTTAAAGTCTGGATACAGACTAACCATAAAATTCTCCACTAAGTCTAACACGATTTAATATTTTAAGGTAGATAATATTTGTTATTTGTGTAATGTTCTCTCTCTTCAATCTTCAAATCCATTTACATATCGTTTAAAAGAATATCTATGAACTAAAATAGCTCCAGAATACTAAGATACACTATTCACTGTATTCTCGTATTAAGCACATTTTAATCCTTCTTCCCAGATACACACGGAAGATTTTTAGCAATTTAGGCACTAGATAAAACTACAAACCACAAAACTAGGGTCAGTAACTCAAAAAGCCTTCAACATTTTCACCTGTGTTTGTGTTGCTATACAACTTTTCGGTGACATTGCTGTCAAATTCTGAAGTTCGCAAGGGAGATCAACAACAAACAACAACGAAAGCAACAACTCAGGAGGCTCAAGCCTTCTGAACTACAGTTAATATTTCGTTAGGACAATATCGCTGAAACGAAACCCAAAGCTCCATCTGAGAATTAACAGAACTCGTTGGCCTCACACGTACAAACAAGTGCTATTTCTGGATTCAGTGCTCTAACGAGCGAGGGTAACATCCAAAGAACAAGAATCACTTTATCACGACTGTTAAAACCCTCGTTATCTCTGCTGCATAAAGGTCTCCTTCACAACAATATTGCTAAACCACTTAACGCACATGCAACGTTCATTAAAATAAAATTTATCTATCTCTGTAGACTTCATAAATAATCACGTTCCCCATAACGAAAACTGAAAAAGGAGGTTTCAAATGAAACAAGTCACCGGATCTCACTGTCCCATTTGGCATTTAAAAAAAAAACAAACACCAAACCAAAACCCCAGCCCAAACCCTCGGCGTTAGTACAATCGTTGCATGCCATTTCTTAAAACCCTCAGTCGAGGAACTCTAGATGCCTCCGCTCGACGCACAGCAAGAAGCCAGCTCCACGCAAAAAAGGGGAGGGGCAGGCGGTGTGGCAGCGGCACAAAGCCTGCGGGGCCCGGGGGCCGCCGCTGCCGCCGCCGAGAGAAGTTTAGGAGGAGCGCAGGAGAGCGGCGGCAGAGGGGAGGCGAGCAGAGCCGGCCGGCAGGCAGCGATGGAGGCAGGCAGGCAGCCGCGGGCTCGCACCCCGAGGGGGCGGCTTCTCGGGCACCGGAGGGAGCGGGCCTTTAGGAAAGGGAAGGATGGCGGGAAAACAGGCAGAAGTTAGGCCTCGGCGAGGGCCTAAGCGCTTCAGTCCCCGGGCCTGGAGGAGGAAGGCGCGGACAGGACGGCACCGGGGCGACGAGCATTCTGCTGCCTCTCCTCCCCCCTCCCTCTCATCCCCCCCCTCCCGCCCCCGGCCCGGGGCTCACATTTTCCGCTGCCGCTCGAACTCCGCTTTTTTCTCCTCCTCCTCCCGCTTCTGCTTCTCGTCTAGGCTGCTGCGCTTGCTCACCGTGCGCCCGAAGATGTCGATGCGGTCGGGCGGGGAGGAGGCACGATCGCGCTCCCGCTCCCGATCGCGGCGGGAGGAGGGGGCCGTGTTGGAGCGGGAACGGGAGCGGGACTCCCGGCGGCGGTTCCGCTTGCTCTCACGGGACTTGGAGCGCTTCCGCGCCCGCTCCTTCTCCCGGGAGCGGGACCGTGATCGGCTCCGGTTCTTCTTGTTGTGCTTGGAGCTCTTGGTGTGCTTCGAGCGGGAGGAGCTCCGGCTGCGGGACCGACCCATCCCGGCTGAAGAGAGGAGAGCAGAGAGGCCGCGCCGGCGACCGCCCGACCACCCCCACCCCCTTCGCTAGCGGCACCCGAGGGAGGTGCGGGGAGGCTCTGCACGCATCGGCACCGCCCGGGCGGGCCCCTCGTCCTCTTCCCTTCCCGCCGCTCCGCGCCGCGAGGAGAAGGAACAGGCCCCCAAAGCAGGAGCGACTCCGGGCGCAGGCAAGATGGCGGCCCTGGCAGAGCGGTGACTCTCCTCTTCCGCCCCACAATGCACCGCGACGCCTTCGAGCCGTTCGCTCCCCCTCCCCCGCCTTCGGCCTTGCGCCGGAGGAGCGCGAAAGCACTCGGTAATGTTCGGCAGCCAATGGCGGGGAGGAAACCCCGTCAGCCAGCGCTTCCCCTTCGCGCATGCGCGCAGCCCGCTCCCGGTGCGCGGCAGCCGCCGCTGCTGGGGACCTTGCGCGGAGGCAATATGGGGCCGGGCCTCCGGGGGTCAGCCACTGCTCCGCTTGCCTCTGCCCCCAGCCCTCAGCAGCAGTGATGGCAGCCTCTTAAAGAGCCCTGGGGGCTGTCTGTGTGTCTGTCAGGCTTAGGAGGGAAAGGTAAGGGGCGGGGGGGGGGCTCCGGGCGTTTGGAGGTCCCTGCAGCCCGGAGGCCTCGGGAGCCGGCCAGGGACGGCCCCGTCCCTGGGCCCCCCCCGCCGCCGGTGTCCCCGGCGCGCGCTCTGCGGGGAGCTGCCGCCTGCGGGAGCAGCCCCGCGGCCACCAGTCACCGGATTTTTCTTTAATAGAAGTTTTTTTCAAGCTTTGACTTTTTTGTTGTGTTTTTGATTTTTGTTTTGACATAGGAGACAGAGAGAATCTATCAGTACAGATCAAGGAAGCTAAGAAAAACATTTAAACTTCCCAACAAATTATCAAAATTAGTTTTTCCGAGTCCTCTGTTTAACCACATAGTTACTGGGATGTGTTTCGTTATAGCTCATTTCTGACGTGGCACAATGAATGGGTCTTCTGACTGTATTTAGGGTGAGTTTACCTCTACAGGTTATTGTCCTTTGTTTACAACAGGTGTGTAGGCAAAGGAAGCAGCTTCAGGTCAGTGGGAGAGTATGAACTAGTAGTTCGGTAGGTATCTCTGTACGAGGTTTTTACCTCAGTTCTGCCATGAATGTAGAATTCAGAGATGAATTCTGCCACAACAAAACTTGCAACTGATGTTATTCTCGATTTCAGGTGAACTGGTGCAAGCTACAGGTAGTTAAGCCTGCTCTTTACTGTCAGTGGAACTCGCCTCTGTGACATCTTTCACAATTTGTGTTCCTTTTGTAAAAATAGGTCTACATTATTAGTAAGTTTAATAGGTACATTTTACAAAACATTCCTTTAGTCACTGGACAAAATTCAAAAGTCTTTTCATCCAGTTCCCTTGTCTGACAGACTTGTCTTATTTTTCTTAAAGGAGAACTTTCTGACTTTGAAATTCAGACTTACTCTAATTAATACCAAAAATAAAGGCAACTGAAGCATCTTTCTGACAGACCGCTTTGCAAGTAACAGCAGAGTAATGGACATTGCGAAACCTGCATGGCAGGAATTCCGGAGTCATAGACCCTGGGAGCACTTGTTTGTCTCTAGCCCTGGGGAGGTTCATGCAACAGGTAACTAAGGAAGTTGACGATCAGATCTTTTAGCTCAGGACCAAGTAGGTTTGTTTCCAGTGGCATAATTTCTATAGCAGCTTGGCTACAATTGAGTACTGGAGCTTTTAAATTTGAATGATGCAACAGGTTCTGATTAAAAGTTCTATCATCATTTTATTAGTACTGCATTCCATATTGGATGTACCAAAACTGACCTGCAATGTAGGAAGGGGAAAAAAAAAGACATCATTAATTGTTTTACAGTCAGTTGTAAGTATAAATTAATTTTTAAAGTATCCACCAGAAACTTGGTAAAAATCACTATTAACAGAACCTACATCTAGCACCTTGGTTGTCTGAAGAAATACCATTTTGAACTGCAGAATTCTAGTCCTATTTAGTAATATTGATTCATCAACTATAATATGCAGTATACAATGTTTTATAAGAACAGCTCATGGTGGTAGATTGTGTGGAATGAAGAAAATATATAGTATGGTGTAATGAAATAATTTTCCCAATCCATTTTTGTATTGCTCCACCTCAGTTTTTTGAAAACTCCTGAATTAATAAGAGCATGAGATTTTTAATATCTATACTAGGTTAAGGTCATTAGTCCATTTCCTTTGTTATTTATTCTGGTACTTCTGGAAAAAGCTCGTTTTCCTTTTAAGAAATACATTCCTGACAGCTGACAGATTGGTAGAACATTCCTATCTGTGATTTCTTTTTTATTTTGAGGTTTGGTAGGATTTTTTTATCCTATCACCTTATTTTTCACAGCTTAATAGTAATAAAATATTAATATTTTGCCCCCCCAATATAATTACAATTGATATGGAATTACAGTACCAAAAGGAAATTTTAATAAAGTATAAATTTAAGAACCTTGTTTCATTAAGTAATTTCATTTCCTGTGTTCAGTTAATTGAAAAAGAAGATGGTCATTTCCCATGTCAGTTCCCTTTCAAAATTTTCAATATTTGATTAAACTTGTGCAATTTTTTCTGGATTAAATAATATTAAAGTTCTTAAGTTTTTAATCACATGTAAATCTGTGTATTATTCATGGTTTGGCAGCTATACTTCATTTATATGCACTCTTGTGTTTTTGCATTCTTTTTCTCCATTTTAATATATCTTGGTATATTAAAATGCATAATTTGCTTCTTTAAACAGTTGCCTTGGAGTTGGAAAACACCTTATTTGACAGCCAAATGGCGGCATAATTAAAGCACCTCACCCTTCTTTACCTGGGCTGCTATCATCACATGAAATCTCTCAACCCGTAGGCATTGGGGGATAGCCCTGTGGAGATGCTGCATTCTGATAATCTCCAGATCGTACCTGCTGTCACTTACACCATCACTTCTGTCATTAGCTGGGTCAAGAGGAATCTTGGGAGGTTGGAGGTAGAATGGTTTGTGTTAGTGTGGCACAGCTGGATGTAAGGTCTTTGTAATAGGTCTAAAATACAGGAACTCTGGAGGGTAAGCAGAGGAAGAAAGCAAAAGAACATAATAGGGTAAGGTGTTTGGTATATAATTTACTGTAGTCTGGCTCACAATAGTAAGAGGGCAGGAACAGCACAGAAGAGCTGAGTTCTTGGAAGAAAAAAAAAAAGTGGTTTAAATGTGTGTTGGTTCTTTCAAAGTAGCTATTTCAGATGGAGTTTATTACAAGGTCAGAAACTATGTGTACAGGGTTTGGTTTTTTTTGAAGTATGAGTCAGCGCTGTGATTCATGTCACATAGATCAGAGAAGCTATGCAGGTGTAGAAGTTGTATTACTTAATCATTTATTTTTTTTTTAACACCCAATGCCAAAGCTGCTTGTTTTGCTTATGCATTTTCTGTCAGATGCTTTGTTTCTCTTTTAGCGGCACTATGGAGTTGGGTGCTGCTAAGCTGCAGAGGTAGGGAGTTGAAGCATCTGGGAGACAGGCAGAACAGCTGTGAGGAAGGCATGGCAGGAGCATGGAACGGCTGGCAGAAAGGGAAGTCTCTTTTCTCAAACTTTAGAGAATAAGTCATTAAAACTACTGCTGCAACAGACTCCTTTGAAACAGGGAAAAAAAGAGTGTAGTTAGAAGAATGGAGAGGAAACCCCATACAATGAGAAATTAAATAAATGGAAAGGGTTTTCACATTGTACCTTTACAGAAAGGTTGGGTAGATTGTACACATAAGTATAGTTATTAGCTAAAATACTCCTTTTTTCCATATGTTCAGGTGACAATCATACCCTTGGAAAATGAATAATACTGTACAGAATGCTGTTGAAAGTGTTTTTTAATTTGGATATGAAAAAAGGCACAGCTTGAGTAATCAGAACTAGTATGTGGATATATGATGATCAAATTAATTCAAAACAATATCTATTTTCATTCTCATATGGATTTAGTTTTAGAAAATAAATAAAATTACCAAATCAGAATCAATGTGAGAATTTTAAAATTACATTAATTATCAATGTCAGAGGACATTTTACAATTTTTATGTAATGCCACTTACCACTTTTTTTAATGTTTGGACTACTTTCTTCTTTCTACATGGAAGGAGGAAAAAGGAATGTTCATTTGCTTGCTTTGTTCACATTGCTTAGTCCATTTAGGTCCTAAACAAAAGCAGTTAAATACTGTTAGAAGAGGCAAACGTAAGTTTCGATCACAACTTGAGATGCTTATCTGCAAGCTGTGTATCCATAGTGATATGCCTTCTTCTCATAGTGAGTATTTTTTGAAAATCATTGATATTATATGGAGTATGCAGATTTGATGTCACATATAAGTATTTATATCTGAACCTAAGACTTGGCTCGTTGACGACTGGCAGTAATAAAGATCCAACCAACCTTCTTCAGCAGCTGCATAATCGTGGAGCTACTTTAACTCTGTAGGCATATTCTGATTTATCTGAAAGACTTCATAGCAATTCTAGTGTTTGGTATGTGTAACTAGCCACTTAAGTCAATCAGAAATGAGTTGAAGTGTCATCTAAACCTCATGAGGGACTGATCCAGTGTGAATACTTAGATAATTCCCTTAAAAAAAAAAAAAAAACAACAAACAAACCAAAAACAAAAACCACCACCAAACCAGAGTAGCAAGGGACACTGTTATTCAAAACCGGGCTGCTCATGATCCAGTGGTTAGCATAGTGGTTAAACTAGTTGAACAAGCAAGAAAATTGGATTCAGGTGTGTCCTCATTCATATCAATGTCTCTTCCTTCCCAGGACAGTATGCTAATCACTAGGCCAGTGTCTAAGCTGGAAGAAGGTGGGAAGGGAGTTAGGGGCAAAGTCCCCTTCTGCTTCCTCAGTTGAAACCAAGTGGATCTCGCAAAATGGACACACTCGGATGCAGGAGGTGGAATGGTTGTAACCTAATGACTGTGGTACTCCGGAAAGGGGGGAGTGGTTTGCCCTGGATTTAAGTCTCTATTCAAAAGACTGGTTTTGAATTCTGTTAAATAATAATGAGAAAAGAAACAGGACTAATCTTGAGAGCTAGAGCACAAAACTTGGCATGTGCTGTTACTGCCTGGCTGTTGCATAACATGCCCCCTCCCACGGCAGCCTTGTCTCAAAAAGGGTGAGCCATGCTCAGTTCTTCAAAGGCTACTGTAGGCACTGCCCTCGGGAGAGGACTCAAATTTTTGGCTTCTCAACAGATGAAGATGCCACCCTTGCGGTGCTGACTCAGACACCTTGGCTTTAACGGGGTGACAGCAACGCCTCCTTGTACAGCATTTCCGCTTGGCTTGGTGACTCCTAGTTAGCATGTGTATTTCATGAGTTCCTAATTCTGGTTCAATTTTTAAAAACTATTCGGATGAAATACTGCTGTCTGTGGAAATTTTATATCCAGCATGTTTTGCATATTTTATTTGTAACTAGAACTTTTCCTGTTTTTTTTCCCCTGATTTCTTTAAACATGCTAATACATCTAGCAGTACCGCTTTTTCTGTATGAATATGAAAATGACTGAGAGTGATTACTTTTTTTTTTGAAAAGCAGTCAAGAAGCAACTTGTTTATGATAAAAATGGGGTTGAAGGTATGTGAAAAGCATCCTACCTACACTTAAAAAGTAAATCAATGCTACAACAATTAATGGGAATGGACCCTGAAGCATTTTTGAATGTTAACAGCTATTCTGTTAAAATTTTATCAGAAAAAGGTCAGATGAAAGCTTTTTCTTTTTTTCTTACCAACATGGAAATTGATGAACTTGAAAATTAAAATTTACACACATTAATGGGCAGAAAGTAGCAGTTATTACTTTCCTGAAATGTTTTGTTAAAAAGTGTAAGACAAATATGCTGTCTACATGGGCAAGCCAGTTTTGCAGGAAGTCTTCTGAGTGCCAGATTGTGCCTCCTGTATTCACAAAAGAAGTGCTTCATTTTGCAAGCTGATTCATTAATTCATTTCCCTGACTAGCTAGGCTAAAGGTTGAAGGAATAAAACATTTGGGCATGATGCAATTTTATTATACAGTTTAATTTTAACAGAAGCTTTTAAACTTTTTGTGAAAATCTCATTAAAATGGCAAAAGCTGAGAGACTCCACTTGTAGAGGTCTTTCCTAATGATCCGAAGAGAAACAAAATACTATAGAGAAAATAGACATTTTGAAATCCATCCTTCTGGGGTTTTTCATTACAATG
Organism: Phalacrocorax carbo; assembly: GCF_963921805.1. NCBI lineage: Eukaryota > Metazoa > Chordata > Aves > Suliformes > Phalacrocoracidae > Phalacrocorax > Phalacrocorax carbo. The sequence goes on along the minus strand of NC_087513.1, from coordinate 155,520,848 downwards.
ACTCTTCTCTACACTTTTTGGAAGACATCGAAAGTGTTGTGGCGTGTGTCATGTGACTCTATTATTGTTCCTCATATCCTTTATTCCTAAATTAGATCAGTAGTACTTGTCTGCAAGTGTTTTAATAAACTGCAATGATAGCAATTGTGCAGGTCAAACTGAATTGTATTTTTACAAGTGATCTGGCTGGCTTTGTCCCAGCTGACAATCTGCTGCAGAGCTATAACCGTGACTTCAGCAATACTAGAACAGGGCTGTCTTGACTGATCACAAGGCTCTAAGCACTGGGCACCCTCGGCGTGCATAGCATCTAACCTACTCCTTACGCAGTGCAGTGTTGCACTCTACGCAGCTATAAGCTCTCTAGAGTTTGTGCCCAGTGTATTTAATCTCCCATCAGCCCTGCTGTGCACTGATTTCAAAATGGGCTTGGGCTCTGTTTCTTTTGGGTCTGTGTCTAAGACAGCAATGTGTTAGAGCAGGATAGGCTTTCAAGTGCATGGAATATCTAATGCCTGTATGTATTTCCCTAGAGATCCAGCTGACATCAAACCCTATGTGGTTACTTGTCGTTGATAGTATTCTGTGTTGGCATACAAGTTTGATAAAGTTGTTTTCAGGTTTCTATCACGGGTGCTAATTACAGCTTTATGAATTCTTGGGATGTAATCTTGGTAATGTGGGAAATGAAGTAAATGTGGAAGGGAATGCCCCAGTCTTTCTCCTTTATCTTTTGTCTATGTTATTACCAAGTTTTGAATGGATGAAACATATCCTGTGGCTTAAACCATTGCAGCAGTATATTTTTGTGTTTAGACAGTTCTCTGTATTTTACTGTGTGTCCTGTTTCTGGAGGAAAACTGCCCATACCGTGTTAAATAATTTAAAGAAATACTGTGTTAAATACCACTTTCTAAAGTCAGGCACTGCTGATTGTGATTAAGGGTGGCAGAACATGGTTGTAGTAGAAGAACCAGTGAATGAATCTACAGTAGCATTTCAGCTAGGATAAATGGTGGTGGTTTTGGTGTTGAAGCAAATCTCTTGAACATTATTTTGATTGTATTGGAATGGTCTCAGTCTGCTTAAACTGGATTCTTTTTGGAGAAGACTAAGCCTAAAATAAAAACTGAAATATGGTAGGTTCTGTTTGAACATAAAACCCCACTTTTTTTGCGGTGAGGGTGACCTAGCACTGGCACAGTTTGTCCCAAGAGGTTGTGGAGTCTCCATTCTTGGAGATATTCTGGACATGGTCCTGGGCAACCAGCTCTGGGTGGCCCCACTTGAGCAGGGCAGGTTGGACAAGGTGACCTCCAGAGGTCTTGGGGTTTCAGTCCACAGGACTAGACTAGAGCTAGTGGAAAGTAAGGCACTTCCTGAAAGCATGTAGCGTGGGTATCTGGTTCTCAGCAGCCGTTCTCTTAGTTCACAGGTTTTCTATGGCAAAGTGCTGCTTGCTAATGTAGGCAGAGCACTAATGTCACGTAGAGCTGAGTTAGCAAGTTCTTTAGTGTTGGCTTCTTTGCTTAGGAACACATAGATATTGCAGAAAGCACAGGCCAAAGTTGACACAATTACTTTGTATATTGGATCTATACAGACATAGCCCCTTAAGCCATTTTTTTGCAGGCTAGAAGACCATGGTATTTGGCCGCCAGCATCTGATAGATAGGCACCAGGCCAATCTGAATGTATATAGCATTGGAATATCTAGCTAATCTGAATTTGTAGACTTTCCTGCTAGTTGGTTGATGAGTTAGCACACCCTAGACTCTCTTCATTTAGCTCCTCATTGGACAATTACATATTCTTTCTGGCTTGCCAAAGGTAAGCAGAAGAAGCAAGCGGGGGAAGGTAATACTGAGGTTGAAGAGCACAGGAGGTATGGGAAGAGGTGAAAGTATTGAACTAGATGGTGGGGGAGGACGTATGAAGTTTAGGGTTGGTATGATGAAGGTTCATCTGCACACTCAAGTCCCAAGCTCCTGCTGTCTATATGAGGCAATGAAATAATGCACTGACATGCTCTGACTGCTCAAAACAGGACTCCCAGGGCAAAATGCCATCCATGCTTACTCACCCTGCTGAATGGCGTTGTCTGCAATTTTTCTCAAGCTGTTTCTACAAGTATTCAGTGTTGGTGGTGCACAGGGACCTGGAATTCTCTAAGAAGCTGTACTTCAGGAAAAGGTGACTTTCCTGCATCTGTATAAAAGTGCTGCTGCAAAGAGCAAAAGTGGAAAAAGTCTGGAGTTTCCCTCAGGCTTGGAGCCAAGAGCAAGCTTGCAGCTGATTGTGAGACATCTGTCATCAGCAGGAGTTGCCAGTAGTGGAGCTGGGGGCTACAAATGAGAGTGACAGAAGTACATGATGACTTAGTGAAAGAAAAGGATTTTCTAGGACAAAGGGTAGCAGTTCGTGATAAGAAAGCAAAAGAAACTACGAACCTGGAAGAGGAGGGTCAGGTATGGGGGTGTGGAGGGGTAACTAAAGAGGACAAAACCACGCCAAGAAATAAACTGTGAGTGAGTAAGATTGGGGACGGGTAGTAGAATGCGTGCATTGGTGAGAAAGGAATGAGCGTGGCGAGAAAACAAGTAGGAAGTGAAGAGCAAAAAAGCAAAGATATGAAGGATGCAAAACCCCAGAAAACACTCACTGCATTAAGGAAGGAAAAAAAACCACAAACATGTATTTTCGATACTACTTTTCTGTATGGTCTGTTGCTAATGTTGCCAGAATGAATGTTAAACAATTTAAATGGAATGGTGTCTGAGATGAATTCTCTTCAGCTGTACGTCTCCTAGGCAAATGTGTGAGAACTGCTGATCTGTTCGTCTTGTTCAGATCACATGAATGTGAACACAGCAGAGATTTGACTTGGTGTCCCTGTCTACAAATACAGAGAGGAAAAAAAATGGAAAGAGAAAGCCACCCCTGGGAAGAAAAGGAGAGATCCCATTATAAATGAGAGTCATACAACATCCCTTCTGGAGGCGTGTTGAAATTTCCCATGGGACGAAGAAGAATAAACAAAGGTCGGTATTACTAATAAAAGAAAAATAGTTGGCAACCAAGGAAACAATAATTATTTGATTGCAGTGTCCTGAAAAGCTGGCAACAGGAACAATACCAGTTAAAAGCAACAAGCCAAACGTATCTCACTTGCAACCCTACCTGTCATTACACCAAGGATGTGTTTGCCTTACTGCTCTGAGAGCAGGGGCTTGCAGGCAAAATAAATACGCCCTGACTTTTTCCCTTTGTTGCTTTACTCTTATGACCACAGTGTTCCTGAGGGTTTATTGTGTTTAACTTCACAACACTATTGTGAGGTAAGCAAGGAGTTGCTATTATCTCTGCTTCACAGATGAGGAACAGAGCCTGCAGGAGAGCTGTGCTCGCAGCCACACAGCTTGTGGTAGGCAAGGGAGTTCCCAGATCACAGGCCGGTCACTTTCTTTGCTCACTTTCTGCAGTGGCAGGAACAGTAACGGAATATTAGTACTGGGAGGGCACGTGTGCTGTTTTCTCTTGAACAGTCAGTTTTACGTACCAGGAAATAAATGAGCAAAGCTTGCTATTGCAAAAAAAGATGTCCCCAAATAATGACTTAGGCAATTTCAAGAAAAGATCCATATAGTCTTGAAAAAATACATTAATAATGAAATATTTGTTTGTACATTTAAAATCATGACAGTTTCATTTTAAGTTTAAACTGGCAAAGCCTGTTAAGGCCAAATTGTAACAGGCATTATTATTTGTTCATGGAGATGTGTGCAGTGAGCTAGACACAAGGAAGCTGTGTAGTGCCGTGGTTGTGTTTCCAGTCTGCCTGACGATGCAATCACAGTCCAAACTCCACAATTCCTCACTGAATGGCACCATCTAGTTTAGCTTTATCACAGTGCAAACAGTTGTTCCGCCTTCCCAGCGGTCTTTACTAGCAGCATATAGCTCAGTTGTGGGATGATCTGTTCTTAGTTCACTGGGGCTTACATAGAAAGCACTGTGCTATGGCAAGTGTTGCTTTCTCAAGCCTGAGTGCATGCTGAAAGTGCTTGAGAGGGGCAGTAGTCTGATAAGAGTCCAAGCTAATGCTGTTGCAAAGGGTTAGGTTGTATAACATAAGCTCAGTCCTCCCTCCTTTGGCTAGAGAACGGGAGGGTGTGGGATGTTCCCAGCACACCAGTTGCTGCCCTTCAGTAAGGGCTGTAGCACACTGCTTTTTGTCTGCAGGAAGACAAAGCCATTTGGTTCTTTCTCTCCTGATTATTCATCTTTTTCCTTTGTTTCAGCAATGTCCGTTTCTTACATTAGCTAGTAACATTAGGGCAGGTCTTCAAGAGCTTCAGGGTCTGCTCCTTTGCTATTTTACTGAATGTTTGAGTTTTTCTATCTCCTTTGCGTCTACATTGGGCATCGCTACCCCCTAAATGAGATCACGGTCTTTTAGGATTGTCGTGTCCCGTTAGTTGCCTTGGAGAACAGAAGAGAAAGAAAAACATCACTCACTTTGAATTCTCAAGCATTTTTGTTACAAAAACGGACTATAAAATTGAATAGTGGTTACAGGCAGAATCATCTTTTAGTTGCAGCATAGGAGCGAAAAACACAGACCATGCAAATTGGTGTTTCTAATAATGCTATCTTTTTTTACTATGCCTATAGCTTTTTAAGTAGTTTAATAATAAATATATATTCCTTATTGAAAGAAAGTCAAACCTGAAGCTAATTTGATAGTTGAAGACTAGTAGTCGTCACTGCGCAGAGACCCTTTCATATGGCTGTGTATAAAACTCTGCTTCATTTTGTAGTGTTAATTTATACTACAAATGAAGCTAACTGCTCTTATTTCTGACATAGCTCTGCAACGGTAGATATCAGCAGTATTTTCCAAGGAGGTTGTAAATTTATCTTTCATTAGACATTTGTATGCAGCTATTTAAAAATGTCAGCCTCCCGAATTAGCATCAAAGCAATCAGTTCAAATATGCTGTTTTAAATAGTCATCCGAAAAATTGCATATAGAAGTGAGAATTTCTGAAATATTTCCTTTCCCTTTTCAGTGACTGCCTTGCCTGTAAGAAAAACAGCCACATTTTAGTTTCCTCTTCTGGTTTCCCTCTGTGGAAAATGGTGATAACAATGCTTCTCAGTCTCTTTACAGTTCTTTGAGATATGTGGAAAGAAAATGCAAGCAAATAATGCAAATATTTTATAGTAGTGCTATATGCAGTTTATTTTCCTTTGTCCTTAAGTATGCTTGAAAATCTATTTTCTTCTTGCCCGTTTCAAGATGGGATAAAGAGTTTTCCCTATAACTAGGTACTTTGGTTAACACTTTTGAATTGAAAAGACTGTTTTAAGAGCTCCGCGTAGACTCATGGAGGCTGGCAAAAGGATTTGCACTCATGCTTGTGGATGTTGGATGGTGGTCTAACTGAGTGCGTTGAAGATGAATGCCAACATGATTGTATAAATATTACATTAGCATGCCATTCTGAAAACAGTCTGCAAGACACCCTTGGATTACCCTACTCTAGAATTCATAAGCAAGTATGAGTAAAATAGAAGTAGCCTAAATAAGTACGTATTTACATGTGTGCTCAGAGCTCTGATGCGAGTGTTCGCAAGGCGATGCCTGAACAGTCGGTTCATGGTTTGGGTTCCAGTAGGTGGCAATCGAGAGCACATTACCCAGTTCCACAGGTCCAGTTTTGTAGGATCAATAACTACGGTGTGGTTGTGACCGATTTCTGTCTGAAGTTCATTGCATGGTGTTCTTAATGAAAGTTAAGCCTATATTAAGCCCACCGCTAAAACGGGGCCTTGGGAACTTGCGTGTGAAAACTGTTCCCTGTGGATGTGAATTGTGCATTTTATTTTTTTTTTCCTACTGAAAGTCACCAGTCTCATTCCAGTTCTCAACACTTGTTTTGCCTGTGCATTTTTTTCAAAGCACAGACGATTTTAAATGAATGCATCCATTTGAATATATAAAAGGCTGCAGTGAGAAGAATTGGAATAGTACAATTAGAGGAACCCTGCTTCCCATTTTGAACAAAAGCAGCGTCGACAAAAATCTACAGGAGCAGGTCAACCTTTGTTGAACAACATTCCATTTCCTGTTTTATGGGCACTACATTAAGCGCAGTCCTTTGCCTTTCATGGAAATAAACGGGCTGTTTGTCAGTCCCAGTGGAAGCAGAACTCTTGAATGAGCCTAAAGTTCCCTTTTATAAGAAAGCAAGTAAGTATGAAAAGTCCTCGGCGGCTAGTCTGACGCCTATTATTACTGGTTTATCAAAGCCTCCACCCATTCCATGTGGATAATGGACTCACTCTGTCCTTTAACATAATTATTAGTCTAGACTGGAGACATGTCAGGTTAATATTTCCACAGAGAAGGGTTTTCCCCTTTAAAACCAGATGGTAGTTTGAGTCACGGGACTAAATCTGGAACATGCTCCTAAAAAGACCACGATTTGGTCCTGTTGGCAAAGATTGCTGTACTGGGAACCACTCCCAGAAAAGGAAAAAAAGTATGAATCAGAAATAAGCTGGTTGATTCCCTGTGGAAAAGATCTAGTGAAAAAGTCTTAAGAACAGCATAAGCTAAAGGTTTTTTACATTAACCATGAGTTTCGTTTCATATTTGGCCTTGGCCTACTGCTGAACAGAAATTACTGTACCCAAATATCTCATTCATTTATGGGAGTGTCAGTACTTTTTGCTAAACTGTAATGAAAACCATGCGTGATTTGATTAGATTGCTATTTCTTCAGCTTGTATCAGATAGATAATATGAAACAAATGCCTTCAATTTGCCCTGAAAAGAGAAAATTAACTTTTGACCATGGCGACCCTCTTCAAAGAATGGTCCCTTAACAAAAAAAGTAAAGAGTGTAGTTCATGCCTTATTAGCACTTCTTAGAATACATCTGCACTCATGGCTTACAATAATTCCTGCTTCAAAGCTATTCTGGGAAGTCAGGAAATTTGCAAAATAGGGATTTCTGTGCTGAGCTGAAAAGCTGGGAAAGGTGGTCATTTTTCATTATGGAAGCAGAGTTTATCAAAGAAAGCTTCAGATTCTTACAGAGTGTTTGCGAGCATTTATGTGTCTAGCTAGCACTGGTGAAGCTAAGAGTTGTTCAGCATTTTCATTACGAACCTTCATTTTCAGTGTTTTGTAATAGTAACAGTCCCTAAAATTTCATTCCAAGTGGAAACTTGGCATGTAAATTCTCAGTCCAATTATTTTTGTATAAATTTTGAGACAAATCAGTTTGTCCATTTTTAAGTTTTATGGGAGATCATAAATTTCTTATGGCTTCAGATGCTTTATTACATTCCTGCAACAGTGCAGGAATTCATTACAAAGAGTTCTTCATTAAAAAATTTCAATACATGCTGTTAACCTGTTATTTTTGTGTTGGTTTTTTTTTTTTTTTTTTTAAATTAGAAAGTAGCTACTGTGCACTTTGTCTTATTTAGCATATAATATTATTTCACAGAAACAGATTGGCTTATTATGGACTCCTTGGCACTCTCCTGTCAGTGATCTGTAAATAAAGGACTATATTAAGTGTTAAGTGTGTGAGAATAAGTCTTCAGTTAGGCCTGTGCTAGGAAATGCCTTCGAAGGTAGGCTAGGCTCAGATAATGCATTGCAGTGTTATCCAAATTAGACCTCTTTCCAAGCTAAAATTCAGGATGTACCCCACCCCCGCCCATTTACCTAGCTGACATCTATTCTCAGTGCCCATCAAAATTAAACTTGCCTAGTCAAGCTTAGTTACAGAGTATTAACCCACATACTCGTGAGGGGGGAAAAAAGTGAGGTTAGCTCATATGTGGGACGAACTCACGCCTAGTGTGGAATCATTTTCTTAATCGAGATAAACTCTTTCTTGTAATAGACAGTAACAGAATGTAGTAGAAATTGCTTTAATGTCTCTTTCAAACTTGAGAAATAGAGTATGCTTTTGCGGGTGCTTTCTGTCACTGAACACTGTTGCAAGATTAGATACTCAAAAAAAAAAGAGCATAATCCTGTGTACTTGAGTATGCCAGTTTTATTCTTGCTGGTAGTGGGATATGAAATATTTTAAGGCTTTAATGAGGTAAAAAGATCTAAAAACTTACATTCCATATAAAGCCTAGAAATTGACAAGTAAAATGGAGTATCGTCCTACTTGCTGGCCATGGTTCTTTGTATGATAAAACCCCTCTTATGCAATACCTCCACAGCATTAATGTTAGAGCGGAACCACCGGGAGGTTAACAATTCACAGAAATAAGCACTTTTCCCTTAATTGTCTGCACATTTGAATCCACGATTCTCTGAAAAGCATATTAACTTCCTTGATGAAGAAATAACTTCATCACTGGGTTAAAGTAATTTTTATTTATAGAAACAAAGTGCATTTGTATTGGCGGGTAGGTCTGTAGATACAACCGAGCATTTGAAGTGAAGACGACTTCTTTGCCTGTCTGATTTCTGTGCTTGATTTTAATAATGACTGATAATGGCAGCAGCAATGGCAACGAAAATAATCATGGATCCAAACAGAACGACAACGTCTCACTTCACAGAAACATTTGAAAGCAAGTGTATGCAGTGAACAAATGCAGTTGACACTCTGTTTTATAGTACATCTTTTAAAAACACCCACATCCTTGTGAAATTGGGGAACTTCAACGCAGATGGGTCTCAGAAAAACAGGTATGGGTGATTGGCTGGAAACCTGTCTTTGTAGCTGATGTTAATCGGCTTTGTAGGTACAGAGACCTACACAACAGCATTTTGAACGCCCCTACTGAGCAGATGCTTGCAGAGGCCAAAGTTCACCGTCAATCCAAGGTGGTTCTGCTCTCGTCTAATGCCAGGGAAGCACTTGTGGTAAGTTTGATGATGACTCCAGCATTACTACTTAAGATGCTGGGTTTGACTCTTCTAAATGTGTTATTGCTATTATCATCATCATTAAGAAGAGTTCAAAATCAAGTCTCAGACTGAGTAATCCTGTATAGTTCCAGGGAAGATGTTGCAGGTGAATGTCTGTCTTATCATTCTGTGGCTGTGGGCATGTTTCCTCTTCCGCTTCTCCAACCGTCCTCTTTTTCCTTGTCTATGCAATTAGGTTAGCCTCCCATAGTAGAAAATGAAGCCAACTATCTTGGATTTAGGAAAGGCAAAGGCTGTTTTTACTAATTCAGACCCAGAGAGTATTTTTTGCCTAGCAGCAGAGAGGTACACCACTCATCATCCTAGAACTTTCTCCTTGATCTTTTATAGAGTTTAGTAAAATTTTCCTTTGAGCAAAATGTTCGGGTCTGTAGTACATTGTCTCGGAAGCATCATTATAACATCATTTAAGCCCTAAATGAGCATTATTTAAGCAGGATTTCTTTGGGCTCTGTGATAACTGCATTCCTGAACCCTCCCTCTGCCATTGCAGCCTTATTGCAAAGGAAGGAGTGAGAGAATCTTCACTGTGATTGCTATCAAGAAGGGTTAATCTCCCCGGGGCAGTGCCTGTGGGTGACTCACTGTTCTCCTTCCCTGATGGACTGCAAATATGTACAAGAATAGACCTCTGTGAGGGGAGAGACTTTCTGGCAGTGCGTTACTTGTTCCAAGCCACGAGGATTTTAGATTTTCTTGGGTAACCTTACAGTAGTATCTCTGATCTGGCAAACGCTGGTGGAGACAGCATTATTCCAGTGAAGTGACTCCCTCATCTGTAAAAAAAAAAAAAAAAAATGTTAGAAGAATACAGTGTAACTGGAGAGATTCAACATTTTATGTAACAATAAAAATTGTAATGCATGTAACTTTTTAAAAATCTGTATTAGAGTCATACTAATTTCTTGTGAAGTTGTATAAGAACAGGAGCATATGAAACATCACAGAGCAGGCAAGCTCATTACACAGAACTTGGTTCTTGGCAGTCATCTCAATTAAGGGAGTTTGTTGTTTGAGGATGCCATTTATAGAGCTATTTCAATATGATAACCTGCACAAGAAATTAAACCTTTCTGTGACTTAGCTCTTGTAGCTACTATTGGACTGCTGGTGGTAAAAGGATGATGAAATATTTTTCCTGAAATCATTTTGGTTTTGTAATAATAAAAAATTATAGTGATTTCATAGCCCTGCTTTAGAACCAAAGATTAATTAATTGGTTTTGTTTTATTAGGATATATCCTAATGCATGTATCCTATATGAGTGATGCATTATAATAGAACTAAAAATGTCCCTTAAAGTTCAAATATTTCTGAACAATTAGGGGAGGTGTTATTTTTTTTTCATTGTTTTTAACATTAATGAATGTGTAGCTTAGGAGATTTAGCTGTTACTTTATTTTTAGTTTAGAACTTGGAGTGGGGGAATTCTCATCTAGCTTTAGGGGTCAATTAAGTACCCTAAATAGTTGATGAGAAGAGATGGAGAACTACTGACACCCTATCCTAGGAAATGTACGGCAGTGTAAGTAGGAAGCGTTATCCATGGCAGCTGCCTGTCTTTCTTTTGCCTAGGAGCGGGGTGGGGGGGGTTGGTGTCTACACAACTGCCTTGAGCAACATCTTAAATTGAGGTTTGAATCCCTCTTCAAACCTACAGAAATCGGGATCAGTTTTAAAAGTACACATTTAAAAAATAAGAAATAGTTGGCTCTGTTTTTTTGTTGTTTGGGGTTGTTTTGTTTTTTCCTGAATGCATAGAGTTTATTTTTCAGATGTTTCTTAGAACTTCCATTGGATAGAAACTTTTCAAAATTAAACCTGAGGGGTGTAGTATCACCACAAATGCTGGGGGCTAAATTTTTGAGAAAAATATTAAATACCCTATGAATCGTGATGAAATCCTGAAGACCGTCCATACTGGTAAGCAGAGGCAGCTCTTTGGTTGACCATATAACTGTGACATGTTATTTTTGTCCTCATTGCTATCATTCTTACTGATACTAGTGGTGTTCTCATTGCTACTAGTAACGCATCATTGCAGACCTTATTAAGTTCAAGGGCAGTGGGACTTCTCTTTTTTGTGACTGATTCTGCAAGAAAAGATCCCTTGGTGTGAAAAAAATGCCCTTTATGTGATAAGGTTTTTGTTTGTTTCTTAGTTGATTGGGGAATTTTTTTTTTCTTGGTCAAGCCTTGTGTCAAGCCCAGAAAGTATCTGTTTTTCAACTTTTAAAAGCTCAGTAGAGTTGTAATGTTAGAAGTGAAGTGTATTTCAGGTTTTTTTGTCAGGCTTGTATAAAAAAATGTTGCCTCTTGTCCGTTCATAACAGAATCTAAAGGGAATTAGGCAATAAATAAATATATTTAAATACATTTGCAGTGTGGTATGCAAAACAGTTAAACCAACTGATACACAGCTTGAAAGCCTGGCTGAAAAGATTACTAAAACATCTCTGCAGGTATTTTTGGGCTTCAAAAGTATCATAAGGAGATATTCAGGACTACTGCTGAGAAATTATGGCACTGTTGCTGAACCCTATATTACACAATTAATTTATACTTTATGACATGTCATTATTTTTAAGTGCATGTTTTGGAAAAGCTAACTCTTTAAAAACAAAACCGAAGAAATGAAGTAAAAGTTCACGTCCAGTGTTGTCACCAGAGCTGAAGGTCTAGTCTAGGTTAACATCTACTCATGGGAAATGATCTGCGGGGAGTAGAGCTCTATCTTGAAGTTCTCACAGCTTTTTACTGTTTCTTCTATTCTTGTAGAAAGTTGTGACTCAAACTACCTGGTTGGGTCAGTTTTGACTCTCACATTATGATCGGAACTGCTAGATGAAATGTCTAGTGTCCTTGTTCTGGATCTGTGCAACTTCAGGTGATATTGAATTTGTCATTGATTTCTTCCTGTGGGGGGTGGTGCATACTGGAGCCACAACTGTCTAGAGCGGGGATGCCGTGCTGTGCGATTTTACTTGAGTTGTACCTTGAGGACGCCACCAAAGTTAGAACAGATGCGGGACTGCTCTGAGGGATTTTCCTCCAAATTACATATCTCCAGAGGCAAGGCTTTGCAAGAAAATTTTCACACAGGACATATAATAAATCTTGTCCTGTAGATTTTATGAGGGGAAAGGGCAATCCAAGTCCAAATGTGGTATGTATCTGCCATTTTTTATCACAAATAGCACTAGTGATTGATGACTTGAACTATGAAAAGAGAGTTGGCAAGCAGAATAAAGTCAAACAATGCCATGGTTCTGTTAAAAAAAAAAAAAAAAAAAAAAAAAGGCCAAAATATTTTCTTTGTCTAGTTTTCCTGTCCTTACTCAGAAGGAGAAGTGGCTTTTGCCAAGAAATATTTGGTAATTAGGAGGGGATAGAAGACCAGAAGGCTCTTTTGTTATCCTTTTTTTTACAGTTCTTTATGGAACGTCTGAACGGCTCATTTGGTAGTAGTTGTGCTGTGCTATTTTTCGTTTATTTCTAGAGATGGAGGCAAGATTGTTCATTTCTTTAATACTGCTGTGGTTGTCTTTCTTGCTGTGCTAACCTTTAAATCTTTATTCCCTTATGGCATTGTATGTGGAACATGAAATTCATGACTTAATATGCTTACATATCCTCTTTTTGCCACTGCACTCAGAAACAAATAAAATTAATAGTTTTTACTCTTTCCTATTTAATTCTTTTGTAGATTTACATTGGCAGAATTTTGCAGAGGGTTTCCCTGCTTCCAGGGTTGACATTTGCTGTTCCCCTGAATGAAAATGTAATTGTTTTCCTTCATCTGTTTGCAGAAAACAGATAAAGAGGGGGATGTTACCTATGAGCACACACAATTTGCACTCTTATTTAGTAACTTTAAGACAAGAGTGCATGGCCTCCTTTACAAGGTAATGGAGTTAGTTAAGGATTTGGCTATTAAATGTAAATAATTTCTTCCCATTAGGTTTTTGTAATTTCATTTGTACAAAGTCTCTATGGCATTGTAAAAAAGTGAAAAGGAAAAAGAAAAAAAAGAGCTTTTAAAATAATGATATCCGACTTTTGTAGAGCGTAATTCTTCTCAAAGAATTTTAAAAATAAATTCTCAATTGCAAGGAGTGTGCATCACAGCTGAGGAGCTACATAAATATAGTTTCAAACCATCTTTCCACTCTTATTGAGTGGAAATGCTGAAATTGTTCTGGGCGAGCCAGCTCCTTAGGAGAAAGCTGCAGAATAAGGAGCTGCACAACCACAGTCCCCGCACTGCTGCGGTGCAATAGACTGGCAACGTCAGAAGCATTTTGCACCACCACAGATCTTGTGTGGTGAGGATCTGCTTGGGAACCACTAGGTCATATTTAGAGCACCTTTACGAAGATGTTTGGTGTCAACTATTCGGAGTACTGAGATTGCTTCATTGCCAACAGCTGTCTAGCTGCGCGGTTGGCAGTGTGCCGCAATGTAGGATGGAAGTGAAGAACCTCTTCCAGCTGAAGCTGGGAAATATCCGTCCTCTGGCCAAGCTGGTGTGGAAGCTGCCGTGCCACTGAGCTCTGGGGATAGTAGTACAGTGGAGGCTAGTGCTGCTTTTTTTTGTTAAGGATGCTATGGGGGAGTCACAGATGCTCAGGAAACATGGACTAGTCTTACCACGGGACAGTCTGGTGGGCTGGGCTGCACCACGCTGAGTCGGAAAGATGAGTGCTACTAATGCCTTGCCTTTCCTGCGTCACAGAAATTAAATAAAATGTACGTATTTATTTGCTTTTATGCTCTGTTTATGTCCAGTATGTGCTGTTGTCCAAGTTGTAGCGTAGCCGGGTGCTACCTGATGTATGATATTTAAGAAAAGCATACTTTGGGTTGCTATCTGTATATTTCTCTTAGGTAGAAGCTCTGTTTTATTCCTCCCCCCCCCCCAGTAGCATATTTGCACTGTGCATTTCAAGCAGTGGTGAACAATAGCTCTGATTACTCCACACAAGCTGTGTCCCTTCAGAATGTATTATCTCAACGGGGACTCGGAGTGAAAAGAAAGCTATTTCCTTGCTTTCTAGCAATAAGTCAATGGACTATTAAGAGGACAAGCTTTGCCAGAGATGCAATTCTTAGGCTATGAGCAAGCAGAAGATAAAAGAGATCAAAAGCTTCAAATTCTGGTGAGGGGGGAAAAAGCTGCTGTTAGCAAGGGGCCAAAAGCTATAGCAACACAACTATTCTCTAAGAAGTGAGAACTTAAAAGGAACTTCTAAAATGTGTATCAAACAAAATCTAGTGTATGTTCTCTGTGGACAAAGGAGCATATGCAGGCTCACCACTTTCTATCTCTCAGTGAAAGGTAAACAAAAATCTTGTTTGATTGGTCTCTTTTGTATTCGCCTACTTACATAGAAGGCAGTGGGGGAAGGAGCAGCTTAGGAGCTGGAAGGACTGTGCTCAGCAAAACTGGTTTTATAGTTCAGGGAGCTGAGTTTTAACTGCTGGGTTGTATGAGTATATAAAATGTAGCTTTGCAACAACTTATGTTTTATTAGAGAATTATATTTCATTTGATGACAGTTGTCTTTTTAAGGATTCACAACTTTAGCTGACCTAAACAGCAATTGAAGCTGAAGGAGACCACTAAATTATCACTGGTACTAAAGAAACATTCAGGCTGTCTTTTGAAGTAGCTCATATTTCTTCCTTGCTGTACATAAAAGCATTTACTGCAGAGGACTTTAAGGTTTGTTACATTAACAAACACATTAAGTTCTGAAGATGAAATCTATCTTCCTAAAAACGTAAAAGTAATTATGTAATTCATTTACATTTAGATATGCAATCATATATAATTTGTGAGTCCTTATAGGCTTCTATGCTGCTTGTACAAAAGTAGATTGTTGTTACATATGCCCAGGAGATGCAGTCCTCATCAATGGAATATATGCTGGAATTCAGAGATACCGTTTCTCACACTGTTCTTGTAGGCAGCATTAGGAATAAAATCTTTTAGTGCAAAAATGACACAGGAGGACTATATGGTTGTGACATTTTGTTCTCCCAAGTTTCAGTTACAGTCTTGTTTTCTCCAGGAGCAGTGTTGCCAGGTCATTTTCTGTTCCGTACAAGGAAATGATGGAAACTGCTGTACCTCTGAGGTCCTAAATTTGTAGGGAAAATTCTTTTCAATTAATTGCCTTTTCCCACTGAGGGAAAACACTTCCCAGTTATTGCAGAGTTTAGGCAATGGTAGTTGACTGTGGAAAGAGTTTCAGTCTCCAAGATAGATGAGAATATTACCAGGGATTTCACATGAACTTCTGCATGTTGTACACCGTGTGAGAGATAGTGAGCTGTAAAATACTGATGAGGACTCTGAACCCATTATGCTTTTTCTTTTTTTCCTTTTCTTTGTTTGAACTGGATTAGGTGATGCTGCAATGTTTTTACACCCTTTTCCCCTCCCAGCATAAAATATTTTGTAGCTATGTATCTTCTGAAACACTTGGAAAGCCTATGCACATACAGATACACATACCAAGAGTCTGAATAGAATTTGGTAAATAAATGCAAGATCTCTTTATTCTTCCTCACATACACATGTGTTTATATAAAACAGATCGCACTTTATTGCGACTGAGTATCTCTTTCTCAGATCGCACTACATTTTATTGATCAGAGGTTCAGCATTAAAACAATGACAGATCCCCAAAGAGTTTTTTGTTTTGGTTTTCTTCATTCCACTCAAATGGCACTGGACAAACTAGAGTGCGGCTTGAGGTCCTTTTCTGTTGCTTCAGATTTGGTATACTTCACTTTGTGCTACCACAATCCCAAACTGTTCCTTAAGCCTTAATAAACATAGCCAGACCTTTTATAAATCCTTGACAAAGACTCTCACATCATCAGCAGGGAAAGTGATCTTTTCCTGCTCTTCTGATATCTGTATGCCTTCTACAGCAGTAATCCCTTAATTTAATAAAGATAAAAATGCAATAGCTTGGTTAAGTAATATAGGACACAACAACATTCCTGGTTTATCCTTCTGTTTAGCCTTATTGATCTAATTACAGATTAATTATCCACATGGATGCACTGGTCTTCTGTATAGTATGTAGATCCATTTAAATCTACATTCCTCTAAAACCTTTACAGAAAAAAAAAATGCTCATGAGTCAAATGTCTCGCTGGCATTCACGGTCCAGAAATTTTTAAGTTCATTAATTACCTTGGCTGAACATCCTGCATGGAGCAATTTCATTATGGTGATCAGCAAACAGTGCCCTTTATTAATCCTGTGTTAGCCAAATTAACTAACATGGGAATTGGACTTTCCAACCCATATCTTAGGCTTCGGAGTGCAAGATTGAGATGTTGGACTTGTAGTGTCCTTCTTACTTTAACATCATTTGGATAAATACAGACCATGGAGCCTTCCTTACTTAGCAGTACAGGAGAAGGTCTGCTTTACTTTAATTAGCTTAAGATTTGTTTCAATCTACTTTAATTGGCTTAAGATTTGTTTCAATCTCCTTTGTTTTTTGGGCTCTCCCCATCCATTAATAATTAACAGTTTGGTCACAACCCTACATTTCTCTATATCATGTCCTTTTTAAGAGTCTTACAGAAAGATCTTAATAGTATCATTATGAGGCTTGGTTATTTATTTAATTTTAGTCTGTTTTCTTTTGCTTTAATAAGGAGAATATATCATGTGGCTTTAATCAGGATTTAAGATGGTTTTATGTAGTACACAACATTCAGCAACACCTTCTTTTGAGACTCCTCTGTACTTACTAACTTCCTACCTTCAGTACCTAATTGCTCTTTGCTGAATTGCCTTCAAATCACAAGTTTTTCCTCCTCGTGTAATTTTGAGTCAGGTTCTTCAAATTTGGCTAGGACAAAAAGCTACTGTATTAAAATTGTTGTTTTGAAATAATGTTTGTCATATTAATTTTTCTTCCTTTTTGATGGCAAAAAGGATTTACTTAAATTCTGACATACTTTCCTCATCTTTTTTGCCTCTATTTTCCTTTTGTGAGTGGTCACTGGAGCAAGCCATCCTCTGAGTAGCACTACATGTGGTTTTGGGGTACAGCACTAGAGATGATTAGTTGGAGCAGCCCAAAACAGAGCCAGGGACTGAAATAACAGTTAAACAACATAGATGATCAGGTCCAATGCCTAGGCTCCCTAGTTCTCCTTTATTTAGCACTATACCTCCATCTGTTGAGGTGTTTACAAGTATGATGGATGTCTTTCTAGAAGATCTCTTACAGTTGAAGCAGAAGTTATAAATTTGCTGAAAAGATAGCTGTTAAGAAACTTTATAATAATTTATGCATTAAATCTGTCTCAATAAATGCTGT
This sequence comes from Phalacrocorax carbo, assembly GCF_963921805.1. Classification (NCBI taxonomy): domain Eukaryota; kingdom Metazoa; phylum Chordata; class Aves; order Suliformes; family Phalacrocoracidae; genus Phalacrocorax; species Phalacrocorax carbo. The sequence continues at coordinate 155,503,517 of NC_087513.1, read as the reverse complement.
GATCCTTCCTAGCTTTAATATGTGTGTGCGTGTATAACAACTGTGTTTTCAGCAAAGCATTCCCAATAATAAGGGTACTTTCTATTTCTCTCTGAAGGATTATGATTCCTATATTTCACAGATATTTTTGACAACTTGGAATAAAAAAAACTACCCAGCTGTGCTGCCCTCTTGCATTATAGCTATAGCATTAGTGTTTTTTCTATGGGGTTATAGGATTGCATATGATTAGCCTTGTTTTCTGTACACTTTCCTGCTGAGCTGTACTACCTCCTAGTTACATTCAATTTTAAGTTAACTGTTGTGGGGATACAGACTGCAGGTTTAAGAAAGAGGGATATTTGTCCTCTGTTTCCTCCAGTAGTTCAGTATTGCAGATGTTCTTCCTTTTCACACTTTTTGTTCAAGTCTGCAATTCACTACTGTTTTCATCAGCTGTGTAGTTTGTTAGCCTATTCTATGTCTTATCTTTAATGTCCAAAGGCATTGTTTAACTTTTAATACAGTTCCTGCGTTGTTACAATGCTACTGTTTGTATTTTCCAGGCTGGAGAGTTTCGTATCTGTGGCTTAAATCATGTAATGACTTATACATGCCTTTTATACAGTGGAAATTCTTGCAGTTGCAGTGGGGACACTCAGAGGTTATTAATTTTATCGAGTGACAAAATGTTGGTAAAAGCTTACCAACGAACAACATCTTTGATACTGAGGCGATGTATTTCTGGAGAGCTGTGGCTTCAAATACTAGATGCATTTCTATCCTGCTGTGGTTTTGTTTCTTGATCTGCAGTTGTATATTTTTAATCCAATATATGACTACTCCTCTGAGTGGCTATTGTTTCTGAAACACTGCAATGTGTCTCTGATGAGATAGGTGCATAGTAAACCTAACCAGATGCAGAAGGCTATAATTGTGCCATTGACTTCAGGAGGACCAAGGCTGAACCCCTAAACTTTACTGACTCAGTGAAATGCTGCTGCATACCCCTGCTTTTTGCCTCTCATCAACGGCACATTCTCCACAGTACTTACTGTCTTGTGCTGTGAACCATGTCGATACCCAGGGTTGGGTAAGTGGCCAATGTAACTGTTGTCAAGAAAACTGGAAATCCCAATCCTTTCTCCTTACACTTTTGTACCTCTGAGCCAATATCAAGCCATATGGTTCCACCCTTTCCCTTGTGTCAGCTTTTGCAGTAACACAATTTGTCTTACTAGTCTGGCAGGAAGCTAGTCAGGTTTTCTTCTACTGTATTTTTCTGCCAGACTAGTAAAATGCATTGGCTTGCCAAGTGATCTGATGACAGCTTACTTTCCATACTGACAACTGTCTGAGAAAAGAGCTCTGCAGACAAACTGTACACCATCTCTGAAGCAAGCTTCCCACAGCCCAACTTCTCCCCAGGAGTCCATGAGCTCAATTTTTGGGAGCACGTGCTGGATATAAGTAGAGGCCAAACACTGGTCTGCAAGATCCTTGATTTTCAGTTGTTTCAGCTGTTTTCTCAGTGGAATTTCCCCCATGAAGTGAAATAACTTACTTAGGGCAGTTAGATAATCAGAAAAAAGGGTCTCATTCATCTTGATTTGAAGGTCAGCCCCGAGGGACACCTGTTGTGCCTTCCTCTAGTGCAGTTCTGTGTTGCTTAGAGCCAAGGGCTGTAGGTGCTATACCACCATTAATTTAGGGAATATCTTTGGAATCTGTCTTTACAGAAGAGGCTTTTTGCAGTGTTGCCTATCTTTCCTGGAACCTGTTATAGAGGAAAGCAACTTAGGCCTGACTCTAGGTGTGCCTAATTTTAGAGTAGAGTTTGGTTGGAGGAAGAGACTGTCCTGTCTACTGCTACTCAGTGATTTCAAGATGACTAAGGACATTGAGGATATAGCTTGGTGGCTGGCAGTGAATGCCTGTTCAGCAGTGACAAGAATACGGTGAGCAATGTATTTGCTCCAGAAGAAAACCCAAACACAATAGAATTAGTTATTGTTGTTATTATTTTTAAGGGAATCATGTATTTCGTTTTATATTTGTCTTCTATTAGACACTCCCAGAGAACTGGGATTCTCCCTCATGAGCTCAATTTTCTGTCCCTAACATATATACATGCGATTCTATCCCTTATTCCCTCCAGAGTAGAGAGCTCTGTTTCTGCATGCTGTTGTGATCTATTCGTACTGATCCCATGGATGGTTCTGCAAGGTATGGAGCATCTGTGTCCTTAGACACATTCATGAGAAATAATGGAGACGGCAAACTGTGTAGGACCATCCTCTTCAAGCGGTCTTTAGGCAAGCTCAATTTGCTAATGGGAGAAGACTGAGCCTGTAGGGTGTCTCCTTGCTGCCTGCTCCTGTGTTGGCACATGAACAAATATGTCTTATGAATAAGGAGGCCAGACCATGGCCTAATTTTCCTCCTTTTGTTGAGAAGTGCTGGCAGTTACTGATATGAGTCAGACAGAGAATTTTGTGTAGGTCATGGGCGTGCCAGGTTGCTGGTACGCATGTGGTAGCATGGGAATGGGACCAGCCTAGGAAAATCTTGCTAGGTGAGGACTAGTGGATAGGTACTATCCCTCAGGGTCTACCAACCTAGAAGTCCAGAAAAATGACATCTGTAGCTCTTCCATTGTCCACTGATGTAGTCACTCCATCAGAGAAGGCCACTAGGTTGGTCTGGCAAGACCTGTCCTTGGTGAAGCCATGCCGGCTGTCTTGAATCGCCACCCTGTCCTCCATGTGCCTTAGCAGAGCTTCTAAGAGGATCTGTTCCTTGATCTTCCCAGGCACAGAGGTGAGGCCAGCAGGTTGGTAGTTCCCAGGGCCTTCCTTTCTATCCTTCTTAAAAATGGGTGCGATGTTTCCCTTTTTCCAGTCATCAGGGACTTCACCTGACTTCCATGACTTTCCAACTGTTATGGAGAGTGGCTTAGAAATTACGTCAGCCAAGTAAGTCCCTCAGGACTCTGGGATGCACCTCGTCAGGTCCCATAGACTTATGTCTGTTCAGGTACCTCAGGTGGTCACAAATCTGATCTTACAGTGGGAGGGACTTTTCTCCTTAAGTCCCTATCTTGCAGTCCATCCACTCAAGAGGTGTGGGGAAAGAAGTTGCCTGTGAAGACTGAGGCAAAAAAGTTGTTGAGTACCTCAGCCTCCTTGTCCGTTGTTACCAGTTTGCCAGTCATGTTCATCAGGGGGGTACACTTTCTTTGACCTTCCTTTTCTGGCTGAAATACCGGTAGACGCCCTTCTTATTATTCTTTGTGTCCCTTGCCAAGTTCAACTCCAACCATGCCATGGGCTTCCTGACCCCTTCCCTACACAACCAGGCAGCGTGCCTGTACCCTTCCCAGGATATCTGTCCCTGCTTCCGCTGCCTGTACATTTCCTTCTTGCACTTTAGTTTGCTCTTTAGTAGGTCTTGTCTCATCCATGCCAGTCTCTTGCCTTCCTTTCTTGAATTCTTACACCTGGGGATCGAGAGCTCTTGTGCTGTATAGAAAGTGTCCTTAGACATCTGCCAGTTCTGTTCTGCTCCCTTGTCCCTGAGGGGACCTCCTTGTCCCCAGGAGGTCCTATTGACTAACTCTTTGAAGAGCTGGAATTTTGCTTTCCTGGAGTTCAGGGTCCTGACTTTACTCTTCGCGTGACCCATATCCCTCACGATAGCAAACTCCACCAGTGCAAGATCACTGCTGCCCAGGCTGCCTCCAGTCTTGAAGTCACCAATAAGCTTGCTTGTCTTGGTGACCAGCAGGTCCAGTATCGCATCCTCTCTGGTAGAGCTGTCTATTACCTGGCTTAAGAAGTTACCCTTAATGCACTCCAAGAATCTCCTGGGTTGTCTCAGCTTGTTGTGCTACTTTTCCAGCAGATGTCGGGATGGTTGAAGTCCCCCAGCAGGATGAAAGCCGGTGAGCCTGATGCCTCCTGTAGCTGGAGTAGAAGCTTTCGGCAATAGGCTCCCCTTGATCAGGTGGCCTGCAGTAGACACCAACCACAAAGTTCCCTTTGTTGCCTCTGTCTCTGATTCTCACCCATAAGCTTTCAACCTGCTTGTGGCTGTTCTTCAGAGACAGCTCTTCATATTCTATCCATTTCTTGAGGGCAATACCTCTGCCCCTCCTTCCTCACCTGTCCCTTCTGAACAGCCTGTAGCCATCGATATCTGCACTCCAGTCATTGGATTCATCCCAGTAATGGCAACTAGGACATAGTTTTCTAGCAGCACGATGTTGTCCAGCTCCTCCTGTTTGTTGCCCATGCTGCGTGCATCAGTGCAGAGGCACTTCGTCTGGGCTGTCGGCCCTGTCACCTTCTTAGAGGGACACCCCTTAATTCCTTTGAGGTATTTCGCTGGTGTTTCCCTCTTGGCTCTTATTACCTCAGGAGCACCCAGTTGTTATCTCCATAAAACTTCAAAAGTGCTGCAGTGTAGCCAGCACGTCACAGAGCAAGAGGCTGAGGGTCCTCACTAGCACCCCATCCCTCTAACCGTGGCTTGTCATCCCACATTTTGTCATGGGCAAGCCCGCTATTACCCCCATCCCTCATCAAGTCTAATCTCCTAAATGCTGAAAGTAGTATTCCGGTTTCCTAGTCTTTGTGCAATCTATCCCTTTTAGAATAAAACTAATAGAGGTTTCATTTGAAGATGATGTCATGAGTACCTTGAAACTTCACATGAACACCTTGCCTCACATCTTAGTTGTAATCCAAAAAGATCACCATTTCTCATCAGAGTGAGGTTGCTGTTTTTCTAATTTTAAATGACATCAGCTTTTGGAACAGAACTAATTTATCCAGAAAAAAAATTGATTTATTGTTTTACAGCAATACAGACTTTATATTTTCTTTTGTTAATTTATCAGCAAGGCTCCCATTGTTTTTTTACTGATGATAAATTACACTTTTTTATGGAGTGCCGAGTCATACTAATTTCCTTGTTCCAATTTCATTAACTTCCTGGTAGTATTGTCTGGAGCAACCAGATGCTGATGTGTAATCCAACTGTTTCCCTAGTATGTGGGAAGCAGTAAACTTTTTGTTTATCTTGTAAACAGTTCTGGCTATATATCTTTGGCTGTTTCTTTCCCATGGTCAGATTAAGATTGGCATAAACTGCATTCTCATTGGCACCATGTAGTGCCTAGAAACAGGGACAAAAACATCCTAGACCTATGTCATTAGTCTGGTTCACAGAAGTTGAGTGGCTTTGCTTTGTTTTTAAATCTGGCTGGGTTATGCTATTTTTATATATAATCTCTACATGAACGGTGTCTGAGAAGCTGGAACTTTAAAGTTGATCATAAAATTAAATATATTTTTCTAGAACCTTGCTTAAAATCTTCTGCAAAAGAGGAATATTAACATTTAAAGCCAATGGAAAAATATTAAACAAGATATTGCAGAGAGACATTTTCTTATTTCTCATTAATATATAGCAATTGCCAAGTCAAAGATAACAAGTTAATAATTTTAAGTGAGTGCTGTAAGAAATAGTCAGGCATTTTGCATCTATTGCAAATATATACTGTTTAAAAATGTTATTTTGCTGAGCACCAACCTATATTGGGGTAAATGTATGGTTTTTATATAAAATCGATCAAGAACTAGTTCAGATTGAGACTTTTGTTTTTGAACATCTCTTTCAAAATTTTTCAGATGGTTTTTGGGCTAGTCTTGAAAGGGTTTGAAGTCTTGAATTACTGTTTTTATTGGTGTAACCAGAAATATCAGGGCCATAATCAATTTCCTATGCATCACATTCGTAAGTTGCTTTAACATTTTGGGATGAAATATCTTTGTTTTACTTAAGATTACTTTAAAATACATCAACATCTGACATTCTGTCCAAGTTATTCTGTCAAAGCTGGATATTTTTAACAACAGCAAATATGAGTAACTGAACAGCTATTGCAATAAGATGTGTTTGCATTTTCTAAGTGTTGAAATAGTTACTTGAAAAGAGAGGGGAAAAAAGAAATGTGTTGTTCCTAGTTTGGAATTTCTTTGCCTTAGGTACTTTGTTTTATGTGTTTTATGAAAGACCATGCTGATAAAAGTTTGACAGTGCCACTTTCATTGAGGTGTCCTTACTTGAGCATCCACAACCCGAGTCACGATTTGAAATATTTAATTTTTTAAGTTTTAGTCTGCTAATAATGTTTTTTGGAAGTTAGATCTGAACAACTTGAATTTAAACTCCTGAACTATATTTGCAGGACTGGCGTTATCTTATTCTGTGACTGTTTAGTGCCCCTTTGCTTTATTTTAACTGGCTCAGAAATAGGCACTCTAACTTTGCTTACATGACCAGATTGTGATTGGCATTCAGGCTGATTTTTAGAGTGTGGCACATTTATAATGTTTCTTTTAGATGCAGCAAGATTGTGAAGTTGGCTGCAACTATATATAACTATATATGCAATAACACCACTTGCAGATCTAGATTCAGTATTGAGGCATACATAAATTAGGCACTGAAATTCTTCCCTTTTGGGTGCCCAGACATGTGGTGGGCCAGAACTGGACACCAACGATTCCTATACAATGTGCAGGGAGATCACAGAAAGGGGAGCAGGAGGGAAGAGGGAGCATTGTCAACTGTGTGAAAGGCCACCTTGGAAGAACGTAAGTGGACTTTGGGGCTTGGGAGTTCTTCTCAATTTAGTTTAGGTATAGCCTCTGAGAGCCCACGTGGCTTTGCAGAGGGCCTCCAGAGCTAGGAAATAGACAATAATGAGTACAGTGACATATTTAGAAACTCTCTCCTCTATTACCTGTTTCTAGGCTGCGGGTGGCACCTCCATCAACTCCAGTCCCAGAGTTCAGAAGCCACTGCTAAGAGGTGTTGTCCTCATATGCATCGTGGAAACAGAAGAAAAGAATTTACACCACATTTTCTTAAGTTTGTAGGTTTTTAATGACTTTGTACAATGTAGCCAATACTACAGGAGCCGTGCTTCATGGCTCTCCTCTGATAATCTGGAAGTCAGGATTTTTGCTGCAAAATAGGCTGAAAAGCTTGAGAATGCTCTTTCTTGCCCAGGTAAGTTTAACTATCCTGACAGTTAGGTGGCAGCTCAATTTGAAATTGTTATTTTGTACACAGGCCTTTCCATTGGCCTATGTTTTGCTTTAGATGCCTGCATCCTCACTAGGACCTCACTCCTAGTTTTGTCTACAAAGTGCAGTAAATTGGGCTACAGAAATACTGGAACTGGTTTCTCAGAAAAATAAGCTAGTCTGGCTGGAATATCTCCATGTCACAAGTATACTAACTCTCCTGATTTGGATAGTTTATTTAGTCAGCTGTTGTTAGATGGAACTGAGCCATGAAGTGTAGAAGTATTCTGTTGTATCCAGAAATTATGAGATTGGAAGCAAGCGCAGTTCTACTAGGGCAACTCAAGCAATGCCAAAATCGCTATTATTATGGAAGTTCAAAATTTACTGCTTGCGAACTAGTTATTAGTTTGGTTCGTAGACTGCTTGCCAGAATGGGCATGGCCAGTGGAAGTTTTTACTATTGTTTCTTTTTGTTTCAACAATGAAAAAGAACCAAGACATTGGATTTAATGTTTTAATAATGCTTTGGGTTGAATTTTTCATTTAAAAATTTATTTATAGTTAAAAATGCTTCTGTGTCTCATAAAAGTAGTAGTCATGAACACCAGGGTTACATGAACTGATGTTTTTATTCAGCTGCAACTATTTTAATCAATGTTATTTATACACTTGCATATACACTTATTTGCAGATATTTCTTAAAAGTAAGAGCAATAGGGATGAAAGTATTTCAATTCTGATAGTAAACATTTTACTGGAAGAAAAGTGCACACAACTTGTATTAACAAAAGTAATTACTACATTAGATGCAGATCTTTTAATTTTACTACTAGAAAGTAAAATTAGGAGACTCATATTCTGTATTTTCTAATCTGTTGATATTTTTCCATAGATTTGTTTTAAAATTGACTGAATCAGACCTTGTTCTTCTAATCAGATTAGCATTGCAGGTATTTTTAAAATTTCTGATGACAGGGGTGGTTGGTATCTTCTAACATATTTTTTTAAATAATACAACTGTATTATGAAAGTAATAACTGAAAATAATAATTGCTGTGTTAAAATTTTCATACAGCTACTGCTTAACAGTCCAGTCCTGTAGGAATTTATTAAAAAATATGTAGTCTTCATTTAAAGGTGCTCCACAAAATGGATCTGACTAAAGCCAACGGAACTGCAAATATGAGCATTTTAGAAATGTTTATATCCTGCCTGTAGGGAAATTGTCACACTGTAAGAAATTATGGTTTCAACAAAAGAAACAAGTTCAATACATGCAGTAAATGAGACAACTCTTAGTTATCTTTTCTGCTAAATACTTAAGCAGGGCTTAATTCAGGCATGTTGGTTTGAAAATGTTAATGTAATCTCTTTTTCTCTCAATATTGCAATACTTTTGTAGATACTGCATTGTATTCCTTTGTGTGATCTGATGTGGTAGTGATGGTTAGCATCTCTTCCACAGAGGGAAATAAGGTGGTCAGAGCCTGGTCTTTGTGAGGGAACAAAGTGTGGGGGAGCTGGAAGGGAAGGTGGAGGCAGTACTGAACTGAATGCGTAAGTCTGCTGAAAGTTTTGAATGCATGCAATATAAAGGCAATCTTGTGGGCTTTTTTTTTTCTTCTCTTGGCTGGTCATACTAGAATAGAATGAAAAAATGAAGTCTACTGCAGCCACCTTGTCTTTTCCTGTCAATTGCCTTTTTTTAAAAAAAAAAAAAAAAGGGTTTGGTACGTAGAAATCTGTTTTGCAAACAAAAGGTCATAATAAGGTCATAATTAGAACTGAGGAACATTAGAAGGTCATAATAGAACTGAGGAAAGGAACTCAGAAAATGCCCCTCGCCCAAGAGTGGTATTGTTAATTGCCTCTCCTACTGTAAAATTCTGGTGTCTGAGGAAAGCTGGAAGAGCTACAAGTAGTGTTTTAATCTGTCTTCAAGCAGTGGGTGCCAGCAAAGATAGAAGACAGCCAGCAGTATGTTTTTTGTTTTTAGACTTTCTTTTCTGACACCAGCTGGCACTGAAGCACTTGATGTGTTGAACAGGCAGGAAGGATAGCTATGAAATGGTTTAAAATAAGTTTGAGGAGTACTGAAATCTGTGTAAAAACTAAACATGTGAAAGATGTTTCTATATTTGATAGGAGCTGTAGATGAAAAGCCGAGCATTTGTGACTGTTTAGAGGTTGAACATCCTCAATTTTGAGAGGCTGAATCCCTGGTGATAGGCCAGATTTAACTGCAATCTGGAACAAAAATCTCTAGAAAATGTGCTGTTGAGATACCCAGAATTAACCCTTGGCAAAGCAAGCACAGTTACATTCCTCGTTGGTTTGGGGACGTGGTTATGACTTATAGCTGTGCTTTGCTTCATTTTTGTTAATCCTTGTTCTCTGCCATGATAGAGATATGGAGTTTATTAATTATATTTGTGGGTAAGATTTCTCTTTGCTTTGTTTGGATGCTGCGGAGGGTCTGTGCAAATTCATGCGTAGAGAAGGACTGTTTTGATTAACAGTTTTTTGGGACTTAAATGCTTTGCTCTTATCCTGTACTGCCTAGCCTTTGCCTTTTGGAAAATGAGTGTGAGAAGGTAGTTCTATAAATCTAAATAAGAATTGGCTCAAGTGGATAGTCCATCTTGGACGTATTCTAATCTGGCTTTTAGATTTTATCTGGCGCTGAGGTTATTTGTGTCTCTAGCACAGTTACCTGCAAATTTTGACCCTTTTACATATGCTAGATCTCTCAGCTGCTGTTATAAAGGAAAATTCAGTTTTTCCTTGGAGTGATTTTCATATGTACATTTGACTACAAGTGTGCAGGAGACTTATAAGAGTGAGCTTGGAGATATTTTGTTTGGCAGTAGCATATAGCATGCATACGTATAAAGTGAGATTTACATTTGTGCCAAAATAAGACATGCCCATGGTTCATATCAGAGGTAGTTCCAGATTTCCAGCCAAGCCAACAGATTCATGGTACATTTTTCTGAAAATCTCATCACCAACTGTAGAATTCTCTCTCCACTTTTTGGACAAAAACCTGTTTTTTTTTTAATACAAACACAATAAAATTTTATGTAGTCTGTCACCATAATAGAGAGAATCACATGTAAAACTTGTCAGATAGACGTGAAATGTGTAGAGATTTGATGGTGGGCTGGACTGAGAAAGTACTCCAGCAGATTTTGAGCAACATTGGCAGCTTAACTGAAAAGATTAATGTTTAACTGATTTTTTTTGTTTTGTTTTGCAGTAGCTGGAAGCAGTATATACAACATGCTAATTTGTATAGGCAGTATGTATGAAAGAACATCAGCAGGTGTACAGGTAAGTAACCTTCTACTGTATATGGAGGGAAAATTATTTGTTGGTGATGGGTAGTTCTGTATTGTCAACTCATCAGCAGGAGATTTGAAATGTCATCCCACCTCTCATATTTCTCACAAAATTCAAAATAAGCATTCACAAACTAAGGAAGAGGTGAACAATTTTTAGTTATGTCGAATAAACCATTTAAAACATTAATAAAGGCAATTAAAATAATTAGTCATCAGAATTTACAAGCATTAGTTTTCAAAAAGAAAAAATAATGGGTATAGTAGTAACAAATGCATTTTTAAAGTGCTTATGTTGATACTTGATTGGTTTTTTTTCTGATTCTTCTAATAAGTGTGACCTGTTTTAAGTTGAAGAAAACCCATTCAGACAAAAGGCATATTTAAGGACTAAATTATTCCCCAACCCCTTTACTTTCAGCTATTAAGTAATTGTAACATTTGGAACAAATAAGGGACTACCATAAGATATGCCTACAGAGCTGTAGATATCACTGGTTTTATGGGCTGGTAAGCATATATGGTAAAAGCTGGCTGAGAATATTCCTCACCCTTTGGACTATTGACTGGTGAATGTAAGTGATCTGAAAATTAACTGATAAATAATGGAGATTTTTTTTTTGTAGGCATCCTTAATTAATGTAGGTTTTTGAAGGCTTCCATTTCTTTTGTATTGCGCATTGAGTGTTTTTCTGATGTTACTGCAGAATGGCTTGTGATGTGTGAGAAATGGAAAGACCTGATGTTTCAACCTTTCTGCTTTAACTTATATTGCATGTTTATTTGCCATGTTTTATGAGACTACAGTCATCGTAGTCCCCTTCGGTAGTATCACTATGGTGTCTGTAAAAATCTATAACTGGTTTAGGAAGAAAAATGTTGAAGGGAGAACACGTTTAAAAGGAGTTGAAACAATACGTTCATTAATGGAGGGAAAGCAAGAGAATATGCCGGGCATAAAACCATGAAAATTGAAAACTTGGCAAATGGTATAAGTTTCATATGAAGTTTTAAGTAACGGCATTTGGCTCTATAGTTTTCAGAACTTCAGACGAAACACTTGCAAAAACAGAAAATTATCACTTTTTGACAAGGAGAGCAATTTGGACTTTGAATTAACAGTGAACTAAAGGAAGATAATAGGTGTGAATTTAAACTAATTGGTGTTTCAGATCATTAAGCTGCTTGAAAATAACATGTGTGGTGAGAACTGTAGAAGTTAAGTTTCTCTTAAATGCCTAATTAAGCACAGTTCTGTCCTACAAGGGAGAGAAAAAAAATGTTATGTCACTTGCTGCTTTGTACTCAACCGACAGATTTAAATGGACAGTCAGTCAAAAGATTTAGCTTCTGTGTGGTAAAGTTCTCCTTTTGGTTAGGCTGATCTACTTGTCCAAGAAGGAGTGATGCCCTGACGCATGCAGCTATAGGCATAAAGATGGGCACAGGTATAATCAAAGTTGTTCAGAAAACATTGTGTAAATGAGAACAAACAGGTGGTTGGCACAACTAATGAGCATTTTCAAGTGCATGATTAATGTGGGTGCAGAAGTCCTGTAGCTGGGTGTCTAAAATGCCTCGCTCCCTGTGCTCTGATTTAAGCACACACATATGTGAGTTAGGATACGACAAAGATATTAAAAATTATTTTTTCACTGGAGAAATATCCATTAAAAAGCATGGAAGAAGCTCCCTTCTACTCCATTGAAAAAGGTCTGACAGTTGTTAAACTTATGTAAAATAAATTGGACAATTTGACATGTAAGATCCTTTGCTTTCCAACAAACTATTGAGCTCACTGGCCATAATCCAACAGAGAAAAGAGAATGTGCAGAATAAACACTGTCTATAGCAGGTGGAGGTAATGCGTTATTACGCACAAATGCTGTTTTGTGTTGTGTAACCTGGGGACAATTTAGCAGACAATTTTGTACGTAGAAAAATCATGGTTTATGCAGAAAAGGAGAACCACGGATAATGAATTGTCTACATCTGAAAATACCACACTAGATCTGAAACACATGTCCTACCACACTGTCTTATGATTTCAAAAGCAGAGGAAGGAAGAGAGATTATTAAATTTAATTTCACTCCCTCAAATCACTTTAAAACAGATGTTTAAAACCAAAAACTTATCCCTTCTTTCCAGTGTTTATTCTTCAATATTGTAGTCACAATGTTTTGTCACTCAAGACCAAACATACAAACCGTGGCCTTTATTCACCATGCAACTAAGAAAAAAGTGCTGTAATTTTGTGCATGCAAACCTCAGTTTAACTGTAAAAATAATAAGATACAATACAATACAATAAAATACAATAAAATGCAAACAAAACACAACTCCGCTGTGAGAAGCATGGGTTGTGTGTGTGTACCTGTATGCACACAGGGGTGGCTGGCTGGTTCCAGGGGAAGCTGATCCCTGAGGCTTTCCTTCCCCAATAGTTTTTTACCCTCAGTTCCACACAATCAAGTACTGATATTTTTAAGGGAATATGGGTTAGCCGAGGTGTGCATTATACATTTAAGAAGCCAGGAGCCATCTGATGTATTTTTTTCAAGACCGAAGCATACAGAGTGATTCATTGCGCAGTTTAGGTTGTTGTGAGCAAAAGGGTAATTTATTAACGTTTTCAGACTGCTGACGTTTTGTGCAAATGAGTCAGTTGTCTTCACGTTCCTACAAAACTGGAAAGGGAAAATTAGGTGGACGGTCAGGTATGAGCATGGAGTCCAACAGACTTGGCTGGAGTACTAGAGCCTACACCACCACATCACCAATAGGTTACTGCAGTTCTGTGTTTCCAACTTTGAGATGTAAAGGAAGAGGAAACAACTGGTCTCCCATGCAATATGTGTTGCTGATTTCATCCAATTTCATAATTATCAGCGATAGCACTTTTTCTTCCAAGTGATTTATAAATACTGACTAATTTGTTCTCCCAATTGTCACAACAATCTGGATTTTAGTCTCTCAGACTGAAAAAATACCACTGAAGACAAGGAAACAGAGTCAGTCAAATATTAATCAAAGTGTTCACTTCCACTGTGAAGTCAGCCTCAAAATGGCATTAAATCTCATCCGGGCAGTCCTTATTTCCAGTGTAGGTCTAGTCACTAGGCACTTGTTCACTCGCTCATTTTCTGTGAAGCTGGTTTCTCTGGAACCGTACTGCCAGAGGAGAGGAAATTAAAAGGAAAAAAAAGAAAAAGAAGCTTTCCATTGTTAATGCAGTTCGTTTTGTAAGTTTACTTCAGCTTCATTCCCATCCTTTTCAGTTAACATTTTGCTCTGCACATATTCAGGTGGAAATGTTTATAGAAATGTTCTTTTCTTAAAATTTATGGATATCTTCTCAAGTGTGGCTTGTGTGTTATCCAGAACTTTCCATTCAGGCAAGTGAAAAATAGCTGCTTTTTTGTTCTCTGTGGCATCACAGAAAAGAAAGATAAAGGAAATGAAGGAGGCAACAGAGCCACGCTTAGCACAAGCCCTTGATGCTCATCAGAAGATCTGGCAAAGGTATCCAAGGTTATGTTCTCCTTCACAGCCAGAGAGGCCTGGGCTGTAGTTCTCTGGGGCAGAGGTTTTCCTCGCTGCCCTCTCTTCCAAGGGCATGACTGTGCCGTCACCCATTCCATTTACGGCTGGCTGTCACAACTGAGCCTGCTGATTGGAGTGGGACTGCTCACGGAGAAGACACTCTTTGCAAGCACGGCTGATAACAGTGGACATGAAATGTGGTAGTGTTCCTCAGAGACCTTACCCCTCGGTACCAGATCAGCCTAATCCTCTTTGGTCGGTAAAGTCTTGTGGAAATGTAATACAACATGTGATGACGATGATGATACTGAAAGTCTCAGAGCAGTTTTTGCCCTGAGTGCTGTTCTGAAACCCCACGGAGAAGTATTTTTTTTCCTGCCTTGTACATGGTGTGAGTTAACTCCATGGGTAGAGTTCCAAACAAAAATAAGCATTTAGAAGCTTTTTCCTTGGCAAATGTTTCCCAAAATGTAACATTGCCCGTGTGCACAGCCACGTGAATGTGATGGGATGTTTAGCAATCCAATTTCCTTTTTGTTTTATCGCTCATTTAATAATCACAAGAGCTTCACTTTTTAAACATTTGCTTAAATTCAAATATTAAATATTAGTGAGATTTTAATCTGAAAAATTGTAAGAGCAGTTCTACTTTCATTTTACTCCAACCTTGTGTTCACCTTGCAACTATCACATAGGGAAGCCTGAAACATTACTAGTAGCTATAATTTGTGACAAGCTTATCTCTGAAGAACATTACATGAAGTAAAAAAATGTGACTTTCTCTTGTCCACAGGGGAAAAAGTTATACCCATTCAGTGGGGCAAGAGATGGGGGTGGCTATTAGATAACGATGTTTCAAGGTTTTATAAAGCTACTGTAAAAGCTTCAAAGCAGCTAAAATTTTTAATGTGTATAGAAATTGTTCAGGACTTTAAAATGGAAGGTGCAATTTAATCGATGGCATGCTAATACAAATTAGCAGTTTTCAGCCCTTCTTCCTGAAAAATGTGATATTCTTTAATAATTGACTGAATTCTCCAGCACCCGCCACCTCTGAGACATTGTAGGTTATTGTCAAAAGATGACCAGAATACAGAGCCACTAAATATTTCATCTTAATGATAATGTATGCTGCAAAAGGTTTGAACTTTATATCGAGCTTTGAATTGACTTTTGACAAAAGACATACTGGATTCTCTCTCTATCTTTTTTTTTTTTTTCACATTAACTTTGTGCCAGGAGCAAGGGTCAAAGCTAGCATTTAAATTCAGACTTTTCTCTATTTATTGTTAGTAAGATGGGAATATCAGGCGATTTATTTATTTTTATTGTAATTTTAAAAAGTTGTCTGGATCAAGTTCAACTAATTAGGTGTATGTTTTAAAGAGATGGGTGGGATAAATGTCAAAGGTATTGTGAGTCAGTTAATAAGTGAAGTATGTCCCTGTTACACTGAAGTCAAAGGTAATTTTACCATCCCTAACACTTTGAAAGTTTTGTGCTGTACTCAGCCGGGCACCCAACTGTGTCCTACCAAGCTACGTGCATTTATTAGTCAGAGAATCAGCATTAAACACTGGTGACATAAGAGCCAAATGTCTATCATAGTCATATGGGCTGTAGTTCAAGACAGTTCAGAATGTATTTCCTAATTTTCATGATTGGCTAGAACACAAAACCAGGTATTTCCTGCATGTCTAGAGTTGTTTCTGCTTTCCTCTATTTTTAAAGGAATTTTAGAAAAAAGGCATTCAAGCTTAACATGGACAAGTCTCACCAAGTTCTCTTTCAATTGCATTTTACAGTCATAGTCCCATTGTCCAAAGTTGCTTCTGTCTATAAAGCAACGATTAATTTATGTGCATTAAAAAAAAAAAAGTGAAGATAATCTTTAGGGTTATCAGGTATTTTTCCTGATATATATTGGGTTTTTCCGCTTTCTACTTATCGTATGCTTTTTACTGTTGACTTCAAGACTTACAAATACACAAAGTGCTATGCATGCTTTAATACTTTTCTCAATTTATAAACTTTTTTTAAAAAGGTCCTAATTAGTCTTGCAAGATAGCAATAATAACTTACCACTCATGTAGTTCTCTCGTTGGAAGAATTTCCAGGAAAATGACCATGATCTCTATTGTTTCTAAATATGCGTATTTGCCCTTAAACATTTGTTTAGGGAATTAGGCCCTGCATTTGCCCCAGATAAGATGGTTAATTATGAGTGTTCTAAATAATAACTGTCTTCAGGCACTCACCCACTGACTAATTTATAACTTAGCAGAGTGGGAAAATTATACTGTTTTGTCATATTATTGCAAGGTCTAAGTGTCAGTAATGATTTTTTCCTCCTTGAACTGTCTGAGATCTTCTCTTAAGACTGGTCATGTTTGAAACAGAGAAATGAGTTCAGAGTTTGAAAAAAAAAAAAAGGCAATCCAACCACTTGTATGCTCTGTGTCATACCTGCATCTTTTCAGAAACCAGAATATTCTTTAGTGCTGCTTCCGTCAGTTACCTGCATCGGGTCTGCACCAGCAAAACAGGATGGGAGGGTTCTAGGGCTTTTTGTGCCTTAACTACAGAAATGTGGATCATGATGCAGTCACTTACATTCAAGCATCAATGAGAATAAAATGCGTTGAACAACTCATAGGCTTCAGCCTTGAGAAGCAAATAAAATTTGGGCTTTAATCTCACCTTCATTAAAGCTGATGTCAAAGTTTTTGCTGTCTGGAGTGGTACAGGCTGGGACAGAAAGAGGAAGTTTGGGACTGAAGGATGATGCCAAGGTCTGTGAGGGGTAAACAGGAAGTCTCAATCATGGAAAGAGAAGAGAAATGGGGAAAAAAAAACCTCAGAAAGCACAAAATGTTGTTTGCTTTGCAATACTTAACTGAATGAAGCTTGGAAGCTACAAATTTACTTGATCAAGGCAGAAAAAAAAAGAATGGAGAGGATGTCAAAACACATAAGCTGCAGCAGATCAGTGGATGTGCAGCTGCTGCAATTAAGCTCTTTAAAGGGCATGTGTTAAGTTGTAGAAGTTTGAAGTCAGAAATGTTTATTTTGCACAGTTATTCATTGTGCTGGGCGATGAACACTTATAACACTGTGCAAACAAGTGCATTTTCTCAGCTGGTCCCAAACACTGACATGAGTGCTGCGGGTGGTGAATTCCTTCATTGCCTGGGGTCTGTGGGAATAGGGGCTGAGCGTCCTGCCTGTTCTCTAAGCAGTGGAAACAGAGTATTTCTTGGTGTCACCAGCACAGTGACAGACTGAGTTCTTCTCCACATGCCTTAAGAGGAGACATTTCTTTCCTCTTCTGTCTGTGCTATATTCTATACCAAATTGCAGAGCAAAGTATGGTGCTGTAATGACATTTATCATAGTATATTTGTTGGGTATACACATATTACATTCAAATTACCTTAATAACTTTAATCAAGTCTGTAATTGATGTAAAGCATTAAAGAATGCATTTAAAGCATTACTGCATGGTTTTTGTTCAAGTGTAAGTTGTAGAAAGGAGATTGAGGAGGAAGGCAGCATCAAAGTTAAATTCAAAGCTTGTTCACTAAGTGAACAACTCCTGATCTTCCAAATATTTCTCGGGGTCATTTGTGAATTTGAAAGTATAGCAATGAAGCATAAAGTGTCGAGATGAAAACCAGGAGAGGAAAAATAGTGACCCCTTCTTTCAGCCCTCTGGCAAATACATATTTGCTATTGGATATACTGAGCACAGCACGAAAAGTCTCTCATGAGAACTTTGTGTGAGGAAATGCACCATGTCTGTCACTAAAAGAAAAGAAGAAACATGTCATTGCTCCAAGTGGTATTGATCAAAACAATAAGGATTTCCTGGTGCCAACAGTTGAAACAACTGTGTGAAAAGTAGTGAAGAGGTATTACCGTATTGTTGCAGCTTTCTCAGGAATATTCCAAATAAACTGAAGGATTCCTGTCAATATTTGTATAAGGAAACGTGCTGCTGCCTGATTCGGAGGCACTTCACACACATACGCGCACACACACACGCCCCCCTGCACGCAAAATTCTGGAGAAAGTTTATTAGAACCACACACACACACAAAAAAGACACACTCAGAGTTTGGTGCACTCTTTCTCATGCTAATATTTACAACATCGATCTCTTATTGTCGGTATTTGATCTACATTTCTCCCAGCTCCGGTCAATGGAAGGCACAGCTGCTGAAGCCCCATATTGTGCAGGCAGTGTGCCTTTGTGTTCTGCAGCTGGGGAGTTCTCATGTCCACAATAGCAAGTCTGAGCACACTAAATTAGGAAAGATTATTGTTTCATTTATTGACTACACAAGTTTAAAACAGCAAGTATATCGTTTGTTTCATGTTTTATTTGTTAGGGTCATTTTCACCAAAAGCTGGGCACATGGACACAAATATAGGGCAGCTGTACTTCCAGCCACCCCAGTAGGAAGAAAATTACAAACATCATTGAAATGAAATTGGATGGTTGGTTGCTTTCATGAGGCACAGCCTCCCACCTGCCTTCTCCCAGCCATCCATTTGTGAAGACTGGCTGCAGGTTTTTTTTGTCTTTTTGCATCCAAGTTCCTTCCCAATAAAGTGTTTATCCTACTGTACAATTCGTTTTAAGCGAAGCTGGTTTTACGGTGGAAGGGAAGACAAGCAAGTTCAATTTTTGAGCACAGTTCTCCAAATATTTTTTTCATGGAATGGTCTGTAGAAAAAGGCAGGCAGCAGTTTTAGCTGGAAGAAAATATCACTTTGGAGTAACAAAAAAAAAAAAAAAAAAGGAGGGGAGAAAAGGGAGGAAAAAAAATCTATTTAACACTTTAGGATATAATGGTATTCAAATAATATATTTTTCTGCCATTTATTCAGTTGTGAAGGAACTCAGTGAATAATAATAGCTGCTGTCAAAGATATTTATATTTAAGAGGGTCTTTATGTAAAATCATTTTTTTTTATCAGGAGTGATTTTTCTCCAGGAGAAGTCTGCCATCTCCTAGCAACCGATATGGCTATCTTTTTTAACAGACGCTGCAGTAACAATGGGTGCCTAACCTTTATATGGAAGCATTTGCACATGTACAATCAGAACGCTTATGAATTCAAACCGAGTTGTTAAAGTGCTCCAAGGGAGACACTGGTTACCACTTTATCTACTATGCATCTCATCTACCCAAGATTTTATAATGGCAGCCATTTTAGCTGTAGCTGAGTACCTCCCAACGAGCTCCAAAACCAAATCTGCAAATCACCCACACCTTAACTTCCTTTTGTCTCACAGGAAATGAGGCGACTCATTTCACTGTTTAAGTTTTATTTCCTTCTCTCCCTTTCTGATTGTATCGCTCCACTTGCAGAGCAGTAGCATCACTTAAACTTGCTAGGTAAAGAATTCTTTAGATTTAGAAGTATAAAAAATACAGCACAAAGACATCTGCACATGGATAATTAATTTTAAAGGTACATGACTACAGATGAAATATCTCTGACTAAGGGTAGGCTCTTCTACTTTCTCCACTTAGCTGCCTTTGGGCCATGCAGATTCAGAAAATTTGGACAAGGGGAATATCTGGCTAACTATAGCATGGCCACACTTGTTTCAGTGATTCACACCTGCATGCCTGAAGTTTGGTCTGGATTGTGAACACCGCATAAAGCCAGGAATGAGCTCTGTGGAGAAAAAAAAAAAAAAAAAGAAAAAAGGCTGCAAAAAGAGTGTAAAAAGGCATGTGTGCGGTACCCCAGGAAATGTGAGGTCTAGCTTCCAGGAGCTCTCCAGGATGCCTCAGGTACTGCCCAAAGGCTGTTCTGTAACACATTTTGGTAAGGGGCCGTCCAAATTTCTGCTGATTTGCAGTAATAGAAACAACCATCGGCTTGGAAAGAGGGAGCCACAAACTGAGTGAATCTTTGGGACACGTACCTGATACGTGGCCTCTGTTCCTGCTCCGAAGCTGTTAACATCTTCTTAATATCTTGAACCATCCTTGAACAAAATACAGGAACAATGTTGGCAGCTAGCATGTTGCATGCATGTTGATGATGACAGGAGCAAATGAAACAAAGAGCCGTGTCACTCCCATCAAGAGCATGACTAAACCGATAGTTTCTTGTCTGTGTGCCACAATGAGTAAACCAGATCCAAATCAGAAAGAAAATGAGGAGCAATTACAAGTAAATAAAATAAAACTTCACCTTGAAAGCTCTTCCATCAATTAAGTACAGCTAAACATTGAACTGCAACACCCACACCTCCAAATCTGTAGCTCAGTCCCATATTTAGCAGATTCATAAGAAGCTATGACAAATCCCCAGGTGTGATGAGAAACAGGCCCTTCATTAAGCTTCCGCATTCTTCTCTGATCCCAGTTTATCCTCCTCTGTTCTGCTACCAATTCCAGTCAAAGGTGATGAGTCAGATTCACAGCCTAAAAATAAGTTCTTTTTTTTTCATTTGTGGTTGACCCAAATTTGGTTGAAAACAAAACCATCTTATATGTGCATTTTTTGGTCAAAATATTTAAAATCTGGGGAAGAAAATGGAAACCATCCATTGTGGAAGAGGTTTTGCTTTTGTGGATTACTAACGACACTCTCTTTTTCCATCTCAAGACTGATTTTTTTTACAGTCAATCTGCTTTGTATTCCCTTTGCCTTTTCTCTAATTTTCGGTCAACTGCAAATTCTTTTTCTTCTGCATCCTTCCTTTAAGCCAGAATACAGCGCTTCTGTTTATCATTTTTGATACCTATCTGCAGGCATTTCCAAGCTGATTTAGTGTGGTCTCTGCTGTTGCCACAACATTCAATGTTTTCCATTACTGATGCTCTCTCCTTCATTTCCACTGATAAATAAGACTATTGTGTTTGTTTGCCTACAACTTTGGGATCACAATTTAGATGTTTCCCTATAACTTTATATATAACTTTCATCATACATAGATAGCTTTCATCAGAGAGGTTGGGTGCTAGGTCAGTTGAGTGCCTTGAGGATGTATCAATACACAGGTTTTGGAGACAGCAGTTCTTACTTTTAAAGTTCATTTTAACTTTAGAAGTTTTTACATAAATCCTTGCTGGAAAATATGTGTCCCAGAAAAAACAATATCCAAAACAAAACAAAAAACCAAACCAAACAAAGAAAAAAACCCACAAGAGAAAACTGCAAGATCTTGATGTCAAAGAAGTAAATAGTAGCCAGCATTCTTTAGAAATCTGATGTGTCATTTGTGTGCTTAACCACAAATCTTTAATTTAGTCCTACTAAGAGAACTCATTAATATTAGATGAATTTCAATCACTACATGAGTTATTGAATAATAAAACTAGTGAATAATTTGCAGTGGATAATTTACTTCAAAAGTGCATTTGACAAATCTAGCCTCTTTTTCTGTTTGTGGAATACCAACCAGTGCTGAGAGGCCTCTGTTTTGTAAGGACGTGAGATGAGAAAGGACGTCCTGGGTAATGGGGAGTAGGTACGACCTCCTGGGTAACAGCCCTCTGCCATTGCTGGCAACCACGTTGCATAATACCTGTTAGAAACTTAGCCAGTTTGATCTTAAAAGTAGTTAAGATGCTATCTTACTTCTCTGGCAATTAGAAGCCTTCTAATTTTCCAGTCTAAGCTCACCCAAGACTATTTTTTTTTTTTTTATCATTCTTGGATGAACTTTGGTTTTTCAGCTTTACTAGCTCTTTGTCTTCTCTAGTGTATACTTGTTTCTCAGCATCTGGTTTGCTAAATTAAGCAAGCTTGATCTAAATCATCTTTCTATTCCCTGGACTATCCTAGGAACTCTTTACTCCATCTATTCAGATTTCTTACTTTTTTAATTGTTTGACTTAATTCAGCTGCCTTTTCTAACTTCAGAGACCAATCATGAGCAGCTGGTAAGTATTTAATACCCAACAGTCAGTGTTGATTGGTCTCAAGTATTGTTTTTATTCATAATCTTTCTGTAAGCTTTTTTTTCATTGTATCTTAGCTAAAATCTATTGATTTTACAGTATTCAGTAAGCTGAATCCAACTCATAATAAAAGAATAGAAAATGTCCCCTTGTTTTCTGTTTTGAAGGTATAATACTTGCAGAATTACCAGATGAGTAAAATTGGGTAATTTTAGACTCATTTAAAGATTTTTTTTTTTCTTTACTGGGTCATACACGTCTTGCCTAGGGTTATTACTCTAGAAATCATCCTGTTTTATTACCAGTTTATGATGGGTGATGATTCAAAATATATACAGTCTACCTCCTATGTCTAGCCTGTCCTATGTCTATTAAAACTTCGTTTCCATCCTTCATGTTTTTCTTGTTACCTGCTATAAAATTGCTAGGCGGCAATGGCTGGATGAGTTATTCCTGACTGGTTCCATAGTATTTTGGTTTTGCTTATAAAATTAACTTCTTTGCCCTGTTACTTGCATATGTAGCTACTCTATAATTAGCTGTTTCCTTTCCAGACATCCCAAGTGTCTCTACTCGATTTCAAGCTGAGTGAGTGCAGCACCTTGCAATAAAGGACGAAAGAGCTGCAAAGGGGAAATGTGATTTCTAGTGGTGATCTTGCATCGGTAAATCACAGACCAAGGCATGGTTTGCATTTGCATATAAGGCCATAGGGCAGGAGAAGGTTGAGGTGCTAAGCTGCAAACGTATGAAGGAGAGGAAAATGAGGCAGAAAGCAGTGTGTTGGCTTACTGTGCAACCTTTCTTGGATCTCTGAGTTGTTACTGATGTTGTCCTTGTTCTTTCCCTAGCTGTTTGCTAGAGGTGCTTGCTGAACCAAATGAGATTTTCTATATTTTATTAAAAAGGCAAAGCTGAGAAGATCATTAGTTCAGTTTTTCCTGTGTAATTGAACAAACAAGGTGCCACATACTACCAGTGATCAAGCAAGCTTTTGATGAAGGGAAGATGCAATTTTAAGAAAACTATTGTGCCAGCAAATGCCAAAGGTCAGACTCTGCAGGTGAGAAAATTGTTCCTTTTTCC
This sequence comes from Phalacrocorax carbo, assembly GCF_963921805.1. NCBI lineage: Eukaryota > Metazoa > Chordata > Aves > Suliformes > Phalacrocoracidae > Phalacrocorax > Phalacrocorax carbo. Next base: position 155,480,536 of record NC_087513.1, on the reverse strand, counting down.
CCGGCTGAAAGCAAGGGGAGAGCTGATCCTCCTTTCCTGTCTTGGGAACATTGCTGCACCAGAGCGTGTCTTCGTCCTTGGCCGGTGTACTGAGAGCTCCCCCTCCTGTTTCATTCTACATCTAAGTGCTTGCAGATCTCACACCTCTAAATCACAAATTTCTGATGTCTTCCATTTTTTCTGCAGCATGGTGCACCAGCGCAGGGAACACTTTTCAGTGCCAGTTAAGTATATCTCCACAGGCTTAAGTTGTAAGCCTAACCTAAGAGCGTGGGAAGAAGGGGATGCTACCCAAGACTTTCAGGTACTATTCCACATGCAGCCACAGCTTTCCCATGTTTGACCTTGGGCTTATGGCATTGATCTTCCTTTTTCTGTTTTCTAACTGTAAGATGAAGACCATAGAATTTGCTTCTGTAGGGAATTTCACAAAAAAGTTGGCAATTTTATTTTTAAAATTTCCCATTAATTTTTGGATGAATAAATAAATAATAAAAATAAAAATAAAAAAAGTTACTATATTTAAGAAATTTCACCAGATCAGATTCAAGGAGGATCACCATGGAACCCCATGGAAAAGTAATCAGAAAGTACTGAGGAGGAGCAAGCTGTGACTATCAGGGAAAAGGATAGCAAAAAGGGTGGGTTCAAGGACCCCAAAAGGTTGCTAAAGGAGAATTCCTAGCAATCATTTCAGTAATTTTTCATTTCCTTCAAGCAAAAGAGGATAAAGGACAGAAGATTCTGGAAATAACCTGCTGGTAAAGTGAAGTGATGAAAGAAACAGACGTGCGCTTCGTGGAACATTGTTCACTTTTGTGTGAGAAATGAGGGTTGCGCAGTTTGAATGTGACTAGAAGGAAAATCAGGATTAAATATCTGCAGACATATGTAACACTCACTTGTGGTAAGACAACATAAGAATTTACAAAAATTCAAAGTGCTTCATCCAATGGAGAAGAATATTACATCTCTTTGTGACAGACAAAAAGAAACAGATCAGAAAACGGAAAAAAAAAAGGTAGCTACAGAGGTGCCACTGCTTATGACAGCTTTATTTATACAGACAGAATAAAGCTCCAGCCACTAGTTAATGCAACATTTAGACACTGCCCTTTAAAGCTAAAAGTTAGGCTGTTTAAAAAAAAAAATCTCTACCATTCGATATGACATTTCACCATTTCTCCTTTCTTGCCTTTTGTATTTTACTTTCGTGTGTCCCTTTACCTTTTCCTTTTATTCACAAAGCTCCCTATTCTGCCTGCCTTTCACTGCTTTCCTGCTCCTTTGCATCCTCTCTCCAGGTTTGTCTTCTGAATCAAATACTTCTATTCTGTTTTCTCACAGTAAACACATTTATTGAAAGAAAATAGAATTGAGACAGAAGGGAGGAGGCTACAGTCACAAAATCTTGCCTCTGTCTGTAAGGTATTGAAGAAAGTGCATAAGAACGAATTTCCAAGAAATATAACCAGGGTTAATGATGTGTTGCCTTGTCTGATATTTTATTTTTCAAGTGTCCTTGCAATCCTTTTTTCCCTGATGAAGTTCTTCTGGAAAACTACTCAATTAATTCCTCATTGTGAGTGAGAAGAGAAGATTTTTGTGCACGATTTTTTTCTCAGTGAACTTTTGTGGAAGACAAGGAAACCTTAAAAAAGGAAATCGTTACCTATGTTTGAGGATTTTAGGCATACGTATACATTTTAAAGAAACTTGTATGAACAAGAGTACATCCTGTCTGAGGGATGGCCTCCCTTAATCGTGTTTGCTTATATGGATTCATGTAGAGCAAGGAAAGAGTCAAGAGTTTTAATTCTTTTTTTCTTTTTTTTAAATTTCCAAACAGGCTCTCATTTTCCTGTGTACCCCTGCCGTACCATATTTCATAGCCTTGCAAGAGATCGAGGCAACCTTTGGAAAGCTGTGGGAATGGGTGGGTTGCAAAACAAAGTTTTGGTGACATGAGAACTCAGCAAATCCTAGTCTGAGAGCTGAGATCGGGCGCCTGCAAACAAGCACCAATGTCTGGAAGGAAGCAGGGCCTCAGGAAGGATACGGTGAGGCTGAGGCTTGTAAAGCACATTGTGTCTAGAACTGCAGTTGAGACATTTCATTGCTTTAAGATTGTGTTTCGGTTTTGTCTGCAGAAAGAAAGATTATACTTTTTTGCTTTAGGACTAATACTTCAGGCTGATAGTCCGTGTGAGTTTTGGGCTCCTTCATTGCTGTGAAGTAACTAAGATCTGAAGACGCCAGTGCATCCCAGGTGCTGGGGACCTTAAAGTCTCAGAGTCTTAAGAATGAAGGGTTTGCTTTAAAACAACCCTATTTAAGGATAATTTCAATAGTGAATTGCACAGCAAAAAGGTGTTCACATCCTCTGAATTGCCTGGCTTTTAGGTATTCTTCCCAGAGGAAGTGCTAGCACATTAACTACTACTCTCCTTCTCTTACATAGTTCACCTTTTTCCTACAATCCAGACTACCCACAGGCACCGCCAGCTCATGCACAAAAAGGAGTGTTTCTGGAGCCCACTGCTGCAAGATTGCATAATCGCTCATGTAATTTAGTCAGTGGGGACAGAAGAATGAGGCTCCTTCACTGCCATTGTGTGTAGCATATGCAGAGGAGTTATGGCTAAATAACAGCAGCAGCCTCCAATGAAGCATCTGTATTTGGCTGGCCACTCAAGTGGACGAAAAGGAGGATTTTTTCCTACTTCTTCATTAACGTAAGCAATTATGTGTTGTCTGTGCTGATTGCTATGTACAGATTACAGATAACTCAGGTCAGAAAACTGTGAGAAGAAGGTAAGAGACTGTGTGAAACAGAGGGAGAAATATACTGAAAGGTAGCTTTGGGAGGATGAGAAAGAGGAAGGGGAAAGAGTGAGATCATTACCCTGGAGATTAAAGAGCAATTCAAGACCTCTTCCTATCAGCCAAGATTAGGGTGGTAGGGGGAACGCTTTTATATGTTGCTGTTAATGTCTCTGCTTTTTTTGGTACATAATAATCATCCATACTATCTGATACAGACTAGGCAATAAACTTCCATGGTTTTAAAAGCCGTAACACAGGTGATGTAACAATGACATTTCTTTTCAACTTTGTGGTTTTTCATTTAAGGCAAATGACTAGAAATGTTGACCCTGTATAAGCTGATCCTGGCTCCTGGTTTCCGACTGCATACTTACTGATACGAGGTCCAGTATGACGGACCAGCCCCAGCCACGCTTCACAGCGTGCGGTAGCAGTACATACTTAATAATTTCCTGTAGCAATAGTGTCATTTACTTCCTAAAAACTTATTTTTATTCTTGCAATAGTCACTCTAAAAGTGCGTTTAGTTACTTTAAAAGTATCTCAAGTCACTTATCAGCAATCTCAGACCTAGGCAGATGAGCAGAACAATCCCTCCATGTTCCTCGAACTGGAATTCTTCGTACTGAGAGAAACGAATGACAATATTAGGCAGTTCAGTTAATATTTGACTACTGTCTATGTTTTTTTACCGTAACTCTTTTTCTTGTCACGTGCCACTGTAAATCTGAATAGACATATATATTCTTGTAAAAATAAAACCAACACTTTAAAATTTCTAAAGTAAGCATCTAAAATAGAAAATGTTAAGCACTTGTTATGTATTCCATTTTACTTTCCCAATACAATTCCCAGTGAAAGAAAAAATTTGAACAGCTTTATTAATAAATGCCATAGTATTCCTGTGTCATGGGAACAATATATTCTTAAGCGCTCCATGCATCTGAAATTTGTCTCGATGTGGCCCATTTATTTTAATTTGGGTCTGTCAGTGGAAAAAAAGAAGTAATTAAACTTGTGACTAGCATGGAGAAACATTTTACATCCTAACACTGTAGCTTGATACCCAGTAGTTTCTTTATATTTCTTCCAGTTGTCAGATCAAAGCCTCTCAAGTACTATAACTCAGCCATGCTTTGATTAATTACTTCACACAATGAATTTGCAAATTGTATTTCTGAAGTGATTTATGTACTTTTTAACTTCAATCACACATACCCTCCCCTCCCCGTTTTGTTCTTTGGTTTGGGTTTTGGGGTTTTTTAAATTATTATTCCAATCTTTATTCACTAATGTAGTCAGTCCACACCTTGGAAAAATATTTTTGAAAAGTAACTGATGTTATTTTATGCTTAACAAATTGGTATAAACAGAAGTTTCCAGTAAAGAATGAAATCTTACCTGAACAGTGCCATTAAACAGAACTATAAGAATAATGTAAATTGCAGTCACCCACCAGCAGTCCTCATCAGGTCTTCAGCCTCAGTGCTTTGTACAAATATACGAAGTCCCTCCCTAAAAATTCCCAGCTGCAGGTTTTGACTCGGCTGGGGTTTTGTTCAAGATAGGGCTACTGGAATAGCTGAGCTAAGGCAACCTTTAAAATACATGTTCAAACCAAACATTTGGTTACTGTAGTTAGACATTGGTAAATAGTATTTAGGGAAGTAATAACTTGCCTGCACCAGTGATGTGCTTGTCTGGGCAAAGTTTAATATTTACATTTGTGGTTTCATTGTACAGTCTCACATGACATACTGCTGTTCATGTTCAATCCATTTGCATTACATAGTGGTATCTAATCTCTGTTTAGTGGTATTGTGTTTATAGAAATAAATATCCATGCCTTCCCCATGACTTGATCTGACAAGCTTCTGAAGGAGTGCTATGAGGTTATTTCTCTCATTACCCCTATCTGATATCCTTAGCTCTGAATATTTGAACAGGGCACCCATTTGCACTCTTTAGAAGTCATTTTCATCTAGCTGCTGCTTTGTTTTTTATTCAGGTATGACCAAACAAGGACATGTGGGCGGAGGTAAAGGACAGTAGTAGGGTCCTGATAGCAGATGTGTGACTGGGATGCTGTCCCAAATACTCCTGTTCCTTCTTACAGCTGCAATGTAATTGTTTTGTCCATCCATATAAGAAACTGCAAAAAGTGAAATGGGCTGAAGCCTTGCAGATCCCAAGTATTCATTCACTCCCTGGCTATCTTTTGAAGTACGCTAATAGCTCTCTGACAGACAAAACCGAGCTATGGTTTGGGGGATAGGCCACTTTGAAGAACCGTCATCATAGGACAAATAGTCAAGATTTCAATAAATTTGGTTATTTGATGCTCCTGGTAAGATTTGCACTCTCAGACAACCCAAATGCCTTCACACCGTTCCCCAGGGCCTGCAACAACTTCCTTAGTATGTGACATATAACTTCTCTGCTGCTGGACAGAAGTGTTGGTCTCACAATATTTGGAACTCTTTGAAGTAGAAAAAAAGCATGCACGCAAAAAATATTGTGTTCTAGGGCAACTAAAATGGGGCAGAGGGGAAACCCATAGGAAATGCCATGCAGTGTAGATGGGCCCAGTCTGCTCTAGGTGGGGGCAGACAAGTAATGTATGTGAAGACATGCTACAGCACCTGCGCAGAGGTGAACTGTCGTTCCCTGGGTCAGATGCATTTAGTCATGTAGATATAGCACAGTCAGGACAAGCTGTCTCGCCCAGAGTCGTGTCTCCAAAGACAGCTAGTAGTGGAGGCCTGAGGTAATGGGTATGCATTTTAATCAAATTTAGAGTGATAATTCTGCTTATGTGCCTTCCCTGTCCTAGCTTGCCTGTGCTTTCCACCTTCAATTTTAAATAGACACATCACTTATGGGTCTGATCTTGGACATAGGTGGAGACAGGTGTATTTCTGTTTGTCAGGAAACATTTTTCAGATAAATTTTCCTGGTCTTTCTGAAACTGTGATATTCCAAAATTTTGTAGGTGTTTTAGAAGATGGAAACCTTTTATGAGTCCTGTGCAAATTTCCTATTATATTGATATTTTTGCTACTGAAATGCTAATTTCACCTGAAAATGGCAAGTGAGCTTGGACAACTGATAAGAAGGGTACATGTATTGGAATACCCTTTACAGACTGCTTAATCTGGTCACTGAAACGTAAGCAGAGGAATTACAGTTTCAGTAGCAAAAATATCCTTATAATGGGAAACTTGCCAAACTTCATTTTAACAGTAATATGGGCTCAGCCCCTGCACAGCTGTACAATATCACTATAAGATAGGGCATAGCATTGCCTACATTTTTTAAAAAGCAAACCCAGCTGACTCAGACTGAATGCCCATGGTCATAGAAAGGAACCTATGTGTGCAATATGTTTTCCCATGACTCTCCTGAAGGATACAAAAAATACAGATCACAAGATTGTTTCTATTGCTAGATCCCAAATCAAGAAATAAGAATGTCTGCAAGCTAAGTGCCAGCTTTACATTAAATGATAGTCATAGGAAGGATCCTTAAAAATGGATAGGTTGATTTTCACATTGGGGCCATTATGAAAATTCTCTCTTTATGAAAAGAAAATTAGTGTCTCCATTTCTGGGTTGAGACTGGAGAAACCAGTGGACCTAGCATAGCAATAAGGCATTTTAGAATGCTTATTATTAGGATATAAATGTGTCTTGGGTATTGAAACAGGAAATCCAAGTGTGACGTTCTTCAGCCACGTAACAAGTATGTCAAAAGACTGCTATCATTGTAGAATAAATCAAAGTAAATAGCACATTCCTGGAAGGACCTCATGTTTCTTAAAGTGGAATTCATTAGTCTTGTGGGGTTTTTTCACCATGTTTATGCATATCTATGATAAGCTTTGTAAAAGATCTGCTGAGATACTTGAAATGTACTTCCTTATAAATAAAAATTTTAAAGTTCAAAGATAATGATTTCTTTGTATCTGTTATTATCTCTCTGTGTGTAAATTCCTCTCTTGCTTGTTAAATATTGTCAAATCTACCTAAACGTATTTTGTTTTCTCACCCTAGTACCCCCAATAGCCTGGTAGACATTTTGCGATAGTTTATAGTTTAGCACTTCCTATAATTTATGTTGTTATCCCCTTTCCGTTTGCATGTTGCTTCTTAATAAAGGAAGTATTTTACTAAATGAAGAAAAAACCCACCCCGAAACAAAGACTATACACTAACCCCCCCATATCTCCATATGTAATTCATAATGATGTTTGATCTAGAAAAATAAAAGAATACATGCAGGAAAACATTGATATGGCCTTTCACATTAAAGTCAGTAATTATTGTTGCTTGTATTGACATTGGAACTGACATTAAGGCTTGGATTCAAAAAATACATGTCTTCAGTTTTACCGGTTACAGTCCTTTTCCTGCAAAAGAGGTGTAAGCTCAACTTCTACACATCCTGGTTTGTCTCATCCCGGCTCATGACTGTAGCATGTAAGGTTAAATGCATGTGTAAACCTCTGGGGACCGATTCCTTGATGGTGAGGATGTCTTTTGACAATTTTCAGTATGTAAAATTAAGCTCTTGCATCAATCTTCTCCAAACTGGAGCATGTTAAACCCAAATTAGAGCTAGCCATCTCCAACATATAATAACAATCTGTTGAATTAATAGATGTTTATCCTCTTCAATAAAATTTTATTTCTTATCTTCCCATCAGAAGAAAGTCTTATGGGATGCCTGTTATCTTAGTGTTTGGTTTGGTGTGTTTGTTTGTTTTTTTCAATAAAACTAGATGCTATTTCTTTTGAATAACCTAGTTGGCTTTCTTTTTTAGTTTGGCCTTTCACATGCTTTCCTTCCCCAATACCTTCCCAACACTCCCACCTCTGCAATTGCCACCTCATTGTCCGTAGGAGCAAATCAGTAGGCTGGAGAATTAAGACCAGTTTCTTTATTTCAGTAGCAACATCCAAACAAGAAGTGGCTTCCACACTTTTGCCAGCACAGCTATCAAACCTGACATATGTGGGAAATCATCTATTTTTACATACAAGGAATCTCAATTGGCTTAAATGGGCACAGTGCTGCTGAATGATTCTGTGCTGATTTAGACAAGCTGAGTGAGGATTTGGCTGTTCTTATCTGAAAGAAGAAAACGGATTTAAAACTCAAAAATATGAGCACATACTTATTTGTGCTGAACACGGTTTTTTATAATGAGTTTCCACAATTCTGGAGAAAGGTTTGTTGGCTGCCCCCCCCAGCTTTAAGTGCACTTGAATACCAGCGGAAAAAGTCTCAGGCCTTGACAGAGGAAGCAACTTATTGACAAAACAACTCTTCTCTGAAGGACCAGAGAAAATAACCCTGGAACATCTGGTTTCCGTTTAGACCGGAAGCCGAAAAGTTGCCTTCCACTTAATTTCAGCATTTAGGATATGCAAGCATCTATTTTTGTCTGATTTCCAAAAGAAGTGGAGCTGCTGTTACCATGTTGCCTGTCACTTTGCTCACTCTCATTTTTCTCTTCTTAATAACTTTGGAACCCACTGGCCAACTTCCAAATCAGACAGAGAGGTAGGTGTATGAAAGATACAGACTTCTCACGTGGTTCTTGAAAGCAGCAGCCAAGTAGAGAACCTGTTTAATGCCCTCAGTGAGGTTAAGGGAAGAGGCATGAACTCAAGCAAAGATCAGAGAACTTGAGACAAGTATATTATGAATGGCTTAACTGGGGGGGGGGGGGGGGAAGGCCAAGCAAAACGAAATCTTCCTAGTCATTGTAATTTTTTTTTAGAGGTCAAGAAACCTACACATGATGTTACTCATGGCTGACAAGCTGGTCCTCTGACATCTAATAGGGCACAAACATGGACTCCAGTTTCCCCAACAGTTGGGACATACAATTATCTTTCTGCTGCATGTACTACCCAGTATATAAAAAGTATACATAAAAATTAAGTTGATGCTTTATTCTAATTCAGTTAAAACAGAAAAGAACCACGTGATACAAATCTGTTGGAAACCAGGCTTTTGGGGTTTGGAGTCACACATTAGATCAAGAGGTAGGTGTGGGTCAAAGTTAGAGGGGTTCTGTCCATTTGGGTGTTTATAATCATGCCTGTTTCAGGATCTATTAATTTCTTTACATTTAGCAATTTAACTGCTTGCCCTTATTCAAATCTCTTCCTGAAGCATTTTCTCTGTGTTGTCTTTTAACATTTAACCCACAACATAAAGTGAATGAGCTATGCATATTTATAATCTTATTCAAAGTGTATCAGCACTGATTGAACTGCTGTGGCCTTCTGTGTAAGCATATCCTTGCATATGATGAGGGACATTAGGCCAAAACCCATTTTCCTCCCATTTTTGCCAGATACTACAGGGGACTTTGGACATGAACTGCATGACTGGACTGAAACTTCATGGACTCTGGAGAGAAAGGCAGACTAACATTAGACTGGAACAAAATTTTGTTTCTTGCTTCATGATTAGTCCTTTCTGAAGTCATGGATGGTGGGTTTTTTTAAAATTAATACAGCTCACTTGAGCAAAGATGTTCATATCTTCTAGCCCTGAAGTTTTTACTTCTTTATGTCTCCGGCCCAGCACTTTATTGGCATGCTTAGGCAAAGCTGAGGCATTAATGTAAGAAGTCGCCAACGACTGGACCCAAAGGAGCAGACTACCCTCCCCATGCCTATAGATCTGTGTCTTGAGAGCAGCAGGTGGCTTTGGGCAACTTGTCCTCTCCTCTGCTGCAGGACCAGGGCCTGCATGTTCCCAGTGCAGCGTGGGGGTTCTGCATTCTGTATCGGGTGGAGAAGGACACCTCTATGCATCTGCAGTCCCTTACCATGGGCTTGCTCTCTTCCCTGATCTAGCCTACTGAATGTAATCTTGCTGTATGATCTGATGCAGAATGTGGTTTGGCTTCCATTTCCTCACTCGTATTAGGATATTATCTCTCCTTTTAATGAAACATCAAAATCTGGACAAATCTGGGCACAAGTTGCCTTTCTCTTTTCTCTCTTCTCTCTTCTTTGGTCCGGTTTCCCTGTACATCGTCGGCAGTTTTGTGGACATAGACAGCCCTTACCTTGCCATCTCCACCTTTTTGTTCCTCCCATGTATTGCTCCCCGTGTTGCTCTGCTACAATTGCTTATGAGGCAGAGTAAGCACCAGACTAGGATAAAGGGAAAATAATAACTTTTCTTTTGTGAGAGTTTTGTATTTTCCTTTGTTGGTTTTTTTTTTTAAACCTGGATGGTTCTCTGACCTGACTCACTGTGCCCAGCTGAAGGGACAGACTGGAGGCAGCTTTATGGTGGGGAAGTAGACATTTAAGTCAGCCCTACCTCTGAGAGGAATGTAACCACAGTGTTAGAGGAGCACACTGAGCACTGTGTGCCTGCACTTGTTGAATTTACTGAGAAATATACTGTGAAATTTACTCTTTCCCGTGCTGGACAGTCTTAATCTGGCCTTATTGTACAAATGCCTCAGATTGGGAAAATGTTTATACAACAGTGAGCAAACCGTCATTGCTCAGAAGATAATTGCAATTATTTTCTCCATTATCTATTAATCTTTAAGGTCCTCCATTATATCTATTTTGGTGTTCATGACTCAAATAACACGGGAGGTATGAGTGAAATTTTCTGTGCACGGATAATAAATACCTGCTTTGAAGGAAGGCCTTTACATTCAGATCCTGTCCCTTCTGTAAAACACTCCCCATGTTATACCATTATGTTAAACCAATAAAGAGGAAAATGGTATTCCACGCACATGTGAGCTAATAACAATTGGCATGCAGAACATAAACCCCACAGTGGGTCACACTAAGGCAGACTGGCAAGCTGCTGTGCTAGCTTAGTTTCCAAATGCCTGAAGATAATTGCCCCAGTATATCCATGCAAAACTTACAAAGAAAAAAATAAGATTATCCCAAGCATGAAACTGGCTGGAAAATTACTCAGCAGTGTTATTGAAAACTCATTTTACCTGCTGTGATATTTAGCTAATATGATTAACGACATTAAAATGGAGACTTCTGCTATAGTTTGGAAATAGACTCCAACCTACCTATCACGGTGGGAAATTTATTTTGTTCTGTAACATTTCAGCATTTCCTGCCTGCATGAAATCTCTTAAATATCCACCTCTACTTTCTTGTATCACTAATGTCAAATTCAGTACTGATTCATGAGCAATATAGAGTTCAGAATCTCCACACTCAGTGAGAATGGTAAGAACAGTAAGAGAAGCATTATTTCAATAATTAAGTACGTGGAGCAAAGGTGAAAATATTTTTTAAATGATTTACAATAGATTTGCATACACAAAATGTTGTTTTCATGCTGAGCTCATTTTCAGGCTTTTGCATAGGTAAAGTCTGTTCTATTTATACAGGAATATAAGAAGTCGAAATGCTGATGCCTATTTTTAATAAGATACAAAAAGAGTTTTCCCTTCTCTTGAAACTATTTCCTTACACTCCAGTCGTCACTGGCCATACCATCTTCCTGCTTATTTTGGTAATTACACCTCCTTCTTTCTTACAAAGTCTACAATAAGATATATTATTATAATAAAATATATCATGTAACTATAGCACCTGGGACCTGCAGCTGTAACAAAGACCTCAGGTAGTGAGGTCTTTAAAAAAAAGCACAGAACAAGAAATTAGATTTCCCTTTCACAGTTTCTCAAGAGAATACCTTGTAAGACAAGAGATAACAGATAACACACACTTATGGGGAGACTGCGAGAGAACAATGGTATCAAATAAGACACGTATGTATGAAGATCAAGCAATCTCTGAATGAGGCAGTGTCCATTTTGATAGTTCAAATACTATAGCATCTACTAAATTGGAGATCAGGGCCTTAAAATGCCTTTTTGTAAAGTGTATTAGAAAACAACCGTATAACAGGTGAAAGCTTGTGAATTTAGTTCACAGAAGGCATAAAATCTTCAAGACTATCGGTATGTTTGTAGGAAATCTAATAAGTGCTAGGGAATGGTTCAACTGAGGCACCCATCTTGGAATAGAAGGAGGGAACTACCTGGGGCTAGTAAATGGGTATAATTCTGCCTAAGTCTAACTGGTTGGAAGGCTGAGGATGTGCTTCAAATCCTACTCACTGGTTTTCTCACTTGCAGTTTCTAGACATGTTCCTCTTCATGTGTAATCTGCAACCCAGAATGCAAGATCTGTCTAGGGGGCAGGAACATATGGCAATTTAAAAACGAGTGGCTTATTTTTGTCTGTTGTTTTTAACAGAGCCTTAACACCGCCCTCTGTGCCTAGGTGTGTATATACACATATATAAGTACACATTTGGTTCCAGGGACCAGAATTCAGATCTCCTCTTGCAAATCAGGTGCTCCAACTATGCAGTTACAGCAGGCCTTCATCTGTTGTTCTGTTCTTTCAGACAGTCACAGAATCATAAAAAAAGTGATGTTGGAAGAGATTTCCTGAGGTCATCGTGTCCAGTCCCCTACACAAAGCATGTTCAGTTAAATCAGGTTGCTCAGAGACTTGCCCAGTAAACTTTTTAGTATCTCCAAAGGCCATGATTTGACAGCCTTTCTGGGCAAGCTGCTCAGGCGTCTGACCATCTCCATGGTGCATTTTTCCCCCCCTACAACTAAATAGAATTTCCTGTTTTCCAGCTTGTGCTCATCATTTCTCATGCCATCAGTGCGTGAGATCTTCAGTGCTTTTCCTCTGGGAAGAGCCTGGCTCTGTCATCTCTGCATCCTTCCATTTGGCAGCTGCAGAGAGCAGTAAGATTTCCCCTTCACCTTCTCCTTTCAAGGCTGAACAAACCCAGTTCTCTCGGCCTCTCCTCATATGCCACATACTCGTCTTGCTGCCATTCCTCTGGACTTGCTCCAGTCTCTCAACATCTTTCTTGCAGAGGGGTGCCTAAAACTGGAGAGTGCAAATGCAGCCTCACAAGTGCCAAATAAAGGGGAATAAACACCTCTTTTGACCTGCTGACAATTAATTTTGACCTTTTGACCTGACAATTAACTATTGTTCACAGTGGCACTGCTTCACAGCATTGGTTTAGGACTACCCTTATTTTGAATAATCTGTACCCTGCTTGTTATAGCATTCTCTAGGAGAGATGATAGTTGTGGATATGCATTGGTTCAATAAGGGAGGCAGCTGAATCTATTTTCTACACCCCAAGTGAATGCAACAATCATTAGGTTTTATCTTAAAAGGAAGCAGCACACTTTGTGGGGGTCCTAATGCTGGGAGTGGATGTTAGGAATGCTCTGAGAAAGCCTATTGGATCACGATGTCAAAATAGGTAGAGAAGCATCTGATAATTTTATCCTGACCTGGTTTAGGTAAGAGGAATGTATTGGCTTAGTCCTGTGAAAGTGGATATACTTCTGTGCATTCTGGACTACCACAAAACTCCATGGACTTATGAAAGGAGTTTAGGTAGCTCCAGGATTAGGCAGCTGGTGAAAAAGGCTTTTCAGAATGCTACATCTTTGTCATATGTGCCTAAATTCTGTTTAAATCCAATGCGTGAGCTAGCTCTGATGGATTTCAACTTGCACTGCACTTAGGGATATCTCAAAACACAACTCATACACAGGCAACACAAGCTTTCCCGCCAAAAGGGGCAAGAAACTAAAGATTGGCTCTACCAAATAGTCAGTGTATGCATAGGGACAGGTAAGAATTCTTAAAATAGAGTATTTTGTGTGCCTTCAGGCTTTCCAGCATCTTAGGTCACTAAGCAGTATCTTTCAAAGCGCTTCTGAATAGTAAGCTCCCTTTCAATTTTTTTATACATTCAGCCCCACCCTCAGCCTGTTTCTGGCTGGGTCTCCCCTTTCCATGTGGAGCAGATGTACCTGCGCCCACTGAAGCAATGTGCTGTTGCCAACCAGTTGCAGAAGAGTGTGAGCAGGAGCTGGTCTCCAGCTTAATACTCTCTACTTTGCGCTCCCCTTCCTTCAGAGCTGGGATGGTCCACTGCTGGCGCATGCAGAGCCAAATGCAAAGTTAAAAATGAGGACAATGGTGCCACAGGCACACATTGCTGGGGCTGGGGAGCCTGCTAAGCCTTGGCAAGCTGAACCATTTGCAGAGCAGGTACTTAGAGGGGTGGTTATGCCGAGGGCTCTGAGCTAGTTTAGGCTGGCCACACTGCTCTAATGGATAAAGTGAGGTCAAGGGATCTTTTTCAGAACAGGCCAGGATTTTAACTGTCCCACAGTCTTCCTCTCAGTCAAACTCTCTCACGGGAATGGTTGATTTTCCTTTTGAGTAAACCAACATTGACTTTAGCAACACATTTTTAATTTACCGAAGACTTTATCAATGTTATCAGCTGGATCTTAAAACAAATGCATGTTTTTGTATGAAATTGCATATGATTTAGTCCTTTATCTCTGCTCTAAGGAACAGTACTGACTAAACACAAACACTGGACAACAGTACATGAGAATCCAGTTGCTTATTTGCTGCATTTTTTATGTTACTGTCTGAGAAGATTTAAAGGGCGGACCTCCTCTTGTCCTTCTGCTTCGACTACAGGCAGGAAAGTGCTTCAGCAGTAAGTCACGTTTCTCTTGTTTACTCTCATCAAGACCTTTCTGTTGCGTAATTCTTTTGTTTTCCACTGTTGTAATCTCTGATGCACATGGATCCCGGACAATGTAGATGACCTGTGTGGGATGCATGAGGTTCTCTGTCAAGATATTGTTGTCCCTCGCTGGCTGGGATCCAGGTTTAGTACTAAGCAGAAAAAAAAAGAAGAAAAAAGAACAATGGAGATAAATTTAGATGCTGTTGGGAAAAAGAATCCAGCACACTGTCCATCCCAGCCCTTTGAAGCAACACCCACAAAGCAGTTTCCTTTGACTTTCTAAGGGATTCCCAGATTTTCACAGTAGCTTATGCAACCAAAGCAGACACCACCTGACTAACATTTGGCTAACCCTTTGCAATCTCATTCCAAATGCAAACTATGAAACAAAGCTTGCTGTCATGACTTAGAGCCTCACCGTGTGCACACTAAACACAACTAGAGACAGTGGGAGCATTGATGTTGGTACCAGGGGTCCCAAGGCAAATCGGACCCCTGGCTGCACCGACTTCGCTGCAGGGCATTACCAGTAGTGCTCTCCAAGCAACAGTGCTCCTTCAGCCTGAGTTTAATGTTGCTAGTAGAAGAGCCTCTGCTAAACTGAAGTTTGTGCTAATGGCTCCTTTAAAATACTGCTAATCAGTGAATTTGTATACCTATTTATAATTTTGATTAATAGCTTAGTTACATAATTGTCTTTCAAAGGCCCCATTGAGGTATTATTAGCTAAACCGATCACTACGTCCAATTCTATAATACTAGTGTTTCCATATAGACTTGGTGTTGAATTGTTTAAAAGGAAGAGGACATGATGCCTGCACTAAGCAAGCTTTTTCAGTCAAACTCTGGGGGCTGATGGAGGCCACGGCCCCCTCCATACCTTGTACTTTGTTTTTTTCTTGAAGGGCTCCTTTTCTGAGGGTATTTACCTATATTTTGAAGATTCACATTCAGTTACTGATGAAATGTTTTTCTTCAGAAAGAAAAGTCTGTGTAACATATGTTTTTGAGAGGCATATGCCCATTTTGTATTTGGGCATATAATACGGGCACCTTAAGTAATGGAAATGCCTGTTCCTTTTGCATTGTGTGCTTATGAAAGTGAAGCCCTGAGTAATGTAAATTTATGGAAGTAAAGACATACCTAAAAATAGTATTAAGTTCCTTGATTTATTAGTGAAAAATAAAAGAAGGAAAAATCTCAGTTTGTCATTCAGACACTCAGATCACTGCACTGAAGAGTAGTAGGGAATATTAGACTAATTTGAGACCATGTCTGCTGCCGTAACTGTGAATATAATGAATTTGGATACTGGCGGACTACAGGTACTTTCCTTTTTTTGTTAATTACATTGATTTACAAAATGGAAGTGTAATTTGGATTTGCTCGGCAGTTATTATCCAAGAGGATGCCATGACAATTTTGACCTGCTGACAGAGGTAGCCCAAAGTAATGTTTGCCAATGCAGTGCAAGACTTTTATTTGTTTTCAAAATGTTGTTTTGCATCACATCTTGTGAATTTTTGTCTAATTAGTTAAGTTGCTATGTCCAAAAACTATAGAATTTTTTGACAAGGTAACATAGCTTTAATTTTAACATCATGTAATTAAAATATTTGCTTTTTTTTTATTCCAAAGTGATATTTTTGTATACAGTTTATTTTTAAGATTTTTTAAATTAAACCACTTTGTTTCACACGCACACACACACAAAATCTTCCAGTTGCAAATTATTTTCTTTTTCTTTTCATTTTATTACAAATATATAAAAATTTAATTATAGGCAGGCCACATATTTTCTTTCTGATTTAACCAGAAACTAAAAAAAAAAAAAAATACTCTTACCAGTCCATTTATAATTTGTTCTTTAATATACAGTTTCTCTACGGGCAAAAACTTCTTTGGAGTGAAATTTTCATGACAGAATTTAATTTTGGGGGGTTTGAAGGCAGGTAGCATTTTTCTATTTGTCTCATTCTGATGTCAAACCATGTCACAAAAAAATTTTCCATCATTTAATGGAAAACTATTGGGGTGGAGAGTTAAAGCAAAGAGCTTGAATACCATCCCGCTTGGAATATGAACGAATAACTTTTGGAAGGGTTTTAGCTGGAGTTTCAAGCTGGCAAGCGATTTCAGCACACACCAGCCTTCAAGGATTTCAACAGTACCACGAGACCCATAAAATGATTTGATACATAATTTGGTGAAATTTGAAAGCTTTTCCTGTGCAGATGTTTTGGTTATCTGACTATAATAACTCTCTGACCTTAACCTTGGTAAATAGGTATTGTACGTGTTTCTAATCAGCGTGTGTGTGTGTATGTTGTTTTCATTTTATTTTTAACTTGAATGCCTGTCATTTAACAAATCTGTCTTTAAAAGCACCAAACTTTATTAATCCACTTAAAGGCGTAACCATCTATAAAAATGTACTATGCAAATTGGACTTTCTCCCATCTTCAGTCACCACAGCCAAGCACATAAAGCTCGGGGAAATTTATGCATTTTGACCATCTTCTAAATCATTAGAGGCCAAACCAATTTAAATAGCAATCAGTGACCAAGAACACCCTTTGCTCTCTGAAGGTTTTTTTTCCTTGGTATTCTAATTATTTAATTCAAGCTTGTTACGTTCAGCTCTGCTGGGTGCTCTGCAGTCTGAATTCATTCTGCCTTGTTTAATTTGCCTTTTTCCTCTGCCATTAGATTGTTAGCTCTCAAGATGAGAACAGAGCACTAACTCACCACTGCATAGTATGAGCAGAAGCTGTTTTTTAGCTGTTAAAAAAGATAGGATGATCCTTTGGATTTGACGTTTGGGACAGAATTTTTGTGCCTAGTTTAATTGCTTTCCTGGCTGGGTTCATCAACCCTAAGTTTTCGCATTTATAAGACTGGACTCCTCCCATTTTATAAGATGTTTAGAGGTCTTAAAGAAAACAAAACCAACATGTAAAGTTTTATTATATTAATTTTGCACTGACTTCAGTGGAGTCAAAGTATGTCCCTGAGGTCTGTGGAGTCCATGAGATCTCTGATGTGACCACAGTGGAAGTGGGAAGGAACTCCAAACATACCTGAAAGTTATTTTTGGAAGTGGCATCTCAAAGTGGGCTGGAGATACAAACACGTTATTCTCAAAATCTGTAACAAACCCGGCTCACTGAAAGGCAGCATTTTCCCTAAGGTGTTAATTGTCTGCCAGCTGAGAAATTGCATAGGTTTAAACCCTCACCATAATGTTTATTCTGTTGGAATAGTTGGCAGAGGTATTTAAATCTGGTGTCACTTTTACTATCAACTATTTAATCTCTTGTGCAAGATCTGGTCTCTGAAGTCATCACTGGGAAGGGTGGAAAAAATTGGCTACTGTGCAGTTTTTTAATGTCTGTGTCACTCATAAGGTATATGAAGTTACAACTTCTATATGCAAAAGATGCATCTTTTATGGCAAGATAGCTCTCCTGATGTCTGAAGTGTCCTGAACTCATTACAGCTTTTGACTTGTTCCAGCCTTCAGATTAAAATGGTTCAGGTTACATCATTTTAAACTGCACAAAGGGTCAAGAGACCATATCATTTCAATGAGGCCACAGTTCATTTGCTTTGGCTCAGGAAAGCCAGAGGATGAAATAAATATTAATAGTCACAGTTTGAAAGAAGGATTGCAGCTTTGGTATGACAATGAAGCGGAACATTTCATACATGATGCAGCAAAACAGTCACTGGATTTTTGCCAGTTTGAAGGAGATAGAGAGGGAGAAAGAATGAAGAAAAAAAAATAATTAAAAAATGCACCTGGTACCCAAAGTCTTTTTTTTAAACTTTTCATTATGGGGAGAAGCAATATTTGCTTTTTGCTTTATGGAGTTGGAATCAGTCCGTTAAGAGGGTGGGAGAAAAGATTAATAGGTAAATTCAGCATGCTGACTCCTTCATGTAGTTAATGTGCTTAATCTTACCTAGGTGATGAGCTGCATTTACACTGACAATGTGTGTAGAGAGAGAAAGAGAGGTTAAATATGTGGTTAGGGGAACAAAGTTAATGAAAGTATATTACAGGATTTTACAAAAAACATATATTACTTTTCATTTAATTTAGTCCTTGGGACAATTACATCCCTGGTGTAATCTCATTAAGCTAATGAGATCACATCAGGGATGAATTTGGCTCTTGTAATTGAAGTTTTAAAATGGTGGTGTGATCGTAATTTTCTTCTTTGCTTAGAATGTGAATGAGCTTTGGAAGCGTGAGAAAAGAGTATTTTTAAGGGTGATGGAGACCACTGAGATAGGGAGGATGCAGGGCTGGTTCAGTTTTAGCTCTCCTTGTACTTGTCCAAATCACTGTTTAAAGTTTATTAATTTTGTACTTCTGTATGTGGAGGAACCGTTGTCACCTGCAGTCCAGAGTCTGAAAGATGTAAGGCACCTACCTCTCCCTAAAAAGTGCCCAGGTTCACCTTTAGGCATAACTGACACCCTCAAAGTCATCATCAGCTGCACTGATCCACTTGTCAACCTTGTCAATGTTAGAGTGTCTAAGCGTATGCAGCTTGGATGGTGCCTTAGCCACTGTGCCTGCTGGCCATCCCACAGTAGGTTTCCTAACTGAAACAAAAGATTCCCAGCCTCCAAAACAGGGCAACTCAAATGCACCCTTCATCTACTGCTGCCTCCTGTGAGCTTAATGCATAAAATATACATACACAGCATACTCTGCTTGCGCTGATTTCTGGGTTTTGTCCTTGAAGTAGCATGTTCGAGTTGACTGTAACAAGCTGTACCCAAGTCCTTTATTTTAATGTCAGGACTTCATATTCAACTTGGTGAGAGCTCCAGCCATCAAGCTGTTGGAGTTTTATTTCACGTAAGTAATGAGGTAGTAGTTGGAGCTGGGACTTGCACCCGCATCCTGGGTATATGTCTTAAACACTGGGACACAGCAGCTCTTTCTGTCCAGTGAGCAAAATGGAATTCCTCTAACCGGGAGAATGATGTGGACCAGTAAAGTGATATTCAGTAACATAACATTCAGTAACTAGCGGCTAAGGGTAGTCTCTTATAAAGTTCACATTACTGCCTCTGTGAAGTTACAAGAGAGATTATTTAGATTCAAGTCTCTCAAAGCACAGGTGAGTGATCCAAGAAAGCATCTGCTTGATGGTTTCTCTGACTTTCTGTGGTTTTTCACTGATAGAAAAACCTAGACATAAATGCCCTTAGAGTAAATTCATGCCTGACAATCTGTCTCGCTGCAGAGGAACATCGGCACAGTGCTTCACATGGATCATGTCAATGTGACAGGGGCATAAACATTGGCTCTGAATATTACTCTTTGTTAAATTGTGCACAATCCTGCTTAGCTAGTTTTTGAGGTATCTGACTATCCCCATGTTTAAGGGAAAAGAGAGTATGGCTGCAGTATAGCGATTCTCCAATTACCCCTGTTTGCCAAAACCAACAAGCAATCCAGAGATTTCTGAGAGTTATGCCAGCAAATCAAATCTGCCATATTTCATTGGGGTTAGCTCAGTAAAATTCCATATAAAATAAATTACACTTCTGCAAAATTTATCCTAAAACCTACACAGTAATAATCCTTCAGCATTTTTGAATTACCCTATATTGCTCTTATTTCTCAATAAATCTGGGAATGGTTAAAAAAATCCCTGTAGATTTTTTCCTGATATTTCCCTTAAATATTACAGGAATTTTCCAGCTGAGATATAATAACATTATTTCCTTCCAGCCTACCTTCTTGTTCTACTCCAGCAGACTCAGAATGAGCATGTTCTCAGAACGCACACCCAGCTGCACTTTCCTTTTATTACTTATGACAATCTTGAGAGTGCACAGGAGACATTTTTTTTTTTCCCAGACCTTATTCTTTATTTGTCATGACAGTGACACGATGCTCAAGACCGTAATGATCTTATGCAATTTCATTTTTGCTATCAATAACAGCTCAGACACATATATAATCCCCTCTCTCTCCCTTTCTCCCTTTCCTCACCAATGTGCTTTTGAATTTTTCAACAGGATAAGTAAACATGTGATTTTTCTCATTATTTTGACTGTTTTACCTGGTATTATAATTATGTGATGTTCATTTCTGTTTCAGTCTAGTGCATCTTTGCTATAGTAGTGAAGGAGGTTGTTACCTAATCTCATTCTTCTGTTCAGCTGGATTTTGATCTTGAGCAAAACTGGTTAAACTTTGCTATGTCTATTCTTTGGGAAATCTGAGATTGAAGCGTGTTTTTTAAAATTCCAAAACTGACTGAAATTTTCACGAAACAATAGTAGATCGATGGATATGTTCTGCTTAGAGAGCACTGAAATATTGTGCTCTGATTCAGACCTGTAATTCTTTTGTTCCACTTTTGATTTAAAAAAAAATAATTAAAAATTAAATACAGCTTTGACATCAATATTTTTATCAGGATTTTTTAAACAGAACAGTCCCTAAACAGGGTATTTCTTCATGTTTTTTTCCTGCAAATGAAAGAGCATTTTCTAATGTAAGAACATAATTGTTGGAAGCCTCTTACTCTACAGTGGAGCTGATAAGGTCTTGTAAGGTGTAGAATTCAGTTGAAATCAAAGAAGAGCCCAATCTGTTCAGGAGGCACCTTGGCCCCGGGGAAGATCTAGGGGAAAGAACGAGGAAACCCGGGTGCTGCTCTGCAGGCAGGAAGGCTCCTGCCTGGACAGGGAGGGCAGGACTGCCTGGGACAGGAGTGCTGTCTCACCTGCTCTTCCCTCCTAATCACTAGATCTGGTTTACGGTACTTAAGTAAAACAAACAAACAGAAAAAGTGGTAAAAGGGCATTCTTGGTGCTCAGATAGTGATGAGAAGGGGGAAAGCATGCTATCACAACCCCAAGGGAGATATACGGTTACCCAAAGGTGGAGGTAAAGAAAAAGGCTGAGTGAAATTTGTCTGTTTGAAATGTGTTTCTCCTTCTTTTGTTTCTTGTGACATAGTGGGAGGGGGGAGTTAAGAGCATGGGAACATTTTATTTTGTGTTACTGAATTCAGGAGCGGTTGTGGGTTTCATTTCTTACTATAATAGATGCTTCATTTTGAATGCTTTAACATCTACGAGCCTCCCAGTGTAGATGAATGATCTCTGCCATCATTCCAAGCACATCACTTTTATAACTCCTTGTCAGAGGGTTACGGTTATTAACAGCAGTGTTTAAAATTCACTTTCTTCTTTGAAGAAAGCCCCAGCTATAAGATAGAACAAATTACAAGTAGTATGTATAGTGCAGCAGTGTTAAAACTGCTGTCAGCATCCCAACGTGGCCATATGTCTGACATAAAGTACACAAAAGAAAGTGTTGAGGATTGGAGCACAGTCTAATGATAAGTAGGCCGTTTAAACAATAAGCCTCTCAAGTGAGCAATATACATTCTGTTCTGTTTTTCTTACTTTGTGCTGCTTTAAATCAAAGTCCACGGGTCTGCTATTGCTGGGAGGTTGGACATGTTGTCTGCAAGTAAATAGGCCCTCTGCCAAGTAACTAGAGCTCACTCTTGGTAAAGGAAGAACATTGTTCACTAAAATAGTTTGTCTTTTGATGCCAAAGGAAATCAAATTGTAATCAAGGGCTGAGAACGGACTGAAGTCATAAAGGCTGGCTTGCCTCAGACTTTGGCAGGCTCGCTTGTTCCCAGGCATATTAAATATAATTTACGTTTGCAGAGGGGAGAGGCTTTATTGCACTGGAAATTTGTTTTAAATAACACTTAAGTGAAACACTGTCAGGGGCAGCCAGGGATACGCTTCTACTGTCATCTCTACTGGCTGCTGAAAATCCAGAATACGTTCGTGGGCTTTACCAGATTTGTTCTGAACTTACATCTGTGTAAATGGATATTTATGGTCAATGTTGATGAAACAATCACATTTCCTAGGTTCTGGTCACCCATGCTGAGTGGAAAGTTCATGATGAAAGGCTTATCTCAGTTACAGAAAATGTTTGTATGTTTTTCTTCCATTTTATTGTGCATGTGAAAATTCACACTAACTATAAATAACCACCTTTGGATGAAAAATCACGAACACTGTATAGGACAGTTGAATCAATTCTGCCCTTGATCTGGAGTGTATGAAGTGGAATCAATTTTACTGATAATTCCTGTGTAAAAATTTAAAGTTTAAAATATATATTTTATGGTTTCCAAAAGTAACTTTAAAAACAATTAAAAACAAAAAATTCTGGGTTTTATTTTTCTAAATGAAATTTATCTTTTGGAATAGTAAGACTTACTTTTATTTCACTATGTAATTAAAAACTAATTTTAAAATAGCTTCTCCCAAGAAGTGATAATTCCACTTTTCAGCATCTTGCTCACAAGTAGCCAGCTGAGGGAAAATATTGTTATAATTCTTTGCACACTTTTGGACAAGATATTTTTCTTCTAACCTGACACCATAATGTAGGTTACATCTGAAACTTGTTTTACAGACTTACACTGAGTCAAAGCAATGGAATCTGCCATCTAAAAAGTAAAAGGTCTTTCATGAACATCTTTAAGATCACATTAACTCCTTTGTTTTTCAGCTTTGTTACATTGCATATAGCATTTGTCAGCAAATTCAATGGAGTTCTGTATGTACTATGTAAAGGGAAGTTTGACCCTAAGGAAAATCATAAGGGATAATTAAACTACCAAAGAAATGTTTGGGTAGCTGCTGTTTTTAAAAAGTGGGTGTTTTTGTTTCATCTTTCTGCTGGTCATAATATTGAAATGGCATGTTTCCACCTTAAAATAGCAATATTTGGATCATTTTGCACAGCTCACCTCTCTTCAAGTAACGATTGACATTTGAAGCACTTTCAGGTTAAATCTGATAAAAGACTAGGACAGATTTTAGACCTTGCTGCCTAATTTGGAGGTCTAACGCAAGCTTTTAAGAACCTTAAGCATATGTTTTCTGCGTCTCAGTGCTTGAGGGACCAAAATAGGTAGGCATCTGTCTGTGATGTTTCTTAAAGCCCTGCCCCTGTCTGTGCATGTATTTACCTAAGTCTTGATGATGCCTAACATCTAAATGACTAGCTTAATGCCCGAACTCTGTCACCTCAGAGTAATGTATAGCCTCATGACTAAGCTTTTTCTGGAGGCTCCTTTAAAACTATGTGTTGTTCATGTGTTCTGTACAAGACATCTAATTTAATTTGACTCAGGGCGGTGGGTCCTAATAAGAGGCAAGGTGTCTAGAAGGTATGACCTGCATTTCTCACCATTGCCTGAGTCCTTATGAGTCTAACCTAAGGCACTTAAAAATAGCTTGGTGAAAATATAAACAAAACTTATCTTTTCCTAGGGCTGGAATCCTCCCTTTTCCAGAAGGGAGGTAGAATTTAAATGCATTATTTTCTGAACAAAATTAATTAGATTGTACTACTAATTTTCAATAATTTTAAAGCAAAATGTCAGGTTCTGTTGTGAAGTAATGAGAGTCAATGACTGCAGAAGTTCTGAAAGTACCCTTACTTATGATAGCAATGGCTATTTGGAGGGGAAAATGACAGGGTAAAATTGTTTTACATCACAGCATAAAAATACCAGGACTATCAACTATAACCTATGGCTGCCCTTTTTCCCAGCTGTAATACACATTTGGAAGATATATGGCGAGGGCTGAGAAGCTACAAAAGACAGAAGGCATTCAGACATGAACTAAGCTTCCTGGCACTTTTGACAGCCACAGGCACTCATGGGCAGTTGACAAATTGTAGTCACTTTAAAATAGTCCATGTCAGTGAATAATACTCTATGATCATGGAGCATGGGCTTTTGAGACTAATAAAAGCAGGACACTGCTAAAAAAATACAATCAGACTAGGAAGACATTCCAAAAAGTGACTGGGGAGGCCTCAGGACATGTGTTCGCTTAAGCGCATGTAGGGATTAAGCTGCTACGTGAGCTTGCATCTGTGGTTCCTGTGAAGATCCACAGCTCAGATACACTCTGAAGTCAGGAAGATGCTCTGAGACAGCCCCATGCTCGCTGAAGAAGTCCACACAAAGAACCTTTCACAAAATGACTTCAGGATCCAAGCCTGCCTTCAATATTCCCTTCTCTAGCACTGCACAATCCTGTATCGCACTTTTCAAGTGCTCTTAAGCTTTCTGTTGCTTTTCTTTTCCTTCCCTTTCAGTCAAACAATGCAATACAGTGTATTCAGATGTTAATAGGACCATTTGTGTATTTCTTGAAGTAGGAACAAACAGACTGCTTTAAAAGTTTTTACTTTTATATATAGATAGGTGTATAGAGATATTTATACTTTTGTTATGTTTTCTGCTTTTCCTTTGTATTGTCTTGTAAACATGTCATGAACTTGATCCTTCATTTCTGAAAACAATAGGAGCTGGAGGCTGACTTCAGGGGAAGCAAATGAAAGACCCATCTTTCTATTGTTGCAGCTTTCTTAAAAAAAAAAAACAACCCGAGGCTTTCAAAAATATTCTTTGAAATAAATACGCATATTGCAAACAAAGTAGGAGCAGAAGGACATAATTCAATGCCCAAACTGTACGTGCTATCCCATCCGCTCATAACCAGAGTAATGCTAGGAAGCAGGGAGACAGATATAGAAGACAGCCTGGCTGAGTGTGAAAACAAAAATGTGCAAGAGGTTCAGCGCTTGTAGCCTGACTCTACCCTCACATCACCCTTATCTTGTCTGTAGGTGCTCATCAGCAAATCAACTGGCAATATCCCACTGTGTGTTTGTGTGGTCGGGATCAGTCAGGAGCTGGATGGCTCGCAGTTTTTCTGCAGTAGGAAATTGGTCCTACTGCTGCAGAGACTGGGCAGTCTGTTCCTGTCAGCTTACACTCTTCTGTTGGATTTGTTTTTTTTTCTTCTCAGGAGACCCTAAGCCAGTCAGTTCAAAGTTAACAGCTGTTCAAATTGCCATACGCTTTTAGAGGAGACATGAAAATGAATGTGTGCCAGAATTTTGGTTGAGATTATGATGAAGTTAACTCATTTTGACAAACAGATCCTCCCCTTAAACTTCTTTACATGCAAAGACTTGGTAACATGGGAAAAACGTGGCTGATGCCTGTCATCTTAACAAAGGACTTTTGGAAATGCATTGCTGTCTCGGGAAATGAATTCTCTTGCATGAGGTTTTGTCTCAGAAAGTGTACAAAAGAGTGTTATAACAGAAAAGTACATAAACAATAATATTTTAAGATCTGTAATATTCATATTAATTATTCTATATTATTTAAGCAGTCATCATTCCTAAGTGAAGAAACTATTTTTCAGCAGTCAGGCAAGCAAGTGACATAGGCCCTGTGGTGATATCTCTAATTAAAACCATCTGAAACTCGTGTACAGGTATACATCTGCTTAGATGTGCATACATCTGTATTAGGCCTAAAACCATGCACATCTCTATATAAACACCAAGTATAATTTCAAATAATTTTGCTTAATTAAAATATAATTCAGACTAAACAAACATCTGTTACTTCTGCTACAGGAGCAAACACTTTCTTTGTGTTTGTCTGAGTTGGAATTAAGTGAAATACAACATCCCAAATCAGCTGCACAGCAAATAGCTGGTTTATACGACCTATAGAAACCATACGCAGACAAATTTAGGTTTTCTTCTACTGAAAATCCAATGCCATGAAACAGTGAAAAAAAGAACAATCTTGCCATGCTATGGTAAAGGAAGCAGTGATCTTGATACTACAGCCCCATGATGCAAATAACTGAATGATTTCAGCAAGTAAATTTAAACAAAAAACCCCAAACCAACAAACAAGC
This sequence comes from Phalacrocorax carbo, assembly GCF_963921805.1. Lineage (NCBI taxonomy): Eukaryota > Metazoa > Chordata > Aves > Suliformes > Phalacrocoracidae > Phalacrocorax > Phalacrocorax carbo. Next base: position 155,454,273 of record NC_087513.1, on the reverse strand, counting down.
CAAGCTCAAAACTCGCACTCCAGATCAGGTGTTTGTTACAACGAGTGTTGGAAGCCATGTCAGACAAAGCATAAAAACATTCAAGAGACTTATTTTGGAATGCTGTTAGGAGCAAACATGAATGTCTATTTGAACGCAAACATATCTGTTGACTGTAATGCATTGTAATACTGGCTATTCAATTTTTTTGTTCAAGCTCAGTGGTCCTAAAATAAACCCCCAAACTCTCAGTACAGATTTCTTTGCCCTCTTACACACAAAAAACCTTTAAAGATATGTATTGTACTCATCCAAGCATTTTCCCATGTATATTTTCATTCTTTAAACACTGCCGTTTAATCATTAAATTGCTTGAGTGAGATGAATCTGGGTGATAAATAGAAGTTAGTAAAACAAGGGAAACTTGCAGCAAAATTGTCCACTCTTCCAGTGAAAAAGATAAATAATAAGAAAAAACTTTTTACAACCTCTAACAATAAGTCCCTGTGATGCAAATATTAATGAACAATGAATGATAGCATTTTTAGGACATGTGAGTGAAACCATAGTACCTGCAGATACTTTTTATTTTTCTCTATGATAACATAGACTTTTCAATATCTTCTTATTGTGTAGGAGAGATTTATAGTTTGTCTTGTGCTTTGTCTTTGTGACACAAAACAAGCTCAAAATTCAAGGAAAAAAAGATAGCATGTTTTTTCTACTGTATAAAGAAAGGATGAATAACTGTTGTGTACCTAATATGCAGAGACATCTTGGTATAACAAGATACAGCTTAACTCCTAGAGTCCTTGTTATTTAATCCATTTAGTTCTGCCCAGGGATCACATGAATTTATGGAAACCCCCTGCTACCCTCTTTGTTGACTTCCATCCCTGCTGGGAGATCCCCATCTGCTGGGAAGTGAAACTCTGTCCTGAACTTTACCTCATTTAACATAGTGCCACATGTAAATCCAACTTCTTCATTTATTACTTTGACAGAGCAGATGGCAATGGGCTTTTAAAAGACTGTAATGTTGCTTAAAACCAGCTATATTTGTAGAAATAATAGTTTTAGCTGCTTAGATTCTAGTGCCTGATTTTTAGGAAGAGTCTGACACAGGCAATTAATTTTTTTAAGCCATCAGTACTTAGTGATGCATCATAATTTAGCTGTTCTCAGAAAATCATATTGTGACCAAATAATCATTTGTTAAGACAGAAAATACTTTTTAAATGGAAATTTGAGACTTGTGTTTGGTGGCTGATATGAGTGACTAGTTTTCTAATAGCCCTAATCACTGGAGTATTTCTTTACTTGTTCATTTAAGCCCATTAATGAAAACGTATGATGTTAAGTCTAATATCTGCTAACCCTTGATGACTGTTTTGACTTCCAGCATTGTCCTATAAATAACTGTGAATGACATGCACTGAAAATCAAAGAGTATTATTTCACTGTGATTAAAGAGAACAGGTTCACCCAAGACTTCCTTTTCATCCAGTAAGACCACAGAGAAATTCATTGTTAGCTTGAGTCAGATGTAATGTACTTCAAAATGCCTCGTCTTTAAAAATCTTACCCTAAATGTATAATGTAGGTTTTAAAACTAACCTGAAAACTCAACCTCAGCCACTGAATTTGCCTATAGAAGGCATGTAAGGGGATAGGGAACATCATGCACAATCAGAGCATCCTGGGCTTGAAGACTACAAATACTATAAATTGCTTGTCCTCAAGATCCAGTCTAATGGTTTGTTCGTTTGTCTGTTTGTTTATCTTCTGTAACATCTGAAAGGATTTTTAACCCTGGAGAAGGAAAGCAAACCTTACATAGCCAGAGCTGACTGTTCTTTTCTAACTTAAAATATCAGCTAACTTGATGCTCCATAAAATTCAGAGCGCATGAGTTAGATACAATTGGGATCTTTGGTTATGTTCATCTTGGCCATGGACCTTCCGATCATATTATAAGTATTATGGCCAAAGGGCACTGTTTGTTGGCATGACATTTGTGCTCTGTCATGCAGTCATGCTGTCTTGTATGGAGGCTTCCGGGTGAGACCTCATATGAAGTGAACAATCTGTGATTTTTGCTGTAAATTAAACAAATACCTCTGATATGCACTTCCTTAGTTTTAAATCAGGTGTTTTAAGGTATTTCAATCTTGTGTATAAGCATAAACCCTAATGTCCATTACTGTGTTTCATAATAGGTTTTTGCCTTTCTGATGATAAATAATACTGTTTAAAAACAAGGATGTCTGACCCCAAAGGGCTTTTATTATGAAGTACACAGGCCTTCTCTGCCAACACACTGGTCAATCTTCTGTGATACCACACCCTGCTTTTATTGATCATCTGGAGACCATTATAACAGGAGGAGTTTATCTCTCAGTGTAATTTTCTTTAATATACATTCTATTATATTTGAAATTTTAGTTCATGTATTGGAACTTTCTTAAGCTTTAATATCATGCTGATTTTAATTGATTTTAGTTTCAGATAATTTTAAAGATTCTTGAGTTAAAAAGTCAAACCTGAGGGCCATCTCCTGCATGAAAAGCCCCAGGAGGATAATCTTGGTGGCAAATTCCTTTGCAACAATTTCTTGCAATATGGTATGCAGGAAAGTGATGCGCCAGAGTAAAAGCCAGAGAGCTTCTGTTCTTAGGTAATAAATCCACTAGGGAAAATCTAAGGAAAATTAGAATCAGGTGTGGCTATTCCTGTTTGGACTATAATGTCAGAAACACAACTCCCCCTTATCAAGGCAGCTCTGATGGAAAGGGCAGCAGTGGTCTTCTGCACCACTGCTGCTGCCTATAAAGGTAATAGGAAATCAGTGGATAATTAGTAGGTATGTACAACATAATCTGGAGGAGAAACTGGACTGCAGTGGGAGCCAGTTTAGGTAATATGGGGAGCTGAGAGGCCTGGGGAAAGGAGGGCAGCCAAGTCCCACTGGTGCAAGACGTGCTGGCATCCATGTACGTGTGGGTCTTGCTGGTACAATCTAACTGTGGTTGGTTTACGGTGAAATAAAAATGCTTGCCCTGTCTTGAGTTTGACAGCCTACAGTTTGAACTTTAGTGGGGTGTTTTTACTCAGTATGAAGAAAAATGGTGGAATCAGGACCTTAATTTTTTTCCTAAATTGTCTAGGATTAAAATTGTCTCCTTCTTCGTAATCTATACTTAAAACAAATGTAAAAAATTCAGCACATATTGTTTACATAAAGAGAGAAATGTAATCATTAATGGAAGTTAACACCACATGGAATTTAAAGAAAAAAGAAAAGAAAATCCCCAATGTGATTGCACAAGGATTTAAAAAACCCCCGTGTCGGTAAACCAGCCGCTTCCTTTTCTGAATGCTTGTGTGTAGGCAGTTTATGGCATTTCGGTAATTCCGACCTTTGTTTAACTACATGGCTGTGTGTCAATAAAACCAGAAGTCTAAACAAGTAAAGCAATCACTCTGTGTACAGCTAGTTAAAATTCATGGCTAGCAGGGAACAGATTGCCACAGGAAAGCCCTCAGCCTGTCCATCTACTGGTACCGTACCACCAGCAGAGCTCCTTTTATTCAAGCTTCTCCCCGTGGTTGCCTCCAATTCTTTTGCAAATCTTCCTCTCCCCTCACAAATTTATAGCCCATTGACAACTTTCTGTGGGTGGCTTGAAACATCTGGGTAGCAATCCTTCAGCCTATGTCCTGCACCCTTCGGTTAAACAATGGCGCGCAGGCCGCAGGGCAGCGCCACAGCCAAACGCAGAAGGAAGAATGGAGCTGGTTAACATGTATATTCATTACCCGCGCTCAATTAGGGGGCGAGGGAAGGTGATGGAGCTCAGGGCCTTGCTTTGTCAGCCTCAGAAAAAATGTTCCTGCGATCGTTACATCATGTTATATCGGACTAATTCAGTGTAGGCGACGCTAATTTCACCCCGGATGCCAGGCCTATCCCTACCAGCTGCCACTTTTAGAGGAGGTTTTGCAGTAGATTCAGGCCAAGTTGGTTGAACTTACATATCCCAGGGCTGTTAGCATGAAAGATGGAGGAATGTCGCAAAAGATCACACACAATTCATTTACAGGAGTTTTAAATTAATTGAATGGATTTTAATAGAGAGGGCAACTTTTCCCCAGAGTTTTAAAAACATTAGATAGCTGGGATACATCTCCCTGTTGAAATCTGAATTTAAATATTTTATAAGAAATGTCAGTATTTCTAGGGATTTATCTGAAAAGCTATGCCTTTTAGTAGAGGTCTTTTTTGCTTTAGGATAGGTAACCAGGCAATGTGAGAGAAGGAAGAGTAGAAGGAACCTTTTCCTACTTTTTTCTAGATAGCATAATCATGCTAGGAGATTAAATGAGGAGTTTTACAGTTGCAATAAATGTTCTTTGGCTTTTTTTGTGGGTTTTCCCCCCCTTAGATATGGATATCTGAGGGTGTTCAGTGACAAGTAAAGGAATATATAGCATATTCTTCCCTTGTATTTATGTTATACAGTGTATAACGGTATTCCTGAATGACACATGCTAAATCAGAGTTAGTTATTTTATTGAGATCTGTTTGACCAGACTGATATTTGTTTAACTTTCTCATTGTTGGACCAGTAAAGTGCTGCATGTCATGTTCCTCACTGGAAACTGAATGCAGGATGTATCACAATTTACAGATCTTGTTAAATTCTGGGCAAAATTTTGCTTCAGATCTAGATTAATACTGCCATACTAGTATGTTAAGATTAGGTACTTAAATTCTAGAAATGATTTTCGTTTTATTTTCATTATGTTCTATTACACAGTGACTGTATTATTTTTTAGAAATTTTGGACAGAGATGGAGTTGAGCCTTTTTTTGAGACTGAAAAATGTCAATATCGAGCAGCTTATCAAAACATGCTCATGCAGATGGGTTCTCTGACATCTCTCTCCCATGCCCCACCAGCATAAAAAAAAAAATAATAAAGAAGATGCAAAGAAAAAACCCGCATCTCTCACTTGGACTATCATCCCTTGTTGAACTTTATTCCTGGATTAATCTGCATCAGGGAAATCTGCTTCGTGCTGTTGTTCTAGGACAAAAAATCTGTGACTTCAAAAGACACACATCTGATCTACCCAAGTGGCAAAGCAGTGGAGGAATGAGATTCAAATCTATTATTATCTGCAGAACAGTAAATATGTCAGGTGATGAGGCTGATTCACAGTTGGTATTGATGGGACATGAACTTGTGAGGTAATATACAAACATGTCTGACCTGTTAAGCTATAACTGTTTTTCTTCAGTGTGTGCTGAAGAACAACGATGGCTGTTAGTCTATATTTATAGAGAGGGGACTACTGGCAGGTGCTATAAGTCTCTCCAGAGAGCCTTGGTACAAAAATGATAAACTGACTGAGACAGGAGTTTGAGCACACACACAATTACTGTGTGTCATTGCAGAGAAGATAGTTGTGTAATAATAGTCGGGATGGGGAACTGCCTCGGTAACGAGTGTCAAATACTTAGAACAAATCATTAAGTCTCAGTCTACAGTGCAGGAAAATGCCTTTCTTTAAGAGAGAATAATCAGCTTACAGTCTTTCTCAGAATAGAAAAACTTGCTAAATTTACTCAGAAAACTGTCTGTTAAAAATGTGCATACACAAATGTTAAGCCACGCACTGCTTATTGGAGAGTAGGATGAGGTTATTACTGAACACAGTATAAGTCATATTTAAGATCATGATAGAAATCCTGACTTTTCAAAATACTTTTTATAGAAATGTGTTTTCACATTTCAATATTGCCATTGTTTTGTCATAAAACCCATGATAGGCATTTAAATTAGTATAATAAGTATACATTTTCAGCCAAAACAACTCTTGTAAAAACTTACTAGCAGTATGTTTTTGTGCTGATCAATTAATAAAAAATAATTTTCAAGGAGATTAATTTATTTAGTAGCAGCTGTAAATTACACATGAATGGATCCATCTCAGAAAGCAAAGGTATATGTTTTAGTCTTATGGGGATCCTTCAGCAAATTCCTGCAGGATACATATTTCATTGATTGGCACCTGTCTACACTTAAAACAAAGGGAAAAACAAAGGGAAAAGAATTCCCTGTAGCACATCCTCTGAGGACTCGGAATTTCTTTCTTTTATCTATTGTGGGTGTAAACACTACATCTCACCCTTCCAAACTACAGCTTTTGCTCCTGAAATTAGAGATACTTTGCGCTTCTTGTCACATCCCAGCTCTCTGTGAAGATAGGTCCTCTAAGGAGCTTCTGCTTATCTTGTTTTACTTTGAAACCTGTTCAAAGGAAAGAAGAAAGATCCCACTTAGCCGAGTTAGCCTGAGACTAGATCATTTGGTTTGCTTATAGAAAGGCTTCCCTTTAAAGATAAGAGCCCTTAGAATGTATCAGATAATTTGAGTTAAACTTTTGGGCTGTGTGTCTTACTGTCGGTCTAAGTACTTCCGTGGCTGTCTGCTCTAGCATGTGACCATATCACAGTTACTCAGTTTTGTCCTTATAGCATCCCAGTGCGATAAGAAAATGTCTTTGTTTTGTTCCTGGGGAACCGAATCACAGGGTAGGTGAAGAATCTCCCCTGAAGCCAAATGGGAACTCTGTGGGAAGCTCTGTGGTTGATCCAGGGTACTAAAACTAGGTCTGGTGTCCCAGAGCAGTGCTGTCTCCACAAAAACAACCTTTCTTTTACCTTTTTCAGTTGTGTTAATGCCTAGTAAATACTTTTTGTTGAGAATCATGTCCAAATCATGCACAGACCTTAATCAGCAGCAGTGCTGTTAGGTAGAGGCACAGCATTTTAAGACACTACTTACACCATGTGTGTGCACATATTTGTAAGATGTTGAGTGCTGTGCATTCTTTAATGATGTGACATTTTAAAGACTTAGCCTTATGAACAAATTTTTGTGGCTTCCAAGGCAAAATAAGAGAATGTATTCATTTAAAGTTCAGATAAAATATTTAAGTAAACACATTTTATAAGATTTTTGCAATAAGAATATGCAATGATTTATCATGATTCAGCTGATTCACCTACCTTAAATTGCAATAATATGATGATGTTATCACTGAATTTGCACTGTAGTAATACAGCCATTCTGGGATCAAAGTGAAAGCATCTCCTCCAGTGAACAGGAGCAGATTCCAGAGTGATGGCCCTCTCTACTCCCAAAAGACTGCAATAACATGATTCTGGACTGACTTTTCCTGTATGCTTAGCAAGAGCTAGTGAGATTCTTCAATGGTGCAGATTTTTTTTCAGTTCAAATAGGTCTTGTGTATATTCTGTGGCAATCCATGAATTCAGTTAAGAGAAAATAGTGAAGCAAGCTCTTTTTTTCCCCATGTTTGATGCAGTTACTAGTAACAATGAGAAAAGGAATGACAGGATTTGAACTGAGCTAGGTTACAGCAGAGCAACATTTGGTGCAGAAGCCCATCGCTGCTCAGCTGTCTGTGTGAGTGACGTGGGGAAAGGGAAGGTGCAGTCTGTTCTCTCCTGGGCTAAGGTTACCAATAGGTCTCTGTATGTAGTGACTGTGACTACTGATGATGCCTGTGCTGGTCACAGTACTTACACTAAGGGTCTGTACAGTGGAATACAGGAAGCGTTACCCAAATGTGCATGCATCCCCACAAAAGTGTCACGACATTGGAGGAAAGGCTTAGAACCAAAATGAAGTACTGGCATTTCTGTTCCAGTTTGGGGGATGATTTGAAATCCCTATCAATATAAAGGGTGCCATTTGATAGGAGTAGCACAAGTGTAGTGATACTGGATGAAGTGTGCCTATATTTATGTATATATACACTCATGTGCATATATATAAATGCATATATATTTTCAACTGTACTTTAATTTTTTTCTTGTACTGTTCTTCCACACATAGAAAAACAAATATCAAATTGATAGAAGATCATATTCTCCTATACTGCCTTTGGAGTCTCATTTATTCAGAGAGTTAGATAAAAGTTATTTCAAGTGTAAATAAAGTATCATAAACCATCTTCTCCCATTGCTTTTTTCTGTCACAAGCAAATTGTTTCTTTGTGCTATTAGACGTTCCACTTTTTTAACATCAAACTTGTGGCAATCATTAGCTCGTAGGCTGACAATGACAGGACCATTGTAAATTTGTGATTAATGAAGATTACTTTCCTAGGCTATTTGACTAACATTAGGCACCAGACTGAGTAGTCAAGTTATCTTATTTCTATCCTTGCCTGACAAATTTATTGATCAATCCCTGATAAATTGATAATATTGTAAGGAAAAGACGAAAAATAACTAAAAGAGAGAAAAATGAAACCCATGTAAGACAAGTGATGCAAATGAAAACAATTGCTCACCACCAGCTGCCTAATGCTCAGTTAGTCCCCAAGCAGTGGTGTCCCTCCCCCCACCAACCTTCCCCCAGTTTTATTGCTGAACATGACCTCATATGGTTCAGAGTATCCCCTTAGTCAGCTGGGGTCAGCTGTGCCAACTGTGTCCCCTCCCAGCTTCTTGTGCACCCTCAGCCTACTTGCTGGGGGGCCAGTCCGAGGAGTAGAAAAGGCCTTGATGATGTGTAAGCACTGCTCAGCAAAACCACCCCTGTATTATCAACACTGTTTTCAGCACAAATCCAAAACACAGCCCATACACGTTACTGTGAAGAAATTTAACTCTATCCCAGCCAAAACCAGTACAATGGCCTTGTAAGCAATCCAGACACCCCCCATGCAAATCAGAGATGTAATGATTGTTGCCTCAATATGCTTTAACTACTTTTGATACTGTTATACTTTCCTCCACGGTCTCACGCAGACCCTTCAAAAGCACCAATGGCTTCAGATAGCTTGTGGTTGCATCATCATCTCCCATAACACTTCCCAGGTAGATGAACTTACTCACTATAGACAGTGAATACTTGTAGCAGGTGCTTCATAAGATTTAGTGAAATCAGATACTTTAATAGCAAGACGCTGCAATAGTTCCGTGTACCCTCAGGCCTCAGTTCTGAATTACAGCATTTTCTTCAGGTTACATTGATGACAGTGATAATTTATTTACTGAATTAACTCTGCTCTGGCTGCCTCCTTTTTGGCAATGTGGAGCAATTTACGGTCATGTCAGTGAATGCAGGAGATTCTTATCCTCTCTAAATGTGGAACATTTGCATTAGGTTTCAAGTTTGTAAAACTACAGTTGCTGATTCTCCCCAGCCCTCCTACATTCCTACTATCAAAATAGATACTGGACTATGTTTTCTATATTGACATGATAAATTAGACCTGAAAATACAATTGAAATATGACAATTTTACACTAGTTAAGGATCTGATTCAGCAAATAAAGTAGAAAACATAATCTGGAGGTAATACTCAGAATGATATCACTCCACAGAGGTATTTCTGAGTGGATTTGTTTAGCCTATTTGTGCCTGCAAACTTTGCATGTAGATTCAAAGTTCTGGAAGTTGGAAGGGAAGAGCCAGAAGGGAGGCTTACCTAGTACAAAAGCAAAATGGCATAAGAATTCCTCCTGTGCAGCCATTAGATACCAGAACCTGTCGTGCAATGGTGATTTATTGTGGGAAAGAATAAGAAAGATTGTGTGTATAAATCAGAGTGTTAGCCAAGTTGTGGCTCAACTTCAAAGGCTTCACACTTCCTTCCCTCTACTTTTTACTCTATTCTACCGCTTCTTTTCCCTGTGAAAACTGCCTTTCTCCTTCATCTATGCGTTACTCAATGTCTGCCTTCTTGGGTACTTTAAACACCTCTGATTACAGCAGGGGTTTTGACCTTTTGCTTTGGATTCTGTGTAACTGTCAATGTCTTGCTTGGGAATGTTATAGATACTCTGCTGCACTGGGCTGAGAAGTGCTGAACTGCTTTCAGAAGGCAGCCTTCATTGCTCTGAAACAACCAAGGGTCATGTGGTAGGGTAGCCATTAAAAAAAACACAAAACAAACAAACAAAAACTTAAAAATGAGGCAAAATAAATAATGCAGATTCATGTAGCACCTGATATCCAGCTGTCTTTGCCTCTGCAGACAGACTTGGCAGAATGCCTGAGTGATAATTACCAAAAAGATTTTTCTAACTTTTCTTAAGTTAAATGAACCAACTACTGAAAGAAAATTGTTCGCTTGTTAGAGAACAACACCAGAATATTAAAGTGGGTAATACGATGATAAACAAACACTGATTTTTTTTCCTTTACCTCTTATTAGGCTTCAGTGACTTCAAGGTTCGCCTTGGGGTGGGTTTTTTTGTTGGGGTAGGAAGTGAGTTCAGAAAGACTGAAGGCCCTCTGGAGATGGGAGAGTATTTTCTGTCTTTTACCAGTGATTTTTAGCAAAGGACAAACTAATGAATGTGTAAGCATGCAACCATGACAACAGCGCAGGAAGAAAAAGACTCATTACCCACAAAATTGCTGAAATTACTGTTCTCATAGGTTTCCACTGAAGATATGCTGTTTTCCTTAGACTGAGTTTCCGTTATTAGTCCAAACTGTGGACTTGTTATAACTTTTGTTCACTTGTCATCTCTCTAATAAACACTCACCCAAAAATCTGTGCCTGCCTTGAAACTCAAATGTGTGACTGCAAGTCATAGAAACCTACCTGTGAAAACTTAAGTTGTGTAAGTTGCTACGTCTGGGTTTCAACAGCATCTGCAAAACTCACTCAGGATGCTGCACCAACCTGGGAGCCATGCTGGTGTTGGTCCACTGTTATTAATCGCCAACCTAGCTTCGTTAGAACTTTCAGATAAGCCTGCATGAATTGTGACATCATCTTTGATTTGTGGTATAGGTATGTACTTTGCCACAAGTTCTGCCTGTTAACTAACCACTTCCCGATGGTATGTATATGGTACCCAGCACTGAATGTAGACTCCAAATTTTTGGAAGTACTCCATGACTTAGGGGGCTATCTGCATGTCAGACGCCCTTACATACAGAAGGAACCAAAGTAACTTTTCATTTGCTTTTGCAAGGTAGAGAGCAGTTATGGGTAGTTGGTCTTTTGTCTGTGCAGTTTTACCTGTACGCATCTTTGTCAGAGCAGCTGCTCTTTTAGTCTTTCTACAGACCTTAATTTTGCACATCCTATTTTGTTCCTCTGCTATCACAGAATAGATTAAGTTCAGTGATATGGTTCCTAACCAGGGACAGATTCACAGTAGTATTGAAGGGACTCTGGATCACAGAAGTGAAATGACTTGCTCAAAACCGTACAACCAGAAAGGAGCTATGGATGGGACAGAACAGAGGAAGTTGTTCTGGCACTTTGTTTGCCCTTTATCACTTGTAGGAAATTCTGTGAGAAGACATTTCAGAGAAAATATGTTTTCTGCTTTATTTTTTTTTCTTATGTATTTGTTTTTCCTCTCTGTCTCCACTCTCTCTCCATATTCTCATTCAGAAGCACTGATGTTATCAGACTTTGGTATACCTTGATCCTATTCTAGTCTAATAATTCTCAAGCTGCCTGAGATGCCTGTATGCTACATCTGTGAGCTGAATTAAGCCTGTCATCTTCCAGGTAATAATTTAAAACCTTAAATAAAACTCAGTGTAACAGTGAACCCTGCAGTAAACCACTGGCCACATCTCTACAGGCGAACACATTGTCACTTATCATTAGGCTTTGTTTACTGTACTTGCTTGACCCTCATTTCTACTGTAAAAATCCTACAGTTCAGGCACTAGCTGTCAGTAATGAGAGTTAAGACATTTAGCTCATTGCTGGTCAGTTCAGTACCTTCATATCCTTCCTGCAAATGGTTGCCAAAAGAAAAGGTTAAGAGTTGCACAGTAATAAGGTCATAAGATACAGAAGGACAGCAATACAAGGAGGAGGAGAACAATAGCAAGGGCAGCTGGGAGAGCTGAAATAGTAAAAGTTTGCTTGAGAGAATAACATTGGTGGCAATGACATCAAGAGGAAATGGGAACAGTTATGAGAAGAGAAAAGCAGATCATTAAAAGAAAAAGGAAGTGTTGGGCATAGAAAGAGTCCAGTATTGTGTTCAATTAAACCTGTATTACACATCTAGTCAAGACACCACTTCAGAGGTTAAAAAGAAAAGAAAACTGGTTGGATATCTGTATTTAACAGCTGATATTTTATTTCAGTTAAAATAAAAATCAAGAAGAAGGATGCAGCAAATTTCTTGTGTTACTTGTTTGCCTTACAGGTTCTGAATTATGGAGGTCCAATAGATCTCAAATGGAAGAGAACCGCTGTATGTTACTACAGGCCTGAGCTGGGGATGTGACTGCTTAATATAGATAATCTAATATTGTGACTGCATTAAAGATATCTTGTGATTGTCATTTAAGAAGTTTGTGTAATAACATTTGTCATTGTATTCTGCAATATTAAAGAAGAGGCATATTTTGAATTATTAAGCTATAGTTCTCTCTTGAGATGTAAATCAGCTGAAGTTTCAGTTCAAATAAATCTTCTCCAAAACCTCCAAGGGCTTCTGTCTTCCTCCTGTACTCCTCCCATTCCAATTGCATTCTTGATTACCCTCCAAAATCTATTCATTTATGCTGATTACTAAATATCCTCTCCCCATTTCCACTAACTACATCATTATCAGCCTTACCACAGCAGAACCATTTATCCTGTTCTTTACTGTGCTCTCAATTTACCATCCCTCCTCTCCTCTGACCACTGACCTTCACCTCCAATGACTCCACTGTCTTTTCTACTGCCAGAAGCTCCTTTCTGGTTTATTTTTACCTGATCTAGTTTTTACTGGATTTTACTGAACCTCTGCTAGGTGCCAGGTGATGAATTGTGTACCTGAAGATTTCATGTTAGTGAATCTTCAGAAGTTCTCGAGTCCTCCTAAAGTGTGTTTTGTGGTGATGATATGGTTTGGAAACAGTGAGAAAGGTTGTATTTATTTATTTTTAAAATTTGTATACTATTTTGATAGAATTTGCAATAAAAAAATGTTAAGAGGGGAAAAAGTCACAAGAAAATGTGATGAATTTTCTAAGATAAAGAAGTGAAAGCAGGAAGACTTTCATTTAATTGAACACATTTTTATTATTTTATCTTATTTTTCCATCTTTTTCCATGTCCTCTCAGTTTTCCCACACATTTTTCTTCCCTGCCATAGAAAAAATGAATGATGTATCACCGTTTCATAGGTTCCAAGGCTGGGAATCCAGATCTTATCGGGTTGCAAGTGCATTGAGCTACTCCCAGAACTGAACAACAGATTTTTTTCTACCATGCAGTTACAGCAAATGGGTTTTGGGAGATCTCTGGGGGTTGTAATGATCAACTTTCTCTTCCAAATAACTGTCTGAAGCTTTAAGCATTGTTGAAAATTTAGAGATGGTTTTGTTTAGGAACAAAAATGTAGAACAGATGTTTGGTTTTTTCTGCTTCTTTTTTTCACTTTCTCTCTCTTTTTGAACAGAAAATGGGGAGCATCTTAAATTTCTCTATACACAGGATAGCACAGAATTACTATGAACTCCTAAACCAGCAGGATGTGCAACAGGCTGGCATGAACAAGCAGGGTGCTGCATCCCTCCTCAGCTCTCAGAGATGGAGTGGGGAGCCGGACTGTGCAGGAAAGCATGGGAAGCAGTTGTGCCCACCCTCATAATAAGAATCGAAGAGAAAGAGCTTTTCTCAACCCTTTCACCTGAATAGGAGCTGCCAACAGTTTTGTTTTATATTTTTAGGCTCATACCAGTGCATAAGGGTCCCTTTGCTCCCCCTTCTGCTTAAATCAAGAAGCCAGGCAAAGGTCACCAGTTTTATGAACTGCATCATGCTAAGATGGCAGGCCTCTTAGACGAAAAAACAAAAAAAAAGTGAATATGTGAAAATAATCAAGATTTAAATCCTCTCTTAATGTGGTAAATTCTGTGGGTCAGGCTAGTGCAGCAGTGAAATGGGCAGGCGTGGAAGCTCACATTTCCCCAGGGTGTGACTAATGCAGCTTTAAAACAACACACATGATCCCAAAGTATTAAAGCACTCATAAAAGAACACTCCTTTTAAGTATATGAATATTGTGTGAAGTATGTGATTGCTTTATGGGATGTTGTTTCTTAGTCAGACTGCCCCAGCGTGGAATATCTTGGTCTTAATGCACCTCTCTTTCTTTTTCTCTGTTTTGCAGTGGTAGCTTACTAATATCAGTGGATTATTCCCTCGCATTTCTAGATGTATGGGACAATATTTTATTCAGCTGTTTTTTTTTTTTTCCCTGGCAATAAAGGCAAAGGCTATCTGAGTGCTCCTATTTAAGGCTATCTAAGTGCTTACACTTCAGCAATGTACTGCACAATAAAAAAGTTTGTGACAGGAACTTATGGTACTCTTCTGTCTCTAGATAGGTAGACACTATTTAATTGCCATGATATTTCACAACATCTTGTAATTGCTAGCTGGATTTTCTTCTGACCTATGCATCGATGTTCCAGGTTTTCCTTTCAGGTACACTGAGCAGTGCCTTTGAATTAAACAGAATTGGAAGTGTGTGCATTAAGTACAAACAGCAGTCCTTCATGTTTGAACTAAAAGAGAGAGCACAGGTTGGTGGGAATTTTGTGTATCAGGAAAAAAAAAACCAAAACACCAAAGCCTGGCCTTGCTGTATAAAATTCCACTTCAAAAAAGAAAACCCAGAAAGTGAGTAGTTTGTTACAATCAAGCGGAAAGTCAACAGAGACTCTTGAACTTTTCCTGTTTTTGTTGTGTCTAAAGTCCAGCAATTGGTTGAGACTAATAGCCAGTTTCTCAGGGTTACATTAATACTTCAAAGAATTTGACCAAGCCACAACTGAAAAATGGTTTTTCCCTTTCAAAACGCTGATGGCAAGGTTGATTAAAACCCTTTATTCCTCATAAACAGCTTATGCAGTTAAATAAAACTTTTATTTTAGACTTGTTTAATTTATTAAAGTTTGACCTCATCCATTTGCTTAGTGAAACCATTTCTTTGGTTTGATAGAAGGTAAAGATTTGATAGAAAAGAGAGTCTGAGATGATTAATATTTCTGATGCTGCAGATAAATATCTGTAGCATTAAAACCTTTACATCTACCTAAGAGCAAACTTTTGTTCACAACAAAATTTTGAGCTGAACATTTACAAGATGTTTAAAGGAAGGCAGGATTCTTCTGCCTTGGTCTATAACGTTTCCATGGAACTACTGGAGCTGGAGATTATTCTTACACAATGAATGAAAGATTATTTACTACTCTTAGAATGATGTCTTCTTTGGGGAAGACTGGGATTTTTAGCTCTGCCTCCGGAGTTCCTTATTCATACTCTAACTCCTAACTTAATATGTGAATATGAGACTCCAGTACTCATCAAGGCATTAAGTTATGTCTTCAGAGAGATTCTGGCAGCTGAAATATGGACTGTGACAGAAATGATTTTGAAAAATGCTTGTAAAACTGAATACCACAGTACTAAATCATTCTATTTCTTATCATTTCACAGAATCACAGAATCACAGAATGGTAGGGTTGGAAGGGACCTCTCGAGATCATCTTGTCCAACACCCCTGCTTGAGCAGGGACACGTAGAGCAGGGACACAGGAACGTAGCTGGTGATGGGAAGTGGAGACTACCTAATTTCGTGGAAATGTTGGCTGAAATTGATAGCTGAGTTACAATGTAGCTTATTCTGTGTTGAATATTGGCTGTCCTCCCACAGTCACTGCAAATCTGGTATAATAAAACTCCATATCAACATATGCTAGCTAATTTAACAGAAGTGTGTTCATTTTTCCACTCTTGATCTAGGCAAACTTAAAACAGTATGTGACCTGGCAATGCACAGACCTGGTACAGGTGGGTTTGCAGCCTCAGACTTCCTTTTGTAGCCAGCATGCTCAGAGATCAGGAGCTACAGTCATTTGCCAGGCAGTGACCTCTGTCCCACCATATGTACAGGAAATCAGACAAGTTAAGCATCCATCCTGCAGTTTTGTCTAAGCATTTTATGCTGCTGTTCTAAAGCCCCATTGATTCAGTGTACTGGTTTTGGCTGGGACATTTTCTTCAGAGTAGCTAGAAAGGGGCTATATTTTGGGTTCGTGCTGAAAGCAGTGTTGATAATGCAGAGGTTTTTTAGTTGTTGTTAAGTAGTGTTTACACTAGTCAAGGACTTTTTCATCTTCCCATGCTTTGCCAGGTGCACAAGAAGCTGGGAGGGGGCACAGCCAGGACAGCTGATGCCAACTGACCGAAGGGATATTCCATACCATACAATACCATGCTCAGTATATAAAGCTGGGAGGGGAAAGGAAGAGGTGGGACGTTTGGAGTTAAGGTGTTTGTCTTCCCAAGTAACTGTAATTCTTGATGGAGCCCTGCTTTCCTGGAGATGGCTGAACACCTGCCTGCCCATGGGAAGCAGTGCATGAATTCCTTGTTTTGCTTTGCTTCTGCGTGCAGCTTTTGCTTTACCTATTACACTGTCATTATCTCAACCCACGAGTTTTCTCACTTTTGTCCTTCCGATTCTCTTGGACATCCTACTGTGGGGGAGTGAGCGAGTGTCTGTGTGATGCTTGGTTGCTGACTGAGGCTAAACCAAGATATTCAGATAACATGTTAATGGCACCTGATACACAGATTCAATACAGAACACAGATATTCAAGTTTAGTTTGCATATGCAAATATTGGTCACAAAATTGCCTCAAAAAGATAATTTGGATTTAATTACTAAAGCATGACAAAACATGTTCATACTGAAATAGCATATAACTATTTTAATTTCAAATGCTAATTCCATTTTTGAAGATCTTGTAATTCTTTGAGTTATAGAGCATAAAGTACTACAAAATCAAAATACGACCATCCATATAATAATAGAGCTGACAGAATGATTAGTTTATGAAAGCAGTCTTCCTGACCTTTCTAGACACATAATTTACTCTGCTTAGAGTTTTCTTTCTCATTCTTGTGCCGTTACACATTCCGCAATGCTGGGGAGAAAGCGTAAGCTTTTCTGGACAATGAGAACTTTAGATTCCTCATGCCTTATAAAATGGATATATATGTCCAGTGGCAAATAGCTTTGGAGTATCTAAATCACATTTTCTGCTTGAATTTAGATACATTCTAGTTATCTAGCACTCTGCTGACCTCTAGATAGAAAACGCCTCTGTCTGAGTACACCTTATTCCCAATATTGTGAACAATCACGTTGTTGTTTCTTACAGTTTTGCTTTTACCATGTTGCTCTACTTTGATTTCCTCTTATTTTTCATCCTGACATACACATACACACTAAGAGTTGTTGATATCTATTCTAGAAACTGAATCCTGGTCACATTGCTCTTCAGGTAATAGCTAGGGGTAGGCAGACACAGGACCATAAAAATACAATCTTTAATCTTAAGGACTTCCTGTTCAGGAAGGACTAAGTGCAGACCAAATGGCACCAAGTGAACAATATGACCTCCAGTGACTTTTAATATGAATAAACAAGTCTGATTAAGAGTTATTCACTGCTAGATTTTCTCAGCAATTCTGAAAGAAAAATAGTAGCTCTGCTGAAACTGAAATTTCAGTTGTTCCCACTAGAATCAAATAAGCCCTGTTCACTGGAGAATTGGAGTGTTGGGTTTCCTTTCCTTGGTTAAAGAAACAGAATAATACCTTCCCACTCCCTAACACTTGCACCTCATGATCTCTTTTTCTCACAGTTACAGACATGCAGCTAGCAGCATGTTACTCTCTGGCTCTATTGTTAGATTTACTCACAGAACCGGAGTAGAGTAGTAGCCACCTTCGGAAGACCCTACTTTGGAAGCTCCTCCCCTACGGGTTGCATTTGAAGAATTGGACCTTTAGGCTTAAAGCCAAATGTTTCTGAATTGCTGAACTGTACCACCTATAATGCTAGGCATTTTGTTTGGAAATTGACTGAAGTCAAGTTAGCTCTGTTTCCCAGTGTTCTGTTGAGATGATGAGCACCAGGGTTTATGCCAAGGGAAAGCTGGTCTGAGTAGCATGAGGGGAAATCTCTTCTTTCTTCCTGAATAATGTACAAGCTGGCTTCATTTTTACTATTTAAAATTTTAATATTTAAAAATTTTACTGTTAAAAATATTAATTCCATCTCTAAAATTTAATTTTTTTTTAAATCTAAGTTTGCAAAGAAAGAAGTAAAAAGTAGGCAAATCTTTATCACAAAACAGAATTCACGCCTCACTGACAGTTAAGGATAGGTAGAATGGTCAAAAAATAATTTTATGCCATAATTTAATTATGTAGAGCAAAGATTTTTTTCCAGTTAATTGCTGGTTAACCCATTGGTTAAGACATTAATTTGCTCGGTATTAGGTTAAAACATTCAGATACAGTTTTGTTATTCCCATTGTCTGTGATGCAGGATTTAATATTTGACATAGAATAAACTTTCTGTTCCCTTTTTAGCTAGAGTCCATTCTGACAATGTGACATATCACAGAAAAATGGTGTAACTGTGTTTTTTGACACAGATTATTCAGATCCACCCACCCCCACCCCCTGACCCCCCATTTTTATATGTAAATTACAGGGTTCATCAGTTCAAAGTTTGGACTACAGGATTTCTGACATTCCTCTGTGCAAGGGTTATGCCAGCGTTATTCCTCTAGCTATCTTGCCGTCTCTCAGGCTGTAAAATAACTAACCAGGATGAACTGTTCTGGCACTTCCTTTCCTGCCTGTAATGGGTTTTATTCAAAATTAAAATAAACTCATTTTCAACAGAAAAAAACCCCACCAGTACCCACCTGAGAATGTGAAAAGTAAAGTTAGATAGAAGGCATTAAGGCTTCTACAGTATATGCCATTTACAGGTGTACCACAGGTATGGTTTGCGTCGTTCAGGGCTGTACACACACTTTTGAAGGTAGGACTGGCTTCATAATTTTTTTGAATTCCTTTGGCTTTTATGGGATTAGGTCCCCATATAGATATTTTTCCCAAATCCCAAATCTCACTGCTGTCAGCCACTCAATTGTACAGAACTGACCTCTATATTTTGCAAAAATTTTTTCTTTTTTTCTTTTTTTTGTTAATTTGAAAGTCCTAAACCTGAATACTCTCAGTTAAATACACAGTCCATATGTACCCTAGTATTAGTGGAAATAGATATAGTTTTGTGGACTTAAGTAGAATCTGTGATTTTACCTTTCACAGGTTTTAAATATTCTCAGGTTTACTAGATGCTTTCAAATCCGATTAATATCTCAGTGAGGTGGAAGGATGTTACTAGAGAAAAGGATGAGAAGTGCTTAACTTAGCTTGCAAAATTAGGCTCCCACCACTGTTATTTAAGCTGGTTTTTTCTGTGTGTTTAATGTTAGACAAAACCAGCTTCTTACTAAAATAGACTGTCCTTGTTCAAGCGTCCCCTGATACACTGAAAGCAGCTTCCTCTCAATTTGGGAAAGCCAAGACTACACTTATCAGAAAAGAGTAAGGCTGTGTGTCTTCCTGTTGGTTCTTTTTTTTTTTTTTTTTAATTTTCTTTCTTTATATAGATAACTTGCTGTAAACAAGAGGTAACTGTAATGCCTCTGCTTTGGGAGCAGGTATTCACAGGGCAGAAAAGATTTGTTCTAACTTAACAAGATGCACAGTAGTTTTAAGACTTTGAAATGAACTCAGTGGATGAGTTTTATTTCATGTAACCAGAAGAAATCTCTCCCATGCAAACCACTGTCCTGATACTTTAGAGAAACAGGAAGCAATTTTCACAGCTCATTCACACAACCAATGAAATGTGAAATAGGTTCCATGGTTAAGTGAGAATCCTGGATGTTCCCTCTATCTCTGGGTAAGGCAATCTTATTCCCAGGGCATTATCGTAAGGAGATAAACACAGACCAAATAGTATTTATTAAGGCCAATGTTGCTGTCTGAATAATAAAGGGAAAATGAAGGCCTACCCAATGCTCTATATTCTTCTTTACATCTAAGAAGTGTTACTGAACATCTGTATTGCTTAACAGAAAAAAAGAATTGGTTTGTTTCATCCAGACTCCGAACAAGCAGTTTGATGTAAAACCAGTGGACATGGATATAGCACGACAGATTATAACAGCCATCACAGGAGAGGCTGCCAGAGGACCATAAATCTTCATGCAAAAGCAAAGATTGTTTTTAGTGCTACTACAATACATAAACAAGCTGCTAAGGTGGAAAAATACATTTCCCCTCCTCATAAGAATTTCATTGACTTAAATGAGGCAATCTGAACCATGCAAATGCATAGAACGATCCCAGGATGAAAGCTAATTAAATTTTTAAAATAGTTCCCCCCCCCGCCCTTATAGTCAATTTGATTGACACTTAATAGTTAAGCCAGTCCATTTGTTTCTTAAGAGTGAAGTTCCCACAGCAAAAAAAATACAACACAATAGTCTGTGCTGGAGTCTTGTGGGCAAGTGCAGTGAGCATGGAGAAGCTCTGATGAGTCTATTGAAAAAGCAGCTGTTTCTGCCTTCACTTCTGACCTGGTAGTGCACTCCGGTATAGCTGTGTTCAAAACCCTTTCACTCTTTACTCAGTGCTGCTTGCCATTCAGTGGGACAGAAGCAAGATCTTTACATTGGTTTTAAACTACTTCAAGAAGCAGATGCAGCAATTACCTTTAAAAGCAATAGCTAGATGGACCCTGAATGGTGGCCTGTTTTTATTATTGCTGTCTGTCCAGGGAGCGCTTTTATTGCTAGCAATCAGTGTTAGATCTTCAATAGCAGTTGATCATTTTTGCTTCAGGCTTTTGTGTGTCCATATGGCCATGCGTGGGGAATGGAAAGAAGAACAAATTTTACTACTGGATTAGCAGTTCTTGTCTTGCCTTTTAATTTTACATTATGGTCCATTGTGTGCATACAGCAAAACGAGGAAGCAATGTGATTAAACCATAAATGACAGCCAAACTGAAGGAATGCCTCAATCAAATGCTACATCTCTGGACTTGAAATTATTAACGTGGTAATTATAGAAGGTCTATAGAATTGCTGACACAGATGGCTTGGGAAATAATGTACACTTACCAATGTATAAAATGTTCCCAAAGAGTTACACTAAGGGTGGTGCAGATTTCTTCAGTTGTTAAATTTGTAATATACAATTGGTAGAGCTCAAAATGATAGGGTTAGAAAAGTAGGACAGGTATTAATAAGTGTACAACCTCTTTCCTTTAGCAATATAACTATTACAGGCTTTTGGGTTGTCAAGTATTTGCTGAAGATAAAGCACACTGATCTTAAGCGATGATTTCTTTCCAAAGACTTCATGGATAAAAAATTACGATTCTCATGACCCACAGCCTCTCGGATTCAAACATTTTGACTGTTTCTTAGTTTTGTAAGTGGCAGTCAGCAACTAAGGACTCAAAGGTTCAGGACTATTGATATTAAATACAGAATAAATTCTGTGGTAATTGAGATCCATGTAATTTCATTAATTTAGGAGAGATTTCTCAGATATACCAAGGCTGATGTGCTGTACTATAATTAGTTCTGTCAATACTTATTGATAAGAAGTATGATATATCTTTTTTACTTTAATAGAAAAGTTTAGAAGGGCTTTCTAGAATTTTTATGTAAAAGGCAGTTGCTTTGTCTTGGAGTATTATGAAAGGTTTGTCTGCTGAAATAGTTTGAGTGGTGTATTTTAAACCAAAGCTCAGACCTCTTTTTTATTCCTCTGAAATTCCAGAAATAGAATTTAAAAAAAAACCCCAAACTGAATGGTAACTGACTTCTATTTTGTGACTGATCTCAGAAACCGTGACTCATAAAATACCTACTCAAAAGAACTGAACGTCATCCCGATTTTATTGCTTTCCTTATTTATTCTCAGCTGCAATCTAAAAAAAAAGTGGCGTGCACTGTAGCGGTGATGAGTTAACAGCAACTGGATTTTAATAATGTCCTGTTTATCAATGTTGAAACAATAAAGACAAATGGTTATCGTGGAAACACATCATATTGCAGAAGTTCAAACTGACCATAGGCCTATCATTATCTTGAGTTACCTGTGACTGTGGAAGAGGTCTATCTATAAACAGAAAAACATCTTTTGTTTTCAGGAAATAGCGGTTTTGGAAATGAACTGTTCAGAGAATAATTTACTGAGGAACAAATGGGATCACCAAGTTATATACCACAGCTTTATATATGCTACCCAAATTGCAGGTAATTTTATTTCTTCAGAAGTGCTACACCTTGAACTGAAATCTTCAGATCACCCCAGTCTGGTGAAAAAGGGGTGTAAGAAGCTACTGGGAGCAAGCTATGAAGATTCAGAGGTTGCAAAGCTGTTGGAGGAAAAGAAACTTGTGGGTTATACTTCTCAATATAGAGGTGTAACATGCATTTGGGGCAACCAATGGTTTCCAGGTGATAAAATACAGTAGTTGATTTTGCAGTGTTGAAAAAGACAAATAATTTGTTCATGGTCCGCGTATTGCATGTATTTAAAAAAATGGAACCAGAAACACCAGTCTGTGCTCTTCCCCAGTGTTGTCCAGATCCCAAATAGACCATAAGACCAATGACTGCTTTTTTGGGTGTCTTTATATTATATATGTCAAAGGGATATTGAGTCCAGGGGACTAGGCTAGTCTGAAATAAAGCCCTTGAGTAGTTGGAGGGGCCACAGCAACAACGGGTTTGATCTACTGATCTGTTTTTATTGCACCAAATTGCTTACTAAGAGACATAACTTTAACCAGCATTAAATCGACATTAAATTTGCAGCACTAATATTTGATGTAGTAGAGTCACTGAAACAACATGTGAAGAATGCAGCAACATTATCTGGGGTTTTAACAGCTTGTTGCTAAAGTATTGCCTTTGAGTTTCTGGGAGTTAGATTTCCAAATATTTTTCAACTGTAAGTTACGGCCAGTTTCTGAGATTTTTCATTTTTCAGGAGCCGATGCCAAGCAGTAAGCTTTTCCCAGTTTATTTGGTGTGGTGTGAAGATTACTCTCTTTTGTACTGGAAGACTGGAGTTGGGCTCTCAGTCTAGATAACTGCTTGTGAAGGAGAGGAGGCTGGAAGTAGCTACAAACTTGTATTGTAATTTCTCTATAATAAAATAAAGAAGAAGAAATTCTTGATGAAACCATAAGTTTTAGTGTTTTGAAAATCAGGGTCCTGTCATTTAGCTGGTAGATACAGGTGAAGACCCATTGTTTTTAGTGAAGCTGTGTTTGTCTAACCAGCTAGAGGTCTGGTCTGTGTTATTTTGTATTGCGATAATGTCTGTCAGCTCAAGCGAGTGCCAGTTGTGTGAGAACAGCTCAAAACAATTGGTTATATAATGTCCCTGCCTCAGAAAGCTGTACATCTAGATAAGCAAGAAAGATTTAAAAAAATACAAAACCCAAGCATCTGGATTTTACACCCACTAAAGTACAGGCCGTGGCTTTGCTAAGAAAATGAAATTCCCATCATAAAAAGGTAATTTCAGAGACTAATAAATCAGATTATTTTCTTTTCTTGGAGGTTGATCTCAATGGCATATTAATTTCTCTCTAACATGCAGCTCCACTTCTTTCCTCTCAGAAAATGCATTGGCAAGACGACCCTTTCCTCTCCTGTGGAGTTTGACTGACAGGGCGCTGCCAAGTAGGGAAAATGATTTTCAAAGTCTGACCTAAGAAAAACCATTTCTTGTGCTCTCGCTGGACTTTTGTTGCTTCAGGTGATACAGGAAAAACAAATCAACTCAACCACTCTGGTTCTTAATAAGAGTATTATTAAGATCCTCAAGCATAGCTGATACTGCTCTTCCAAACAGAGCAAGGAACTCCATTCATTTATTGATGCACTCTCTGTGAAGGGATTATGTTTCACTTTGTTTGAAGGACCTGAGAGCCCTTATTATTTTTGTTTGCAGAAACACTGTGGTGCACATGAAAGAGACACAGAGGAAAAAAAAACCTTTTTTTTTGGTGGGGGGAGAATGGCTGACAGTTGATTGCCTTTTTTTTTTTTTTTTCCTTTTCCATTTGAAAAAGCTTCTTGGATGATTGATTTCTGATTTAGATTACCACATCCTCCCTGTTGTTCCCTGTTCTGTTTACTGAAATTTTCTAGCTGCCTTGTTCAGCTGACATTCAGGATATTGATAAGGTTAAAGATAATGACCGAGTTGTTTTAGCGGCCAGGTAGAACTCTGAGTCTAGCTTATTTTGATAAAGTCTTTCCTCCCTGCCATCCAGTAAGGACAAAGATTTACCTAGGATTATAAAAAAGAATAACAAACACAAAAGCAAGAAAAAGAAAACCTCTCTCTTTTAGATTCCCCTTCGCTGTAGCTGTCATAAGTCCTTGTACAACAATACTTATCACAGAAAGCAAATGTAGCACTTGATGGGAAGACCATGTGTTTTTATGAGGGATCCCATGCACGGGGCAGGAAGCCCACAAGCTAGCTACCATACTTGCCTCTGCAAGCAAATATGCAGCTCCTGGGGGACAGCAAATAGGGGCAGCAGCTGCGCCCAGGCCACACGGCTTTGTGGAGGCTGCTCAGGTACACGACCTTCTTGGCATCCAAATACCATGTGAAATCTGTGGGGAAGGGGTGAGGAAAGGCCCACGTGGGGTTCATGGGATCTGAGACACCACAGTAGTTCTCCAGACTGGGCCCACTGTGCTTTCACCAAGCCTGGTTGGATTACTAAGCCTAAATAATTGTCTTTTCCATATCTTTGTGTGCCTGTACCTCATTTTGAAAGTAACCGAGTGGAATATTTATGGCCTAATCCCTTTCTCTGCACTTAAGACTTGAAAAATTTGAATTAGGTGCTCCATTTATTTGGAATTGTCAGAAAACTATTGTAATAAAGAGAAGGTTTTTCACACTAGTACTGCTGAAGTACAGTAGTTCAACTTAGCTTTCCTATACCTAGTTTAAACTGTAATTGCTCTTGTGCTTTCACTTATCCTGCCTTCTTGCTCAGTGTGAGTCAGCCATGGACAAACAGTTAATGACGGCTGAGCAGGATTTAATGTAACTGGAGAATGGCATGTGTAGCACAAGAAATTATAACCTTTGCACTGTTCCACCTCTGCGTCTGGCATGAAGGCGTATTTACATTTTTGCTGCATGCCAGCAAAAGCTACAGGCTCCTGACAACTGGGGAAGTCCAGAATTCTCCTGCATCCTGGTCATATGTCCCCATCAAACGCACCCACTAGCTACATCCAGCTGTGGATACCTCTGTGGATACTTCCATGCTTACTTTGTTTACGGTCTAATTTACCCCTGCATGCAAGGCAATCCACAAGCACGTTATGGATTTGCACAGTAAAGCAGATCCTTATACTCTGATAAGGAGATACTCATCAGTTTTACTAGTTCCCCTGAATAAGTGAGAAGATGTGTAAAATTTATAGTCTCTGCTGCATACGTCTAGTGAGAAATAAAACCAGAGAGAAATAAATTTTCTTTCCCAAGGAGACTGCAATAATTTGACACAACATCTAAGACTTCACAGAAAAATAAAAACACCTTTGTATTTCGTATATACGACTTTATTAAAAATGCAAGATGTAAGCCATTAAAATATTACTCCGCTTACTAATACACTGGGCCTGATTTTTCATTCATTTATTTACTGTACCTTCTTACGGACATAGCTTCATAGGTTTTGATAGCTTTCTTCTGGATTTACAGTGTGTAACACAGTATAGGGTCATGACTTTTACTGTAAGGAGTATATTTGCATTTAAAGGAAGTCTTTACAGACAGCTATTAAGCTAAAGGTTATAGAGAAAAAAAATACAGTGACTGTTGCTTAAGCTATAATAGGACAACAGCAAAGTGGAAGAGGAAAGATATTTTTAGGCTCTGAACTGCTGGCTTTCTTCCTGTGTCATGATTCCTGCTGATCAGACCTGATGTTTTAGACTGTCTGACGAAGAGTTTTGATTTTATTTTTTTCTCCCATTTTTAAAGTTTTCTGCAAGATAAGGTCAACTTATTCCTGCAGTTATCTATTTTGAAAGCAATGTAGAGAAAAACAGTAAGATATGGGAACATTATAACCTAGCTGAGATTTTGGAGGATTCTTATAAACATAAAAGGGGTAATTTTTTCTGCTTTCTGCTTTCTGCTTTATCCTTCATGCAACTATAAATCCAGATGTGTGATGTGTGATGCCACCTCCAGTTTGAAAAAAGTGGAGGTAGTTTTGGCATCTCTAAAATAACAACAACAACAATAACAACAACAACAACAGAGACAAAGTTTCTGCACCTCAGTTCAGGTTCTGCAATGCTGAGTTTCCCTAGTAATACGTTGAAAGTTTCCAAGTTCTTACTGACTTCTAATGGAATGTAAGGCACTTAAGAAAGGTCTGGCCTTTATATCTTTAAAGATCATTGCAGAGTGATACCAATTCAGAAACACTAACATTCTGCTCCAGCTCTTTATTCTTGATGGCAGCAAAAGTGTCAGGGAGATCTGGGGAAAATTATAGAGAAAAAATAAGGTTTTAAAATAATATATGAAGTAAGGCATGTCTTTTATGTGAACATTATAATGAAAAATATCAACTTTCTCAGTTAGATGTATGGATCAATCTCCTCTTCAAAGCTGTGAAAACCATCTTAGATCCTCTTGTATCAACAGTAGGAGGCTAATATACTCCAGTTGAGAATCTCTCCTGAAATAAAAGAAAAAAACCCTCTCCAAAATTAAGTTTTCCACAAAAAATGTTTAATAGCCTATTGTTCAAAGACAAAACCCTTTGTTTGAATGATTTGCTGACTTTTGATAGATAATATGCTGTGCAAATTAACTTCCATATTGATAGGCACTTAAAAGAAGGTTCTCATTACTTGAACAAGAATTAATCCTTTTTTGATATATCTCTCTCTCTCTTTTTTGAAGACCAGTTGTGTTCAGACTTTATTTTTCAGATAGAATTAATTTGATTTGGTTGGTATACCATACAGAAGAATTTCATATAACTATAATTAAAGAAAAACAATTTAATTTTGGACTCTTCCATTATGAACATTTAGCCGTGTAAAGGTTCCAGCTGATGCAGTTATCCATGGTTTTGTGTTCACCCAGTATTGATCAATTGTTGCATTAAGCTTAACTTCCATAGATTTAGTTTAGATTTTTTTCATTAATCCTTAGCAGAAAGAACGAATTCACTATGACCACACAAAATAAAAAGGGAGAAATCCTATAAATTATGGCCATGTTATAATAAATATCTATATTTGCCTATTGAAAAAAGGGGCCATAATTTCTCATATAGTCTGAAAGGATACTTTGAATACATAAATAGTTGATAGCTAGATTGCAGGCAGTGCTGGAGATGACACTGCAAGGAATTATTCTGCCTTAGCAACGAATCGAGCTGGGCCTTGAATGTGCTGGTGACTTCAGCTCATGAAAGGATAGATGGCACATTGCCTTCAATGGTTACAAACCACTTTCATGGTTGCCATCTATTTTCTTTAGGAAGAATGTTAGACCAGTTGATTAAAGTCCTAGTGCAATCATTTCTTCATATAGAGAATCCTATTTAGTAGTAAGATGTTGCTTGATAAGCACGTGTAATCAATTTTGTGTTTCGCCTCAGATCCAGTCAAACATTTAGCTGTGTTGTGCCCACTGACTTGGAGAGCCACTGAATACCTTAAAGACCAGAATAGTCCAATAGTAATGAAAACACTATTATTATCCACAAAAAAAAATTCTATAACTAGAATGATTATTTGTAGCATTTTCAGTTTAAAAATCCACTCTTTTCTGTAAAAAACCTGTAATAAGGCACAATTTTAGGAAAGAATATTACTTGTCTTAGATGTGCACTGAGAATATATGAGTCTCCTGCAGAGGGTTGGTCCTCTTGGGAAGAAAGTCTCCTAACTTTTTACATTAGGAAACACACACACTCCACCTCTCATAATTCTTGTTAAAGACTAGGCTGTATTTTAGCAGCAAAGTTGGTGCCTGGCACTGATGCAGTGGTGGAGCAGAAAGGTGGGAGCACAGAGGAGATTCCTCTCTCTAAATGTCAAAGCAGGGCTGCAAAAGGAAAACGGTCCTCTTCCTTTCATGTAACAAGCAGTTTATAAATCAGTGAAAGGGGGCTGTGGCCATTGTATTTTCACCCTCTTTGCTGCAATGATCTTTCTTAGCTGCACTTAGGAAAACCAGTCTGTAGGCTTCCTAAATTAGATGAAAGAAGGTAGTCTGACCCTGTGCGCAGAGGATGTGATAACACAGCATAAACCAACAGTCAAATAATGGATAAGACTTAGAAAAAGTCCCCTTACATTTTACATTTACAACCAGTAAAGTGCACTGTCAGAGACAAAGATGGACCACTGGTTTGATCCAGAAACTTCCAAATAACTTGCAATGCCACTCTGACATAGTGATTTTGTAACATCTGCTCTGGTAAATTCACCTATTGATGGATGGCATAAAACCTGACTGTCCTTGCAAATTGCTTCAATTATAAAGACTTTAAATGAAAGTTTGATAACTAGCATGAGTCATAACAAAGAAACAAACTGTGTGTCTAAAAAATATTTTCCAAATATATATCTTATGGCAACTCTTGTACAGATATCTGATGAGTATTTCTGTAAGCAGGAGACAGCTTGCAAGCACAGGGACAATCTAAGAGGCAGAACTTGGGAGAATTTGGATGTCTTTGGTCAGGAACTCAGACAGAACCAGGTCATCTGGGACCTACTGCTGGGGAAATTTTACTGTTAAAAATAATTTAAAGGACTTGAACTAAAATTGTGCTTCGCAAAATAGGAAAATTCTCCAGAACTTTACAGCTCTTTACTCAGAACTTTACTGAGGAATTCCCCACAAAATTATGAAGAAAAATATTACCTCAAAAATTTGTTCATTCCTAACCACTTTACACCTGTGCTTTTCACTCCAGCCCTTCAGAGAAGCTAGAAGGTGAAACCAGAGATGTAAAAACTACAAACCCTATGTTTAAGGAACAAATTTTACTTACAGTGCTCATTACGATTCTACATTTCTTTGCTGGTATGTCTACCCAGAGGAGGAGCAGTAATCTGCCTGCTTTGTGACAACGGCACTCCAAACATTGCAATGGACCATTTGATTACCAATTGTGTGCTGGGGAAAAAAGTGCTCCTATGTGATGGATCTGAATGAACAGCCTACCCCTCCTCAGCTCTATCTTTGATGGGAGGTAGTAAGTGTGCAGTAGAGTGTGCCTTTGCTGGCCAACACAGGAACGAAAAACACAAGCAGCCCCTTAGCCACCCACCCAGCCAACTTAAATGTCCTCTGGCAGAAACTATATGATGAAAGAGTTTCTGTAGGAAAAAACTGTCAATAGATGAATTCAATTCCTTTTAACGGAGTATATAAAAGAAATCCACTCTTGGCCAAATGCAAGAAAAAAAAATTGACTTCTCTCTTGAAGGGTTTATCTATTCATTTGATTGTCTCTTCTAAGTGAGCTGTAATTAGAGCTAGTCTTTTTCTAACCCTTGTGCTAATGAGGCTTTGCTCACTTCTATTAGTGACAGTACATTGTATTTTAATAAGGATCCCCTGGCCTGGCACGGCAGGACCTGCAGATAAGGGGAAGGAGAGCAAAAGGAAATGTAAAGAAGTGGCATCAGCAGGGGGTCCTCTTCTAGGCACTGGGCTCCACAGGAAGGCACTGGCTAACTTTGTCTTAGAACTGTCATTTGTATTAACTTCTAACCCATCACCTTCTGTGGTAGGCTAGCTTTACTCAATGAAGCGGGATAGATCCTTGGCTTGGCCTCTCTATCCCCTATTTCAGCAAAATGAATACAACACAAAAAGTTCACAGGGGAAGCATTTGGGGAGATGGTGTTAAGGATAGGGTCAAAAAGAGCTTTTAACTCATCTTAACGTTACTGTCCTTTTCCATTTCAACTCTTATCTGCCCATCAAGGCTTTCGGTTTGCTCACTCATCCGTTGCTAAAAAACTCCACAAAACGCAAAAAGCCCTCTAAATGGAAATTATATGTGTTTTGAGATATGCAACACTTCGGTCTATACCTGCATGCTTGCTTGTGTGTTATCTCTCTGTATGTTTTTTTCCTGCTGATCGATTCCTGGTTGGATCAGAATTCTTTGGCTGGTTCCACCTTCGCATAAGCTGATGTAAATTGGGGTAATTTCTTTGCCATTCAGTAAAGTTAGCAGGGAAAAGAGTATCAAGCCTTTTGTATCTTTTGTGTAACAGTCTTACATCTCAACCAGAAAAACGCTTACTAACGAAGTCTTTTTAGAGATACTGGAGGCTGTTAGAATGTGACAGATAAAGAGCTCCTGTATGTCAGAAGGAAGAAAAGCATTACTCTTTTTTGTTTAGTTCCTATCAATGACTTCCCAGAAGCCCTAAGCAAAATATATTTCTTACTGTTAGTACTTTCAGAACCTACCCTGGGATTTTTCAGACCTCCAGGGACATGATTCTGCTCTGCCTCAAATTCCAGAAAATTGTTTACATGTCAGTGAATTGTATGCAATACTTCACCATTTTCACTCAGTTTGCCATCCACCTCTCCTTTTATGCATATCTGTAAATGCCTGTGCCAAAATGTAAAACATGAAGGAATCAAGGCAAAGGCCCTTCATGAAATACTGAGGCATGTATCAGATGTTATTTACCCCTTTAAATAACATGGTATGCCCAATCAGCGTCCTTTCTGGTGAGTCGTACTTTACTGACCACCTTCCTAGAGGAGATACCATTTGGTGATGAAGGAGTTGAACAGACAACATGGCACCTGTTCAGTCCATTATTGATATTGTAGACAATTAGGATATATAGAGATGTGAGATATAAGTTTGTTTATGTTAGCTCAGACTCAAGTTCACACTCAGATCATTAGTTGAAAGCAAGCTGGTATTTAAGGTCTGCCCCTACTTTCTGTGGACATGACAGGGACCAGGCTAGCTCCAGGTAGCTTGATCACAGGCTTCCAAAGTATTCTCATAAGCTTTGTGAGTCCATCTTTGAAATGAACCTGCTTTATCCGTCCTGGCATTGGTTGTGTCACCACAAAAACCTATACTCACTTTAGAAACTGGTTTTTTCATGTCTGGATGATTTCCTAGGCATGACTTCAGATGGTGGGAACACCACCAAGTAACTGGGTGGTCTTTCTAAATATCACCTGGCTGCCAGGGTCAAAGGCTGTTGCAAGACATGTTGCTTAAGATCAACAAGCGTGTTCTCAATCCTAGATGCTTTTCTTTCCCCAGCTGACTAGCAGGAAGATCATGGCCTCCACCATCACCTAGCCCAGCCCTCAAGTGCTGTCCCAGCATACTGTCCTTCCCTGGGCACCAGTGTGAGTCTTCCAAGAGGAGCAGAAGTTTCAGGATTGGTGTCTGTGTGGGGCATGAGAAAAGGTAGACAATCTTAGGCTAGAAGACCTTCAGAGCCACAAAGTGCATCTTCTACTGGCAAATCCGAACGTATTCAATGCATGTACATGTTCTGGTTCTTTTGAACTTTCCCTGTTGTCTGTAGCTAGCTCACACAGTCTCTTTTCCCTTTTCCTTGGCTGTGCTAGTGACATGCTGTGCCAACTACCTTAAACTGGGAGTGTGTGTTTTCTGACTGGAAGGAAGGCATGGTGCAGAATCTTAATTCCCTTAATGGAAGTATTAGCATGTAACATAGACCTGATGCTGGTATATACAGCTCTCCTGTCCCTTCTGCCACCTCCCTAATTCTCTTTCACATTATTCTCCATCTTCATTCCACTTGACACCACTAACCCTAGCCTGGAAGACAACCCACCACACCTCTGGCCATACCATGGCTGCTCTTCCCATACAGAATCCGTGTTCTCTTAGGACTAGTGATTGCAAGGGATACTGAATAGATGGCAACATCATGAAGGAGGTTTGGAGATGAAGAGGGTAAAAAAGAGAGAAAATGAGACAACAGATTGTACAACAAGCTGTGTTTTACCTATGGTTGTTACAAAAAAAACCTCCTTTATGTCTCTTGCATGTAAAAGAAATAGCAGTATTTCATGTGTTTTGGGCTTTTTTGTTGTTGTGGTTTATTTGTCTTTCAGTTCATTACACTGCTGTATCTAGGCCAATAACACAGGAGTCAGAAGTAATCAGAAGTGGTAAAATATTATGATTATGTAGTAGCAGTGAATCTATAATAATGCTGCAGTCTTCAATACTGTGAACTCTGAATGCCTCAATGTTTTTTCATCCTTACCCCCACAGATTTTCTTTAATGTTCTCTTTGCCTTACAGCTGAGGAACAGATAAGGATTTCCCGAATTATTTAGATGTTGGTCTAATGGCAGAGCAAAGTTTAACCTAATTTAATTTCTTAATGCAATTATCAGAGTTCACTTATCTGGCTGAGTTGGTCACATAGGTGTCGATCAAGCAAAAGGGGATAAGTAAGCACCTAAGAAGGGGTCAGAATTAGCTATCTGATCACAAAGCTAAATGAAGGACATCATAGTTAACACAGTGAAGCAATTGTTCTGACCACTTACTGATTCACAGAGTAATTTTGTGCATACTTTTGTTTCAGTCACCTGCAAGACTAAAAATCTGCTACAATTGCAGATGCAATGACACCTTGCATTTTGGTGGAAGGCTGCGTACATAAATGAGTTAAAAGGCAAGGAAAGAATTATTTTTTTTTTATGGCTTTAGCAACTGATCTGCCCACCAGGCTAGAAATAGGTTCCTACCCCCACTGTCCCCCTGGCTCCCATTCCACTAGGCTCTTGAACTATGAACTTGCTGCTGGAGCTGGATACCCAAGACATACCAGCCATTTGTTTCTTTGTTATCTCCCTTAGACCATATCTTTTTGCTCTGGTGAGTGATTTAAAGTCCTTGATATAGTTCAGTTTACAACCTTTGTGTTTAGAGATTGTATCAATGTTAATGTCCATGCCTGGTGTCCCGTTTAGTGATGGGTTGAAAGCACAGTTCAGACGATTTATTCAGCTGCTGTAAAGAAATGGAATTTCATTAACTACAAGAAACAGCACAGTCATAGTCAGGCTATAGTCCTCACCCTTTATTGTCCATCCTTGTCCCAAAGAAGAATGATGAGCTGGGGAGTTGAAGACTGTCTGTAGCACTGGTGTAGGGTTCTCACAAGGAGGGCTCTTTCCCTTCCTTTTGCTGTATTAGGGACTCTCCTGCCAGTGAGTGTGACATGCTTAATTCCATGAAGAGTGATCTAAACTATGCCTCTTTGTTAAGAAAAAATGGTTTCTGATTTCTGACAAGAGAAAATACCCCAACAACTTACATGGAAGCAAAACCAAGCCTGATGTTTCTTTCCTTACTTTTCAGTACATACCTGAACGCTGGTCTTGTCCGAAATATTACACATTTTCCTCAGACATTCAGTTCCTCAAAAATGTTGGTTTTGTGTTGTAGAAGACAAGATCATGGGTTGTAATCAGCAAAAATACTTTGACACTTGTGTATTCAAAAGTGATGCCAAAAGATAGAAGTGTTTATATATGTGACAGCTACTGCCCCAGTTGAGAAGAATGTGTTACTCAAATATGTATATTTAGTTCAAGAATAACCAACCATTTGCTCTTTTGAAGTCCTTTACACTTTTCAAGCTTTCTTAGAAAATCAGAGGTTTCAGTCTCCGGAACTCATGTTTTATGAGTCAGTGAAATCTCAGTTCTTTACTTTTGTTAGTTATGTACAGTATAAAATGTAGTTCTGGAAAATAACATTCTAATTAATGTTTGATTGCAAAAGCACAAAAATATGCTACACACAAAAGTCTATTAACTTTTAGACTAATATCTCTTTAAGTCTTTTTCTCAATTAAAGAGTCACAGCTGTAGTTTTGTATTTCCATCTGTGTAACATTACATTAAAAAGTTACAACATATTAAAATTTTAATTATTAATGCAATAAATAAGACCGTGTGACTTATTTCTTAGTTTGTTCTTAATCAGTGAGGACATATGTTAATTCTGATGATTCTTCATATACAACTGAGTTTAAAGTACTATAGAAGAGTCTCTAATGACAAGATTGTGGGGAAATTTTAATTATATATTTTTTTAGCCTTTAACTTTTATTTTAGAATTTGTCTCCTCAGGAGCTAATTTATGCTCCTTGCATAACTGATACTAATGTATTTGCTTACCACATTTCCATTGTGAAGAATCAATAAAACCTGAGTCTGCTAAATGCATAGTTATCAAGTTATGAAAATTTATCATTTTTCTTTGTCTTCAGTTGTAGAAATAAACAAGATGACTACCACTGTTTAGTGCAACAATTGACAAGCAAACTGCAAAGTCTTTATCATCAAAGACTTCTTGCCCTTAGGTCAAAGTTGTGTGCTTTCTTAAGTATGTTTTTTGTAACACTTTTTCTTTTTCAGAAAGAAGAAAGAAGGTAACAACGAAGATCTTTGAAAAATCATTTATCAGACTACAGCTCCCCTGGTGTGTTGAACAAGGAAGAAATCATGGAGGTAACTTCTGCCCCAATGGATCCCAGATCCAAAATCTTCTTTGTAAACAGAGCCTTTCATTTAGTACAACTGGATCATAAAGTGACAAGTTTTCCCCTAGAATTTAGCCTAAAGCCTCTTCTGGTCAGATTAACTCTGTTGTATTCAGCTGCAGACCTGGATTAACCCCTCAGAAACTCTGTATTGTTTCTCTTCATTGCATATATCCCCATGTCTCCTATTATCTCCTTTTTACATCAAACAAAGTGATACAAAGTTTAATCCGTGATAAGCTTTTTTTTTTAGTTTTGCGTATCTGTTAAGACTTCTTTGACAGTTGTTTCCCCTTTTAATGCAAACAGCCCATCCAAATAGAAAACCGTGTCAATAGAATTTGCTAACCTGAAACACAGAGGAGACAGTTAGCAGAAGCATCCTTTTGGCAAGGACAAAGACGCCAGTGCTAAATCCATTGTCCCTTATTGTCGGCACTGTTGTGCGCAAATTGAAAACACGTACGTGTATAAGAGGTGTAGTTCTTTTGATAGACCTACTACTAGATTGTGTTTTTCAGTGAAAGCATGACTGTTGTGAAGTTTTCTCAATGTAAAAGTATATCTTATTATTTCTTAAAAGCTTTTTTAAAGCTGCTTTTAAAAACTGCTGTGCCTCTGGCACAACTGACAGGAGGAACTAGACAGGAGCCCTCATGAAAGCAGTTTTATAAAAGTGGATGCTAGAGCAAGGAAGGGAATGGCAATACTTATGTACCTACCTAACTACCTGCTTACTAGGAAAAACAGACATAGAAATAATATAACCCGGGTCACATTTTTTATTTGGGAAATACAGCTGTTAAGTCAGTGATGATTTATATAGCAAAGAGCTTGCTCCAATATTGTTATTATTATATGCTGATATAATACGGCATACTAGCAAAACCAGCACTTTTTTAACAACTAAGATCCAAGGAAGCTTCATTGGCCTCATCACATGAGTTTTGCTGAGGTTTCTACAAAGCGTTCTCCATGGGGTAGGGTTAAGGCTAAACAGAGATAATCCTGTCAAGACTTTAAGATGTTTTCAGAAACTCAAACCAGGGCACAGTACAGCAGATTATCCCCTGGCCTTTCACCTCCAAGGCAAGAAGACACGGTATTGGGAGGTGAGACATAGCTTTTAAAAGGCATGCATTAGAAGTTTCTAAACTGCCTGGTATTAGTGCTATTCCTACAAATGTTTCCTGCAACCATTGGACGGCACAGATATATATCTGGCACAGATGGGCTGTATTTTCAGTCTTTCTGACCCCCTCCATAACTTTGTAACATTACTTGTAGGAGGTTTATTTCTTCTGAAAATTTAAAAACGGCTTTTGTTTTATATTGTTTTGCTTTTACATTAAAAAGCTGTCACATTTTCATTAAAAAAAGAAGAAAAATTGGAAACCACCTTCTTGTAAGTTTCAGATGTTGTTTTTAGAAATAAAAATAAAATGTTTGAAAGCATGGGGAGTCTGTGGTTTCCGTTTTTTTCAAAATTCTCGTTTTGGCCAAAAATATTTTGTCTGGAATTTTTAAACTATTGATAGTTCTTAGTTTGAGTGTATTAATAGACTTCAGAAAGAATACCTCTAGACATCTAGCACAGGAAGATTCTTCTGAAGCCCAGAATACAAGGTTGTAATGTCTCCTTGTCATTTCAAGTCCTATAGTTTGTCATTAGGTTGTTTCTACTATTTCTAAACCACTTACAAAAACTCTGGAACTCATTAAGTAGACAATACAGATGTGTGAACACAAGAGTGCATGGTAACAGGGGAACAAAATACATATTTTCTACCAGACTTGTGAATTCTGTCTTGATTAATCCTCCAGCACAGTGGACTCTCTCAACCAGTTCTGTTCAGGGACATCAGAAGACCTTGGGGTCTTCACTAGGAGTTTAAATATGGAGAAATCTAGCTGTGAAGCATATTTCTGCCTGAGCTCTGGAAAGATCATCTCTCCTGAATAGCAAGGAAGGTAGACTGGACAAATCCAGGAAACAGGATAGTGACAAGATGAGGTTGTTATCACTGACAGAGCAGTGGAGAAGAATAAGGTGAAGGTAGATCAATAGAGAGAGGTAAAATTGTACAAGCTTTTGATAGTGCATTGTAACAATGTTAGTCTGGCATAGTGGGAAGAAGGAAACCACGTCACACTTCCAAGGATATGGGTGTGCTGCTCAGCTTATAAACTGATCTCAGTTTGCATGGACTGAGTTGAGAAATACCTACGCTAGGGAGAACATGGTGCTGCAGACACCAAGGTGTGACATGATGATGGCTTCAACTGCAAATGGCAGGGTGGAAGAAAGCATTATAGAGATGCTGAGAAAAAGGATGCATAGAGGGATTTGGATGCCACATGTAATCCTTTCAGGTGTGATGTTCTTGTAACAAAATGTGTGAAAATCCTCTCTTTCCTTGAAAGAAATGTTTTGTTTGGCAACCAGCTTGCCTGTCTCTTTCATGTTAGCTACAAAGGAATTAAATAACCATGCAAATTTATGAATCCACCTCAAAGGAATGTCTCTGCACTGCAGCTTGTACCTCCAAACTGAAATTACAGTACAGCTATACTTCACTTTTTTTCAAGGGCTGTGTTAATCAGCTTGATAATAGGGTTTTCCTGAACTGTGTTCATGACAATATCAATGCAGCTGTCGAAAGCTAATGTGTTAAAAATTAATAAAAATAAATTTATGAAAAAAACCTCCCAAACATCAAAGACTGCCAAACCCAA
Organism: Phalacrocorax carbo; assembly: GCF_963921805.1. Lineage (NCBI taxonomy): Eukaryota > Metazoa > Chordata > Aves > Suliformes > Phalacrocoracidae > Phalacrocorax > Phalacrocorax carbo. Next base: position 155,416,958 of record NC_087513.1, on the reverse strand, counting down.
CTCTATAGAAACTCAGCCTCAAGAAATTCCTTACCCTGGGATTACTAGAAATTGGCATGAAATGCCAGGATAAGAATTGTATTACCCTAAACACAGTATTATCTGCTAGTGGTCATTAGTGGAGACAGAGTACCTGTGTTAACTAAGCCACTGATATGATCCAGTTTGGCTGCTCTTATTTTCTTACTCAAAAATGCAGTTTTAAATACATGTTATAATTCACCCAACAGCTGGTTTGGTCACCTAAAGAATTTATTAATTTATTTTGTGATAGACTTGTGTTCTACAGTCTCTTGCTCCTGTTACTGATCACTGTATTTGTAAAATGATCATGTGCAACTGTAAAATTAACGCTGATAATTTTACTCATCAATTATTAATTTTCCAATGTGTCCAGCCCTCCTGACCTGATCCACTTTAATTTGTGCTTAATCTCGAGCATGTACAAGTTACATTGCTTTTCCACAATGAAGCTTTTCAAGATCTCAAGGTTCTGCAGAGACTTGTTTTGCTGGACCAGCAGCTGAGGTGATCTTTGTTTGCAAGCCAAGTTAAGTTGTTATGATCAAACATATTGTTGGATTAGGGGCCAGAATGCATCCATTTTCCTGGATCAGTCTTCCAGTTAGCATGATATGTGTGGCAAGCAAGCTTTGGAAAACAGATGTCTGAAAGATATAATTATTTCTAAGCTTGTTACTGACATCACCAAATATCCATGTCCTCTGAATTTCAGTGTTTTGAAACATACATCTGGAACAACATTCAGAAATGTCCCACAGGGATAAAAAGACCATTTTTGGAAATGAAGTTTCCTGTCACTAAGTCAGTTACCTAAAAATTGGAGTCACATACCTGTGACTTGGAGAAAAGGTATGAAAAAGTGAATGAAATGTACGTTCATCCTCCCAGGTGATTCAATGCTTCTGCAAGTTTCTTCTGAGACACTGAGAGTACTCTGTTCCCACTGAAATATATGCTGAAGGAGGAAAAAACTTTAACAAAATATTGAATGAAATCCTATTTTAAACACGTACCTTGTGGATGCCTTTGAAGATTCTTTGGAAAAGTGTGAAAATCAACTGTAATAGTTGCTATAGTAAAAAGTCTTCTAGAAGTGCTGATCATTTTTTCTTGTTAATCTCATTAAAATATGGAACATATTGCTCATATTGATGGAGTAGTTCCCAGTGAAGGTTCTTTTATGACAAGATGTTTCTTTTAATGGCATTTAAAACCATACAGTTTCCAGTTGATACTCCTCTAAGCCGTTTGGGATTTGTCTATAAAGTGGAAGTTTGTCCCCAGGCTGATTGCTTTTTTTCTCAGCTGTATTCCTATCTGTGTGTAGCTTGCTTTAGCCGTTTGTAAATTTCCTAATTAATTACACGTGAAAAACAACAGAAGCAATAGACTTGATCTTATCTACCATTCATCTTGCCTTCCAACCTCTTCCTTCTCCTTCATCCGGAAAAGTGACTCCAGAAAGAAAGCTACTGTTGTCTTTCTACCTTCATTAATTACAGTCATAATCAGATGAAAAATAATGTCTTTCAGGAAGAAGTGTAGATGTTTCCACCCAAGAAACAAATCACTCTCATGACCTATAAAAGATTGAAGAGCAGATTTCTGTTAGATTTCATCATTTAGCAGTTTGACAGATATTAGCAAGGAGTTGTTCTTTGCACATGTCTTTCTTGCTGGGTGCATTATATCCAGGCAACAGACATTAATCTGTAGGATGCATTTCTGATCTTTGCAGTAGTTACTGCTTCATACATTTACAGTAAACATAAATAGCAGACCCCAAACAAACATGCAAGGGATCTTATGCAATCAAGTGATGGACATGAAAGGCACAAGAATCTGGCATCTCTCTTCCAATTGGTAACAAAAGGGAAATGCCAGGGTCACCGAGAGAATAGCAAATTTGAATCATTTTAGTTTTACAGAAAGACTTGCTGTTTGTGCCAGTCTCTAGACTGCTATTTTGAAATACATAAAGCTCATCTACATTGAAAAAAGTCTCAAAATAGATGAGAAAAAGACCCACTATTTTGGGTAGCAGAAAATAATTCACACAGAGGAGATTGCTCTTGATTGTGAAAATTACACAGCAACAGGTTCCTAGTCTGTAAATCAGTACAGAAGTGTAAAATCATATGAACATCAGAACATCGTACCATTATCCCATATTGCAGTGAAATGGGTCACATACATATGAGATTTTCAGAGGTGTTTACTGGATGTAAAGTCTATGCATCTGTACCTAGGTGCGTCCAGGGAAGGAATGAGGAAATACCCATCTTTATGTAAATCATATACAAATAAATTCTATGCACTAGTAAAGGTGTAAAATTGTACATAGTATTATGAAGTGATAAAAGTTGTTGTCTGATAACATAAGTAAAAGCCTGAGCTTTGAATTTACAGCCATTTTTGAGAAGCAAATTGCTTTAATGGCAGGATGGCACACACAAGTTTTATACCACTATCATTACTGAGGATATGACTTTATACTGCTACAGCTAAAATTTAAAAACCCATAGCGTGATTATAATGTGTATGTATATAGTCATCTATTTTGCTGTCCCTTTCCCATTTTAGTGAGGGTTTGTTCTGAGGTGCAGAGCTGTTTGGTCTTGTGGTTCCCTGTGAATGGTTCAGAGCTAAGCCTCAGTGTAAGGGGAATTCAGGTTTGAGGAAGTCAAACTTGTGGGACAGTGTAGCACAGGCTGTTGTTATCAGGCTGAAGATTTCTGTATTGGTGTATATTATTGAAAGTGAAAGGAGGAAACCACTTGTAAAGAGAAATATTTCTCAAGATGTATTTCATATTGTCAGATCTTTTACCTGGGTTACCAATCCTCCACATCCGGGATTTCTCTCGTACTGAGTTTGGCCTTTCTTCTTTTTTCTTTGCCCAAGGAACAAAACCTATCCACGTGTAGGCCTGCTCAAAGGGAGCACTATTACACATCTTACGTGCAGTCTACTTATCTCCCACAACCCAGTCTTGTTTTCATAACACACTTCAACAGATTAGATTATTATGTCATTTTCTACTGGTCCATTCCTCTTGCTTTTGAAGCAGTTTGGCCTAGATGGAAGCTTAGCAATGAATTGTTCTTCACCCCCTTTATTATATGACTATTTCCTTGAGAGAACTTATCACCATATGTATCTGTATCTGACCATATGCTACAGAGACAGTAGAGAGTGTTGATGATTGCATAGAAGGACAGAGGTGACTAGGAAAGTGAAGAAATCAAAGTCCACAGACAGGGACTGAAAGAATGGAAAGGGAAAGGAAGCCATTCAGAAGAAGCAAAAGAAATGTGGGGAATGTAAAATGGGAGAATGAAAAAAGCCTGTCTATCTGTGCTCAATCTCCTTCTAGTTCTATGCAAATCTCCCTCGAGCCACTATATAAAACCTGACAGACCTGTATATCTGCCAAGACAGATGGAAATTATCTGATGCAGAATTATTTAAAAAAAATTGAAAAGAAAGTTTTAAAAAATGTAAGTAAAATGCAAAAATAAGCACAGAGATAACCATAAAAGCTACCAGTTTAGTCCCTAAGCCTGAAAAGGACCATGCATTTGCATATCTATGCACACCATGAATAAACCCATTGACTTTTATGGAACTAATACTAAGCATGCAGACCCCTTTTTTACAAGGCCATGGTCTTACATTGAGACAGAGCAGAGATCAGTCTTGCAAAACCATAAGCTGGTTTGGTTTCTATTTTTATTTCAGTAGAACATCCAAAATATGAGAAATGTTACAGAAAATTCACCTTCAGTATTTTTTTGGCTTTATTAATTCTACCACTAATTATTTTTGTTCAGTAGGATACTCATCTAGAAATCATGTACACAGAATCAGTGTATTTCAAAAGAACCTATACATTTTTCCATTTGTGAAACAGTAATTTGACAGGTTGCTTACACAAGGGTTGTGAAGATGAATTAGCTAGCTCTCACACAGCATACTTCACTACTGATTGTTTGGTTAGTATGCTGGGGCATATGCTCAACCCCTTTTCAAGTTGCTTTCCCTTCTCTGGATAAATGCTGTAATCATGAAGACAATATACAAAAGGCATGACAACCATATGAACTTAATGCTATATAAATGATAACTACATTGTAAGGGTACTTTGTAGGTGTCTTTCTTGTACACCTCTGATTTCTAGCCGAGTTTAGGCATCTTAGGAAGGCTGGGCATTCTTCAAGAAGGAAAACTTAAAGGCTCAGGAGCAGGTCATCCCCACGTGCTGAAAGACAAGCTGGCAGGAAGAAGGCCTGGCTGAAGAGAGAGCTTTGGCTGGAACTCAGGAAAACAAAGGAGAGTTTATGACCTTTGGAAGAAGGGGCAGGCACCTCAGGAGGAATACAGGGATGTTGTGAGGTTATGTAGGGAGAAAATTAGAAGGGCCAAAACCCAACTAGAACTTAATCTGGCTACTGCTGTTAAAAAAAAAAAAAAAGTTTCTATAAATATGTTAGCAACAAAAGGTGGGCTAAGGAGAACCTCCATCCTTTATTGGGTGCAGGGGGAAACATAGTGACGAAGGATGAGGAAAAAGCTGAGGTACTTAATGCCTTCTTTGTCTCAGTCTTTAATAGTAAGACCGGTTGTTCTCTGAGTACCCAGCCCTCTGAGCTTGAACACAGGGGCTGGGAGCAGAATGAAGACCCCATAATGCAAGGGGAAATGGTTTGCGACCTGCTACACCAGCTAGACACGCAAAAGTCTATGGAGCCGGATGGGATCCACCCAAGGGTACTGAGGGAGCTGGCAGAAGTACTCACCAAGTCACTTTCAATCCTTTATAGCAGTCCTGGCTAACTGGGGAGGTCCCAGTTGTCTGGAAGTTAGCAAATGTGACACCCATCTACAAGAAAGGCCAGAAGGAGGATTCAGGGAACTACAGGCCTGACAGTCTGACCATAGTGCCTGGGAAGGTTATGGAGCAGATCATCTTGAGTGCCATCATGTGGCTTGTGCAGGACAACCAAGGGATCGGGCCAAGTCAGCCTGGCTTCATGAAAGGCAGGTTCTGCCTGATCAACCTGATCTCCTTCTATGACCAGGTCACCAGCTTAGTGGATAAGGGAAAGGCTGTGGATATTGTCTACCTAGGCTTTGGTAAAGCCTTTGACACCATTTCCCACAGCATCCTCTGGGAGAAACTGGCTGCTCATGGCTTGGACAGGCATATTTTTCGCTGGATAAAACCTAGTTGGGTGGTCAGGCCTAAAGAGTTGTAGTAAATAAAGTTAAATCCACTTGGTGGCCGGTCACAAGTGATGTTCCCCAGGCCTCAGTATTGGGCCTAGTTCTGTTTAATATCTTTATCAATTATCTGGATGAGGGGATTGAGAGTGCACCCTCAGTAAGTCTGCACATGACACCAAGTTGGGTGGGAGTATCGACCTGCTCGAGGGTAGGAAGGCTCTGCAGAGGGACCTGGACAGGCTGGATTGATGGGCTGAGGTCAATTGTATGAGGTTTAACAAGGCCAAGTGCTGGGTCCTGCACTTGGGTCATAACAACCCATGCAACGCTACAGGCTCGGGGAGGAGTGGCTGGAGAGCTGCTCGGCGGAGAAGGACCTGGGGGTGCTGGCTGACATTCGGCTGAACACGAGCCAGCACCGTGCCCAGGTGGCCAAGAAGGCCAACAGCTTTTATCAGGAATAGTGTGGCCAGCAGGAGTAGGGAAGTGATGGTGCCCCTGTACTCAGCACTGGTGAGGCCACACCTTGAATATTGTGTTCAGTTTTGGGCCCCGCAGTACAAGAAAGACACTGAGTTGCTAGAGCATGTCCAAAGAAGGGCAATGAAGCTGGTGAAGGGTCTAGAGCACACGTCTTATGAGGAGCAGCTGAGGGAACTGGGGTTGTTTAGTCTGCAGAAAAGCAGACTGAGGGGAGACCGTATCACTCTCTACAACCACCTGAAAGGAGGTTGTAGCAAGGTGGGTGTTGGTCTCCTCTCCCAAGTAACAAGTGATAGGACAAGTGGAAATGGCCTGAAGTTGTGCCAGGGGAGGTTTAGATTGGATAACAGGAAAAATTTCTTCACCAGAGGGTTGTCAAGCATTGGAACAGGCTGCCTAAGGAAGTGGTTGAGTCACCATTCCTGGAGGTGTTGAAAAGATGTGTAGATGTGGTGCTTAGGGACATGGTGGAGCAGTGGACTTAGAAGTGCTAGGTTAACAGTTGGACTTGATGACCTTAAAGGTTTTTTCCAACCTAAATGATTGTATGATTCTATGATCTCTTTCACCAGGGCACTTTGTTACTGATCTTATTTAAGGGCATTAGGAACTTTGTGATCAAAATTAAGAAGTAAATTTTAGTTGCAACTGACTATTTCAGGAGTGCATTTGAATGAAAGTGTTTGATTTACTCTATGAGATGGGACTTGAGAAGGTTTTAGCTGGGATCACTACTAACCTATGTGCAATTGGGAGTTTCTCATGGCAGGAGGATGAGTAAAGACCCCTGTCTACTGAAAGCAGTTACATAGTCCTTGGTATGATACATTTTTCAATGGACATGTATGTTCCAATTAAGGCTGGATTGATAAAACATGTTTGCATCAGGAAGGAGTAGGCTGCTGTAGCCATGAACACTGGCTGGGCAAGACTTATGGAGAGAGGTAATATCTTCTATTAAATAAAATTGTGTAACTAGAAAGATTAGGCAAGCTTTCAGACAAAAGCCCTCATTCAGGTCTAAACAACTCAAAAAAACCCCAAACCCATACCTAAGTGCAGAATTTTATTCACCATATTCCCCATATACTTTTAGTTAATTTAGTGTATTTACAATACTTAAAATTACAATACTTGTATTTAACTCCACTCATGCACTTTGTCCTGCCTGAAGGGAGAAAAATAAGGCACATTTTGGTCAGTTTTATTCACTGAAATATTAGCAAAATGTGAGGAAGTACAGCAATACGGTTAGTAGTGTCAAGCAAAAGAGCTCCTTCTCTTTATATCCATTATTAGAGGACATAATTTGAGGGTAAAATGCCAGCAATCCTAAGGTGAGTACTTATTAAGCCGTGGCTCAGCAAAGCACTAATAACATATGCAAGCTTGTTAAATACTACCTTGGCCATAACATCCATTTCCTCTGTGATTTAAAGTGAAGGTTGTACAGGCACGAGTCTAGCAATATTCTGCAGTGTTCAAATTTCTTAGATGTGTTTGGGTGGGGTAAGGGTTTTGGGTGGCTTCATTTAACCATACCATTCATTAGTGTTGGTGATTTTAGATTATTAGTTGTCTTGCATAAACATACCATAAAACCTGAACAATCAGTAGAAATGGATGCAGTTATTACATTCTTTCAGAGATCCCAAAAGCTTCCCAACTTTACTTCCATTTGTCATAGGTGAATCTATTCTATTTTGAAATATATTTTTACTCTGATTTTGAAAAGTCCTTGAGTCCCTTTGGCCAGCAAAAGTGAAAATTAGATTAAGAAGAGTTATCAATGTATTTTTCATTTAAAGTAGCTCTATATCATACATAACAGATCCACCATCTTTTTTTCATAAATCCCAGTGTTTCTGTGGAGATTTCTTTCTTTATCCAGTACTGTATTGAAAGAGATGAAAAATGGACCTTCTTGTCCACAAAAACTTATTTAGATTATATATTCTTAGACTATATTTAATGTATTCTTATAAAAGAATCATAGCTACTCTCAAATTCTTTAGCTAAACTTAACTAATCCTTTAGGGGCATCAAATCTGGCACATGAGCTTTGATAGAAAGAGGCACATCTGTAGCTACAGAAGGCTGCAATGCCTGGTTGGATATAGCCCCTCCGCTATGTGGACAGGGGACCTATTTTTCAAATTAGGGCACTATAATATATCATGTGACTTTTACAGCTGTTGAATATATGAACACCCCACCCCTGAGTTCAATGTCTCAATTCCTTCAAAAGCCCAACCTAAGTCTAGAGAACTCAGAGCATTACATCATTTTCAGAAATATTTGTCTTATCGTTAATTAGCACAAACATATCTATTCACAAATGAGTATTGTAGCCTGAATATATGTTCTTTTTACATTAACAACTTTGACCAAGAGTTGAAATGAGGAGCAAGATGCTTTTTTTTCCCTTTCCTTTTTCAGTGCAGCAGAAACCTTGAATCCCTGCTAGCCTACTGAGTAAACTATCCCATTCTTTATATTTTGAGCATCACTTTTTCATTTTCACTTTTTTCTTCCTGGGACTTTTATTATCTGTTTTTCAGAATAATGTTATTTCTTCCTCCCATGCCCATCTGTCCACCCATCTGCTTATTTTAGCTACATTTCCTTTCACCCTGCTGGCTCCTGTATATATCCTCACCACACCCCAGGCATGTATCCTTCAACAAGATTTATAATGTGAATCATTTTGAATACCTTCAAAGTAGTGGTATCAGAAAATTGGATTCCTACCTTTTGGTGAGTAATATAAAATTATTTATAAGTTAAAAATGAACACAGTTGCCTTAAGAGAGGCTTGAGGCTTCAGGTAGGATTTCAAAGAATAAAACCAACAGTATGGTATGTATCTAGAAGCTTAATTATCAACCAAAGCTGTTCTAGCTGGTACGCACAAAGTGTGTCCTACACCTTGGCCAGTGGAAAGAATGGGAGCCTGCACATCTGGGCCAGATGGGACCTGGGGGTTCCACACCACACACCTCCTCTGCCTGAAAGGGTGACCAGAAGCCGGGGGCATGCTGGGCCATCGGCCTCAGGGTAAGTGGGAGCACACGTACAAGCGTGGCAACCTTCTGTGTGGCCTGTGTTAATAGACTCTGTACATAGATTCTCAGGGGGCAAAACCAAAATCAAAAAACATTTTCCCACAGTAAGATCTTACTCCACATGCACAGTAGTAGAGGTCAGCATTAAAATTAGGGAAGGAAGAGAGTGGGAGAGTGCAATCTGATCTTTGCCTCCTCCCTTAAATAATTTTATCTTTGCTTGTGTTAACTTAGTAGAACCATGAAGGAGAGCCATATCAATACTTCTGCTGCTTACCTATTTCTCAGCTTGCAGAGGTCCTCAAGGAACAGCTTTTGGCATGGTACCTGCCATGCCTTGAGGGTGGAATACTGCACTAGCAGTGGGGAGACGGCTGCACTCCTCAGCTCCCCATGCTCCTATTTAGCTTGGCTTGGTTTCTTTGAGCTCTTTTTGACAGCCTCAATGGGACAATAACATCTAATTTGCTGGTATTGAGGAGCCCTGCATGGTCCCTTCAACCAGGGCTCAGTAGAAGAGCGGCCAAGGCCCTGTCACTGTGCCACCTGCTCAGGGAGGGTTGGCCGGCATGGGAGCCTGACACAAAGCCAGGCGAAGAGCCATCTGCGGATGCTGAGTAAGGAAGAAAAGCCATGCTGGAGCTCTAGATGATGAGATTTTTACTACATACACCTGGTGCTGCCTTGTCTCTTCAGAGCTCACATCTGCATGGCGGGTAGTGCTGCCTGTGGGGGTGACAGTGAAGGAGGGTGGGGGCTGGTCTCCAGGCTTTTCTGTGGGACAGTGTGCTCCATCCCATATTGCTAGCTTGGGGAAATGACTAAGTGCACAGTTTTTACTTTCACGCTTGTTACAGCGGTCTACTCTGTTGTGCCAGTAGCTGTTTCCTGAAAGTGCTGACGTTGATGGAAAGTTAACTATATCGGTAGTGCAGGAGATGCTCTGTGTTGTAGATATATGTGCGTTTTTCTCTCTACCCAAGAAGAAGTATGTATTTTCTGTTATATAAAGGTAGCTGTTTCTTTCTTCCTCCGCAATTGCTGGTAGAGCGTTGTTTATTTATATTTATAATTTATATTTAAAATAAGTTACTCAATAAAGGTGTTTAACTTACAGTATTGACCTCTATCAGTGAGAAAAAAAGCAGTCATATCTCCTTAGAGTACAAAGAAATCTCAGCTTTGTCTTATTAGCAGAATCTACCTATGTCTAAATACTTTGAACAGACTTTAAATTCATAAGCATGACTCCAAAAGATTGAATGACAACACATCCATTTTATATGCTGAAGAAAATGGAAATTAACTTAAAATAACTGAAATCTCTTCTAAGCAGGAATTGTCGATCACTATTTAAGCAGTAGAGGTTGCATTTGTAACAGTATATGGTGTAATTGGCTTGTATTTTAAAAACTACAGCTACTTTCACAAAGATGATTTTCTTCCTCCCTTTAGTAAAAATGTTCTTTTAGTAAAGTTTGTTGACCTCACTTGTGTTAAATCACCACAATCTCCCTTGCCTAAGTCATAGTCTCATTTAGTAACCATTACATGTTCTTTTTTCACACAATTGAAAGTGCCTATAATCTATTTTGGAACAGGCTTCAGTCCAGAAATATGTTTTACTTTATTATTTTCTGCTCTCTCTGGGGATGCCTTCACAAAATGGTAAAGCCCAAAGACTTCCTGATGGCTAATCCTTTTCTGGGTCATATGATTCTTTTCAGATTCCATCTTGAGAGTGTTTTCTTATAACAATAGGTTCTGCTGTCTGCGAACTGGAGAAAATCCTGTTGCTTTAGTGCTAACAATGAGTGGAATTTTAGTGCAGGAGGAGTGTTTGCTTAATACAATAGAAGTTGGTACAGGCTGGACTCACAAGTGTCAAGTAAACAGTGTGGGAAAATCTATACTACTGCAACTGAGTCAACAAGGTGCTGAACGCCTAAATGTGACTGAACTGTAACTGCAATAACTATCTGGTTGACTTCATCCTTTCCTCCAGGATAGGACTTGACACATATCTTATTGAGAAAGGGTTAACAAGAAAACAGGCTGCTAACAGGGGAAAGATGAACAAAGCCAGCATTCAGTCATGCATTAGAAACACCACACAATGTGCAATCAGAACAACTGTGTTTCAGGATCAGATACAAGTTGGATTTACTAAGCGAATATGATGGAAGATGGCTGTTTAGCTCCTGCCATAATTGCTTAAATTCACCCAGAAATCTAAACCAAACAGTGCTTAGGTCACAAAAGGGCAGTTAATTTCTTTTCTCTCTCTCTCTTTTTTTTTTAAATGCTAACACTCCTCAAATTGATATAAATTCAGATGAGCCAGAGGAATTTGAATTCACTTGGCAGTAACTGGAACCCCAGGATTCTATTTGTGTTTGGACTGAGAATACAGGTTGACTGAACCCTTACCAGAGGCAAGACAAATGAGACAACATACGTTTATATTCAATACAGCAAAAAGATGAAGAGATATAAATTTATCCAAGACACAAACTCCCATTCAACCTAGCCTACTCCCTTATTTGCAATGCAGAAGTATTTTTTTTATAGTTTTAAGTCAGGAAGATTTCTAAAAATAAAGTAATATCATATATTTGGCTTTTCAAAAGCAGGAAATTTTACAGCTATTTTGTCCATACTTTGGTCTTCTTATTTGTATTCCTTTACTCTCATTTGCACCTTATTTTTATTTAAAGATTTGTTTGTATTTAGGCTGTGCCTATAATTTCCACACACACCTAAGGCTCCATTCAGCTAACACTGTCACGAAACTCCTGATTTAAGAATAAAGAGAAAAAGGAAGAGTAGTATCTTTTAAACTTCTTTAGATCAGACACTCTGCTAGAGAAATGCGGCATAGGTCCTACCTCAACTGCAAATTTTCCCCATACAAGAAGCAGTCCTTGCAACACTACAACTTCCCTCCACTGGAATCACTGGAGAGATGCTTCAGCATCACCAGTGTTGATTTAACCACTAAAACCAGAACTTCTATAAATCAATTTGCTGAATTTGCTTTTGACCCACGTAAAAAACTCTGTGGACTCCAGGACTTCCATAGGTAATGGTGTACATCTATGCAAAACCAGTTCAGGGTCAGAAAACTCTAGCTGGTTCATGAGGGCTACCTCTGGGGCAGGAGTTCCTGGGAGTCTTAGTCAGCTCATCCTAGCAAAAACACTGCAACAAAGTCACTGCCCTGTTTCTCAAACACAGGCTAGCATCCCTGCATAGTTTCACTACCGGCACTATGCCATGTACCATCCTTGCTGAGGTACATGTACACAGTGCTGCTGCTTTGCCCCTGCTCTGAATGCAGAACTCATTCAATTTTCTGTAACGAATTCGTATACATTTACTGTACTTTCTTTTTTAAAAATTAACTTTCTCCAGACACATGCACATGTGTATATCTATCTATCTGTATCTGTACCTATATCTGTATCATCTACATATCTATATAATGTGTATCTGCATTTATATATATATATCTATAAAACACATTTTGGTGTATATATCGACACACACATACACCAATCCAATAAGAAATATTTCCACTAAGTAAGCCATTTCTCATATTGCCTGCTGCAAGAAGAAGGGAGAGAGTGAAAGATCGGCTCTTATTTTTATTTTGGAACATTTAGGAAACAGTCAGATGGCAGGGGGTACAGTAGATAGGGAAAAGTGTCTTCTACTTATATGTGTACAGATTTGTGAGTCAGAGGCTTGGGATTCTCTTACCTTTTGGCACAATTCTGGATCTGTCTGTAATTCACAGGGTTTATTGTTCAGTATTTCTTGAGAAAAAGTCAAGAATGTAAAAAAAGTGGATGATTGTGTCTTTCAACGAAAACTCTGTAGGGCATGTAGTGTTACCTCCTGACTTTGTAAGGAGCTGGATAGGTGTTGCCTTTCTCAATGTACCAGCCATCCATGAGCTCTTCAGTGTCCAGGGCAGCATGTGTGCCGTTCTTCACAGCTGGCCAGCTGAAAAGGTAACGCAGTGGTCCATTTTTCTTCCCACTGCTCCTTGACTAGCTCAAGATAAATTTAAGACTTTAGGTTCTACAGCCGCTGGAAAAGAAACAAGAAAGAGCCAGAGATAAACTTGTTTTTAACAAATTAAAGGGCCATTAATGGCAAACAGACATGCTAAGAACAGCATGCTTTTCCTGTAGATCTCATTATGAACCTTCCTCTGCCCTCTCTTCTCAGTACATTTGATACGCAGCTGAGCCGCTCTACACTTAGTAAAACTTAAGAGTAAGGTAGGTATACGGAGGGTGCTTTCTATGAATCCTGTAGAGCTTCAGTGACCTTGACAGGAATTGCAAACATCGTTTTATTCTGATGTTACACACTACAGGAGTCTGGTTAGTGGCCAAATCATGCAGCTGCCAACCTGCCATAAGTATTTTTAAGTACCAACAGTGAAGAAGAATTAAGTCCGACAAATCTAGATTGCTGCAAGAGACTTATCAACACCTCTGATACGGAATACTAACAGTTTTCGTTTAGTCCTGGGTGTAAAAATGAAGCACTGAGATATGCTGAGACAAACTGGATCCTTTTTCTACTTCATAATAAGACAAATGGCAGATGGGAAAAAAAGAAAAAGAGAGTGAAATTTTTGTATACAAAGGGACATGCATGTAACTATATTTAAAGTAACCTTTCCATAACTTGGAAAAAGTAAGGTAGTAGTCAGCAACTTAAGGGAGATCAAATAGACTAAAATAAACAGCAGATAACCCTTAAGGGAACCTGGATAAGTTTGTTTCACATACTCATCTGCCTTCCTCCAACATCCAGAATTGGCTAGGAGAACATATTTTATTAAAAACATTTTTTATTTGTTTGTGTTCTCCTAAGTCTGCCAGCCAACCAAACGAGAATTAAAAAACTAATTATATTTTCTGTGTGTGCCAAGGACCAGGCAGACATGAGATAAAAAAAAGTTATAAAACTTCAGAGGTCAACTCTCCATTTTGCAGAAAATAATGACCCACAGTTGCTGCTATTAAATGGAGAATTTGGCCCTATTGCCTTTCCTTGTTTGCCAGTAGCTTAAGACATTTCAACAACCATTCCATGGAATATGTTTTGAAACTCATTTCTAATCACAACAATAGTTGCTACTGTTGAGCTGTTGAGTGCTTTGCTATATTAATTTAAGAATACCAGTATTATTCATACTTTACACGGTCTGGTTTCATAAAGCGTTAAACAAAAAATTCCTATTTACATTAACCTCTAAAAGGACGCATCATAACACGTAATGTGGTTCAGTCTCAAGCCACTGTGTTGTGGTATCTACACTACGGTTTGCTTCATGAATGGGGGATTTGCAACATTCTGTCAAGCCCTATCCTCTTTATGCTCTGTATTCACTGCAGAGACAGGACTGCATGGTTTTGTCATAAGAATATAGTTTCAGCACACCTATGTTGCACTCTTATTCCCTTTATTATAGTCTTTTGGTGAAAATTGGGTCTACGATTTCTTTGCAGTTAGAACAAAATAGCAATTTTGAATCCCTTTCTCTCTGAAAGGCTACTGTCTGTCCCCAGACCTCTAATTCTGTTATTTGAAGGGAGCATCAAAAGGACCATCACTGTCTTCTGGTAAACATTTCAGATCCCTGGAATTGGTTCTTAATACAAGCAGTTTGCAGAATGGCCATAATTTGTGTTTAGTTTGAATACAGTCATACTCAAATATATTTTTCTAAGAATTTTGAATTCCTTGTATTTCACCTCAATTCTAAGGACACTATGTGTTGAACTTTGCCCACCTAAACGCTTTAAATCTCTACTCTGGCAGGGTAGTATATGTTTGTCTCCTACAGGTTTATTCTGTTATTCTTTCCCTTTATCTCTCTGCAGTTCCTGGTAGCAAGACAAAAGATCAATGAGATTGCATTCTTTTTAGCTTTCAGAGTAAGGATAGATAGCAAGAATTATGGAATAAAATTTGGGGAGGGAGAAAAAAAAACTGGGAAAGGGTAGAGGAGTCATTGTGTAGCTGTACTTTAATAATGAGTTAAATTGTGAAAGTGAAAGGTTAAGCAAAGGTCTTTGCTCTCCTTAGCAGGGAAGGTGAAAAGAGTGGCTAATTAGATTATGCAAACCAGCAGATAGTCCAATTACAGTTGATAGGCCAGATGTAACCCAGGGGACACTTCCACCTGGAGGAAATGGAGAACCGCTGCTTGATCAGCAACGCAGTGCAACTAGCTGAATGCCCTCTGTGCCATCCAAGGGGTGGGAGGAAAGCCGGTGCTGTATGAACCCCCTCCACCCTGGCTATAGGGAGGTGAGCAGATCAAGACTGAGAAGCAGATGTTCTCTAGAGTCTGTCCATCCCCAAAAGAACCCATCTAATGAATCTTGTTTACCTGGTCCACACAGAAGGACTCGGCCAATGTCCACGTATCATTCAGAAATCAGGGGGCAACCGGTGCCTTTTGTCATCATGTAGAAAGTTTTATCCTCTGCTCTGTGTTTTGGGGAGCTTACTGATGAATTAAGTGTAAGCATATGTCTGTGCTGTCAGGCCTAGGATAATATCCTGATGTCAGGTTATGGTTTTAGGGCCTGACCATGCCCTGACATTATGTTAGGATGACAGTTATTGGCTAAAATCCAGCAGTTAAGTTAACAAGATGTTGGATATTTACATAGGTAGTTATGGACCAGAGGTTTCAGACTCAGCTGAGAGCTTGAGTTTTTCTATAGGGGGGATTTTGCAAACTTTACTCTTTCACCAAAGAATTTAATGATGTTTTGATATTTGGACAGATTAAAGAACCCTGCATAGATCTTTGATATTCTTCAAACTCAGTTATGCTGATTTTATCAACAAAAAACTCTCTCCACTTTGTGAACTTATGTATGAACTCACACATCAGCTCATTTTAAAATTTAGCATTTATTCAAAAAAGTAATGCATAGTTTCTGCAGGCGAGAGATGAATCCATGTTTGACAGTGTGGTTATGGCTACTGCTTCTTTTCCTTACAAAAGAAGGAAGAAAGAAGGAAAAAGAGCTAGCATATTTGTATATAGCACATACTTAAGACAAATACAAAGAACTTTAACCTTTTGATTATTTTTTTCAGTGTAAACATCTTACATTTAAACCAGTTTTATGGGCTGTTTTTTGTTAATTTAGATTATACTAACTATTATCCTTCATGTGTTTATGAGTCATCCTCAATGAGTATATTGCTTGTGGAATAAGCAGTCTCAACCATATGTTTCGTTTGCATATGCTAGTTTGGATAACTGTTCATTCCATCTCCTTCTCCTCCTCTCTCTTCTTCCCCCATCCCAGTTTGTTTTTTTTTTAGCACTCATCTACATTTCTGAATCCTTGTGATTTTGCTCAGAGTTAGTTCATGGATAAAAGCATTATGTCTTATATATTTAGCAGTAATATCAGATTAAAATAGTAAAATTTCAGTAAACTATGCCAGAGCTGATAGGATGGAAGGCAAGAAATATGTCTGTGTAGATGTAAATCATATAAAGCAGTTTTGGTTGGTTAGTTGGTTTTTTTTTTTTTTTGTCAACACATTATATTCTTCCATGGCTGAATCCAGCCACAGTCAGAAAATATGCCTCTGTTATTTTGTTAACATGATGAATCATTGTGTAGCCAGAAAGTCCTACTTTTATAAATTCATTAATTGGGTGGGGGTTTTTTTTGTTGGTTTCCCCACCCCCGCCACGCCCCCCACTCCCCCAGAGCATTCTTTTATTTATCTTTGTTTCTGTCTGCCACATATATCAACACACAACATGAAGGTATTAAATTGTGGAAAGGGAGGAGGATAGAATATACAAATTCTGGAAATGAGTGCAGGACTGAGGAAAAACATGCGTTGTTGATATATAGTGTACAGATAGCCTAAATTGAAGATGGTTAATTGGCTGAAAGCTGTGTGCTGTAGAGACACTGCTTTACAGTGTCCTAGATATACGTTCCCTTTCAGCTGGCAGTCTGCAGGGGTAACAGCTTCAGAAGAATGCCTGCTCTTGACTATTTCTTTCTTAGTTTTGGCACAAGTGTGGCTTCTGTCAGCAGTCAATATGCCTGGTATTTTCCTCCCACCATCATTATTTCTTGGAAATTCACATTCCTTGCACCAACACGCAGAAACCCACATTCTCCAGCTGTGTTTGAATTCCCTTGTCTTAAGCTCGTATCAGACCCTGGCAGTTAGAGGTCCAAAAACCACACCTGAGCTGGGAAAGATAATCCTCAGAAGACTCAAAGCACACTAAGCATTCATATGACCAGTGATATGAAACTAGGCTGCCTCCTCCTTCTTTGGCAGGCCGTCAAAGTGCCTGGACGTACACAAGGCCATTGGCAGCAGTGAGTTTTGGCACCAGCATTTGAGGGTTCAAGCATTTCAGGGAAAAGTCGGGGATGCAGTTCTAAATCAGACTGTAACACACTCATGAGTAGAGTGAGGGCAGGTATCTGTGTTGTTTCCCTGAACAAGCAAATGTATATAGACCCAGAAACGATGCAATTCTATTATATTCAGTAATTTCTTATTTTATGGGTAGTCCAGTTTACTCCAATAGTTGTCCACATGCAATGGAGCAATGACATTTGTGCTATGGATAGTCAGCTAAGCAGACCTGATGGCAGAACTCAAAACCCCTGATTTTTGGTGCAATTTGCCTCATGCGTTTTAACTACTGTTTCATAAATACTAGTTCATTAATACAATACATCTACAATGTAGATCTGTATGGAAGTGTTGCGCTACAAATATATCATCTGAAAACTAACTAAAGTTGAAATTCTTCCTGGGCAATGAGTTTCCATTTAGCATCACCAGTAAAATGGTACTTTGATTTCTGTGAAATTTATTCTACAAGTGCACTTTTTTTAAAATGAAAGCAACTTGAGAATCTGTATGTATGTCTGTATTTTAGGGGTTCTGAAAACAATGTTTGTCATGTGACTGATAGTTGTCTGCATCCAGATCAAATTCAGTCTATGTATAAAATCTAATCCAAAATTTTGTTCCAAATCTGAGCTGCACCTAAATTTAGCCTTTTAATTTATAATTGATCTTGACTTAAACTTCTTATTGGTACTTTAGGGAGACTTTTTAATTTCCAAGCTATGAGCAGTACTGAAAAAAGATCTGTCTACTTTTCTGTAGAAAGGTAGTTTTCATAAGTATTTTGGTTCAATGAGAAGCAAGAAATAAATGAAGTCAGGTCTTACTGTTATTTTGATTAGAGTTTAATGAGTTCAAGAGGTTCAGATAAAGGCAGATATGTATCTTACTGAATGAATCTTTTCATTATTTTTCTTATTTAATGCTGGTATTTGGATGGAACCCAGTGGCTTTGAACTCCATTGTGCTAATCAATGCACAAATCCGACCTTATCCATTAATTCTCCAATATTCACCCATTATTGCAGCTCAGTATTTCACAATGTTTTCACTGCATTTCACTTTTAAAATGCTGCTAACTAATTTGGCTTTCTTTGTTTAAAATCCTGATAGCAATACGAGTTTGCGCTTATTGTTAGCTAAGGTTAATGTTACGCTTCTTACATAAGACTTCATATCTTTCACAAGACTAGCTCAAACAAATGACTGTGGAATAAAACCACAGCTTTTGCCAGCACAAGCGTAGTTGCAGAAGATCTGTTTGCTCCTTATTCATCCTCCGTCATTAACAGAGCGAACCGAAAAAGGACTGCCCACTGACTGTGGAAAAGTCCCCCCTTAGTAATACAGACAAACTGGGGTGGAAATGTTCATGAAATGTTTTTATTTCTTGTCACAGAAAGTTAACAACTAGAGCCGGAAGGAGATAACCTGTAATTATTCTTAAAGAGTATTTCTTAGATGTTATTTTTCAGATTTTTTCCTTCTGTGCTCCTGAAAGTAGTTTTACTTTCAGATGTCTTCAGACTTTCAGAGTTAAAAAAAAAAAAGACTCTCAGTGAGAATGTTTATAATATAACGAAGTTTTCTATCTTAATTAAGCATGTACATAATAAGTAAAGCAAATATCTGAAAATGGAGTAAAGTTTGATATATTGCACAATACCCATCCTGTCAGTAGAGCATGGTGACTAGTTACTCACTTGTTTCTTCAGCTGATGGGAATGTGTTCTTAGCAGCATTAGAAGCATATTTAGCACTTTGTAATAAAAGTTGAGAGATGACAAAGTGGAAGAGACATTTAAAAATATGCTTGAGCTATGAAAGTACAAACAGTGTCCAATGAAAATGCATGAGATTCTACAGTACAGTGTTTGAAATAGCTTTCTGACTGGAGGCTAACTTTTACTATGGAGTGAATAATGCAACAGGAATTGGTCCTGCTTGATGTCATTACAAGAACCACAACTGTAGGGGAATAGACAGGGATCGGCGACCGGAAGATCACGGGCTGTGACGGAAAGATAGACTCCTCCCCATAGGAGTGGCAGGAACAGGAAGGGCAAGAGCTATATAAGCGTGTGACGCAGCTAAATAGACGGACATTTTGCATCCATCATATTGATGTCTGTGCATCACTGTCCCCAGGGTGGGTAGAGCCCTGTGTCCCGGAGGTATGCGGCCCAAGATAAGTTCTCACATAGAAGCGTACAGCAACACACAACAAATGGTTATTGGTAAATGATAAATGATAAATTATGATAAATGGTAAATGATAAATAAACTTGAAGAAAACAAGTCAAATTATTTTTATAGGCATATGAGTGCCTTACAGTTGAGGGGTAAAAATTACCCTCTTCAAGCATTTGATGTCTTTGTTCGAGCTTTAACCAGTAAATATTTGCAAAGTTCTGAGAAGCTTTGCTTTTAAAAGAAGAATGTAAAAATAATCGCCAGCAGACTATGATGTGCTATGAGGAAGGGTCTCCCAGGGGGGTACAGAATATCTGCAAGGATTTACACCTTTACTGAGAACAGAAGAAAGTATAATTTCAACCTTCAGGTTGCGCATAGATTAAGTCTTCATTACAGAATTCAACATAGCTAGAGGCTAAGGAAAGTTCAGCTTGATCTTTTGTGACATCAGACAAAATAGGATCATGTTCCTGATGCCTGGTGGCGGCAGCAGCAGCAGCTTTCAGCTAGTGCGAGAACAGAAATAAAGAAGAAAATTAGGGTTTAACACTACATTTGCATGCAGTTAACCATTTGCTTTTACCACACTGTAGTGACCTCACAGTCCTTCACTGTCTCTGTCATTCTTGCCAACTGTAGAAGAGAATTAAGGATATAATTTTCTTTCCTGTGTTTAATTCAGGAGGGATGATGAAAGCTCCCCACCGATCTAACTTCTTTGGTTTATTCCCTCCATCACAACCTCCCCAGGTCGTGCTTCCTGTTAAAGAAAAAGAAATACAGAGCTTAAAGTACCGTTACCCTGTCCCTTTCACTTAACTGCTTTGAGGGTTATACCCTGTTAGCATGTTAATTGAATGATAGAAAATGTGCAAATGGTTCCTCTTTTAATTTTATTAGACACTTCCTACCTCCTTTCTTTGAGTATCTATAAAGAAATTCATGATGGCTTGCTTTCTTATTGAGAAAAAAAAGAAAACAAAAAGGAAAAAAAAAAGAAAAAGCCATTGGATATCCTAGGCTGCCTTCATTATCTTGTATATAACATATTTGTCTTTGCATCCTTTGATTAAAACATAGTAGTATTTCTCTGAAGGGAGGAACTTTGCAGTTGCAATTACAGATAATAGGGTTGTTTTCTAAACCCCAGTGTGGTGTGAACATCAAAGTAGTGTGGATTATAATAATCCAAACAAATAACCTTCTGTAAACTCATAAGAAAGAAGAAGCTGGATGTTTTCATTAAGAGAGAGGCAATTCATTTAACAGTCAGTTGTTGCCTGTTTCTGTGTGGGGAAAAGTCTGTTAATTTGCATAAGAAAATAACCACCAAAGAAATGTAAATTATTGAACTAGGATCTCATTAGCAAAACCTCTCTAGCTACCTGAAGGACCTACCTCTGCTGGCAGTAGATCGAGTTTCAAGTACCTTCTTACCTTTTAGAAACCAATTATCTTCAGGCATTTCTATCAGTTAAGGCGAGGGGGGTGGGGGGTGGTGGTGGGGTGGAAGGGAACACGGCAATGTTGTTGGCAACAGATCTTATAATTTAACAAAAAGATTCTCCAAAATAAGCACCTGAATGGCTTGTCTTTTTAATTTTTTTTTCTTTTATATTTCTTGAAAATCTATCCTTTAAGTAACTACCTGTAAAACGTACATGTTTTTTACTCTGGTAAGGGAAGAGTATATAGTTTTCTGGGGGAAAAAAAATGTAACAAATTCCAATCAAAATGTCCAATTCAGAAGGGGAGGTAGATGATGTTGGAAGTTTTTCAGTCACTAACAGAGCAAAAATGTCTAGGTAGGGGAAAAAAATGGTTCCTAAGTTAAGTGGGTGAAGAGGAAGTGATTGTTCCACAGTGATGCTGGTGACAGACACGGTACCTTAACTCCCACAATGTATAAAATACAATCAAAATATCTTGAAGTACACTGATTTAGTTCTGCTGGAGTCAATAGATATTTGCCTGCCCATGTCAAATGAGAATATGGTTTACAATATTCTCTCTCAACCCAGTACGTATAGTCTATAGGTATTTTACACATGTACAGTTTCTAGGAGACGGATCATTCAGTGCATAAACACAGTAACATTTCAACTCTGGAGTCCTGAGCTTAACCGGGGCTGGTCAGGTTACAAGCGGCAGGAGTTTGATAAACTCTGCTTGCCTGTTAATGAAGGTTTTCAGTTTACAAGACAGTAATATATTTCTGAATTCTTTCTCAAGCAAGTGTTTTATAGGGGCTTGGAAGACAGGCTGGAAATATGGCACATGCAATTAGGGAAAGACGTCAGGCATTCAGGTAAAAGTGTGCTGCTGGATTAGTAAGTACTTCTGGGGTCATGGACTAGAGCATGGTTTTGAGGCCATAGGCAAGGATTTGCCTGTCTGAGCATGAGCAGGCAGGAAAAAGAATAGGAGGAGCCTTACCTTAAGTGCAGCATATTAATGATAAGAGTATGCAAATTTCAAAAAAAGACTGTACTAAGCAAAGTGAATATCATTTTCTCCTGCACCAAGATAAATTTCTCCTGAAACCTTTACATGAGTTTATGGTTGAAGTCCCTCATCCAATTTTGCCTGCAGCTGGCCTGGCTGAAGACATCGTCCTCCTCTCCACCGCCTCTTGCCATTTCTTCATCATGTGCAGTTTCCCAGGCAGCTCTGATGACTGTGATGTTCATGTTACTGGCTCCTGCCTCAGTGCAATCAAGATGAGCTTAGTTAGAAACCCCACTCTGTATTTCAAATGATGAGAGAACCCAGACTGCTTATACAGAATGAGTAAGCAAAGTGAGTTGTATTTATGTAATTATGTGAGTGGACACGTTGCCAGAGGGTGAACTAGCACTGCACTGACACTGCATCATTTGTTCTGCCATAACTCTACATATTTAGGTTTTTCTCTATTATACCCTTTCACTGGTGGCAAGGTGCAGAAAGACAGGCAGGCAGATAGGTACCAAATCAAAATAACCAATATAATTCCTCTTCACACCCTTGCTTACCCTGTGGTAAATCGTTCATTTGATAATGATAATTTTCTAGACCAGTATTACTAAAGTATTATCAAGCACATGTAAATTAACCTCTCATTAAGCAAGACATCTTGTGGCAGACAAGTGCCTGCAAGTAGATACAAAGATGCAGAGCCAGTGAAGATGTCTGTGGGGCAACAAGTCTCTGTAATCATAATCATAGTGTTTGTTCCAAATAAACAGTATTGTAAACGTAATAAACTAGAGCCTTTACTACAAATTTACTATGAAATTCCTAGGGGGAAAGTATGATTTCTCTGTCATGCTCTGTAAAGATCATTCAGTGTCCAGTTCAATTCTGTCTGAATTGACAGGCTATTTCCCCACAAGCCAGAATTTTTGGGAGGTTTTTCTTTTCCTTCCTCATTTCCCTTTTTCACACAACATTCAGCCCTCTGTTCCCAAAAGACATATCAGTCATCCCTTTGACCCCAGTTACATGCAACTGTTGGAATATTTCATTGTCTTTAACTGCAGAATCATGACATGGAGGTCACTGAGCAGAAACAATATCAGAGCATTGTGCCGAAGAAGAAAATACTTGGAAGATACCAAAGTGAGATTGGGTATTTTAGTGTTGGCTCAGCTCCATATGCAGTTCCCCATTCATCAGTGAAATTTTAATCTGCTGTAAAATTATAAATGAGTCTTGAGAAGATAAAGAGCTATTTTTAGAATTTTATCTCTTCTGAAAGAAAGATCAGTACATAACAGGTCAAAAACATTGTAAGAGAGACTGGGCATAAAATGGAACATTGGTCAAAGGCCAAAATAATATTTGAAAGCAAAATATTGCTATTATTTAGAGGCACTTGTGTTAAATATGGTGAAATTGAACTGTTTATAGAAGATGCTGGATTCTCTCCAAACAGACTCTGGCTGCACCAGTTCAGTGTTATGTTTTTCAGAGACAAGGGATTTTTTTTATAGCAGCCATAAACAAGAAAAGGGGCGCATAAAGGAAAGTGTACTTCTAGTCACTACCCAGATTGCAGAGCGGTTAAATGGCTGGGGGTGAGGTTTGGAAGGGTGGCAGAAGGGCATGAAAAACTAAACAACCCACCGTCCACACACACCACTCAGCATCTTTCCACACGCCGTCCACACATTCCTGTTTTGTGCTACAGCAGCACAGAGGGTTTGGGGTGAAAACATGGGATGGCAAGCTGTCTTTTAAGGAAGTCCAGGCATCTGTATGCTCTGGGTGGTGGGGGGAGGCATATTTCAAAAATGTCACTGCTGCCCACATGCAACTTTCAAAGTTCCTCCAATACGGTGCTCCAGCTCTCCGGTACAATTCATGCTGCAGGGGTAGGGGGTGTTAATATTCTGCCAGTTTAGCTCTTTGATCCAGCTCACAGCCAGCTCAGCCGAATGCCAGACCTGTGCAAGAAAGGGCAGTGGGAGGAAGCCGGCCCTCCCTTCCGCAGTAGCTGGCAAGGGCTAACGCAGCTATGTTGCTCATTCTCACCCTAAGATTCTCCACCAAGCACTGAATCCCTCTTATCTCATAAGTGAATCTTCAGAGGTTTCATGACTTGACTCAACGTATCGCCCATGGCTAAATCAGAAATCAACACCTGTTCCTTTTAACAGGTTTTACTGCTGATTTCAAAATCCATGCAAGCTTTTCATGTTCTGAGTTGATCTTTCATTTTCAGTACATTATCATTCCCCTCTTTCTGCCCCTTTGATTTTAAGCTTCATATGATCTAAAAGACTTCAGTAAGTTAGTTTAGCAAGTCAATACCTTGCTATTACTCTTAATTTACTTTAAATTTCTTCCTGTTCCTCCTTGTAAGTCTAGTAGGGAGGGGAAAAAAAGTAGCTTTAACTTGTGGCCTTAAATACTTCCCAGCTGAAAAAATACAGTTAACCAGCATGAGGCTAATGGGCTGATGTACAAACTGACGATCCACACCAGTTCCCCTGCAGCCAAATAACATCCTCTGGCCTGTATACACAGCAGCTGATTTTATCCTGGATGTTCTACTTATTCTTTTTCCTGCATTTCCGATCTTTCAGTACAGAGCTCTAAAGTTAATTCAGACTCTCTTAGCTCATTAACTGAATGATGCAGTACCAGGCTCCCTGGCTTGTAGAATTCTGCTTTTTTATTTCTCTGCAGCTGATAGTCAGCTACTCATTATTTACCTTGCCCTTTTCTTAATGATGTGCCTCTCTCTGAACATCATTCAAAACAGACAATATAACGATTTAAACTACTTCTGTAGGTTGAGTAGCTTGTTCATTTTTTTGTTGTTGTTGTTCTTATCTAAATAGCCCTTTTTAACACAATCTGTTTGAAATTCTATCTTTTGAAAGATCTTTAACTCAGAAAAGCTGCTTAAAAATGAATGTTTAATAGCTAGTATTATTTGTGCATTACCAGTAATATGACACTGGCTAAGTTTTCCTTTGGTATTGTTTTCCTCTTATATTTTTGACTTTTTTTTTTTTTTCCATTTTCATCTTGGTTTTGGTATTTGGGGAATTTGGATAAGAAAAAATAAATTTAAGAAATACAGGAATGCTGGAGTTTTTTTACTTGCTTTCCTGACCGATAAAGAGTTATTACGTCTTTAGATACTGGAAAAAGTGTCACGATGCAAAAGAATGCTTGAGAATTAACACAGATTTCAAATCTATGGGAAATTAATGTCTAGAGAGTCGGGGTTTTCTCCATCTCTACAACTTACAGTTTTGAACAACTCGTAAGATCTGTCTGTAAATGAAGTCCATAAGAGTAAAGTTAGATGTTCATAATTTGCAACTAAAATAAAGCAAGAGAAGAAAGAGCATGTTCTTTAAAGCACAAATGGCCCAACTCTGCTCTCAAATGTCTTAAAATTAGAAATAACTTCACCGGAATCAATGTCATTTAACTGATGCAAAAGCAAGAGGAAAAATAATTTCCTGGAGATTCTTTGGACCAATACAGGGTAAAAATGACATAGCTATTTTAAAAGATATAATTTAATTACGGTGAACAAAAATCTTTCCCTGTATTTTTTAAAGTAGTGTTTAGATGGCAGTGAATTGCAAGTGGAGGCCCACAAAACCCTCTTGAATCTGTGGGGCAGTTCTAAAAAGTCTCTGAAATGTAACTCAGAAAAGCAAACGTGTTTCAGCAGCCTAAATTCATAAGGTTGTCGGCACATCTGAAAGGGTTGAAAATCATCACAAAGTGTTAGCAATGCTATTTCCCACTTCTACCTATCAACAAGAGAAAATTTCCAGCCTCCCCCTTAGCTGAACTGCTCGATTTCAAATCAGAGCTATGTACTGAATCTTAATCAACTTGAGAAGTGGAAGACTTAAGAGGAAGTCATTTGAACTCAGAGCTGAGTCTCCTAGGGTTTTTCAAGGCTTTTTTTTTTTTATGGTGATGCCCTAGCTGTCAGAGTTTAAATGCTCTAGAGGCTCAATAGCTGTGATATTTATTAACCAAGTGGTTATGATCAGAACTTTGTCACTCAAATTTGCTTGGTATCAGCTGACATATGGTATCATGTTTGAAATACCACTCAGTAAATCACTGATAATGTCAATGTAATTGCTGAAAGCTAACACAGGGTATAATTCTTTTCCCATTGAAGTTGATGGCAAGAGTCCTATTGATGTTAGTGGTGCAGGACTGAATCTGCTAACCAGAAAAGTCTTTTCTTTTTCCTAATTGCACTGAAAGAACCAATAATTTTCTAAAAAACCAGTCTTTAAATAAGCTTACATTCATAGATGGTAGCATGTTAAAAATTTCACTATTGAATTTTTGGTAGATAATGCGGCTGTGACTATTTCAATATGTTTTATTTGTGAGTCAGATGCTAATATATTCATAAGTAGATGAATATATGAATGTAAGAGCTCTGCATATATCTCTGTTCCATCTGTTATTTCTTTTTGCCCTAAATTTAAATACTCTGTGTTCAGTGCTAGCATTGTTACTAGCATTTTGTCAAAGTTTGCCATATATTAATTAGATGGTATCCATGGAATAGTTTTATTCTGCCTTTTGGGGTTTAATTTTTAACTGGTCGTTTTCTCATAAAAATGCTAAATTGCCAAAAACAAAACTTTCCTGTAAAAACAATCCTCCCGCCCCCGCCAGCAAATTTCAATGACAAAGATTTCTCATGTTCTGGGCAGATTGGTGGAGAGGCACTGCCACAGCTGAGATATGAGAGATTCAGAGTCAGCTCTCCGTTCCATACAATTTGGAACAGAGTCTCAGATCTGGGCCTCCCACGTCTGGGAGGTGCCGGCATGCAGACTCAGGCTGTCTCTGGCCGAACACATGTGACGAGTCTGTTTGTTGGGCGATCAGCTATCCTGCAGATTTATTTCGCTGTCTGATATGTGGTTGCCTAGAATGCTTAGAAGGTTTAAGTCTGTTCCAATGCTGGGCAAAATTTGAAATCCTAGGAGAGTTTAATGACGTAATAACAGCCTCTATAATTATGAGGCATTTACGGACCCTGACCAAAACCAACCACTGTAAGCAGGGGTTATCTGAATGTTGAAGGTTTCTGCATTTATGCTTCAGAACTACCATTTTCACTACTGCTCAGCGTATTTGGATCTCTTAATAAAATGTTGATATTCTAACTCATTTAAAATTGAATTTTACAAACTCTGATTCATTGGGAAATTCCCTGCATTTACCAGCTAGTCATTTGAAAATTTCAAATGCTTTGGTGCATCTCAAGACCTTCATAAGGTTGATGTTTGTCTGTTACACTCAGTCCAGAATATGTACTGACATTTTTGACAAGTATGAAAACAAATTTCCTTTGGTAAAGATTTTATAGGCTACAAAGACGGTGCACAGATGAAGGATAGGGAAAGTGGAGGAGTAACCGGCAAAATAACAGTACGGTTTGATTACATCAAACATCTTGTCTTGTTTTGTCTATTCCGTGGGGTTTTTTTCTTTATTTTTTTTTCCTCCTAAATGTCTATCTGATCATCTCTTCTACTTTTTTACTCAAATGAATGTGGGAAATATTTTTTGCCTTTTAAGAAAGGTGACTGCTATGGGAGGGAAGTCTCACAGTGAGAGTAATGTCCATTGAAAAAGCAAGAACTTTTCCTTTATACTACCATTGCAGTCGAAGGCTAGTGCAAACAGCTCTGCAGATAAACCACAGATATCATTCTGAGTTTTATTTTTCTCTTTCTCTGAAGGCTATCCAGATAACGTGTATGTGGACTTGTACACAACATGGTTATTACTATATTTGCCTGCTGCTTTTGAACTTCTGTGTGGCATTTGACTCTTTTGACCATTGGCTATAATTGAACTCTTTTTCTTACTCTGTAAAATTTATTGCTTTGTTCTCTGGTGTCTTCAGTGTCATCTGGTATCCCTCAGGGACATATTCTGGGATCTATACTATTTCTTTCTTATATGTATGTTGTTTGGAATTACTTGTGTTCACAGTCCAAACTGTCAGACAAATAGCTCTTGGCTGTATTTATCACTCCTTGAAGACCTTGTAATAGCATCTACAGTGCTGCTTGATTGTTCTTCCATTATCAAGGTTTAGATGGTGCTAATTTTCTTAAGTGTAATGCTGAAAGGATGGTATGTAAGTGGAATAATTTCAGCTGGAAGTGGAGCCTCTTAAGGGTCTTTTATCTTCCTTGGGTTTTAGCTTTTTCTCATTCCAGGCTTTGCAGTCTTATCGTCAAGACTGTGTCTCAACTTTGGCTGAGATTCTAGGCCATTTTGAACCGCCAATGTCATCTAGGAGAAACGGACACCTGGCTTAAATTTCTAGCTGGATATTCTTCTCATGCAGTGACAGAAAATGGAAATTGCTTACTCAGGGTCATTCACTTCTGCACCCCCAGACTTTTTCCCTAGCGAAAGAGTCCAGGATCCCAAGATCTGACACTTCTAGATGGTATCCTCAGGGAAAGAAAGTATGTGTGATGTGTCCTCAGAACCCTTCCTTTAGCTAAATGCTAGCTAAACCAGAAAACTTTGAAGGTATTAAGGCTTCCACGTCATCTACTCAAACATCCTTGGGATAACAGGAGGCCCCTTTTCTTCAGGTCGTGACTGGTAGGTAAGCTACATTTAGCTTTACTCACAGGCAGTGGTTGAAATGGGCAGCTGGGTTGTGCTTGAGGCAGTTCCTCAGGATCTGAGGGGGGGGAGGTGAAGCCTCCATATCACAGCAGGTTCACCACCTGTGTTTGGGGAACATCTTGGTACACACGGTGACTATTTACGCTCTTCCTGCCATCTCTCTACCTGAACTCTAAACTTCTTCAGCATGGCCTTTTTGCCCTGAAACCAGTGGCTGCCAGATAATTCAGATCAACAGAGTGCTGCCAGTCTTCAACACTTCACAGAAATCGGTGTGTACTCTTCTCAGCAAACTTTGATTTACCAGTGCTGTGCATTTATTATTTAACAAAGTTCTGCAGGTTAAACTACATGTCCGGCAAAAGAGCTGTAAGAGAAAAGATGGTGGCAGGCTTCTTTGTTTCTCCCCTTACATGTGTACATACAGACACTCGTGCATATAGATAAGCAGTTGATCACTCTTCTGCTGAAAGAAAGAGGCATGGATTTTCTTCAGCTTTGCAGCAAAAATGGGTTAACACTCCATTTTCAGACAAGCTTTCCTCTTTTCATCATGAAACTAAGAATAAGTGGTGAATCCTTGCTTTAAATGTGGCTGTGGGCACTTTTGTTGCCTTGGTACGGAATTCCTTCCTTCTAAGGAATCAGAATAAAAAGTCTGGGTTTTTTGTGGTTTGTTTTTTGGTTGGTTTGAGGTTTTTTTTCTGTTTGTTTTTTCAAGAATCTTCAGTTGTTTTTTAAGAATCTTAATTTTTTTTTTTTTTAAGGAAAATTTAAAGGTTTTTATGTTCTGTTTTCAGAAAGTTTTGGGCTTGTATTTTTGGCTGTATGGGCTTCCTTTCTTAAAAATAGAATTTTATATATTTGTATAGGGTTATTAAATGAATTACAGCTGATAGGAAAGTCCAAATTTTGCCGAACAATTAGACTCAATTGTGTCTGGTTAACAGTTCAAATATCTGGAAAAATATTGCCAAATAACTCACACCGATTAAATAAAAATTTGCTTTTAACTCACATCTGAATGTACACAGTGGTAATGGGTACAGGACAAAACAAAAAGTAAAAAGGAAGACTTCTTCCTGTCCTATGTGCTACAGCCAATAAAGGTGATGTATAAAGGTCACTATTTTTAATTACCTCTAAAAAGATGAAATTGTGGAATGTGCAAAGAAATAGCCAGCCTTAGTGAACACTGGTCTTGGAGTAGAGAGAGCTTCTTTCTATTCCTGGGTTGCTAACTTCTTTTATGTTACTTCTTTACGCCTCTGGGTTTCCTTGTTTTCTCTGTTTATTTAGAGCATATAAGATTCACAGCAGAGACCTGTTCACTTTTACTGTGTGCAGTTATCCACACCTTACAAAAATGCAAATAAATAACTCACCTAGTGCTTTGTGTTACTCTTCCATGGTAAGCTTTTTTCTTTTTTGGAACAGAGGGATAGTCATCTTTGCCTGTGCTTTTAAAAGTCCTGCTGCAATATGGTTCTGCTTCACGACAAAGACTTCCAGTCGATACATAAGTGCAAATAATAATAATTCTTTTTCTGTTTCTATGGTTTCTGAACATAACTAAATTCACAGAAAATAAGTGGTCAGCCTGAGATCACTTTCATTCTGTAATGCTAGGAGAATGTTTATGTTAGGCACTTTCATTGTATGTGTGCGTGCTCATGCATGTATATGTACAGAGCATAACATAACGATAGAAGAATGAAGTTTAAGATACAGGGCTGCAGAACTATTTTTTAGAAATAAAACTATCTTAAAACCTGTGTTTACTTCTATTTTAGAAGGGAAAGAAAAATATTATAAAAGGAAAGCTACAAATGGCTGAAAACCAGCCAGATGGAGTGGGAAAAAAAGAGTTGAAGGCCGTAGGACACAGACTGTGTTCTGAGCCAAAAGCATTACAGAGGATAAAACAAAAGGTAGGCAAAAATCAGGCCCAGACAGTCAAAGGGAAGATATCGGAGACGAGATGGCAGGAGGAGACAGCCACTGAGGTAAGATTTTAATGCAGTTCCAGAGGAGACATTTTCCAGATCCTGTGTCTTCAGTCTGTGGAAGGGCCTGAAGGAACAGGAGGACGATCACATAAAAAAACGCAACAGCACTGGACTGTCACCAAATAAACATGTTGTTTTCATTCAATTCCACATTTTTCCTGACCTTTTACACAGCAAAATAAACTTTCAGATTTTACCTCAGTAAATCCTGCCTAAGATATTTTTGCCTAAAGATTAAGATCAAGCAGAGGGTAAGGTAGAAGGCTGGGGGTGGAAAGGAAGATGACCTGAGAAGCTATGAAGCACGTGCTGCAGTCCAAACATTAGCTGCAGCGCCAGGTGAGGTCACCTTGAAAAAGGAATATAGCACAGATTGGCCATGACAGAGGCTGGGGACACTTTTTGATGAAGGGCTGGTAACAACTTCCTGTGGTTTCAAATATACTGGGCATCACGCGCAAGAGAGAGCAGCATGCATTTAGCCTTCGAGAGCCCCCTCTCCACCTCCTACAAATCCACGGTATTTTCTGGGCCTCGTGAATCTGCAGCTACTCCCGGTCTCTGCTGCCCTCTGCTGCGCAGTCCCTCCGCCGCAGAGCTTGCCTTTGCCTCTGCAGTTGGGTGCGCCTTATACAGTACTACATTTGCTTCGTATGCTGTGATATAGGAAGCATTTAGAGATGCATGAACTGTTTAGGATAGTGGTTAACATGAAGCTGGCATACAGCTTTTCAGGGTAGTTGCTGGACTGTTAACTTGCCTTTTCCATTATAGCAGCCTAGTTATAGATGGTGAACGAGTGAAGATTGTTTACGCTAAAAGGAAAAATTCTCAGAAATATTTTATTAAATTAATTACTTTGTTATTCATAGGATAAAAGGTAGGTGATGTATTTTGTTTATTCTGATGCTTAACTGCTTTGAAAGCGATGGAAAACACTAAAGCATCAAGCGGCTCAAGCTGTTAGCACAGAACAACTCTTTATTATACTTTTACGAGCATTTTGTCTAATCAAACACTAATGGATCTTTCTGTAAAAACACTTTTCTATATCTTGCAGTTAATCTGGTTATTACCCGTGTTGCTAAGTTTTACCTGTCTTTGTTGTTCAAATATTTAGGGGTTGCTATTGTGTTCTACTGCCTTTGGCCAAGCTTAGACATACTTTCCTCTGTTGGTTTTTTTTTTATTTTAAATAATTCCTTGCATGTTCTTAACTGTTTTTAATGCTTCTTTTAGAGAATGCTGCATGTATCAGTGATGAGGCACCCAGAGCTGAACACAGCACTCTGCAGTGACAAGAACAGTGTGATTACTTTCCCTTCCCATTGAAGGCTGCCTTTCTCTGTGAAACCAATCTTTACTCACCTTCTTTGACTATTTATTGCCTACAGTTTCTTATAATGTTTTAATTCAGTTGAGACAATGAGCATTCCCCCTTCCAATCATTACTTAAAATGACCATAGTGCTGAATGCCTTCAGAGTGTTGAGTGACTTCTCACAAGCCAAGTCATTGCCATCTAGCATTGCTTTTTATATGTCAGTTAGCCAGTGTCCATTAAACCAGGCTATTCCTATCTAGAATAAAATAAACTGATTCTTCCTTGTATACTGCAAGAGGTAAAGCCTGAAGTACTGTACCACTTTACTTGCATTCTCTTCAACAATTCATTCTGGAACACTAGAAAACAAGCAATCCAGTTCATTTTGCAAAACGCATATTCTTTCTAGACCTGTAGACCTTATTGCTCCTGTGCCATGGTCTTTTATTGATATATGAGTCAGCTAAAACTAATTGAAATAAATTAACTCAGGAACAATTGGAGTGTGTTTATGTGCTCCTGCTGCTGCTTTTCAAAAATTATTATTTTTCTTTTTTCTTTTTTTTCCCCCAGAGATATCAAAAGAGTAACTTTTCACTCTACACAGTTTACTCATGCCCCCTCAAAAATCTTTGGTGGGATTCTCTCAGATCTTTTGTTTTTAAAAAGCAGAGATCTCTAATGCAAGCTAAACCTTGCTGCTTTATCCCAGCTAGGTACTGTCCCTCAGAGCTTGGCTCCTCGAGGTCCTGAGCCTTCTGGAGACTCTCTGGAGATGGACTTAATTGTGCCTCAGATGGGACTGCTCTCCTGAGCTGAAGTTAAGTATTTTCTTAAGCTCTTTTGTAGAGCCTGGATATCACAAGGGCAGTAAATGAAAAGTGCTTAAAACTGCAGTTCCCTTGGGTTTGCAAGGTGTTTCAGTGTCTCCTCTGAAGTAGTGCACACTCTTTACTCCCACTCGTTTCAGCTCTCACTGCTCACTTTGAATTCAATAAGATAGCATATGTGCATAAGATGAACAGTATTTAGTCCTCAGAATATTCCAGTTCTTCACTGGACAGCAGGTTGCTTCAAGTAGTTTTTAGCTCCCTTTTTGTTGCTGTTTTTTTATAATTTTTCAGAACGAGGGGGCTGGCTCATGTTTCAGATGTGATCATTTTGTGTGGGCTGAGCAGCAGACGTGGATAGATGATGCAATGGGGTTGCTAGAAGGTGGCTGTTTGTTCAGGCTGTGCTGCCGTTTGCGGGGCCGAGCAAAAGAATCAGATTCTGGAGTTCTGTGCAGCTTTCTAAATCAGCTCTCCAGCACTGAAAATCTCAGCCAAAGTCCTTTAGCGGTGTTTATTTTTTGCATGTATTTAGTTAACAGAAAAGGAGCCTTTCAGTGCAGATAAAACGGCCCATTCTTTCAAAACCCAATGCTTTTTGTTATATTTATTCATTTATCAATGCTGTGAAAGTTTCATGTGCTCCAGCCATTGATTTCAGGAGCCAATGCTATTTTTCCTGTTTATTATAATTTATTGTCTCATTGTTGCTGGTAGTTTGCACTTAGTTGAGTTTCCCACACAATATACAGGAAACATCTCTCTAGCATCAGGCTTCCTCAGATTGATTCCCACAGGGGCCGGGAGGGACAAACCACTCCCGGGTGCTTTGTGATGTGGCTGTGGAGAGTCATGTTAAATCCACCATTTGGAGACTTCCTTCCTTGCACCTACGGTAGCACACACGGTAGCCAAATCATGTCTGCTCTTGCTACACGCTCTCCCACATAGCCTTTGGGAAAACTACCTGCGTGTGTGCTTTCACAATTTATCATTTTCTTTTCATGTGCTTAGCATGTTTATTACCGGTCTCCGGTGAGAATGTTCATCTCCAAGGGCATCTATTTGTATTAGAGCAAAGCTAATGAAATTATTCAGTTATGGTATTTCATTTCAATTTACCTTTCCTCACCGTTGATTAACTGATGACTTGCAAATGTTGACTGAGGTATTAAGTTGTCTAGGTGGAGGTGCTGTGGATAGTAAAGAGGGCCAGTATACATACATTCCTTTGAAAACACTCCTTAAATAACACCCGCAAAAGTCTCCTGGGAAAGCTGGGAAATTAAATGAACATTGTCTGTGTCTCCCTCATGAGCAATACTTCCCTATTAACAAACAATAAGTTCAAGGGTTTAGAACAGAGACAACTTTATTGGGAGCAGTGGAGGGAAAGGTGAATATGGAATTAACTTTGCAAAGTCAGTGATTCATAAATCAATTCTATTAAATTATGTCATCACCCTTTCCTGCTCCCTTCCCCCATCACTCCCTTCTCCTGTGGCTCCCCCTCCGCACCACCTCCTCACCCTCCCGGATGTGCTGCACAATAGCTGTGAGCCTACCTCCTCCCTTGGTCCCGGTGGTTAGTCACCGCTCTACCTCAGAACACATTGCTCATGTTTTGGGTTGTTTTTTTTTTTGTTTTGTTTTGTTTTGGGTTTGTTTTTGGTTTTGTTGGTTTTTTTTAAGTCAGGGCACACTGAGTCAGATTTTGGCTGGTTCCGGTTCTTGACCTTACAAAGTCACATTGTGTGTGAGGGCTCTGCCATTTCCAAAGCATGCTGATTCCAGCTCAGATGCTGGGAAAGCTGCTGCGGGTAGCCCTGGCTCGCGTACCCTCAGCTCTGCCTTACACACTGCAGTTGCCCTGGTGCTTTCTTTGTTTTTTTTTTTTTCCTCAGGTTTTGGCAAGGAGTACTGCAATCGTTGCACAAACTGGCATATAAGAAATTGTATTTAAACACAAGAACACAGTTTTTTATCATGAGGGTGGTCAAACACTGGAACAGGTTGCCCAGAGAGATTGTGAAGCCTCCATCCACGGAGATATTAAAAGTCTGACTGGAAATGGCCCTGAGCAACTCTGAGCAGGTGGGCTGAACTACACAGTCTCCGGAGGTTGCTTCTCACCTCTGTGATTCTGTAAAAAGTATGGCGTTTTCTGTTGCCAGCCAAGATACAGCAATAGCTGTTCCAGAGCAACAAATGCATTTTCATATGAACCAAATAAGTATTAAAAAATCAGTAGCTGGTTCCTTTTAAAAGTGATTGACAGACGAATATATCTGGTAATATTCTGAGACCTTAAATGCTTATGTGGGTAGCACAAACTTTGGCAAAGTTCATGGTCAAATGCTATAAATTAAGTGGTTAAACTAGTGTTCATGCCAGACTCAGGACTGCTCAATACAAATTCTTTCTAAATGAAAGTTAACTGATTTTTTTGATTTGCTAATAATTCCCTGCTGCCAAAACCCAACAGAGCACAGCTTTCCATTTTCCCATTTCTGCTCCTATAGAAGTCAGACTATTGTGTTGTCAAATATATGACTCCCATGACAAGGAGACCATAATACCTAGGTCTCCCTCAGTAAAAAGCCAGGTTTTTAGTTAACTCCTGGTCAGCCTGAAGATGACATTCATAGAATCATAGAACGATTTGGAAGGGACATTAAAGATCACCTAGTTCCAACCTCCCTGCCATGGTCAGGGACATTGTTTTCAAAGTTCTCACTTCAAAGCACAGCGAGGACGTAACGTCTGGCTTCAGGCTGCCTCATGTGCCAAAATTAATTTTAACTGACCATACCAGAGAAAGAAATTTAATAGGCCATTTTTTAATATATATATATTTGCTTGTTGATTGGCATACCTTTGATTGTGTGTTTTAAAATAAAACAAACCCAGCTAATTCTGTCTGTCTAGCAAACTTTAGGAGTGGTTGCATTTCTTTTCTGTCAGGAAATTTATTGAAAATGTATATCATGGGAAGATTACCATCTCAAGAAATAGAGAGCTGGACGATTTGTTGGGTTTTTTTTTGCTTTTTTGCTTTCCCAGGACCTCCTGCAGATTTATAAATATATTGACCAAGGTGCTCCATCATTGCTTTCTGTCTTGGCATTGAGTTTGCTCTTTCTATCCACTGGCAATTACTTCCTGCTCAGAGGTGCTGCTAAGCATCTCTAAGAAACCCACTTCTTTTTCTGACTGCCTTCCTGCTCGTTCTTCTGCTGATCTCTGTCACTCTGTTTCTTTTCTTTCCTTCTACCCTCTCTTTTAACTTTACAATATCTCTTGTCCTAGTGAGCTTAGAAAGATGATAACATGTAAAGTGACTATTTTCCTCTGACTCTGCTTCCTTCCTTGTCTTTTGTTTTGGTTCAAAATTTGTATATTTGGATCATTCTCCTTTTCAGGCAGAAGTTTCTATGATTACCGGATTGTGTTTAACATTATGGGATCTCCCACAAGGTTATTAGCTATTACTAATCATAAGGGTAATGACTAGAAAGGCATTGCTAGAAATCTTCTTCATGTCCTGAAAATGTATAGAGAATTTAGAATATCTGGAATCCAAAACACTCCTTTGCACACTTCTTTTTTTTCTGTAAGTTCTGTTAAGTTCACAAAATGCTTTTCTTTACTTTACAGGGCTGAGGTGACCGGATGAAATTTCTCAGATGCCTGAGGCAACAGACTGAGTTGTCTGGAATGATAATGATTATTCAAATGATAATTATCCAAATGACCCAGATTTCTTCCTTGCTGTATCCTGACAAATTGCTAGGCAGTGACATCTCTGCTGTCTGTGGTTTTGTGAGCAGGCATGTTTGGATACCCACATAGGTAAGCTGTATAGATCAGCAATGTCAATAAGGCACATCAGGAGTTAGGTGTCTAAACTACAGTGTCTCTAGTGTAGTTTTCAAGATTATTAGTTACTGTACCTGCATCGTTTTTTTCCTTTCTATTGTACTTCATTTTTGTTACAAGTTCATCTTTGTATTGTCCGAATTCAGAAATGCAGTCTATTCGCAACCAGCTGTTACCAATTTACCTGAATTAGTTTTATTTTGTCTAAGTGTTTGTCCTGAACCATGTACAGACCAGGATCACAATGATAGTTTGTTTAGGTTATAGAGTTTTCAGTTGCAGGTTTATAGTTTAGGTGAGATAAAATATGATTTAGGCAGGAAAGTTCCCCCAGTGGCATCCCCTGCCTCCCTGATCTCCCTGATTATGTTATAGGAAGCTTTACATCTAGGTTGCATTTTATGGTGACTTCTGCTAAACAGAATAGACTTCAAAAATAATGGTACTATAGTAAAAGAAATTATGAAGGGTAGAACTCTTCTTTAAAGCCTTTCTTAACAGTCTGTGTTTTGCATGCCATTCTCAAGTAATCCTTTGGTCTTACTTGGATTTTTATTTATTTATTTATTCAGGTTTCTTTAAAGATAACTTCTTTCCTTCTCCTCTTCCTCTTTGCCACCTTACTGTGAATATGTCTTCCAACCTTGCTTCTTCAAGAAGATAAAAAGAGGCTTCTTCAAATACATCAGTATTAAAAGAAAGACTGGGGAAACTGTGGGCCCACTGCTGAACGAGGTGGGTGCCCCAGTGATGCAGGATGCAGAGAAGGCAGAGTTACTGAATTCTGCCTTTGCTTCTGTCTTTACTGCTGAGGCAGTAAATCCCCAGGCATCCCAATCCCCAGAGGTGAGAGAGAAAATCTGGAGAAAGGAAAAATTCCCATTGGCTGAGGATGGTTGGGTTAGAGATCATTTAAGCCGACTGGATCCTCACAAATCTATGGCCACCCTGGGATGCACCCACGAGTGCTGAGGGAGCTGGACGATGTTCTTGCTGAGCCAATCTCCATCATCTTTGAAAGGTCATGGAGGACAGGAGAGATGCCCAAGACTGGAGGGTAGCCAATGTCACTCCAGTCTTCAAAAAGGGCAAGAAAGAGGACTCAGGAAACTATAGGCCAGTCAGCCTCACTTTCATCCCTGCAAAGGTGATAGAACAGTTCATCCTGGGGGTTATCTCTAGGCATGTAGAGGACAAGAAGGTGATCAGAAGTAGTCAACATGGATTCACCAAGGGGAGATCATGTTTGACCAACCTGATCCGAGGCAGCCAGCATGTCTTCACCAAGGGCAAGTCCTGCCTGACCAACCTAGTGGTCTTCTATGATGGAGTGACTACATCAGTACAGGACAAGGGAATGTCATCTATGTCAGCTATGGATGTCATCTATTTAGACTTCTGTAAGGCCTTTGACACATTCTCCCACAGCCTCCTTCTCTCTAAACTGGAGAGATATGGATTTGATGGGCGGACGGTTCCGTGGATAAGGAACTGGAATGGATGGTTGCATCCAGAGGGTGGTGGTCAATGGCTCGATGCCCAGATGGAGATGGGTGACAAGTGGTGCCCCTCAGGGGTACATACTGGGACCAGTACTGTTTAATATCTTAATCAATGACATAGTGAGTGGGATTGAGTGCACCGTCAGGACCTTTGCAGATATTAGCAAGCTGAGCAGTGCAAATGACACACCAGAAGGATGGGATGTCATCCAAAGAGACCTGGACAAGCTGGAGAGGTGGGCCAGTGAGAACCTCATGAGGTTCAACAAGGCCAAGGGCAAGCTCCTGCACCTTGTTCAGGGCCACCCCCAGTATCAGTACAGGCTGGGGGATGAAGAGATTGAGAGCAGCCTTGTAGAGAAGGACTTGGGGGTACTGGTGGATGAAAAGCTGGACATGAGCCAACAATGTGTGCTTGCAGCCCAGAAGGCCAACCGTATCCTGGGCTCCATCAAAAGCAGCGTGGCCAGCAGGTCGAGGGAGGTGATTTTGCCCCTCTGCTCCACTCTGGTGAGACCCCACCTGGAGTCCTGTGTCCAGCTCTGAAACCCTCAGCACAAGAAGAACATGGACCTGTTGGAGCAGGTCCAGAGGAGGGCCACAAAAAATGACCTGAGGGCTGGAGCACCTCTCCTATGAAGAAAGGCTGAGAGAGTTGGGGTTGTTCAGCGTGGAGAAGAGAAGGCTGTGGGGAGACCTTATTGCAGCCTTTCAGTACTTAAAGGGGGATTGTAGGAAAGAAGGAGGCAACCTCTTTAGCAAGGCCTGTTGTGACAGGACAAGGGGTAACGGTTTTAAACTAAAGGAGGGTAGATATAGACTGGATATAAGGAAAAAATATCCTTCTCTGGATATATCCCAAACCTGCCTGGATTCGTTCCTGTGCCCCCTGCTCTGGGTGTACCTGCTCAAGCAGGGGGATGGGATGAGATAGATGATCTCCAGAGGTCCCTTCCAACGCCTACCATTCTGTGATTCTACAGATGTAGGATTTGGAAGTGCAAGCGCTCAGAACAGGTTGTCTAACTGTAACTAGCA
Source organism: Phalacrocorax carbo (assembly GCF_963921805.1). NCBI lineage: Eukaryota > Metazoa > Chordata > Aves > Suliformes > Phalacrocoracidae > Phalacrocorax > Phalacrocorax carbo. Next base: position 155,377,797 of record NC_087513.1, on the reverse strand, counting down.
CAGTGGTGTACCTTTGTTAAAGAGTTTCCCCTCTTACATTCGTCTTTAATCATTTAATAGAGAAGGAATAGACTAAAAGGGTTGAGAACTGAAAAGCAGCAGTTGCTGCAGAAACAGGAGTACAACAAGGTATGGCTGAAAAGTAAATGGACAGGAAAATCTTAAGCAAAAGGATGAGCAGATTTGTGGAATATGAGGGAGGTGCCATGACTCTTCTGGTTTTATAGTAGTTACCCTAGTCTCTCCTCCATACGATCATAGGTCAGACAGAGAAAATCTGTACTAGTCCTCTCACCTGTTATTCAGTTCTCTACAGTACCTTTTTATCTCCAGACCAAAATAATAGAAGAGAAAGACCCTCCTCTTTCTGTCTGCAGCAGACCTGATGCCATTAGGAGGCACTGTTAAACACACACAAAAAACCAGTTCATATGTAAACAGTCAAGACCTAGCATTTGTTTCAGTGTCTGGCAGAAGAACAACTTAGGCTGAGGCTTTAAAAAATCCAAACCTTTCAAGAGGAGCACATCAGTGACCTCCCAGCTTTCTATGCTGGTAGAGTACTGCTTGCAGCATTCCACCACTTGTGGAATTTTGATGAAGCACCAGTTTGCAAAAGATACTGTCAGCACATTTTTATGCCAACTGTTGCACTCGGAATGAAGTGCTATGGATATAAGGACCATGTGCATTGTTACTCAGGTTTGCAGCTCACACTGATTTTGATTTTCCACCTTTCTGGCTCTAAAACTTCTGCTTATCCTAACCAGATAAATAATGTAAGAAAATGTGAAATTCTGAATGGTCCATACACTTTGAAAATCTTTGATAGTTTGACCATAATACTGTGTTTGGCATAGCTGCACAGCTTTTTATTTGAAACTGGCCTGCATCCAACTGGTTAGAAGAAGCACCGAGAACTCCTATCTATCTGTTAAAAAGCACTGGGGGCTTGAGGAGACTACCCTGATTTGGACTCTTTTATGTTTCTTATAATTCTTTATGCCAGCTAACTCTAAAAAGAATACATTACAGGATTTAGCCGGTATGAAGATTAGATGATAAATGAATACATGAAAAACTATGCATAAGGCAGCATATTTTTAATAGGATATGAATAAGAAAAAAATTTAGGATAATAGGAAAAGGCCTAAGATTGTGCCAAGGGAGGTTTAGGTTGGATATTAGGAAAAAATTCTTCACCAGAAGGGTTGTCAAGCATTGGAACAGGATGCCCAGGGAAGTGGTGGAGCCACCATCCCTGGAGGTATTTAGAAGATGTTGAGATGTGGCACTTAGGGACATGGTTTAGCTGAGGACTTGGACATGTTAGGTTAAAGATTGGACTGGATGACCTTAAAGGTCTTTTCCAACCTAAACAATTCTATGATCCTATGAAATTTAAGTTGAAGAAGGACGCAGAGTTTCTGTACCAAGTGTCTGTGACACTGTGTTTCCGCAGAGCACTGAGAATGTGCAAGCAGCCTGACAGCAGCAGAAGCTAACATTGGTGGTCACTTTGGATTGACCTCTAAAATTTTGTGTCATCCTATAGAGTGTATCAAACTAAACTGGAGGCTAGAAACCCTGAAACACAAATTAAAATGAGATGAAGTAATATGAACTAAATGTTCAAAATATTTTCATGTGCAGCACTGAATTTATTTGGAAAACATGTCATGTCTACAAGACAGCATAATCCCTCTCCACCAATAAAGCCTGGTGTAAGCTTGGAATCTTGAGAAAGATTAAAATGAAAGACTTATTTATCCCTAACAGATAACTTCCTGAAATAAAAGATCTCTCAGACGTATGAAAAGAGAAATTGGTGTAGTCACTGAATCTTACTGCAAAGTACTCTGTGCACCACATAAACAACAATATTTGCCTCAGAATCATTGTCATGTAACCTGTAATTCTGGGGACCCATATAGGATCTCTGTTTATTTTCTGTACATAAATGTATGCTTCTTAATGTGTTAGTGCATCTGTTATTGCAGACAGAGCTCTTCATTTCTGATATTCAAATGAGAGTTATTTTTTCTTTTTTTTTTTTAACTTGAAGATTGCAAAAACTTTGTCCTATATATAAAATGTTACTTTCCTCTTTTAGTACAGTTAAATGGTAGATAAACTGTGCTGGAATTTCTGAAGAGCAGGAAGCCTCCAAAGAGTATATAAAATAAGTAATGATGTAAAGGAAATTAACTTGCACATTACAAGCAAAAATGTCATTTTATATTGACATATCTGTCTTAAAATGGATGTCACACAGATGCCGGCATTTGATTCAGTGGAATAGGAGTCATCTAAGGTTTATATTAAGAAGTAATTGTTAGGCTTAGTAGATAAATAGGAAAACTGAAAACCTTCCTTCAGCCCTGGCTGTGTGATGTATGTCAAATTAAAAAAAAAACCAAACTATTTCTGTGAATGACATTTGTAGTTCCTTAAATCAGGGCATCGAAGAAACTCAGTCAGGGTTATAATTAGGCACACCATGTTACACCTAGATTAGACACCGCTCTTTGCCATCAACTTGCAGCATACTAGTGATTCTCCAGACACAGCCAGGGTAGGCAGGCATGGGGGATGATGAAAAACAGAAGAAAGAATTATTTTGTGAAAGTGGAGTTATATGATAGGAGAATGGGAATAATAAGGACTGTGGGGTGGAAGACCAGCCTTTGGATCTTCAATCTTGAGGTTGATTTGAAGTGTCATGAGGAGGTGCTCAGTGAATTCCCCTTACATTTAACACTGATAAAGGATTCCATCTCTAAATATCACTAGTGGCCCTACTTTCTTCAAGGCAGTGAAGGCATTATTTTCCCACTGTAAATATGGGCTATGTGCTGAAAACTGAATGCTGCAGATGAAACACCCCAGATACCTGTTGAAAATTCCTCTCCACAAGGAACAGATGGTTGTATGAGAGAATTTGTATTTGTGCCAACAGAATCATTCAAACACCCACATTGTGAAGGTCACCAAGTGCAGAATTAGCACAGACACCAGCTTCAGGATGATGGTTGCCAAGTCCTAGCTGCACCTGGCTGAAACCGAAACATAATCATCCTGGGGTGAGTCATGTTTGGTAACTGTATCTCGAGTAAACCAATCAAGTGCATATCAAGCTGAAATAAAACATTATTGGTTCATTAAATTACTTTTAAAAAGCAATTTAAAGTCTCTGCATCAGTAGCACAAAAAGAGGATTAAAAGCCAAAGACTGGATTCCTGGAACGAACTTGCATGCAGAACTGCAATGTCTAAGTCTTAGGTTTCCTGCCAGCTAACAGAATCTCGTACATGAGGAGCTACAGGAAGCAGCTCAATTCTAGCAAGAAACACTAAAAACTAGAAAACATTTGCTAGAAAGCACTAGCAAGAAAATACTACTCTGAAAATAGCATTAGAGTTGAAAGTAAACTTACTGAGAATTCAGGATTTAGTGAAGGAAGGAATTAAGGTTTATTAATATTTATTATCTTTTAATTAAAATGCTTAAAAATAAATTATTTGTGTTCTCATAATGGTCATAAGGTTCTCCAGAAGTCATCTACTTTATCCTGTCCAAGAGAAATGGCCAATGTTTTATGTTTTGAGACAAAAATATTGCAGTGCCTTGGAGGGGACACTTGGAGCAGAAGTCGCTATTTCTTTGGATAGGGCAGGGTTTTATTCTGACTTAAACATGACTCTCTTAATTTTGGGGTAGGCTTTGTATATAGGCCTTTGTAGTTCTGTTTCTTTAAACTTATGGATTGATTATCTGCATTATTCTTCAAAGAAGACCATGTTAACAGTTTTCCAAAGGTGGGAGTCCCTCTTTTTATTTATTATTTATTTATTTTTAAATTTCTTGGTCCTTATGCCTGGGTCCAGTTGAAAATATAGTCAGGAGTCTAAGATAGTCATATTCCATTACTACTTTTAGCAGGGTAAGACTAAAGCTTCAGGAACTTGAATTGTCCAGAGAATGAACTTTCGTTAAGCTTATTTGCACACCCAGCCTGAATCGGAGGGCCCTGTCTTCACCGAGGAACCATGCAAGAAATTACCAGATCTTTTTGTACACTTCCCCTTTCATCTTTTGCTCTGACCATGCTATTTGTTTGTCTGTTTTCTTTTTTGTGTCATTTTCATCCCCATTCTGCAGATTTGCCTGCATTAGTACTGAATATTCGTCTTTCATGAACGATGCTTACTTGGCCTTACTTAACTGAATTAGTTTCTTATTTTCTGCCACTAGACTTTCTGAGTAGTCAGTTTCCTACCCATTTTGTTATAAATCCAAAAGAATTCCTCCATCCCTTCCAGATGAAGTTTCTATCCTACTCAGCTGCTTTCTTCTGTTCATGTTCCTCATGCCTAGCTCTGAGACCAACTTCTTCCAGCCCTAGGCTGTTTTTTCCTGTGGGGCACTTTGTCTCATATTTGGATTCAGTATTATGGTTACCAGTTTCTCTGGCAAGTTTCACTGATGCCATCATCTGCAAAGAGGGAAAACAAGTGTGAAGGACATCTATGTCCAAAAAAGGTTTTGCCCTGGGCCAAATCTGCATGTGCATTCCAGCCAAGGAAGTATTTATGTGTATGTTAAAAATAAGCTTGACAGAGAATATACAATTTGTAGCTAAATAGTCTAGAATTGTCTTCCCCCTCACCTTCCTGGGAATCATTGTTATAAACCCCCTTTCTTTTTTAAACACCCCAGCAAAGAGGCAGTCACTTCCTAACATCCTCAAAATGAGCTTTTTTCTGCTAAGGTATACACGCTGCTTGAATCATCCTGAGAGAGTCTGAAGTCCTTACAGCAGATTAAATAATAAACATTATTCTCATATTCCAGGAATCCTATTCTCCACATAAATCATTATATTTAGTTGATGATATAATTTAATCATTAAATAATTACATAAAGGAAACCATATTCAGGGATTCCTGAAAGTCCTGGTCTCCACAGAGGTACTCTCTAGTGGAAATTATCTATTTGCTAGCATTCTATTGCCTCGACCATTTTGCTTAACTGTGTCTCCAGCCTGATGCTCTTATAGCTTTAGTTTCATTTTCTCCTCTCTTAAATGAAGTCCTGGTTCTGAAAGGTGCTTTGGTACCTGAGGTGCAGTCACCTCTATTTCCATTTGAAGTCAATGGGAAAGGATGGTGCTCAGCCTTTTACGCTACTGATTCTGCCCGTGAGAGAGCAGTCAAAGGTCTGCAATATCCGTCTTTCAGATGATTGAATGCCAACCTCATCAAATTGAAGTTCAGGCTTTCTTGACCTCTGGCTAATGTTGTTGACTTCATTTAACATTCTATCTTAAAAAAAGATGTAATAATTCAATGCTGTCTCCTTAGAGCTTCCTGTCAGCCTATCCAGAGTGAACTGGGTAATGTGAATATTTTTGCTTTGTTTAAGCTATCTCAATCGCCTTTCTTTTGGTGATCTTTTTCTACAGGAATATAATCTTTGTTCAGGCTGCTATACTGTGAGCATTAATGTTCATTCCCATTCCTGACACAGACGAAGTGAGGAAATCCAGGAGGATATATTCTATGATTGCTCCTGAAACCTCGTATTTTTTCTTTGAGTTTTGCCATACTAGTAAGGGCTAGCCATGAGCTAGACAGAAGGTTAAAGTTTTCATTTTAAATTTGAAATGAAAGGAATATAATGATAATTAGGGGCGGTTTCAGGCATACAGGAAGCACAGAGAAGAAAGTAATAGCCACTGTTCCCATGATTAGAAGGATGTGTTACTGAGGACAGGATCTCTGCACTAACTTGACCTCTCTGAGTGTGAGACAGGTAAGTTCCTCTCTAGTCAATGAACAGAAATATGCACCTCTGGATGGCAATCCACCCCACTTATTTTAAACACTTTTTCTGGACTACAGATGGAGTCTAGATGACAGACTTAGACTGGACACATAGGGAACGATTCAGGTGCCTAAACATAGATGTGTGCTGCCAGTTTAGATACTCAAAGGAATTTCCTCTGGCATAGGTCTTTCAGAGATGCAGTATAATCTCTGTCAGTCCTGTGCAAGATGTTTTGGACCCTTGTAAGGAGCTAAAATGTTATAATGTAAGAAATGCTGCCTAAATAAAATGTTTAAAATTGGTAAGATTAGCTGCATATAAAGGATATAAAACCGGTGGAGTGGATGAGGATGGATCAACAAAATGAGCTGTAGTAAGGAAGAAAAGGAGAAGCTTTCTAGAGAATTTAACATCTAAGAAGGCTATTTGTAGTACTGCACAGATATTTGTCAGAAATGGAATGTGGCAGTTTATTTTCACTTGCTGGTATGAATTATTCTGGGTTCAAAATTCAATACCCAAGTGAGGTAACAAATTGGGAAAATGATAAAGAAAGGAATAGGGAAATTGGAAAGAAACTAAGACAAACCCAAAAATTTCAAGAGTAATAAAGTAAAAGTAAAGATAAATCCTGATGATGATTTGTAGCTATACAGCAGATCAACAGACAGGAAGGATTTGGGATGGAGGAAGGAGGTGGTCATTAAAGATTATTATGTGCTTTAGGAGTATGACAAGTTCTCAAATAAGGGGAATAACAGTCGGCTTTTGAGAGAAAAAAGGCATGTTTTGCCAGAGGAAGATTTTATGTCCTTGTACTGAAATATTTAGCAGAAATTCACTCAAAACTGATCTGACAATATCAAGAAAACACAAGCAATATGATGGGACATTGACGGATCTTTCAAAAGACTGAGACTGCAGATAGGACAGAATTTAACAAATAAGGGGGTTTGGTTTTACTTTATTGTTCTATCCTGAGAGCAAAGACAGAAGTTGGACAACGAAATGCATCCATGCCAGTGGAAGGATAATAGGAACTGCTGATGGTACAGGTAAGTTTGAAGGAAGATTCATAGATACGAGGTTTCTGTCAGGGAAGTAATGACTATTCAAGGCACTGTGTTAAACAGATAAGATAGAGAACTGAAAATTAGAGAAGTATCAGTTTAAAAATTGAAATAATTGCTCTGAAACTGTGACAAACTAATTGCAAAACCTTGATGCCAAACTACGAAGGATTTTTTTTTTTTTTTGGCAGGAGAGTATGGTTGTTTGGCTGACTTCAAAGACAGCTGTACTGGCAAAAACTGAATTGTTTCTGGGTCAGTCACATGGGTGTACGTAGCTCATTTCAGCATAAGTGTCTCTCAGTTCCCTGTTTCCCTCACACAGGTTTTCCCCAGCGTCTATTCTTTGATTCTGATGGATATGAATAGTAGCATATTTAATGAAAACACTATGTAAATACTTTATGACACCCCTGCAAATAATTTTTGTGGCTGAAGTGAGTTGTAAATGTAATGGATGTATTGTGTAAAAATTCATTGTGATTTTTAGAAGAAAGCATTCAGTCTGTCAATTCCGTTCAGCTATAGATAAGGTTTAGTGAAGGAAATGCACTGAAAACATTTTTTAAATGTTATGGGATTTTTTTACTGTGCTATATCAGTGCACAAATGCACATCTGAAATTGTTCTGCCCAAGAACACCATGTAATCTTGAAATATGGATATCATTTCAGAGACATAGAGGACAGTAAGGGAGGATTTAATGGTCAATGTGCTGCCCTCTGAAATGAATTGTGTCTGTTATAACACTATCCTGGATTTATATAGGAGTCTATGTAGTTTAATTGTCCAAACCGTTCACCGCCAGGAAACAAAAAGAACCCTAGGGAAATCATTTGGAAAAGACCTGATAATCCCTAGATGTAATCTGTGCCCAAGCAGGTAAGGAACCAGGCAGAGCTGCATTCTGTAAATTCTAGTGAGCTCAAGGGACACCCAGTCCTTAGTCCATCCTTTTTGGATTAGGAGCCATGGCCCTGCCTCCTTGTGCTGGGTCAGGAACCTCCTTTTCTGGTTGGAGAGCATGTGGAGAATACCAGCTGTCATTCTAGAATGATAAGTGAGTGTGGACCTATTTTTTAAAATGCTGTTTCTAATCAAATATATACTTGTTTCCAAAAGGAACCAGGTTTGGTCAATTAAAGTATGTGTCTGTTTTCCTACCATACTGTCCTCAAGATCTCTTGTACCTATTAGGCGTTTTTCACTGCATTTAACATAAGCATAGACCAAAATCTGTGATTTTATTCTTTGTGAAGTTAGTTTTTGTGAAAATTTTGGAGCGATTAAGAAAGGCAGTTGCACATTTTGACAAAAGAGTAACGAAGACTTTTATCATTGATGTAGTGCCAGGAAACATACTGTGTCAGGAACTGATATTTCTACTGTTTCTGATACAATATCTTCTAAATTTGAGATTATGGAGATTCAGCATTATGGATGGTTTTTTTTTCCACTGAATGGGAAGTATTCTGTCCTATCAAATGTGAGCATAGTATAAGCCAAAGCTCATTTTTTTAAAAAACTTTTCCACACAGATCCATGTTTTCCTTGTTTTGTGGTACAACATTGTACTGGGTTATGCTTTCTAAATTGACATTCCATGTGTTAATCATCTCTATTTATATTCATTTGTATAATGGCTGTAAAAACCCTATTCTAGTCATTATTCCAAGCCCTGTCTTCTGCACCCAAACTTGTCTTTATCAAGCGTGATTATAGGGTAGAGAACAATTTGTTTAAAAAGCTGAAAACTGAATAGGGTTTGGATAAAGGTATTTAGCTACAAACATTAGTGACAAACACTAACGTGCAAATCCATGGAAATCAAGTCACCATGGTATTAAATTCCTACTTGGTGGCTTTTCAAGTAAAAAGGATGATCTTTGCTTTCAACTTAAGGAAGGAAAAAAAAAGGAGTTTTATTGTTTTGTTTTGTTTTGTTTTGTTTTTTAATAGAAAAGTTGAGATCTGATCCAGCCATTTTAAAGCCATTATAAGCTGTTTAGTGGTCTATTAGATTTGGTACTCAAATTAATGTTAAATGACTTGTAGTTTACCAGCACTGAAAAACATATTTTATGAACTCTGACTCATGGATTTACACATGACTTGTAGTATTGAACCAATTTATGTGAATAATTGATAAAAAAGCCTTTGTATTTGCTTTTGCTGATCATGTTTCCTCACAGGAATTACTGTGTCTAACAGGTAGTCAATGTTTATAAGGATGATTTAAGTTTTAAAATCATTATTTTTACATTAGTAGTAAAGTTGTCATAGTCTATAGGCCTAAGCAAGATTAGTAGGAAGCAGCAATATATTTTATGAGATTAATAAATGCATTAAAAACACTCAGTGGCCTCCCCCCTAGAAAACAGAAAAAACCCTCCCACTTCCCCAGCATTTGGTACCTCAACTGTTACTGTATTGACACTATTTTTCATGCATGGCAAAGAGGGTCATTTTAAACTCAAATCCAAAGTTTAAAATAATCATAACTACTTCAGTATTCATTCAGTGAATGTCTGTTTGGAATAACAGATATCTGACACAGCTTGAACTGAGGGTGACCTAGCAGTGCCAATCTGCAGATAGTATTTAGTTATATAATTTAATGGCCTTCACATTTTTCTATCTAGGTGTCTGAGGCAGGTTTCCTCTTTCATACAAATCTTGTGGTAACCTTTGCTCCCCAATGGTTTAAATCACATTCTTAAGGGATTAAACTGTTATGACAAAAGAGGAATGTTTAGATATTCTGCTTTGCAGCGAAAAATTTGTCAGATTAGAAATTGTGTATTTTATAATCTCAAGATCAAAGAAGCTTTCCATCAAAGCTTTATGTCTGCTGTGATATTTTCCCAACCTTTGTTGAACCTGAATTGTTTTGGATTATCTCACATTGGGTTCACTGAGTACGCCTAGCTGAATGTGGGAAAAAGCTTCCTGCCAAACATTTTAAACATTTCACATGTGTAGGGCAGAGGCGGTAAGCCACAGGTATTAGTTTACTGCAGTGGCGAAGCTTGCTTTAACAGTCTTTTTCACTCTACTTTTATACGAGATGCTTTTTGAGATTAGTATGACAGATAAAACCCCACAGGGCAACCGTTTATCTTCCATTAGGAATACCATTCACTTTCTTTAACCTGGTGACCTAAGTGCTCCTGTAAAGAGTCTCTTTTATAGAGTTTTTACATCTCGATGGATTAAGTATCATTTCTCTGCTGAGGAAAAAAAAAAAAACAACCCACAATTCAATTTCTTTAGAAGAATGGTTTGTCAGAGGAGAATAGTTTTTGTCTTTATCCATCTTTAAATCCAGCAGTCATGTTCCCCAAACAGTCACAAAACAGTGATCATTCAAAGTTCAAATTGTCAGTTAATTCAGAATCCACTCACTGAGTCCCTTTATTACAGTTTCACTGCGTACTTGGCAAGGCAAATAGCATACCAAGAGGACAGAGGATAGAGGGTTTAGCAATTCTCTGTGCTGTGTAGTACCTTGATAGTCTTTAATGTTATTTGGCATAATCTTTGTGAAAAATGCATATTTACAGTAATATCTTTTTTTCTGCTAAAAACATAACATTATGGAGAGTTATATATGCATCTATATAAAACCATACATAATCAGAGTAAATCTGAACAGCCTCCATAAAGAAATAATCAAAACCATTGTTTAGACATTTCCAAACAAAAGTCTGGAATTTAGTATAGACACGTGAGTTCCCTAGGTTCCAATCAGTACCTTTTGGGATAGCCAGATAGGTTGACTTTTTAATGAAGATAAAGAAAAATAATATGCCCGAACATACAAAAATGTTAAGTGTGTCTTGTCTTTTGCATTTGCTGTTTGGTTTATAAAAAAGTAGGAATGCCTTCAGCGCTCTCATCTATGATGAGAGACCTGGCCCTGTGCTCAGATGCCGCACTGCACCACATTTTAGACTGAAGCTCAGAAACATATACTTTTTCAGTAGTACTTGCTTGAAATAAACCCTTCCCCCTAGCTTTAAAATCTTGAATATAAATTATTGTCTCCTGATACTTTTCTGCATTATTCTTGTCTAACTACTGCACTGTAATAACTGGCAATTCTCTGTTCTCAAGCATGTCTTCATTTCATTTCCTTTCTGCACTCAGTGACCTGTTTTCTTGATTGTTTTAGGTACCGTGCATGTATTTGCAGGAGTTAGAAGTCATTTTGAATTATCTGTTCCACCTGCACTTTTTTAGGCCCTGATCTTTTCAGTTGCAACATGAAATGGCCCAGTTGCTTCGCTGGAGCTCTGCACAGGAGGAGTAGCTCACACATTGCAACTTGAAGTGCATTCCTGTTTCTGTCCCTGCTCAACTTTTTTTCATTTAGTCAGAGAGTCTATAAAAAGCACTGAATGTAGCCTATATTTTTAGCCAAATAGCCAAAGTTATTTTTTTAAACTCTTTATTATTTAATAGCATTTTTAAAATGTACTTGAGATACCTTATAAGTGTTATCACATGTGGAGAAAGTCCACTGAAAGTACAGCACTTACATATGTGTCATTTGTTTTTCAAGGGGCGTGCATATATTAAAAGCAGCACAATATCAATGTCTTTAGCTATTCAAGTTTACACAGGTAAACTTGTAGTGTCTGTATTCTTTTTATAAAAATGTGAAAAATACTATGAGTAAGACAAAGGATTAGACTTTTTTTTGTATTCATATTACTGATAATTGAAAGGTAGATTCACTATACGTAATTCCTATCACATCAGATGTTGAAGAATTCTTTTTTTTTCCCCTTTTGTGTCCAGTACCACTTTCCTCATCCTAGTCTACTGCTGTCTGTACCCTGACATGTTTGTTCACCCTATTGCCACTTCAAAGGAAAATATTTTATTTTAAATTCTAAGAGTGAAACTGTACTCTTTAGCTCTGAATTAGAATCTAAGTCTACTACTTATGGGCCACCTGTACTAAATAAAAATCCCCTATATCTAATGTTTATATTCTGTTCTCCTGTGCTTATGGAGTCAGAATGAGACATCTGGTCCTATAAGAGCATCATCTTAGTGTGTCTGCACTTACTGGGCCTGTTAATTGTGAGATACAATGTTAACATTAACCAGCTTATTTATTTCTAAGTGCCAGAATCTTGTGATTTGGTCATATATGACAAATCTTTTGATCATGGTGTGGAAGAGTATACTAAAATGCTCTGCAAATACTTACTAATTAGTAGAAAAACTGGCATTATTCTGAGAAAGGCAAATTATGCCAAAACAATGCTATTTTAGTTACACAGTCTTCCCATGCTTGTTTAACTACAGTATCTCTGGATGCATTGTTCCCCATGTTCTGGTTTCTTCGTATATAATTTCCCCAAAATTAAAAGAGGAATTTTAGATTGAAGAAATTACATGAATTAGTATCTTTCAGAGGTGCTAATATTAACGGAATTGTGATTTGGTAGATGGATGTGAAAAGTGAAACCTTGCAGACTGAAAAAAAAAAATTAGAGAAGAAAACACAACTTATGCCTTCTGGGATACTTATCAAACTGTTTTAAAGGACTGAGAAATGAGATTGTACTTGCCCATGGTCAAGGGATTTCTGAACTAGAATATTAAAGGTTTGTTAGAATTAGGTTTCAAACAATGTTGGGCATTTCATGCTTGAGTGACAAAAAGACAATTATTTCCCAGAGTCTTCGCTGCCTCTGGGCATGATTAAATAATGGAATTGTATTCTCAGAAAGTTTATTACTTTTAACAGCTTTTCAAGCTGAAGTCTTTATAAATAAAAAGAGCCATAATTTAAAAAAGATAAAAGCCGTGTGCCGTTTCATCCCCTCAAAACATGGAAGAGAAAGAAGTGTGTGCAATAGTATCTATAACCTTTAGCATGTAGTTTTCCTGAGGTTCATATTCCTGAGGGAAAGAAAATGTGATGCTTCCAGGGCTGAGGGCATCTGCTCATGCTTGCTTTGTCGTTATATGTTTCTCTCAGCAACGGCTTACCCAAAAATCTTGAGTGAACTGATTGGGGTTTGCTGAATTTTGATGGTGGTTCCACAGGTGGAGAATAAATTAAAAAAAACAAACCACCATATTCAGATACTTTACCTAGCTTTGCCATTCATGCATATCTCTAAACCATACTGCAGCATGTGCAAAAGCAACCGCTGTTCAGCAAGGTCAGTCCCGAAGTACTACAAGTAGCCTGTGCCTGTAGACTGCTTGTAATCAGGTCATCATCAGGTATAATTTCTGGATGAAAGAGCAAGTGGGGGTACTGGGCTCTTCGGCAGCATTATGCTTTGGGGTACAGCCCCCAGAATAAGAGTTTGTGACCTTTCCTGTCCTCGCACAGGTGCTGGCTGGCTGGCTGGCTGGTCTCAAACAAAAGATCTGCTGTGTTGTAGGTACACTTAGAACCCCAGCTGAGACCATCCACCAGAAATCAGTGACTTTCAATCTATTAAAATTGGAATTTTCATTTAAAATTTCCAGTGAAGGTGAAGACTTGCATATGAAAAACTAATTAAAATAGGACCGCATTTTTTAAAAAATTAATTTAATTTCTGTCCGTCAGAAACACTCTGGTGGCTATTGCTTAAAGTCATTTTGACTATGGCTACCTGGTCTTTTTAATATGGAAAAACCCAGAGTGCTAGCAAATGAGATTGTTCTGCCCTTATCTGGGGTTTGTCATCAATGCTTGTCTCCATCTCCTCTCCAGTGGCAGATCTAGCCTCTGAGCCACCATATAATGAAACCTGTTGGGAATAGCCTTCTCTGAGAATATGATTCCTGCTCTGCCCCACTTCCCCAAGAGTAGTTTAACTGGATCAGTTCCTTCTCTGAGCTACTGTGCACCTCCACAAACTCTGGAGGCTGGCAAAGATGGAGAGGAAAAAGCAGCTGAGAGACGGAGGAGAGAATCATGTCCCTGGTGCTGGGGTGGACTTGTGTATGATACAAGCAGGAGTGACATAAGCCAAATTAAACTGACTGATCTGTTCTGTTGCTTAACTGCACTGCCAGGATAACCATGAGGTTCACGATCTCTTACAGATTCTGTATGTTTGTTATGTTCTTAGGATTTTGAATCTCTTTCAACAGGCCACAAAACCTTCTTCATAGACTACCAGCTTTCCTTTATAGTAAGCAAGGTTAAGCTTTGTGACAGCAGCTCAAAAAGCAGTACTTGCGTGTCCACTCTCGGACACATCATTATTCTGTGATATGTATCAAAGCTCCCCTCTTTTTATCAGATTGCAGAATTGTCTCATTTGTATAACTGCTCAAAGTAAATAAATAATATAGACAATAGTAAGTGCAAATGCAATTGAAGCTATTCATTGTTTGGTCTCACATCAAGGAGAAAACATGTCAAAGAACTTGTCCAACCAGAGCAAGGTGCCAAAATCCCTAGATCTAGCCTTGGCATATGGTATTGAACAGATGTACTGGATATGAAAAATCACAGCTGCCAGCTAGCTGATAGCTACCTAAGAATCAGCCAGTGCTAATTTGGTATTCCTATGCTAGATAAGATCTATGCGGTGTGTCTGTGGGTAACTAAAGCTCTGTTTACTTTAGGTTGATAAGAATGGATACCATACAGAGTGTCTTAGGAGAGATGTATCCATTTGTGACTGCAATCCACATGACAGCTAATTATTTAAAATGAACTCTGCTTTACTGCATCAAAAAACTGCAGGACAGAAGTGGCATCTTCTTCATGATATCCTTTGGGAGTTGTGAACTAGCAATTGCACTTGGACTCTGAATCTTATTTTAATAACTCTGCTGTGGAGTGCAAATGATCTTTAAAGTGAGTTAAGTTGGTCAGGGTAGCAGAACATTTTATTAAAATTGAAAACAGGGTCCATGATGACCAGGTACTATAGGAACATCCCTGGTGAAATTTCCCTTAGAGATATTTTTCCTTCATCTCTTCACACTCCTCTTTCAATGAAATTCCTGAGGTGTGAGCAAGGGTAGAATTTTGTCCCATTTATTATATTACAGAAAACATTGATTCTGCACTTGAAATGATGCCAGTAAACATTTCTTTCGCTGTGTCCAAAGCCCCTCTTGTTTCTAGCACCTTCAAATGAAATCAGTACTGTCTTATCAGCTGTAAAAAAAAAAAAAAGCTATCAACTTCCAAACATAACTATTTTGAGTCCAATAGGCCTGTCATCTTCCTCAGTGCCTCCTATCTATTAATTTGCAAGATTTCAGTTCCTCCCTTTCCTATATCTTATATTTGCAAAAAAGCAATTTTTCCCAGATGTCTTAGCAAAAGGGGCAAAGTTAGTCTATCAGATTCAGTCTTCTGTGTTCTCTCTAATGTCTACATTAATTAAATAAATGCATTTTTAATTGAAACACATGAAGCTTTCAAGTCAAACTGAGTTCATGTCCTCAGGCACCCTATTAATGGAATTTTGGAGTGACAGTGCATGCCAACCAGCTGGGTCAGGGCCATGTTAATGCATCATCAAAGTTTTTTCTCTGATGGCACAAGCCATTGCAGATTCATTCTAGAAGGGAAAAGTCTACCCCTTCACAATTACTGGAGAAGTAACATCTCATGAGGTCTCAACAGATTCCCCTTGCAGCTTAGAAGATATTTGAACCAGGTTAGTCCTATTCAAATGTTTTATTATACAGGCAGTCAAGTTTTAACAGCAGTTAATGGTGTTCATCAAGAAGTTTTGTCTTCGCTTCCTTTTACTCCAAAAGAACTATGCACAAGTGCGTTATCTACATAGAACAATAAAGAGTTTCTGGGATTCATTGATGCTATTCTCTGAGGACTAAAGCATTTTTTTTCTTTATAAAAGGGAATAAGAAAAAAACAGCACAAGTAAACCTGAATGGATACACATCACAAGGGGTTATCCTTATGCAAATACAAAGCTCAGTCACCATCAGCAATGTTCATGCCAAAAAATAAAAAGGAAAAAAAAGGCAATGGGTGGTTAATTCCCTTGCATTGTTGACTAATGAAGCTTTCCAGGTTATGCATATGCTGCAGCTGCACATCCTTTGTGTTCTGTATTGGCGGGGGATGCTGGAGCCTACTCTGCACCTTGTCTGTGTGAGACTTCCCAGATATCCCAGGGGACCAGCGCAGCCTGGTTTCCCAAGACTCATCTACATTAGTAAACAAAAAAAAGCCAGAAAGTCTTACCTGTCCAGAGGCAAACTTATGCAGGCTTGTACATTTATGTCCACATTATTTCTTCCCTCAAACTGGAATGACTATACCCCAACACTCTCTGTAGGAAACACTCTGAGATATGTCGTATCCTGAATTTTCACCTGCATTGTTTGCAAGAATGTTAGTTAACGTGGATCAAAATTACATCAGGGAACATATTTACAGCTAAACATTACACAAGATCCTTGACTGGTGGGCAAGCCAATGACTTTATACCTATCAACACAGGCTAAGAGTGTATCTCACCCTGTAGGTATCATTGTATCAGAAAGATACTTGAGGGACAAATTACCTACTTATTGCAAGTGATGCAGAGCTGAGTGAAAGATCAGAAGGCTAAGTTCACTTAAAATATAGCCAGAAAAGGAAGTAGAATCCTAGAATCCTAGAATGCTTTGGGTTGGAAGTGACCTTTGGAGGTCATTTAGTCCAACCCCCTTGCAGTGAGCAGGGACATCTTCAACTAGATCAGGTTGCTCAGAGCCCCGTCCAATCTCACCTTGAATGTTTCTAGTGATGAGGCATCTACCACCTCTCTGGGCAACCTCTTCCAGTGTTTCATCACCTTCATTGTAAAAAATTTTTTCCTTATATCCAGTCTATATCTACCCTCCTTTAGTTTGAAAACATTACCCCTTGTCCTGTCACAACAGGCCTTGCTAAAGAGGTTGCCTCCTTCTTTCCTACAATCCCCCTTTAAGTACTGAAAGGCTGCAATAAGGTCTCCCCACAGCCTTCTCTTCTCCACGCTGAACAACCCCAACTCTCTCAGCCTTTCTTCATAGGAGAGGTGCTCCAGCCCTCAGGTCATTTTTTGTGGCCCTCCTCTGGACCTGCTCCAACAGGTCCATGTTCTTCTTGTGCTGAGGGTTTCAGAGCTGGACACAGGACTCCAGGTGGGGTCTCACCAGAGTGGAGCAGAGGGGCAAAATCACCTCCCTCGACCTGCTGGCCACGCTGCTTTTGATGCAGCCCAGGATACGGTTGGCCTTCTGGGCTGCAAGCACACATTGTTGGCTCATGTCCAGCTTTTCATCCACCAGTACCCCCAAGTCCTTCTCTACAAGGCTGCTCTCAATCTCTTCATCCCCCAGCCTGTACTGATACTGGGGGTGGCCCTGAACAAGGTGCAGGAGCTTGCCCTTGGCCTTGTTGAACCTCATGAGGTTCTCACTGGCCCACCTCTCCAGCTTGTCCAGGTCTCTTTGGATGACATCCCATCCTTCTGGTGTGTCATTTGCACTGCTCAGCTTGGTGTCATCTGCAAGGTTCCTGAGGGTAAGTAAGATGTTGCTCTTATGCAAATCTTACACTGTTTTATTAAGGGGAAAAAAAAGATTTACCCCAAGTATAAAGGCTAGCAGCTTCTAAATCATTCTTTATCTTGTTTTGGAAAGAAAAATTTAAATCTGGTCACTTCCTTCTTAGTAGGGCCCATTTTGAAGGAGACACTTTCAGCCTTGCCTACCTGAGTCTGGTTACGCATTTATTCACTGAATGAATAAAGAAATATCTAGTAATATAACAACATGGTGCAAATCTCTGACTTTCCAGATTTCAGAGTCCATCTCATCCTATACCTCTGTGGCCTTCTGAATACCTAATGTAAGAGTGACAAAAAACCTTTTGTACATGCTGTGAAAGACGTACCTTCTTGTGAACTTGTACGTCTGCATTCTAGACCAAGTAAGAATGTGTGTATCTTAAATGTTGGCCAGGTAGGGGGAAAGGGAATCTGTTTTCTTTTTTTGCCAGAGTACAAATACACATTTGGCTTGTGAAGAAGAGTTGTGCCCATGAACCCCAAACTGAAGATAGTAATGGATCTTCGTGGAGCAATATGCGGGACAACCCCATTGCCTACTGCTACTACC
This sequence comes from Phalacrocorax carbo, assembly GCF_963921805.1. NCBI lineage: Eukaryota > Metazoa > Chordata > Aves > Suliformes > Phalacrocoracidae > Phalacrocorax > Phalacrocorax carbo. Next base: position 155,359,797 of record NC_087513.1, on the reverse strand, counting down.
AGTGGTCCCTCCCTGCTTAGCCTGCTCATGTGTCTGAATTCTTATTTTAGGCTTCTGTCTTGCATCACAGAGGAGCAAGCATTAGATTGTGAGTTCTGCTAAATGGCTGTTTCTCTCCTCAAAACATTCCTCACATACCTTTTGTAATAATCTGTTAATACACAAACACCGTTGTTAATACTTATGAACAAAAATTTTTGTTTCCTTGCTGGAGAATTGTTCAGGCAGTCATGATACAATTCATAACATAAGAGATTGATAAAAGGAATGAAAGAGCAACGACACAGTTCAGATTCATCTAGTTCACAACACTGGCCTTTAAGTGCACACTTACGGGGAAGGAGAAAAAGAGCAAGGGCATGTGATACGTCTTGATAATGCTTTCCAAGTCTTCAGTTATTTTCAGAGCAGGCGTTTCCCTCAGTGTCTGTGGTTTTTTATATTTAGTAACCTTCTATGGACCTTTCTTTCAAGTAGCTGGTCAGTCTCCCCTTGAGTCCACATATACCTCTTGTATTGACCAGGTCCTTTAGCAGGTTATTACAAAGGTTAACTAGACGTTACATGAAAAACTACCTCTTTCTTTCTCTTTAAATATGGTATCTACTAGCTTCTTTTGCCAGTAACTGCCCCTCACACTGGAAAAGCAGCGAGTAATGAGTCTGGCCAGCACTGGTTGTGTAGACCACTGTGCCATTCGTGGTTCTGTAGACCTTTGTCTTATGGTCCAAACCCATCTTTTTGCTGAACTGAAGATTTGAGCCTATTAAGTCATGCATTGTAAGATACCATTTCCATACAACAATCCTAGTACTCCTTAAACCTTGTTGATACATGCTTTTTCTGAGATGAGATGACTAGAGTACAGAATTAAAAGACAGAGTGAATAATACATCTATATTCTAGAATAATTTCTGGTTTATTTTCTATTTTTTCCCTAATAATTCATAGTAATTGAATTTATTTTTTGACTGACTCTGAATACTAAGATAATGCTTATGTCAACTACTTATCATGACCTCAAAGTCTTGTCTCTGCAGAGTGATGGACAGCTCAGAGCTCATCTTGTACGCCTAAAGGTAGAGGGTTTTTTCCTCATATTCTCCATTTCATAAAATCATAGAATGGTTTGGATTGGAAGGGACCTTTAAAGATCATTTAGTGCAATGCCCCTGCCATGTGCAGGGACAACTTTCACCAGGTCAGGTTGCTCAAAGTCATGTCCAATGTGACCTTGAACACTTCCAGAAATGGGACATCCGCAACTTCTCTGGGCAACATATTCCAGTGTCTCACCACCCTCATCATAAAAAATGTCCTGTCCAATTGAAACCTACCCTCTCTCAGTTTAAAACCATTGACCCTTGTCCTGCCACTGCAGGCCTTGGTAAAAAGTCTCTCTCCATCTTGCTTATAAGCCACTCTTACATACTGGAAGGCTTCAATAAGGTCTCCCTGAATCCTTCTCTTCTCTAGGCTGAACAACCCCAACTCACTCAACATTTCTTCATAAGAGAAATTTTTCCATATTGATAGTCTTCTGACATTTTGTTATCCAGTTACTCAGCCCTATTAATCTGAAATTCCTTATGCTCCAAACTTATTCTCACTATCTTGAATAAAGCAGTGTTATCAGGTTATTTCACATGAAACTTTTTGTTCAAATGGCTTGAGATAATTAACATAATAATAAAACTGCCTGGTTTCAAAAATTTGCAAATAATTAATAAACAGCTAAATGTCATTAAAATTGATAGTAAGGAAATTATATACTTCTAGGAAGTCATCCTATTAAAAAGAGTATAGTGATTTTTGACCTATATACCCCAAGTGACATACAAGGTCACTGTCACAAGTTTATCTGAAGGTTTCTGGGAAAATAATACTAACAGATACACTAAAAAAATTTGAGCCTTTTGGAAGTATGCAGAAGACCTTGCATTTAACTTTGGTTTCAGCAACAAACTGTTTTTATTTATCTTTCTGTTAAAAAACTATTTATTGTTGAGATACACAGCTGTATTAGAGTGAATTTTCCTTAATATAACTACCAACAGAGATGTCCTTAGTTTACAAAAGAGTACCTCAACCTACTTTGTACATTTGCTGGGCATTAGACAAGAAACACCCATCTTGTATGGTATTCAGCTATTTTGTAGAGTACTCAGCATGTGTCAGTAAGCGATTCCAGAGTTGCCCAGTCTTATCAAGACCTAAAGCTTACATTAGCACATCATTTAAATGAAGAGCTTGCACATGGAGAAAGTTGCTGCCTGGGATACTGTAGTTGTCAGGGTTGAACGCAGCCTGTGTGCTGTAAATAAGGATCAGTCAGCTACCACCCCCTCCCTCTCTCCAACATCTCCTTCTCCTCACCTCCCTTGACCTCATGCTTTGCTTGACAGCTGTGGAAAATCAAATAATCCTGCAAACCTGCTTTCTGCTGGCCAGCTGGCAGCGAGGGCCAGGACCAGGAGTGCCAGAACCTTACAGCTGTATGTGTATCACTGCCTATCCATCTGTAGCATATGCCATATGCCAGTCCTGAAGTAAGCTGAAAGGAGGATCCATTTGAAACAGACCTCGTTCATCAGAACCTGAAAGTGTTCCTTCTCACTATCTTGCCTTGCTCCTCTGATCTTTTCTGCAAGTCATTTGTTCCCTTCTCCCTTCCTCCATGCTCTAGGAACCATATGCAGGGACTTAATGCAAGTTTGTGGCCCACTGCTATCTTTTTTAGTGAGTATAAAAAATTCTGTGTGACCTTTTGAGTAGAAGGTGTGGCAGGTCCAACTTGTCTTGAGTAAGTAGTGTAAATGTAGGATTTACTGCTCTGTAAGTTCAGACAAATCAGTTCAGGCAATTTACAGTTGATTTGATTATCTTTCCCATGAGGTCAGTACAGTGCATACAAATGGGGTATAAGGGACAAGAGGTTAATTCAAAAATATGGCCAGTTCTGTCTTACTAAAATAAGCGTGCCCATCTAAGAACACATACATTTTCTAGTCTAAGTTATTTAAAATGTTTGCTTATGTAAAAAATGTTTTTCTCCTTAAAAAACAAAGGCAGATATTTCTTCAGTTCCCAAATTTTTGAACAGCTTAAAATAGAGGTGGCAAAAAGCCAACATGCTTAGTAATGTGCAGTGGCACTCTGAAGGCAAACATGAACAATAAAAATATCTTTCTGCACTGGCAGGGCTGATCAAATTTACTGGAATGTGTATTTCATTACTTGTTAAAAGATGAAGCCTTCTGCCATTCCAAAAACACACCCCTCACCACAGGCGGAAGGAAATTGTATGCAGAGAGAATTCAGGGCAGATGTGTGGGTTGGTTTTTTTGTTTGGTTGGGTTTTTTATGCTAGATTTAGTTGAGAAAAGTATTGTGACAGTGGAGTACAGTTCTTAGAGCTCTCTTACTCTGACCTGTATACATACCTCTTCTTGTTTCGCATTTTCACTCAATAGAAAAAAATCAAGGCTTCTGTGTACAACAATATCAAATTTTTACTGCTCATAGGTCATTCTTCTAAGTAGACCCAAAGTTAATTTTCAAGAAAAAAGAGAATCCTCCGCTTGTTTGTACTATATTCACTTTCTGTCTTTTCTGAGTGTTACCTGATTTAAACCAAACCAAAGTACACCAAAAAGCCCAACAACAGTGCTCACCTGGAATTCTTGACCTGCCTTTTCTCTTGGCTGTTACCTGCTGAGTGGATCTGCATGGCTAGCCATATGTTGAAGATTTAACTTGCAAATTATGGGCTACTCCTAGTGCCTACCTTCAAGTATCTAACTTGAAAGCTCAAAATGCCCCTCAGAGAACGTGTGCTCCTCAACTGGAAGTCTACCAATTGCTCCTAAACTACCTTCCCCAAACAAAAGTGAGAACTCTTCCTTCCCCAATATTCTTATTTTTCTTGACTCATCCAAAACTACACCTACAGTAGCAGAAACTCTCACGGAAAGCCAGGCTCAGGTGCTTCCTAGAGCAATTTAACAGTGTTGGTAGAGATTGTTTTTCTTCTGGAACCAAGTTATCATTTAAAAGACTCAAATCTGACCCTTTGGTAAGTGACAATTATCCTCTTCTTTCTATTTCCTTCAAATATTTATATTGAATAAACCAAATTTGTTTGCATAACTCTGAAAAGCTGCCATCTGGCAACCTGCTGTCTCGATTCATGGCAGAGTGTTTTGTTCCTGCCAATTTCAAGCCTTTGTTTTAAAATCTGTGCTGAAAACAACCCAATCCTCCTTCCCCTGAAGTCAGTAGCAGAACTCCCACTAGTTTCTGAGGGAGAAGGATCAAGCCCAGACAATAATGGAAGGTAATTTAAAAAAAAATTTCAAAGTATCATCAAAGGAATTGCACTCCTAATTCTATTTGTCGCTGCTTTGAAAACATAATGGCGAGGTTTTGCATATATCAGTCAATAGCTCTAGGCAACTTGAAACGGTCTGAATTAACTACTGTACTTCTCAGTGAGGTCTTTTTTTTTTTTTTTAAAAAAATAAATCCCCATGGGAAAATAAAGGAAAATGTGAACCTGTGCACAGAGTACTGTATTTTCTTTTCTGAAAGCTAAAAGAAGCTGCTAAGCAATTCTATTATTCATCAGTCAATAAATAGAGGTTTTCTGGAGCACGTTGAATTATAGGACATAAGATCATAGCCATACTACTAAGGCTGAAATCCCATCAGACCTCATAACTTAAAAGAAGGCAACTTGAGCCCCAAGGATAAAGCAGGGTGTTTAAAAAACAACTGGTGATTCACTGTGCTCTAACTCCTACAGAAATCTTTATTTATTTTACGGGGGGCTGGATCACTTTTTTGTAATGTTTTTTTCAGTGCCAGATTTTAACTATGCCGCAGCTTTAGGCCTCTATGGCTAGGCACAAAGCTGAAGCCATGATGACCTTTGATCACAAAAATGTGCACAATACCCCTTTCCCAGGGAGAGAAGTTGGCCTCCGTGTTCTGGCCCAATTCCAGGTGATTTCCACTTTGCACCCTTGGAATTGCCCTGTAGTTTTAGCCATGCATAAATATAGGTTTCATTTCCTTTGTTTAAAACTGTTGCACAGTGTAACTGGTACAAAACGGCCGTGGTATTCTGATCTGAGATAGCTGCATGTCATTGGGAAGGAAAGCAATACCTGCTGAGGTCCCTGGGCCTGTAAATAGCTGTTATTATTAGAAATGGTACTGATCTTTCCTTCCCTCCTGCAGACTGCCAGTTTCAGCCTAACCCCAACATTACAAAAAACCCACGCACATATAGATATTATTTGAAAAGTAAATTCAGAGCAGATGTCCAGAAGTACTTACTACCAGCAATCAAGATTCACAGAACATCAAGTTAAGCAGGACACAGTCTACAAAGAAAAAGCAGAACAAAAACACAGACTGAGATGAGAGGTGGGAAAGTCACCTGCCCCAAGCTGAGTGCAAGCCTTAAGGTAGAGTTGGTACACAGGTCTTTTTTAAACTCTCTCCCTTGCTGTGCCTGCAGGAGATGAGGAGTTTTGGCATCACTATTATTTTAACTAATGGACTAGTTCTGTGTTTAAATGATGGAATGTGAGCCATATTGGCTCCCCACAGGTAGAAGGAAAACACTACTGGTCCTACTTATACGCCAGTTAAACATCTGGAGTCATTGTGTATGGAGCAAAGAAAATTTAAATGTGGGGCTGGAGTCAGGTTTTTGAAAAGAAGAGATTTAAATATTTGAAATGTTGCTTTTAATTGCATTTTTAGTTTCATTCTCTCCCTTCTTATTGCATGTGGAAAATTGTTTCATTTTAAATACAGGTAAACTGACTCTATACAGAAATGTGACATACAGATCCTACCATTTTAGTCAGGTAGGTAGTTTCTTCTACTATTTTTGGTGTCTTTGGTTCTAGGAGGCCATACAGAGCTTAGCCACTGGTCTGGAACCGCATGTTATTTACCACAAACTTTCTGTGTTAAAGGTGTGTAGCAAATGCAGGACATTGCACCTGACTCCAGGCTGGCTTTTACTTGTGAAATCTTTGTAGAATTCCTCTGAAATTTATGGAGTTACACACTCGACACTGGGCTTGCTGCCTCTGGCCCAGAGAGTTAGTTGTGGGCTGTTCAATAAGACTCACTGTGATGTCTCCTCTTTGAAAGAAAATTAAAGTGTCTCAAACTGTTGTGGTTGTGGAAAAAATGAAAATAAAACTGTCAAAACTAATCCATTCAATGGAAAGGCAAACGTCTGAGAGCTACAAAGGTGGGATCTTGACCCGTGGTGTGAAGGTGGATGTACTTGGACATGGGTTTGTATTCTTTCCTATCTTTTCTCAGGATGTAAGGATATCCTGAAGTACAGGAATGGAAGTAATGTTATTGATATAACATTTAAAAAAGTGTTTTGTTCCCACTATACGCTAGCTCTTACAGCAGCTTGAATATAAACTTTCATTTCCTGTGGCACTCAGAAATGTGTATGTTCAGTGGGGATCAACAGGCAGAATTATTCAGGGGAGACAGCGTGCCTCAGTAGTTGCAGCAGGGAACTTGAAAAGGTCCTAGCCTTGTTTCAGCAGCTTTCTGGGTCATTCATTCACTGCGTGACCTTAGATGACTCACTTGACCTCAGTCAAACCAGCTGCAAAGGCAGGTAAAGGAGACCCACTGCAGAGGGGATGCAGGATGTAAATTGAGTCTCCCTGGGGAAACAACTACAGTATTTTGAACTGGCAGCATTCGAGTTTTATGGATGTAAAAAGTGTTGAAAGGTAAATCACTTCTAGTATCTGATTATGAAGCAGTGGCCATATATTCTCCTTCATGGATCATTTCAAAGTCCACATGACGGCATTAGCTGTTGTGCCCTTCATGTGTATGGACTTAAGCTGCCTAAATGATGATGAGTTAGCTAACAAAGATAACAAGTATTTAAGGAAGATAAATTCTCTCCTAGCTGAACTCTGATGGTCAACAAATACAGAGCCTGCAACATTTTAGTACAGCTTTGCTTAAGCCAGGCGACGTGACAGACCATGCAGAGTCGGGCTCAGCGGGCCTCCAGTGCATTGCCAGACAGAAGGTGCAGTGAGCCAAGTGCGTCCTCCTACCTGAGACGAGGCCACATCCATCATGGAATGTGCTCAGGAGTGTCCTATGGCAAATTACATGGTGAAAGTCACTGCTAGCGTGAATGAGCATCACTATTTGGAGGTTAATGCTGCTGTGCGTTCACTTTCCCCAACATGATTTTTTTCCCTATCATTTAGTTTTATTCATTAAAATATTCTGATATAGCTATAGCCAAATATTCAATAAATATTAATTCTTCATTAAAAGAGATCTATATTTTCCAGTCCTTAGTGCTGCCTCATGTCCTATGAAGCACAACTGGAAATTGCCAGTATTAAGAATGAGATGTGAAATATTCAGAAAGAGTTTTAAATTGACCTGAAATGAGCCTTAAATTGGATACTATGACAATCTTTATCTCAGCTGACTCTGGGTGTTGCTAGGAAAAGAGATTGTGTAACATTTGTCTGGTATCTCGTGTATAAACTCCCATTGATACTGCTGGAATGATCACCTCTGGTGAGCTTTAATATTCAAATTATGTTTCTAAAATATAGTGTCATTAGTCTATACTTAGTTCAGGTATGCTGAAAGCTTCCTAAGGTTTGCTGTGAACCTTTTTTTCCCCTTCCTCTTCCCCTTCCCTCTCTCCTTTTCCTTCCCCTTGCCCATAATCTCTTCATCCCCCCTCCTCTTCCCCTTTTGCCTCTCCCTCTCCCTCTCCAGCTCTCTTTTCTTTTTTCCCTCTCATTCCCCCGCCCCTCCCACCCTTTCTTTTTGTTTTTCCTTTCAAAGAGGGAAGGATGGGGGTGTTGGAGAAATGTATGCAAATTTTGTTATCTTGTTTTTCTTTGTTTTCTTAGGCAGGTTTCGTCTTTCCTGATCTGATTTCAGTCTTGCCAGTGTAAATGGAAATGAAACAACATGTAGTCAGAGATCACACCATTGGTTCTCATTTTGGGCTTCTAGTCTAAAAAAACCCCACAAAATCAAGCTTCAAACACAAATTTGGATTGCATTTTTGGAAGTCAAAACCTTGGGAAATCTACAGAGGTTTTATTTGTTCTGTGTTATTTTTGAACATCACGAGTTAAAAGCACCCCTTAAAACTTCTGGCAATCTTTAGACGTGATTGCTGCATGAATGAAATTTTTTGTCAGATTTTAATCCCACGTATTTTTAGGCTTCTGTTGTTTATCTCTTTTTTAAAAGTACATCCACACACAACATTAATTTCTCAGTGTTTTATATGGGGAAAATCTTAAGTTGATGTATTTTTCCTTGTTTCTTAATTTAATGAATTAAGTTTCTTGTTTGTTCATTTTATGATTACTTGTTGTAGAGTTGAACCTTAAGTTGTTTTTTTGACAACAAAGGACAAGCTGACTGATGGAATTTACCTTCTGTGAAACTAAACAATGGTTTAATCCTGGAGGGGAAGCCTGTGATGTATTATTACACATCTTAGTCCAAACACTTTCTTATCATATGTTGAAAGATTGTCATGGTTGATGTACTGAATTTTACAAAATACATAGGTATAAATTATTCTAGAGGAGCCGCATAAAAATAATGTAGAAATTGCAGCTTAGGGACATGGCTTGTTACATATGAAGTCACTGGAGGAGGTGAATATGCACTGGAGAAACTGGATTTGATGGGCTAGGCACTAATATGCATACACATGGGCATGCATATATAGAGATATAATTTGCTCAGATAACCTGCATTTGCCCTATTTAGCTGAAAAAAATTGCCTATGTTCCAGACACATCCCAGACTGAAGTAGTCATGATCGGTAGTAATTTTTAAAGTGAGGAGTGGACAAACAGTAGCGCACAGACCTAGGCTAAGCCCCCTGCTTTGTTCCATCTTTCTTTGATTATGGTCTTCGGATACAGCGGCGGTACAAGCAAGCAGTTATAATACAGTAACAGATCCACTGATAGTGATCTAGTTAAGCAAGACAAAACCTTCCATGAGAGTCAGGAGTAGTGTGTTTCTTCTGAAGCGTACAACTTCATCCAGGCTTCATGACATGCAGCTTCCACAGGTCAGTAAAATGAAGACATACAGAAAGTGTGTCTCCATATCAAGAGTCACAGAGTTTAAGCCTTTTGTATAAACAGTGCACCCAGAGAAAAAGATTAAAAATGCTCGTCCACACTTGATTTGATAAGACCTAGGTTTGATTTTTTTTCTTGTCTCCCTCCCTCCCGTTTCTCCTGTAAGGAAGAAGGCATCCTGAAACATACTTTGCTCCTCCAGTCATAATGGTTGGCAATAGTATATGAAATTACTTTGATTCTTGAAATGAGATAAAAATGCTTCACATAATACTTTCTTTCATGGGATTTTTAAAAATTTGTTTTAGTATGAGTAAGCATCCTAACTTCTGTCATGCTTAGGGTTGAGCTCTTGCATTCTCATGTGGGAACAGAAAATATTAGTAATGTGTATTACCACTAAATGCCATTTGCTTTTGTGAAAATATGTAAAATAAAGATAATTTCTTGTAAAATTTGCAGTAACAGTTATGATTTGCTGTTTGAGGAAAATATAAATTTGACGACATTTTTTTCTGGACAAGAAAGGTCTTTTTAGTAAGGAAGCATATAAAACTGGCATAATGCATGTGTTTGTTAAAGTATGTAAATATAATGTATCAGATTAACTGATACGCTTATTTAAAAAGGACCCATTTTCAGGTAAAACTAATCTTAAATTATGTGGAAGGAGACCTAAGAAAAGTTTTGGGTCTATGGAAAGTATTACTTTTCTCTAAGTCTGATGCAACTCATGTATCTCTAAGAGTGTGTAGGGACAAGAACCCCAATGAAACTGAAGGAATTACTTACCTTCCTGTGGTGAGATTAACAAGCCAAAGTAATTTAAATATAAACCTGGCAAAATAGTTACCTAAGCACTTACCTTTAAGCATTTGAATGATTTTAATGGCTTATTAGTAGCTCTCATATGACTAAAACTGAGCATTAGAGATAGGTTAAATCATCCTTTTAAAAATGTTTCTTGCTTTCTTCTGATAAAAATAATTTTTTTTTTTAATTTTTTATTGCTTAAGAATGTAGCATTGAGTAACTTTTGGCATGTATGTAAAGAGAAATAGGAAATTCCAAACCTAAATCAAGGAAACGTTGCCTTATAAATTGGAATGTTTCTGTGATTTTTCATTAAAAATTTTGAGGGGCATAAGGTTTTCAAAAACCTTTTAAAAGTGTTTTTTTTTCCAGGAAAGGACCCAGATAATAATCACAAAGTTTGTTAGGTAATAATCATCCAGGCAGACTGGTAATATTTCATCTTAATGAACCATGAGAGTTCAGATTTTGTCTGTGTCCTGGTTTTATTAAAAAAGGTGTATTGATTACGCAATAATCTGTATACTAACACTAAGCAGAACTGGGCAATATGTTTTTCCTTACTTTTGTTGCTCATTTTAAGCAGAAATACTGGCATTTCTGAGTTGTGAGGAGCCTTAAGCAGGCCGTATAGCTTGTGCCTGCAGTTCAATGCAATTTGCTGTACAAGGGTTGTAGCAGTTAGAGAGGGCAGCAGTCCATAGCAGCCCCAGGTTGAGCCTAGCTGAAAGCATGAGTGTTTGCCAAATGAGAAAATGGGCCAGAGTTTACTGGCAGCCTCTGCATGTGAGAGATGTCCAACTGAAAGGCACAGAGCTCTATTACTTTTTAGTTGCCCGATGGAGCTTGGTTCCATACAAGATTTACCTACAGAAGTGATTTTCAAATGCTTCCTTGATGCTTGCACCCCTCATGATATCTCATCTCACCTCATGTTCTGCTTTCAAATGAGAAGCTTGTTTTCCAATTATTACAGCTGATAAAAAAAAAAAAAAAGAGTAATGAAAATATTGAAAATAAACCTGGTGTAATTCTACTCACTGGCAAATATGTATGTCTGAGGAAGAACCACATGCTTCAAATTTTAGAAATTAGTATATGGAAGGTTAAAGGTATATCTGTTATAAAGGTATATATGCTATATGTTATATATGTTATATGTATATATGTTATAAAGGTATATATGTTGTAATATAAAGGTATATATGTTGTAATATATGGCCAGAATACCTCTGTTCCCAGGATATCACTCCCCTGCAAAAAGTGCATTCTGCCTCATGGCAGTATCCTATCTGTGTCTTTAAGGGGAACTACAGACATAATCGCCCTAGGCTGCATCAAAAATAGTACCCAGTATTTAATTATATGTAGGAATACAAATTTTTTCATTATTTAATTTCCAAATTAATACTTCATTCCTGCTTTATGTTTGTTAATATCACTTTTAACTAGAACAGAATCCCAAATTATTCCCCATAATTCTTAAGAAGAATATTTATGTAATATATTCCTTAATGAATAATATTAAGGAATATGTTATAGAATACCTACAAGGACTTTGTGATGGAATGAGACAGAGTCACAGGATCAGAGGCTTGCTTTAGGGTTCCATCACTCAAGCAGGCTGAAATTTAGAAGCTACATTAAACCATGAACCAACAATATGAAATGAAACATGCAGAAATGATTTTTCTTTCTGAAAGCTGGGAGAGCTTCAGAAACCTTTTCTTTTGCATTTCTTGTCATTGTTTTGTTGCTTTTGGTTTCAACTATAAGCAGAAATGGCTTGACAGATATATAGAGAAATATATATGCGTATGCATGTGTTGGAATGGTCTGAAGTTGTGACACCAGGCAGCACTTCTTCAGTAATTTTTGCCCTGAAACATATTCTTATCGAGGTCATCAAAGGCACAGCAGACCACTTCTCTTATTGTCCAAGCCAACAAACCAAAGAAGTCCGAGATTCCAAAAGGTTCCCATCTATTCACCATCAAAAATTGGAGACTGCTGATTTGAAATATAACTACTGTGATGGCAATGAACAGAAAAGTATTATTTTTCCATCTGTGCTAGATAATTCTATACCATAGCTGTCTTCTCTGAAGCTATAGACCAGGGATTTTGCTTATTTCAGCTTATATGTATATATATACATACACACACACATATATATGTATAGGCTTTTCCCTAGAAAGTTGACCAGATATGCAACCTGCCTATTTTTCTTAATTTGCTGTGAAGCAGACATGCATAATTTTGAAATTCTGAATAATATTCTTGTAGCTGTTGCTAATAATCTGTGCTTTTCTAGCACCCTTACTCTCCATCTGCTCTGGAACAAGAAATGTGAATTGCAGCTAATATAAAGCATAGGAGATCACTTCTCACTGTGTCCTGCAAAGTCAGTTATGTTCTATCCATTTTCTATATGTAGAGTATACCTTGCTATCTTGTATTTTGTTAGTAAAATTATTTCTATAATATAATTTTGCTGCTTAATATTTTAAAATTAAGAAAAGCCTAATATCTCCAGTGAATGCTCTAGATCTCTCATTATTCAGTATAATGGCACAGCACTAGGAAGCACAATATTTTTTTTTATAATCGTATGAAAAGTTGTTAGGGAGGTACTCTGTAATACTTAGCTGTTTTTAATAATGAAATTATTTTGTTGACTTGCTATAAAGACATTTTAACATGAAAAATAATGTAGTGACAAAAATGTAATTTTGATTAAAATCAAGTTTTATCAGAAATGTCAAGGGGCAATTTCCTGATGGTGCCAGGAATATTTTGTTTTTCAAAAGGTGCAAACATACTGTTTAACTGACTTTGTTCAACCTTTTCTACTCCTTTCGGTTTGATTGTTCTCACTGGAGAACAAGGAGATAATGGCGGAATGTCAGATATGGTACTTACCAGCCAGACCTTCAGCAAATACTTTGCAGGAGTTTTGAGGGCCCCTTGTTACAGACTAAAACTCCTACACTAAATATGTTTTTCATTCTGAGTGGCATAAAATTGTGTGGTGCTGTATATTTTCGATAAACCAAAACCAAATAACAACTTGTTTACTGTGTGTTAGGTCCTGGGAAACCACAGAAAGAAAAGGAGTGTAAAGCCACTAACAAATAATATTTAAAGAAAAATAGATTCCTACTGACGTCATTAAGCCTGTAGAATTGTTTTAAGGGTACATACCTATGTACTACCGATTTTTCCCAAGACATGTATAAGCAAAGAAAAATATCAAGTGTTAGACCCTCTCTTGAAAAAATGACCAGCTATTTAAATATGCTGTTGCATTTTCAGCATAGCTGCTTGCTCTAAATTAGCAAATCCAAGTGTGTATATGATAATTTACTGTGGTTAGTATTATTTTCTTCAACTACTAGTTATGAGCTTCTAAGGGAAAGTTTATTCTAAAATCAGTAAGAAAATTTGTGTATAGCAGGGGAAAGCAGAGAAAATTATTTGTGATCTGAAAAGGTGCATTTATCGAGTTAAAGAAAGTTGCTTTAACTCTTAATTAAATAGTTGTTAGGTTGGTCAGAATACCTGACTCATTGTCAGCCAAAATATACATTTCATCAGCTATTGTTTTATTTGTACTTCCAGAAAGAATTTCTGTTTTCAAACAAATTCAAGAATGTGCTATATATAAATAGTGCAGGAATTCATGAACATATATTTTAAAACGGAATCAATATAAGGTGGATATGGCTATTCATGGAAGCAAAGATCAGGAAATGAAGGACTGTTATTCTGGGCCTAGAATTAAGGTTCATTGATTGTCCAGGCCAAATTTCTGTGTATCCATGCCTCAGTTACGCCTTCTGTAATGTAACTTTTATTTCTCAGGTATGTTATTGTGAAATTAAGTCAGATTTGATTTCATATTGAATGATATCGTGTAAAATGGGAGCCCAGTATTGTATAAAAATATTGAAGGAGCTTTCAAAGCAAGCCACAATAATTTCCAGCTGTGTGTAACTGTAGGGCCACATGTTTGCTTCAATTTTTTAAATGCTAGAATTATTTTGATTTTTTACAATGAATGCAAATAATGAACATAAAGTACTCCTCCACCTATACTTAGATACTTAGTAGTTAAATTTCTTGGCTGATAAGGAAAACAGTTGTTGAGAGACAGAAGAAAAGCGGCATGGGTGTATAGTCCTTAATATTCTTGTAATAAGGCAGTCACACATCTAATCTTACTGCTGATTACATTTTGAAGGGTTTTGTCCAAGAACACTAGAAACAGGAACTGGCTGGGAACTTCTTAATGAGACATTTCCTTAATCAGAATATCTATGAGTTGTGAAGACTAAAAGCCTTCCATTTGGACGCCTTCTCAGGTGAAGGAGAGAATTTATGTTTAAATACTAATTACAGCACAGCCGAATGGCCAAGGCACTCTCTTGGGATGTTCACTCCCTACTTTGCCTCTATTGCAGCACATTTCATTGGAGAACATTAACCATATCTCTGTAGGTTACTCTAATTTCTCTCAAAAACAGCCAGTGGTGTTTTTTTATAAATGATAGCAACCCAGACAAAACCCACCTGTTTAAGCAGGTGGTTTACATTGGAAGTGGGGACATGAGGTAATTCCAGATTTCAGATGAAGATTTCAGTCACTGGGCTGCTGATTTTATCTGTGAGTCTCTCTCTTTCTTGCATGTCTCTGGGATTGCACATGGAAAAATAATGAAATTTAAAAATGCAAAATCAAATACTGAATTCTTTGCCAGCCCTAATAGGAACTTGCTTTCCCACCAAAGTTTTGAAACTATTAAAGCACAAGGGAAACTAACATGATCAGCAGGAAACACTCAAGTCCTTGAAATGTGTTCATTTTGTAACTACACAGATTTCCAGCTGGAATGTCCCTGATAATAATTAATTTCCCCCTACAGCACTGTTTTCATTCCCTTGCTGGGAAGAGCACTACAAAGCCTGGCTCTGCTGTAGCGTCTGGGAACAAAGACAAGACACTCCTACTTCTCACTGCCTCTTTCTCAAAACTAAACTCAGGTGGAAATTTCACTCCCTGTGTATTGCTTTGATTAATGAGATGATATCGGGTCCAGGGCTAAATATGCTGTAGTGCTCATAAAATGTTCGATTTACTGGAATTCTTTTCTCTTGACGATTAATACGAGTGTAATGGGCTGCCATTCCCAATTGTTTTGTCACATCTTTGCTACACAACCGAAGCCTACATTGGAACTGAGACTCACTTTAATTATTGAATTAACACAATTTCATGGTTGATATGCTTCTTTCTCACCTCTGGGCTTTATATTTACCAGTCTGCTGTGATCTTTTTCCCTATTGGTGCAAGGAGAAATTAATGTATTTGCTTGTTGCTCATGCATTACTATCCATAATAATCCCAAATTAAATTTCACCTGAAGAAAGAGAGTTTTGCATCAAAACTTTTCCCTACAGCTCCTTATACATTTAAAAACAAAAAAGACATCTTTCTTTTCACAGTTAGAGGCATACATTTCCATTGCAGGATGCTTGTATCCAAACTATCTGCTATATATTTCAGTTTTTAAGTTCATTTCTTGAAACTTGTGGCCCATATTATTGAGGCATAGTAACTCTGAACCTGGGCCCTGGCCTGTCCCTGAATATCACTGTGTTATAGCTTGTGCAAACAAAATAGCAGCCAATGTTTAGATTCCAGACTATTAAAATGTTCAGAATGTTTAGATATCCAGAATATTTAAGCCTTCATCTAATGCAGATTCTTTATCAGTAGGATCACAGTCAGATATATCTGTGCAGCATTAATAAAACAACAGTCTTCTGTGGTGGCAGAGGTCCCCCATCATCTGCAGTAAAAGAACTGGGGAGGGGTGTGTGTGTTCTTTTCTTTTGAAAAGACGCCCACTGTTTTCTAAGCATTCACAGTGGGGCAGGCTGGGAGACATGTGCCATACATGTAACAGCTCATCACAATCATCTCTTCCTTGCACCTTGTCACCTTTAAGCCAACTGAAGTAATCTCCTACCATGGTGATGAACTTGGCTAAGAAGGCAATACTTTGCAGAAAAGATAAAGTCATACTTAGGAAAAACTGAAAATGTACGATTATACAAGCATACAACCTAGCCATAAAAAATAAAGCATTGACTCAAAACCTTCTTCCTCAGTACTCTTTCCTCCTTTGGTCTCACCTGCTTTCTTTTTCCCTATTGCATTGTAATTGTTGTTCTCTCATTTCATTCTCGTAATTTTTTCTCCACAAGGAGAGGAGGAATGATGACTCCTGCTTCGTCAGCTCACCTGGAAGAACACGTAAATAGCATAGCAATTAACCTATGGAGAAATGAAGAATTATTCAATAACATAACAATATGGGGGAAGTGGGATATGCTCCTTTCAGTCACTGGTTCACTGAATGTGTATGCATTTTTTAGAAAGACCATCATCATCTACAAGCCCTTTGGCTATTTGTGTTTTGTATGAATCTGTCACTGGTAGGCCATTTAGGGTAGTAGAAGTAATGAAGGGGTGGCCTCCCTCCACTACCCTCTCTTCATTTTACAAATCAGTATTTTTTTCCACCTGAAACTGTTCAGTATGGTATGATCCCATTTTGGTAGTAACTTCACTGAAACCGCAAATACCTTTCTAGCAAGAAAACTATTTAGTCTGTGAATAATTTAATGTTCATATGACACCTGAAGGAAATAAAAGGAAAGAGATATTTATTATGGTAGTTTCTTGCTTAAAAGGTTAGTTCCCCCACAATCCTTTATTCTCCAAAATACCAAATTCAGACAGATTGTGTTGTGATGTTGAGAGCTTTATGCTCATTGACGTACTACTGGAATTATTTTGCAGCTGGAAATGTTCAGGGCTACGTGGCCTCCTCTACAGCATTCACTCAGGGGAATATTTAATTTTTCACAGAAATTATCCTTTAGAGTTATATGTCATTGAACTTCCTCCAGGAAGAGGGATTGCACACTTGAGTAACAGTTGCCAAGTTTAGTTCTGTGTTTGTTTTGTACTTGTTGAACTTAACACAAAGGAGACACACTACACTGTGTCAGTACAACTGAACTTCAGGTAGCCTTGTTGAAGCAGGAAATCCACAATTTGTATATTCTTTCTTTCAGAGTACATATTGAAAGTTCATTTTTATAAACGGATATTATACAACAGGAGGTGCTTTCAGAGCTGACAAAGACCTTAGGAAAGTTAATGTTTTGCTATTATTAACTAATCAAGAAACTGTACTCCCTGCTCATTTTTCTATGAAATGAGCTGTACTTCTTTTGTTGTTGGGTAACCTTTAATTTTCACGGAACATTAACTGATCATGAATTCAAAGAATTTGAATGGAAGATCACACAGAATCTGCACGTGTAGTATTTTAAGATTTTTAATAGCAATTAGTTATTAAACTTTCCAGACTCTTTTTATATCATAGCAAACCAATCATATTCTAGACACTTAGAATACCGACAAGATTATTGTATACTAGAAATGATAAAAGGCTGTTATACAGTGCTTGTATATCCATCTGATGACTGTTGCATTTCCAACACACGGATTTTTCTGATAAATGTCAAAAGAAAACGCACATGACTAAGAAATTAAACCACAAAAATTCAAATCCATCTGGAAAATGGTTACAGTAAGGACGAAAAAGGAGAAAACAGTTTTGGGACAAAATTATCATACCTATTGCCTCTATTTCACCTAAGAAAGCAAGAGTTTCTCTCCTGTCCCAATTCAAATTTTTAGTTAGGCAGTTTTATGAACCTGCCTCAGAAAGACCATTTTTTTTCCTCAACTGTAATCTACCAGCCAAGCCTGGTAAAACATCCTATCAAATCATCATTTTAAAGTCCTGTGTGTTTAATGGGAAGTTGGCCTATCTGTATACTGGGCTGCATTAGGAAGAGCCAGCAGGCTAAGGGAAGGGCTAATTAACCTCTGCTTGGCATGCCTACAATATTTTGTCCAGTTCCAGGGCAGAACAAGTATCAATTAACTGGACAGAGTGTGGTAAAGGAACACACTTATGGTCAGTTAGGGTGCCAGAGCACACAAGGCAGGTTCAAGGAACAGGGTTTGCTTAGCCTGGAGTACAGAAGCCAAAGGAGAGGTCAAATTGCAGTCTTCCACTACCTAAAGGAGGATTACAGAGAATAAGCCAGATTCTCTTCAGAGGTCCACAGAGAAAAGGCGAGAGGCAGGAGTCACAAACTGTAGCAAGAGAAACTCTGCTTATATATAGCTGCTGCCCAGAGGCCACCTTCTGGAGATGAATCTCCAAAAAAAGGAATTCATCCTCTTTCTCAGCCGTGCCTTTGCAACTCTTCATTTTTATCCAGCAGGAAAGTGGCTTAGTCTCACATTCTGCTATAGCAAACCTGGGCACAGATGACTGCTATTGCCTTCTCACATTTTGTGGAGAGTTAGTTAGCATCACTTTTCCTGTTTAATATAAACAAAATCTTAAATTTCTCATCTTAAGGTGACTCAATAATCTATTTATTGTATATTGCTCATCTACAAACAGTCAGCTCAAACTTGCAGTTCCTGTTACTTTTAGCTTTCCACAGCAAATACAGATGTACCTTACCTTCTGAGGCAAGGAACAGAACAGGGTGCTTTGACCAAGCACGCCTTCTACTCTCACCCCCACCACATACAGACTCATATACACATCCTTTGTCAGATTCTGGTGTCATGTTTTCACATCTCAGAACTGCATGAGAGGGAATTACAAGGCAGGGGAAGTGAGAGAAATCTGACATGAATGATCTCTTCCATGTTTTGACCACCATGAAAATACCACGGTGACTTCCTGTTCACGGGTTCAGGTAACCCCATTCTTTCACAAGTATTCACAAGTATTTTGCCTTATTTCTGAAAAAATCTAACTGGAATTAGTTGTTAGTACAGTGTATGTTCATAAGTTATTCAGATGTTAATGTGGAATTGAATTTAAGTAAAATTAAACCCTTTAAAATATATTGAATAATAATAACCCTCAATAGGTAGCTAGGCTGGCAGATCTACACACAAGACATACTTCTATTTTCATCAACATTTTCTCATTCATTAAAAATAATAATGAACAACCTCCTGCTGGCTTTTAAAAAAGTTTTTCTTTCTGTTTTGTTACTTTTAGGATATCTTTTACCTTTTTATTTAATAATAATAGAAATTATTTATTTGTGTTTCTGGATCAGAACCTTGAGTCTGGCTGGTGAGTAGCTGAATTTATTTTTTCTCTCTGAATAATTTTCAAGATCTTCTACTAAAAAACAAAAATGTGTTTGTATCAATCTTGTCTAAAAAACCAAGTACTGGAAAGATGGAATTTTACAGAAAATCAGGAACAGATTCAGTTTGGTTACTTGTGAAATGCCAACACAGCTGAATCCAAATGAATGATCTCCATACCTCAGCACTCTTGCTCTCTAGTCTCACTAGATAAGCATCTTTGGACCTTAAATCTTTGAGACACATCCAATCTTTTATTCAAGCATACAGACAAAACTTTAGTTCAAATATCCTGTTGACTAAGCTTAGTCAAGATCCGGAAACTCTTTCTCTGCCTAAATCCCCTGATTCATTTGTCATGCTCTGAGCATGACCGCAGGAGCAGGTTATTCACAGGATAAATTTCATGCCCTTTTTAACTTTTCCACAGCAGCACAACGCACTGACCCAATGGGTAAGTGACCTAGCTTCAACTCCTTTTCAGTGTCAAAGAATTATGACCTAGCATTCCCTCTCTTCAGCAAAATCCTGCTAACTCCTGGAAAAAAAAGTGATTCTCTAACTTTGAACTGACATTGTGTCCATCTACAGAAGATGTATGAAGTCTAATTCCAGCCTAGTTGCAAGGACCCTTCAATAGGAGAATTGAGGACCTGATGGCATTTTCTCCTCTGTGTACTGTTTATATATTTCATCCAGTCATACCTTCATTTCAGGTGCTCACGTGAACCAGTCACTTTGGAATATCTTCTGAAGTTATAAGGAAACCTGCACACCTGACACAAACTTCAAGATTCCCATCTAGTGACCTTGGAACCTAAGAACCTATTGCAGCCCATGGTTTTTAAGAGCCCAGCTCTGTTTCTGGTTCTAGCTTCTACCCTTGAACCAGGAGGCCAGGTGACAGGTGATAATCCAGGCTGAGGTTTCTCTGAATTCCCTCTTCCTTTACCTTTACCACATTTGAAATTCCTCCTAATGACCTTTATGCACATGTTCCCTGTATTTTGGGGTGTAACCTCAAGCTGATGGCAGTAGCCAAAGATCAGTATCTTCTTCAAGGTTTTCTGCAATTCATATATTCTGCTATTATAGATATCAATTAGGTTTCTTTGAAAAGAAAATATCCATGCAAAAAGCAATTTTCTCTGCTTGTAATATTCTACATTGCACTAGATATTGCTGAAGATATTGGTGTCTGAATAGGATTGTTCTCCCTCATTACCCCACATCTCAGCCTGGTAGTGCGATGAATTCACGATCCTGTATTTATGTCTTCACACTCAATCATGAAAACAATCTGTAGTAGCACAAATTCAGTGCTGTGGCTTTACTTAAGATCAAACTGGTAACACAGACAAGGACTGAAGAGAAAAGTTGCTATTTCAGCAGAAATAATGTGAAAAAGAGAAATGAATACATGAAGCGATAACAAAAGCCATTCTAAATACTGGGAAATTATGTAAGTCTTTCTATTTTTTTAACCCATAAACAATCATATCCTTCATTTGAATTACTTTGGGTAGCACTAAACCAAAGTTTATTTTAACAACATTTCAAGGCATTGGCTGTGATGCCTTTCAATTTAAATAGGAAGAAGAAGGAGAAAAAAGGTGTGTTGTGGGGTGGAGGGAAAGCAAATACTTGCATGAGGCCCTGTCACCTGACCAAATTCTTGGCTCTGTGTGCAGTGCATTATCTTTAGAGCATATAGTGATACAACTACATCTGGTCGGTCTGCCCTGGAGGGAATGAGAAATCAAGCTACAAAGATGAGGGAGAAAAGTGAGGCAATTGTCTAGCCAGAGGTATAATTTTGTTTTTTGCAACTCTTGGCAGAGAGTACATGGAATGTCCATCAGAAAGACTGGCTGAAGTTATCTCCTGTTTCCCTCTCCTGACTGTAAAAGAGAGGCAGAGCTCCTCTGGAGCTGTAACTATAACTTTCCATCTGGAATAAAACCTTCTGATGGGAACGGGAGGATTTCCACTGTTCTGAATGGAGCTTGAACTAAGTCACTACATGCTGGGCTGGTGAATTTGCCAACACTTGCGTTACATCTTGTTTGATCTCTACTCAAATTTCCTTATGCACTGTCTGAAGAAGTTACCCTTAAATCTGGTCCAAACTTAACAGCTGCAGTGGCTGACTCCCAGCGTTGTGATCCAATGGGCTGCAGTTGTCTGTATATGACTGCAGCCAGACTGCAGTAGCCTGTAAAGGCGTTAGCCACAGCAGGAAATGTTTCCTCTGCTTCTCTTCCTGCCAGAAGAGTTGGATGTGGCAACAAGCTGAGATGGGAATGCTAGTTACAGCTCCTTCCTCCTCCTGTATCCTGCAGAAAAGATGTCCCTTCTTTCCCAAGAGCATCCATAGGCATTTGGACAGGCAGTCACTGAGAAAAATGACAGCAGGATGATGTTGCCAAGCCATGCATGGCCAGGGCATGTCTCCCTCCTCCCTCTTTACATGTTCTCAGGGCCAAGAGCTCACTTTGTCTTTGAGGAGGTCCTGAGCAGAGGGAGGTAATTGCCGAAGAAAAGGCAACTTGGGATGGATGGAAGACTCTTAAGATGGGCATCTTCATAAGCTGTGTATTGAACCACTACTATAGACATTTTCAGGAAATATTCTTAATGTATAAAGTCTGTTTTTTCTACAATCCTTTAGCCATGCTCAAAATTATGAAATTTGGAGTGTTTGAAGATTTGGACATTTATGAGAAGGACTCATATTTGATCAAGACTTATTTTAAAGCTGATTATGACTTTTAAATTTTTGTGCAGACATGATGTTTTGGGGAAGACTTGGTCAGAAACTTTGTCACACCTATAGTTATGCACACCCCTATGAGCGTCAAGTGGCATCAGAATATTTCAAAATAGATAGGCTGGGGTTCACATAACACTGAACAGTCCCTGGTTAAGTCATTATTAGAAGATTACCTAACCCCTCACAACTCTGTTGATTCCACCTTGATGACACCCTTGATTACTGTCACGTTGCAAAGGGCTGCCTGTAGCCTACATGCTTTTGATTATAGTCATATTATGATCACCATATGAATTGCTGCCAGAAACTGATCTCAGTCGCTGAAGGAAAATAAAACATTATTTTCCCCTTTAAGCATCACTTCTTCCTTTTGCCTTTATATGCTTTCTATACTGTGATTATTCATTGTGTAAATACAAGTGTAAGAAATGTTACCTAAAGTATATTACACTTGCTAAACCTTAAGCCACGTTGATACATCCTTGAAGCACTGCAGCATGGACTGAAAGATACTTCTCTAACAACTCTCATTATTCATGGATCATTGACGTGATAGACCCTAATGGCTCCCTCAAAGCCATTACAGTGTGCTATATAAATGTGAGCCCTTAATCCATGGATCATTGGCATGATAGAATGCAACATTCTTTGAAAACCCTTGCAGTCTATCAAGTGAATGCATACTATTAGAGATCTTTAATTTGTGGATTATTGCCACAATTGATCATTACACTTCCTTTGGGGCTGCTATGGTCTATCCCATTAACATATATTCGGTGGGCGCTAATCGGCAGATTATTGACACAAGTCTTTTCACCTGTTTTGTCAAAAGAACACTCACATTTGAGGGGTCTCTCTCTTAGAGGCTCTTCTAGATTTTTATTCTTTAGTTCAAAGACTTGCGTTTTCATTTCTTTCTTTTGCTGCATGGTCAATTGCTTATGGAAACAAACATTGTCACATGTTCAAATGGCGTTGTATATTCATCCTAGTAAAATGGTATTTCAGCTTCCACTTCTATTATTTCTCAGATCAGGCACAAAATGACACAGGCAAAAATATATATTCTGGCTTGAAAGTGTGACCCTGAGACTCCTGTACTGTATGAACACAGTTGCTGTTATAGTTTGAGTGGCAGAGATAGTAAAAATATTCATGAAAAAAACATATTGTACTCCTTTTATACATACCAGTAATAAGTGCTTTTACACAGACCTTCTCACACAATTTCCTCTATGAAAATTCCTAAAGTTATCAACCCAGACCCTATAGATTTGTAGTCTTGAGATCAACCTTTTAATGTTTCACGATTAGAAAAGTTCTTATTGTAGCCCAGTGGCATTCAGCTCTTTCTGGTTTGTAAGTAATAAAATGGCTAAATCTCACCTCATAAACCCCCATAGCTTACATTCTTGCCTATTCCTGGTAGTATTCTACTGATAGGTGATTGGGGTGGGAAACTGATGGATTGAAGAGTGGCTCAGAGCACCACATTTCCCAGGCTGCTAGGTAGCAAAAGGACCAAACCCAAAGCTCTTATGTTGCTCAGATTCCCAGCTGGGACACAGCTGCGGTGAGCTGGCTGCTTACCTCCCTGTGAAGACTCGCCTTTCAGTTTCAGCAAATCGACATTTCTCAACAACAAAAAAAAGTCTGCTTTGCCAGAAAATTCCTAATCAGCTGTTTTTCCTCTCACTCAGTTCACCTCGAGCGTGGTTTAGATAGACCCTTTGATGGGTCCAGTTCATGTCAATAGGCATATGCCTAGTACCAATGCAGTGACTGCAGAATGTCAGTTTTCATTAAAAGATTTTCTTTTTTAGCCTTAGTGGTTTTCTTAGTGGTTGCTAAGAAAAACTTGGAATGTGAACTGAATGCAGCGGCTTTACTTACAGCTGCTTGGAGACACGAAAGAAGAGCAGCAGATGGTGAAGCAGCAGCAGTTGTTAGAGCACAAAGCCAGTGAGAAAGCCACTTCCTCCCACACCTGCAGAAACAGGCATGATTATAATTTTTCGGAGGATGGTGGGGGTGCGAAAGGCTGGTTAAGAGGAGAAACCTGCCTAGGGAATGGACATGGGAGGTGAGCAGACATGGCTGTGGCAACAACAGCAGGGATCAGGAGGAAAGTTTACTCACCCTTCCCTGCCTCATCACCTTTCTCAGAGACTCAGACATTTGCTGCTATCAGCAGGGGTATGTGGTTTCCTATCTGAGAAGTTCTTATCTAGTCTAAAACTGCTGATCTTGGTTTTTAAAAGATAACTTCGATTGTAGCCAAGACTTCTGATTTTGTAAAGCCTGCATCCTTTCACAATGAAGGATTGCCATATAAACTCTGTTGCCGCATAGTGTAAGATATGTGAATTCCCTTAGCCTTTTTTTTAGCTTTCTATGAACAAAAAAGAGAGCAAAATCAATTTAAACCAGATAGGTCCAATAAATAAAGAGGGGGTGGGAAAGCATCTCAGCTGAGAGCATATGTGGGTTTTCAGCTAAGGGAATGTATTTTTGGAAACTGTGGCAGCCTCTCAGTGGGGTGGCAGTAGGTAGCTCCAGATCTGACTTATGTTAAAATGATCACAATCTGATGTAGATAACCTCAGCAAGTTATTTTATTTGCCTTCCCTCTGTGCTTTTAGAAGAGAAAATCTTAAATTTCCATTGATTTTAGGGAATGTAAACAAATTATTTTAACTAATGCACTACTATTTGCCTCGCAGCAGTGCTCAGCGTAACTCCATAAAATTACTTTCCAGGGTGCAGTTCCTCATTAGAATTGCTCTGAAGGCAAATCTGTAGTGAGAGGTTTCCACCACATCCTTTTGCCTCACCGCAGGTTGCTGCCCTCTCAGATGTACTTGTTCAGCTGTTTGTGTATCTGTGCTCTAAAGCAGACCGGTCAAATGACCTTCAGTCTGCACAGTAGTTGTTTTTTGAACCCAGCTGTTTTCCCTGGCCCCATTTATAGAACAGACCATGGGATGCTGTATGGGAAGGTAATGCATAGTGGGAGGTGAGTTTCCCTGTGCAAGGGTGGGACAAGGACCTCTAAAACGGTTTTGCTGGGAGACAGCTCATAAGGTTGGATATTATATGGAGGTTATGCTCATGTTAGTGGTATTAGAACAAAACATTTCAGCTGTATTGTTGTGTGTATTCTTGCAGAGGTGTTTTGTGATATGTGTTTCTGATGATGAAAGATGCTGTATTGGCTTTTTCAGAAATAGCGACAAATATGGAAATAATGTAAAAAAAGCTGTAATTTTTCCATCTTCCAATGGCCTTTAGGAGATATCTGTGAATGAAAAATGCAACAAAAATCGATATTTAAAAACAGCCTGGAATTTCCCTTTAAATTATAGCAGTGCTTCTGGCTGTTGCTACATTAACTGCTCTCATGAAGTTGCTTAATGATATCTTGTTAGTGATGGAAGATAATGAGATGATAAGGGCAAAATTCATTGACCTTTCAAAGCTTTTGATTCACTAAATGACACTGTTAGATAAGCTAATTAAATTTTGCTTTTCCTGCTGGAACGATGGCTTGGTTCTGATCTTATTTGATTAAGAGGAAAAATCAGCGGCTGTTTTAGGCTATCATTCTGATTTATTACTATTACTATTGAAAGGTGCCTTAGGGCTCAAGAACTGATTTACTTCTTTTTACTTAGTCCTAAATTATCTCTGAGATATTTGTGATAAGACCTAAATTCACTTACATGGTATTTGACAATACCATTTTGTACAACAGTTCTGTAATATCTCTGCCTTAATATGCTTGCTTCCAAAATCACTATAATAAAAGCATTTGGAAAGATAAACTTGAGATAATGATAAAAGACTAACTTCATCTCAGTTTCCCAGGAGACTTGTCAAGGGGAAAGAGATATTCAGCTAACAGTAAGGCGGTAATAAATTATCAAAGAATAACATGATTAGTCAGAATATTTTATTCATGGCATTAACATACAAATGCTCCAAGATGAAAGTGTGCAGTCCCCCAGTTCTGCAAAACTCTTAATCGTGCATTTATTTCTAGGCACTGGAGCAGTTTAAATTTTATGTCCTTTAGCCTATAATTGGGAATCCAATTGGGTTTGATGAGACTTCTCATGCTCTTTAACTCAGCATATGTTTCTGAATCAGACTCATAGCTCACAAGAAGAAAAATAAATTATACATACTGCTAAAGCTACTGAAGAAAATGGTGAAAAGCATGGAGTCTTCTACCAGGTGCATGTGTGATATAAAACCTTCCTGATTTGATGACGGCTTACTATTGCTAGCACTGAGGATGAGGAAAAGGCTGAGGTACTAAATGCCTTATTTGCCTCAGTCTTTAACCATCAGAGCAGTTATCTCCAAGGTATTCAGCCTCCTGAGCTGTGGCTAGCAGGAGTAGGGAAGTGATTGTCTCCTGTACTCAGCACTGGTGAGGACACAAGGCTGGGGTTGTTTAGCCTGGAGAAGAGGAGGCTGAGGGGAGACCTTATTGCTCTCTACAACCACCTAGAAGGAGGTTGTAGTGAGGTGAGTGTTGGTCTCTTCTCCCAAGTCACTAGCAATAGAACAAGAGGAAATGACCTCAAGCTGCGTCAGGGGAGGTTTAGATTGGATATTAGGAAAAATGTCTTCACTGCAAGAGTGGTCAGGCATTGGAAGAGGCTGCCCAGAGAGGTGGTGGAGTCACCATCCCTGGGGGTGTTCAAAAAATGTGTAGACGTGGCACTTCAGGGCATGGTTTAGGAGACACGGTGGTGTTGGGTTGGTGGTTGGACTTGATGATCCTAGAGGTCTTTTCCAACCTTAATGATTATATGGTTTTATGATTTATGATAAATATTAGTCGACTTACATATCACTATTTTTAGTCAGGTTATTTTATGAAGTGCAATATCTCAGGCTGTATAAAATATTTTACGAAACTAAGTATATTACACCCATTCATCTAACTTCATGTCTCAAAGTTTTAATCTCACTAAAAACTGATACCAGGACTCACAATCTCTTTTTCTTAAAATTCTGTTGACATCTACTACTAATTCATGTTGTCTTAATTTGTATCAGTTAAGTTTAAATAGATTTTTTCCCCCACTACTTGAACTGGGATGCTGCCAGAATGTCTGATCTCTAGTTGGTCAGGCAATTCCAAAGACATTGGTGCTGCATTAGTGTTCTTCTACTCGTCTGGAATTTCCTGGGCTTATTATTAAAAATGACGCCCCATAAACCAGCAGGGTTTCTGGAAGCCCCCATGAAACCCAGTTTAGGTGAGAAGTGCCAGCCCTTCCAGACTTTCTGCTGCAAAATTAGGACTCAGAACCTGGACGTTTTGCAATGGGGTTTTGGCTCCATAGCTCCAGCCAGGCCACGGGCACTGCAATTTTGTTTGTCTGACTCTGAGGCAGACTCTGAAGGAATCTACCTTGTTAACCCCACCCACAGCTGGGGATGACAAAACATTGACTAAGGTGCTGGGTAGTCTATAATGACCAATACAGGACGATGCATGTACTTTTCAGCTCTGATCTCTACAAATAAAGTTTGCCTGCTTGTTGCAAAAGAATAGAAAGCTACCAAAATCCACAGAAGCCACAAAAATATATGAGAGAGATATAAAGAGTGAGAGGATTATGGGTACACATAAGACACAGTAGCATTTTACAGTAGATCAGCAGACTTCTGTAGCAAAGGTAGGAAAGACTGATTTATATGCAAGATCAGAGAAGACAAACTGATGCAGAAAGAATGTGTGTTTTGGAAGAAAGCAAAGTGGAGACTCATGATTCTTTCCAGAAGTCAGGAGTCCCCAGCCCCACAGTGTTTCTGATTGACTTGAGGAAAGAGAAAGGGGAGTGCACGCAGAATTTATTATTTTACTCTTGCTTGTGTATTTCATTTTCTTGTAAACAGAGTATTTGACTGAGAAGTTTCAAGTAAAATGTATCCTAATATGTGAAGGTCTGTTTACTTATATTGCTCATGTATTTCATGAAAGATTAAACTATAAACCCAAAGTTGTCTACCATTGATGGTAACCTGGGAAAGGTATATTTAAGCTACCAGAGAAATCGGATTGTTTATCCTATTTCCCAAATTCTAAATAACCAGAAGAAAGGTTTCCATACTTAAAAAGAGAAAATAACCGAAATGTAAGAAAGACTATGACTCCTAGCAAGTAGGTTGCACAAGTCAGAGCAGACTCAGAGTTGAAATAATTGGTGCTGAGGACCTGATGTTCTTGTGATGCATATTTAAGAGGTTTTGTTTCTTTGGACTAGCTCTAGTGTGCCCGCTGACTGACAAGACAGAGGCTGTTACGTGAGCTCCTGGAGTACCACGTTTAGTTTAGTTTCATCTGGTACAAATATAGTTCATATGCCCTAATATTGTCCCACAGTGCAAACTCAAGCAAAGTAAGTGAGGATGACTGGGAAATTTTCTTCACAAGCATTATTTATATCAAAAGAACAACATACCCAAAACATCTAGAATCCCCGAAGTGGGGAATGCTGAAGTGCTTTTCAGGATCAGGGGCTTGAAATATGTGGTGAATGTAGCAGTGGATCCCCCTGACCAGTGATGGTTACCAAGAGGAGAAACTTAGCCCGATTCTTTAACAACTCTTGTCTGAAATAAAATATTCTATTTTATCATTTGATTTGTGAAACAATGTCAGTGATTTCAAATGATTTAGATTCTGTCTCTACTAACTGCACTTTAAGTGTGGGATTGCTACAGATGGCACCTTTCAGATCAAGCAAGGGATATTTTAAGAACTTAATGGTCCAGAGGATTTTCTGTTTTGCTTTTGGAAACACAAATGTGTAAATATGGTCCTTCTAAGAGTTCTTTTGGAACCTATAGGGGAATAAATCATGCTTTATAAGCAGAGTTTAAATAAATAATAAGGCTGTGATTTCTTGGTATCTGTGATAGATTATAGAGAGCAGAACGCTCTTACAAAGCTACTTTGGATAAAGAAGATTTTTTGGAAGTCAAGCAGGGCAAAATTTTACCATTTTTCCTGTTAATTTAGTTGATCTATGCTTACTGTTTTCTGGTTCCTTACTCCAGGAAAACACAGTTATGTCTAAATTATTAAGTCAGGGCCAGTTAACTTTCACAGGCTCTGGAATTTGATTGTCTATATCGTTCAGTATTTTGAATGACCCTTGGCATTGTTGTGACGCATGCCAATCAGTATTCTGCAAAACAAATCTCCAAAAAAGGCTTGGAGATATCATAGGACAGAGGCCTAATGTGCCATTAGGCACATTCCCAGTGTAGACACCCTGTTCTGGAGAGCAAGTAGTTTAATAGGATGGATGCAGCTGTTCTGTTCCGCTTGGCCTCATCGTGAGACTGGAGTCCTGGGTATACTCAATTTACTAGTTTAGGTATAGCCATATGGACAGAGGTTTGGAGAATGCTGTAGTTTAAATCTAGTATATTTTCTACATAACATACAGGATGTTGAAGCAGATTCTGTGTATCACCCTTCTAAGGTGTCATTGTGCTTATTATGGTGTAGCATAACACAGCATTATGAAGTATGGTGTCCAAAACAGGTCCGGAGGCAGCTAGAGCTGTCTGTTCCTCTTTCATATGTCCAAGAATGTGAACGCCGCACCATGCAGGGCTAAAAAGCATGGCTACTGAAATACAATACTGAGCTGCTCAGACAAAAAATGTTACAAGCCTACAGGGTAAGAGGAAATATTACTTTACAGTTCAACCAGTTACAAACGGGATCACATAAACATAGAACACTAGTTTTGAAGAATTTGAACAAATTAATGTATAATGCTGCAAACGCTCTATGCCCAGAATTCCTATTGGCTTCCCAGAGAGACCAGTATGTGGCAGATTTATAGAAATAGTTCATAATGCAGTTTGATCGTTCAATAAGCAAAACTGTGTAAGGCACATTTTTTTATATAAAGTCATGTCTGCTTTATTCTCCAAACTTCTTTTTTCCTGTTTCCAATTTCATTTCCCAGTCATGCAGAACAATGTGGTGTAACCCAAAAAGGAGACTGAATAAAATGAAAAAGGGCAGCATACACAGCAGCATGCAAAATGCGGCCTGACAGTGGTGCTGAATGCTAATGAGTAATTATTTGGTCTCACCCCAATCAGTCTTGATCAGATAATTAATTCAGGAGCTGACCATATGACCTGAATTTCTGAAGGCAATTGCTGCATAATATTTTTTCAATGTGTGAACAGGTGGTTCACAAAATGCATTAATTTTTAACAAAATAAATTCTCTTAATCTCAGTTTTTCAAAATCTTAACAGCTTAATGTGCACTTACAAAAATCATGAACATAGGTTAATAATATTTTGAACCCAAACAGCCTTTCTTCAAGATCACCGCCCGTGTAGAGGCCTGTTTTATCAGTTTTTAACCACAGTAACATTACCAAATAGGTGCTTACAATCTCCAGGTTATCTTAAATTCCTACCACTAAGTATCTATTTTTTAACGAAAATGCTATTCAAACAAAAATTTAGATCTGCAACTTCACCTTGGCTAACTCTCAAAATGTAGATTCTTCCTACACACAAAAAAGTAAATGAGTAATGGACTCTCTATTATCTTTTCTGATTTTTATTTTTTTCTTGCTTTGAAACTTTTTTCAGGTTCCTGTGAGACAAAGATGGGTAAGGGATATTGGGGAGAGAAGATAGATTTTGTTTCCTTTGAATATGTACCTAAATATTTTCACTTCATGAATATAGGCAAATGTGGAATAAAGGCATATGTAGTGTCTGAGGAAATCACATTCCTTCTTTGAGGGAATCACACAGATATGCCACCTGAAGGTCTGAATTACTGAGTGCTGCCTTGAAAGAACAAAGATTGTACGTGGTGTTACTTGCGAGACTTGATATTTAAAGTCTAAAATCCTACATTTTAGTTCAGGCTATCAAGAAGTCAAGATATCATTGCCTCATGCTTCCCACATAGCTACAGATTCAGGAGGTAAGTCAGAAAAAAAGATTTCATTGAGCACTGCTGATATATATAAATAAATATTTATATAGAGTATCTGGACCTAGTAGACCTGGAATCGAGATTATGAATCATCTTCCTGTGTTGCCTTGGATTTGTGGGGTGGGTCTACTCTGAGTCAGGAAATTAATCTGGGAAGTGGGGAAAGACAAAGGAATGAGATTTGACACAGGATCTTTAGCACAATCACAGAAAACTCTTAAGGTCAGAAGATTCACTGCAGTTTTAGTTAGATGGCCCCATTTTGAGTGAAACAGACCTTATATTTAGAGAAAGGACTGACTATAAATCAGTAAGACATGTTTGGGAGTGTGTTAGAGAAAGAGAGAAATGGGAAATTACTCTCTTCCAAATTGGAGCATGACTACTTCTGGTGGATTCCTAAACATGAGTACTCTGGAATCTACTGCATTAAAATAAAAAGAAAATGGGAAAGGCAATAATAAGAAAGTAACACTGGAAATCTTAACACAGTCATCAGCATGACAGACTCACCAGTTGAAGAGGAGTATTCCATGTGTAGGAAAACTTGAAAAAATGGAAAACATCTCTGGACTCCGGGGTAGTAACAATGGAAGGTAGCTGGCAAGTCTTTGAATCACATGGGACACATTTGAATGTCCTTCCTGTCCTGATATAAACTTCTGTAGATAGTGTTTCATCTTCTGGCGGGAAAGAATTAAGATCCAGAGTAATCATGAGACAGTATAGTACTCCTTTTGGGGGTTCAAGGGATCTTTTCTTTTGGTTTATACCATCTGGTATTTATTATGGGGCTTTGAAAACTGGTTTATATGTAACATATATAAATTTGTCTAATGGATCAATTCAAAAGACCATTTGAGTCAACATCCTGTCTCAAATATTTTCCACTTTCTTGAGCTGAAGGAAAAAATGTAAGAACAGGTGGAGAGTGATTATTTCCCTTTAAAACCTCCCAGTTTCCTGGAACTTGCTGAGGCAGATTGCATTTCAGTCGTTGTGTTTAACAGCTACTGATGGACCTAATGTCCATAACCTTTCCTAATCCTCTCTTTAAATTTACTTACATTTTTTTGGCTGTCATTAACATAGATTATATTTCTTTCTGAGGAAGCAGGTTATAGATGTGTGAAGCAAAACTGCATACCTCTAAACTGTGGGACCTGGCAAAGAGGTATCTGTGCTTGAGTTTCACGCGTCAGTTGTGTAGGCAAGGAGATGTCCAGAATACTCTCTAGTAGGTCTATGTAATGGTAAGCATAGAGTATGGGATGTGCTGTGGATTGCACAAAATCTGCATGCTAAAGAGGGCCTTTGTATTACCATTGGTATTGTGCACCTGAAGGAGGAAGTTGTTCTCTTTTTCTGACAGTTTGCCAACAGTGGTTTGGGATGTTTACTTTTTTAATAAGGATTTTAAATGTTTAGTTGTTGTGACCAACAGACTGACATGTACCCCATATTTATATGTTGACATTTATTTGAAAACGAATAGGGGATGTTTTGAGACATTCTAATCTCGAAGGAGATTCTACATTTTTGGGGGGTGAATCAGGCGTTTGATCATTTTAGATAGGAGGTATTTATGTGCTGTTAACCTATGGAATTTGTTAACACTTTCTTTATCCAAAGAAACTTGTGTGACAGGAGACAGGATTTTGGGCTATCATAGTTTGAAAATTAAATTTTTTTCTCAGTAAGATTGTTACAAAAGTCAAAGATTTTCAGAATGTGAAAAAGCTCAGGAGCACTGCAAAACCACACAGACAAAAAGAGAGTGATCAAAATAAACCTGTTGTTTTCTTCTGTGTTCTTTTGCAGGACACAAATATGTATCTGCTTGTTATCACTTCCTAAAATTATGGTTGTTAGACCTACATCTGGTAAACTGTGGAACTCATGGACACAATCATCCTAAGAAAAGCGGCTATAGGAGAAAGCTGGAGTCAGCCTGATTTGTAAAGGACTATAGGTGGCAGAACCACCTCCTTTAATCTATCAAGGGGCTCCAAATAGAAGAGGGTACACACAGGTAGGATTATGAGAGGCTGAGCATACTGGGAGAGTAGGGAAGGAAACTGCTGACACGCTGAATATAGTACAAGAGTATTGCAGTAAACTCAAGGACAAACTATTCTTTCTTTACTGCAAAGACATTTTTCAATAAGTATTTCTTATTTTATAAGTTTACTCATTTTAATGATTAAAGGTGGAATGGATGGACCCTGCAGTTGGCAGAAGGGATGGTGTTAATTGCAACATTTGTTACCACTTGCTTTTCTGTATCACAAAGACAATTGTTGCTTACCTTGACAACTCTTTTTCAGACATTCAGAGACAATTAATGTAATTTATAAAACATCTGCTGACCACTTAAATAATGGATTTAGGAATGCCCAACAGCCTTCTTCAGTTTGCTTCTCTGAGAGTATAGAGCAGCAGTTCATTTTCCAGAGTCACTAACAAAAATCAACGGCTTCCCAATTACTTGTGATAGAGGTGGAGTGAGATACCTTTTCAGGATGTGTTTGTGTTCGCAAGTATCCTATTGTAATTATTATTTTAAAGCTTTTATTTGATAAATGAAAACATTCAAAATGATGTGTAAACTGTTTAGCTCAGAAAACTGTAGTTAAATTAATCTAGGATTGAGACATACATGTGTCTGTCTTGGAGTATCCCGTCAAAGATACTCATAAATGAAAAGGATTGCACATGGTTATGCAGTATTCATTTGATTTTCCTTTGCTGCATATGGCACTGCTCATTGCTGGATAGGGGTATGAAATTTGTTTATGCACAGGTATGATTCTTTTTGGCCTGAAAAAGGTCACCTTGCCAATGAAGAAGCCCTTAACTTGTCTTGCAAAAACCACACACCAACGCCTACTCCTGCCAAAGCTAATTGCCAGTGTTGTAAAATGAGGAAGTAAGGGGAGAGAATGGGAAGAAACTAAGATTCTTTACTGGCCGTACGATGGAGTCAGAAGCATTTCCATAGGTCACATATAAATGATTGATATCAAACTGTTCTAAACTGTTCACAGTTTATTGTGAACAAGTGTTGTAAAAGTCAGAGTTCAGAGTGCTGCAGAGGGTTGGCAGGGTTCTGGGCTGGCTGCAGGAGGCTTTATGGCCAGTTTGTGCTATCACTTAGACATAATGACAAGTGTTTGTTGAATAACAGGTCTGGTCCATAGCTGGTGGTTTCAGGCCCAGGCTAAATTGTTTGGAGTTAGCGATTTTCTCCAGAAATTTCTTCTTTTTGAAATATCTCAATGGGATTCTGATGATACTTAGAGAGATGCTGTCTGAAACCTGGAAACCTGGGAGGGCCTTCAGGAGAGAGGCAAAAGTGTCTGAATTCAGACAACAGTAAGAATGAATCATGCAGGTTTGTGTTCTCAGAAACTTTTTCTAGATGTTACTTAGGCTACTTCATAGAAGTAAAAATTGGGTATTAGAAATTATATAATAGAGCTCAGGTTTTATAGCCTGAATTGTGGAATCCAGTTCCTAGTCTCTTTGAAAGAATTCTGGTAATGGTTTCCTCCCTCTTTTACCTCTGAATACCACATCTGGTGTAACTCTATCTTCACCACTGTTCTACATGGGGAGGCTTTATAGGACTACTCTCTCAAACCTGCAACTTGAAGTGGTTCCTGTTTTGCTGTGCTAGAATTACTGTAACATAGGCTTGATCTTTGCAACTAGTAAATCAGTATAATCGATAAAGTCAGTTTTATTATCAGCAACTATTTCTACTTTTGTGACTTTAAGATATTAAAGATAAAATTTTAAACACAAGTAAGCAAATATTTTCATTGTTAGGTACATCTTCTTTTGATACAGACCACAGAATCACAACCACTGTTTTTTCTATACCTTTCACTCAGTGAAATTCCTTTTCCCAGTTTAGAAGCTGGACTACAAATAAAAGGCTTATCAGTTCACTACTAACCTGAACTTCCATAACTTTGATGATCCAAAATATTTGATCTCTGATAGTAAAGAGCTTGTAGTCTTCAATCTGGAGTCGTAGTAGTGAGCCTTAGTGTCCACAGCCATTTTCTAGATGCTATCACAGGAATGAAAAATATTGTTACTACTAAATCTTCATGAATAAACATTAGTTTGTTGAAACTGAAAATTCTTGTGTGTCAGGTTCTGACTTAAGAAATCAAATAATTCACTCTTTGAATATTTGCATAATATTTACTGTGGAGGAGCCTGGTGGCTTAACAGAATGAAGCATGAGATCCCTGCTACCCTCTTACTCAGCACTAGTAAACCCCTGCATCTAGCTTTCCCCCATCTTGGATGATCTGTTTGTCTCCAAATGACTAGTCCTGGAGGTCTTTCGCTTCCCCTCCATTCTCTTGGGATACCCCTTACTGATTCCTTGGGCAGGAAGAACCATTATTCACCCACCTCTATTCATGCCAATTCTGTACTACACTCAGTAACATGCACTGAAAGTGAAACATCTTTTAGTAAATGTAGGCTTCAAGTGATGGAATAAATATCAAGCTCCTTAAGAAGCTGCTTAAGGTTTTTAACCTGTTAACATTATTTGCTTTATTTTAATCTGGAATTTTTCTCTTTTGAGCTTCTTGGAGGTACATCTTGGAAGAAATCCTATCTACTAAAGAGTATATCAGAGAAGGTGTCATGGTTCAGCCTCAATCAGCAACTGAACACCACGCAGCCGCTCGCTCACTCCCCCCACCCCTGTGGGATGGGGGAGAGAATCAGAAGACCAAAAGAACTTGTGAGTTGAGATAAACACAGTTTAATAATTACAGTAAAAATAATAATTATAACAATAATGATTATGATAATAATAACAATGATAGTAATATAATAAAATGGAAGAGGAAAAAAAAGGAAAAGAAAACCCAGAAACACAAATGATACAACCGCTCACCACCCACTGACCGACACTGCTGATCCCCGAGCCGTGATTGCTGCCTCCCTGCCCCGGCCAGCTCCTCCCATGTAACATACTGGGCATGACATTAAATGACATGGACTATCCCTTTGGCCAGTTTGAATCCGCTCTCTTAGCTGTGCCCCCTCCCCTCCCGGCTTCTTGTGCACCCAGCAGAGCATGGGAAGCTGGAAAAGTCCTTGACTAGTACAAGCGCTGCTCAGCAACAACCAAAACATCTGTGTGTTATCTCAGCATTGTTTTCATACTACTTCCAAAGCACAACACTATGCCAGCTGCAGTGAAGAAAATTAACTCTATCCCAGCTAAAACCATGACATCAGGCCATAAATAAGCAAAATGAAGAATATTTTCTGGAATGTAACCTTTTTTCATGTAAGTGGTTATAAATATTGTCACTCGTGAAATACCAGTGTAAAGGAATAATTCCTGTGATATTGCAAGCTTCTAAATAAAGTTACAGTCTAATGTTACTATAAGCTTTAAAATATATTCTTAGTTAAATATTATGATCACAAGCTATGAGATTAAAACTCTATTAAGTTTTAATCATTTAAACAGCAGATTCCTAAAGAAAACAACAAAAAAAGACTAAACACACTGAACATTTTTGCTTGAAGTATTTATAATTTCATAGTCTGAATTGTTTTTAGGATGGCATGAATGTGTTCTAAATGTCCATTCAAATTATTTGTTTTGTCTTTAATTATATCCCACCTTTGCTAGCACTTCTGGCAAATTACATAGTGGTAATGTAGTTAGATAAACACAGAATGATCAATAAATAAAAATAGTCTTGCACCTTAAAAATATACCAGTAAAAACCAAAAGGCTAATAATATGCCAGGACTGCATTGTGCCTTGTTTATGAGTGAGATAAAATGGAAAACCTAAATAACATTGCCTAAATTCTCAGATCTCTCTGAATCAATGGAAGAAGCTGTGTAAAGCCCCTAAAGGAAGACTAGAAGAAGCACTGATTAAAAGCCAGTACCCCACTGACAATAGAGCCAAGGTATATCTATGCAGTCTGTTCCCAACCACCTATTTGTTAGCAAGCCATGTCTACATTATGAAATAGTCTTTCTATGAAAGCTTCTGCCTCTCTAGACTACAGCACCTGTTAAATGTGGTGTTCCCTTCTCTCTGGGGTGGGAAGGTAAAGAGGGAATGGTCCTATGTCCCACAGGTGAGGCATAGCTACAAAGCTATTTATGATGAATCAATGCAGAAATGATGTCTGCTTCATCCAGACCTTTCCCACTATTTTATCTGCCTTACATATCGCTATTTGCCCAAAGCAACCTGTAAATTGACATGGGATTGCAGCTGTCCACAGCAGCATCTCCCAGTGTCTCTCCCTACATGCCTTCATGTGGTCAGCTAAAAGGAGGTGTTGCCAGCAATCCTCTCACTTCTGTGAATTCAAAATTGTAGATGAACCTTTCAGAGAACTGACAACAACTGCACTTACTTTACAAGAAATATTCAGTCTGTTCCTGTTTACATGAAGGTGTAGAGTTGATATGAACAATTCTGAGAATGAAGGAGTAAAAAGCCATGATTCTTTTTAGGAATATTTCATTAGTTGATTAGCTCTCCATGGCCTCCCTAAGCCCAACTGTAGGACATCAATTTATGCTGTGACTATGTCTACAGGCACACAGTTCAAAGGAAAGCCTGACTGCAAAAAAACCCCACATAAATAAATAAATAAATAAATAAATAAATAAATAAATAAATAAATAAATAAATGTATTAATCTTTGTTCAGAAGGCATGAGCTGTATTTGCTTTTATTTTATTCTATAAAAGTTATCAAAGAAAGAACATGCATAGCTATTGCACACTGGAAATGCACACACACAAAAGTAATATTGAACAGTACAAGTTTCTTGCTTTAGTTCTGCTCCCTGGATGTTTAAAAAGTGTATTTAAAGACTAGTATTTTTGGAAGGTTTGATGAGAATGCATATGGGAAGGTACCTTAGAAATTTTATATAGAATGTTAAAATGTATTATAAAAACTTCATACAAGACCATAGACTTATAGTGCACCAAAGGCCTTAAGGAATGTATCTAGAAATAGCTTAGAAATATAGCAAGAAACTTCTATAAAACAAGGCTTTTACATTAATGTAAAAAATACCTTGCTGTCTAATTGCTAAATTGGCTACCAGATCTCAAGAAATTACTGAACCAGGTGAGCGCATGTGAATTGTCAGCCGTGGGCCCTGTGAATTCTAAACCATGGGTCCATAGAGAAAAGAGAGCAGTTAGTTGGCCTTGCTTTGAGTATTGCCATGGAACACTGGTATGAAAAGATGACCTGAAGAGAAAGAGAGGTTTTCCTGCAAGTTGGAAAAACCTAGACATTGATCAAAGCCAATATGTATATGTGTTCAGAACTGGCTCTCAATTTATTGAGGTAACAGAAAGGCTGGGAGATCCTCAGTATTGGAAAAACCTTGACAATAGGTTTTCTAGGAAAAATGAAGGCATTATGAGCAGGTACTTCTGTTAGACACTAGAGTCAGCTGAGCTCTGCACAGCCCTTCTATGAATCCTGGAACTTATGCTGGTGGTAGAGATGAGGAACAAGACTGTTGGCTCAAGCCAGCTCAGCTGAGCTGTGTTGTCACCTCTCAGATTATTTACCAGTGTATGTGTGCTCTGCTGAATTACCACATTTTGGATTATTTACACAGAACCACAGAATTGCTTAGGTTAGAAGGAACCTCTTGAGGTCATGTAGTTCACACT
Source organism: Phalacrocorax carbo (assembly GCF_963921805.1). Taxonomy (NCBI): domain Eukaryota; kingdom Metazoa; phylum Chordata; class Aves; order Suliformes; family Phalacrocoracidae; genus Phalacrocorax; species Phalacrocorax carbo. The sequence continues at coordinate 155,321,075 of NC_087513.1, read as the reverse complement.
GCACCCCCCTCCCCAAGCAGGGTCAGCTATAGTAGATTGCCCAGGACTGCGTCCAGTCAGGCGCTGAGTATCTCCAAGAATGCAGATTCCACAACCACCCTGGGCAACCTGTTCCTGTTTTTGACCATCCACACAGTACAAATGTGTTTTCTTCTGTTCGGATTGAACTTCCTGTGCTTTAATTTGTGTTGGTTGCCTCTTGTTCTGTCACAAGATACTACTGAGAAGAGTCTGGCTCCATCACCTTCATTCCCACTCATCAGGTAAGTGTGCTGTTCCCAGTTCTCCCAGTTCCAGACTCCCAGAAACAGTCAAGCTTGCTTTGCAAAGAATAGCTATACTGCATTAAGAGACAAACACACCTGTAAGAAACTTAACTAGGTTTGAATAGTGCTGTACTAATAAGTCTTGTCAGACCTGAACCAATTTGCATTGCCTGATCCATTTTTCTGCTGATACTATACACAGATAATCCATCCCCAGGTGATTGAGACGTATATTCATATTTATAATCATTAACCAGAAGTGTAGTTATTGACTGAGAGTTTTGTTTTAATTGCCATTTATCTTTACTGTGTTGTACATCACAATAAATGTAAGCCCAGAAGCTAGTGTTGAATCATTTTGATCCATTGCATTAGGTAGCTTAACAATGTGACACGCAGAAATGACAAAATACCAAATCTCTGTTGAAGATGTGAAGTGCTTAGAACTACTTTTCATTCAGAAAGAACATATCATTTCAGAAGAGGACTTGTGGAACAGAAATAGCATGATGAAGGATAAGACAAGCATCTTTCAAGGTCACAGGCTGTCAAAGTCAACAAATTCAAACGCAGTCCCTAGAAGCAGGAGTTTTTAAAATATAAATGCTACAGATTTTTCTCAGAATCTTTGTTATGTAACTCCAATGTTGGGAAAACTATCTTTTCAGTCTAAATGCATAATTTCAGGCTTTTCAATCATATTATGATACAACCTGTTTTAAAAAGTTTAAATAAAGCAAACTCCAGTTTAATGCATGGGCTACCTGAGAAGGAAATGTTTTTCATACCATTATTTTATGATTTTACAAAGACAGGACAAAACTTTTTTCAAGACATATTATATTTCTTTTTCTCTGTTTGCCCAAAATTTAATCTTTAACGACATTTCAAGTAGGATTGTGAAAATATATGGGTTTCATTACACTTTGCCTTTTGTTATATAGATATATATTAATAAAGGGATCTATTTTATCTGAAATGGCATATACTGACATCACAATTAGTCTAAAAAAGTTCACAACACCTTCACTAAAAAACAGGAGACATAATTTCAATGAAATGATTTTCTTATTAACAGTGAGCTAAATGTACTTTCCTCACACAAAGTATCTCTACAAGCATTTCCATTTAAACTAATGGTTCACACCACATCCTCCAACACACAGATTTCCACCCATTTTAACAAAAATGACCATGTCAGCATAACTTCCCCTCCAAGAATGGCAAGCAGAGGAAATTATATACATAAAAATGTGTAGAGGCAATTGGGAAGAAGGCGGTGGGGAAGACCAAACTGAAGAATCAATCTACTTAATGAACTTACTTAATGTACTTAATGAAGTTGAGTTGATGTAATTTATACCATTTGTGTAAACTGTAGCATATTGAAAAGTAGGGAAAAAATGTTAACACATTTGTTAACAGGCATTTTGTACTTTTCATGGGCTTTCCATCCATAAAAGAAAGTAACAAGTCTTGTTGATGTTTCTGAACTTCAAAACCCTTTCTGAATTAGGCTTCACCAAGGACCTGTAAGGGCTATGTGGTCAAGAGGTGCCTAAAGCTGGCAAGGATTAGTTTGAGAGTTCATGTGAAGAAAAGTGCCAGAAAAGTTTCTATAGCAAGGTCTCAACTATCGAATTAGATCCCACAGGAATGAATTAGCCCACATCTTTAACATGCCTGAACAAAAATACAAAATGTACTTATTTTTAGAAGACGTTCCTGCAACAAAGCAAAAATAAACAGAACACAAGAAAAAAAGGCTAAGGCATTGGAACAAAAAGGCAAAGGAGACTGCTGCATATTTATGATGCCAAGTAATAATTAAATGCTTGGCACCTGAATGATATTCTGACGGACAAATCAGAAAATGACGTAAAAATAATCCATTAAAATGCAATATGACCAGAAGAAAGTTAGACATATTACTCTGATTTTATGGTAGTACAAAATATTCTCTTAACTGATAATGCATCTGGGTGTTGTTTTCTAAAGAAATCTAGTTTGTTTCCCTTCTACCTTTCCGGGATGTTACCTTTCATTAAAGAATCAAATCTCTGCTAGAATCTTCTAACAACCTCTAAAAAAGTAATGTCTCCATATTAGTTTACTTGCCAAAAGAGTAGCAGAGAAAAAAAAAAACATAAGCACAGGCTGCTAATCAAAGTTTTAGAATTCACCTTCAAGGTGACTACACTGGAGTAACTTTAAGGTCACTCTGAATGAAACAATTGATGGATGAGAAGTAATAACACAGACAATCTTTAGTTTCAAATATCAGAATAACTCAAAATGTCCACACTTTAATTACTTTTGTCAAAACATATATTTTAGAAGCAATCACTTAGCGCCAGTATTGTGAAACGTCATGAAAAATTGAGAACTCAAATACTTTTAAAAAAATGATATAACACTATTACATTTTTGAGTGCTGTACTTCTAAGGTGGTTGCTGAAAATTTATGTTAACAGTTCCTTAGTACAATTTAACTTTGCTCTGGTTTATTAAACATTTATATTCAACTGAGGAAAAAACGATGACACTAGGTTGACTAAAAAATTAAGTAAAATCACGTGAAAAGGTGGTTAAAATCTCATTACTACTGAAATGCATAGTTTAGTCTCAAATATAATTTTTCACATACATACTTTGTCATTTTTGTAATGTAAATTTTGATCAATGCAGCTTAATTAAATAGAGTTGCATTGCATAGCTATGAGGGAGATGGACTTACATCTGGTAGTAAAGAATACAATAGTCTGTCAGTTTGGAACAATGAAGGAGAACTGGGGGGAAAAGATATGAGAAAGTAACAAACAAGATACTTTTGTTTCAAGTACAGTTTAAATAATTGTATGGAGAAGGAATCGTCAATGCTAGCTTTTTAAGTCTGAGCTAGTCGTCTACGCTCCATCACCAACAGAGTGAGAGAGACATTTCTGGGTGAAAGATTTACCCCATCCAATAAGTGCCTAAGATAGTTTGCATGAGTCTTGGTTGGGAAATAAGTTCTCTCTCCACTGAAGATTCACTCCACAAAAGAGGGAGTTTTGATTACCAGCTTGGACCAGGTACCTCACTCTTGGCAGACAGAGGTGATGTAACTAGCTGTGCGAATTATATCTCAACATACTTATTTGGGCAGAAACATTTTGTAGCTCTACAAAAACTCAGAGGAAAAAAGAAAATGAAACAATTACCAGAAAGACACATTGCAGTGATTTTACTTATTGATGTTATTGAGAACGCTAAAAGAAAGAATACTCAAGCTATGACTTGCTGACATGATTACAGAATTTTAGTGAGGTTTGTGCTCTAAATCAAACAACTATTATCAGGGCAGCGGAACGTTTCTGGTACTCTGACATTTTGTACATCTCACTGTCTAGTTGAAAGTGTTGAAAGGTGCACTAGAACTTGACAGTCATAAATATCATATAAGAAAAAACACTAAGACAAAATTAAAGCATAAAGTTAGCAATTATCAGAAAAAAAGAAATCTAAAAAAACTTCAATCTGAGTTATGACAAGTAACTATATGAGATGAATTGAATTAGTGGATGTAAAGATGTACAAACTGTCTTAGCTCTTTGGTCCTTCTGTGCAGACAGTGTACGCCATCAATTCTGTGTGCATATGCTTCTTCTCTGAAACAATCTTCATAAAATACATGCTTCTGAATGACTATCTCAGACTGAGGATCAAATATGTGCTATTACTGTATGTTGAATAAATCTTACTTTCACTGAGAGTAACATTTGTTAATATGAGAGTTGAGAAGATTTAGGGCAGAGGGCAATAATAACCTACAGAATGCAGATCATGTAACAACAGACCATGTGATTTTTTTTCTTACTTTGATTTATATTATCCATAGAAAATTAAGTACATGCATACCTCATATTCCACCATTAAATATTTTTTGATGGCTGTTTCAGAATCCAAATCCACTTTACCTAAAATAAGCTTTATTTTAGGCAGAATTGCCCCATGGAGAGAAACTATGATTTACTCACTCTCCAGTGTTACAAGGCCAAGAAGGCCAACAGCATCCTGGATTGTATCAGGAATAGTGTGGCCAGCAGGAGTAGGGAAGTGATTGTCTCCTGTACTCGGCACTGGGCTTGTTTAGCCTGGAGAAAAGGAGGCTGAGGGGAGACCTTATTGCTCTCTACAACCACCTAGAAGGAGGTTGTAGTGAGGTGAGTGTTGGTCTCTTTTCCCAAGTCACTAGCAATAGAACAAGAGGAAATGACCTCAAGCTGCGTCAGGGGAGGTTTAGATTGGATATTAGGAAAAATGTCTTCACTGCAAGAGTGGTCAGGCATTGGAAGAGGCTGCCCAGAGAGGTGGTGGAGTCACCATCCCTGGGGGTGTTCAAAAAATGTGTAGACGTGGCACTTCAGGGCATGGTTTAGGAGACACGGTGGTGTTGGGTTGGTGGTTGGACTTGATGATCCTAGAGGTCTTTTCCAACCTTAACAATTCTATGATTCTATGATTTCTAGCCATCTACTGTTTAAACATCTACACCTAAGCTAGTTGCTTGAGCCTCTACTATAGCCAAAGAAAATGAAGAAGCATTTTTAGGGCATGATTTATGTGATATATTTTAAATATTTATTTTTAAATAAGAACAATTATTCTGCCAAAGTAGACTTTTTTTTTCTCCATCAGTTGTAAAGGGAGTCTGGATGAGTAGTTCAGAAGTATCTGTCTGCATTTTAGGTATATAAGGTTTGGTGAGATGAATCACCTCTTCAGTAACTCATTCATCTAAAAATCTAACCATTGGGATGCTTGAAAATAAAAAACAAATAATTAGAAATATAAAACAAATGTTTTATATTTAGAAAATAAAATCTGTGCATTGGTTAACATTTCTGCCATGATACTAAGTTGAGCTTTAAGCAGTCATTGTCTACTGTTCACCAAGACTCTACAGTAACTTCCATGTGTATCATCCAGAAGGGATGGGGAAGATTTACAAAGTCACCTAAAGCAAGTCGTACGACTAAATAGAGACAAAAACACATGGACAATGACAAGAGATTTTCAGACAGAACCAGGGAAGAGAGGAAAATGACAATACAGCTTCTTATCTACTCCATGCTCTTTCAACTTCCAAAAGAATACTTATACTTTAGAAAGAGCAGAAAGTAAAACTCTTGTTGACATTATACTGGTGCTGAGGTAATGCCTGAAGGATTTTGTTTTTATTTTAGTTTTGGTTTGTTTGTCATTGTTAATGGAAGTATATCACCAGCTTTTTAGCTTCTAAAAAAGTTTCTGTACACAAAATAGTCAGATACACGGAAATAAAATACAGCACTTATAATTTATGTAGACTTTCTGAAGATGATGACAAAGTTTCCCCTGAGATTTTTTTGAGAAATCGAGTACTCAGTTGATGAGAAGTAAAAAAAGAGTCACAGATCAGAAACTATCTGAAAAATGGAAAACAAAGAGAAGGAATTAATTTTTATTATTCAACAGGGTGAAGGTTAACACAGCAGCAGCTCTTAAACAGTACTGGTTAGGAATTTTAATGGTCCTCTAAAAAGGTACGACAGGCAGGTAACAAAACTGCATGGGCGTGTTGAATGCTTAATATCTGCCTGGCCTAAGCGTACTGATAGAAAGCATTCATGTAGGTGAGGATGTAACAATCCAGCACTGGGGACAACACAGTTACCCCAGGAAAAATAGACAGAATTCTACTGGCATAAATCTACAAATATACTTTAGAAATGCAAGATATTTTGCTCTTTAAATGAAGATGATTCTTGCCCCTCAAAACAAAACAAACCAAAATAAAAAGAGTCTTCACTAGTCTGGGCAGTTTTAAAGCAGAATATCTGCCTCCAAGCACAGAGGATTACGTCTGCTTTACTCGATTCTTAACATGGCACACTGTGTAGGCATGGAGAAATTTGAGGTTAGGTTATAAGGCAGACTAAGAAACTTAAAAGGTAGCTAGTATAGCCTCACTGCCTTCATATAACATTCATAAAGAAAGCTTCAGAAGCAATCTCGGGGAAAATAACAACATCTGAGCTCTTCAGAGATTTTCTAGGTAGTTAGCATATTTTCTGCTTTTTGGAGTAAGCCTGCACAGGTAGCCCACAAAGGAGCTATATAAAGAGAAGATACCTAAGAGGTGGGGTGTGCTGTACTTTTGCCTTCTTCAGAGACTGTTCTTCCAAAGCATAGTCTGCATTCTTCTTTTTTTTTAATAGCTGAAGTATAATTTTTATATTTCATTAGTTATGTTGGCATATTTTTATAGTATAATGCAGAATGTTTAAGAAAGTTCTTGTTACTTTTACTGTTTCAGTTTTCATAAGCAACATGCAGAACTCAATCACTGCTATATGATATCATTTAGTTCAAACACCTGTTAATATTCGAGAATGAAAATGTGGTCCTTTGTCTGCATATGCATTACAGCTGACAATTCTACGTAAGGCTTGTCAGATAACCTGGCTACTGGCCATAGTAAAAAGTATTGCCCCTTCAAAAAAATCTTATTGTAAACTTTCTGCAGATTTCTGATGATCAGAGAGAAGATACTGTCCTGGATAGACTATCAGAGTCTGCAAATTTCCTTCCTGGTAACTAAGTTATGGCATTTCCATTTGGGGAAAAAAAAATAAAGGCACACAAGATATATTTAATCATTTCACAGTTATTGATTAACACCTCAAAGCCATCTTCATGCATATCAGTGGTAGATAAGAAATGAAAGAACAAGAGCAAAAGTGGATAATAGCCAAATTGACCAACAGCCAGAGACAGTGAAGAAGCTGCTGCAGCCTGCTGAGGAAATCTGATGTGTATGCATAGTTACACACACATGCATAGGTACACAGATGCCTACAAGTATCCTCTAATGGAAGCATTGTCAAGTATTGAAATAAAACTTTGGTTTATAAATACAAATACCATACTACTACTCTCTATGGAAAAAAGATATTTTGTGCTATTCCAGGCTTTTTTTTTAATGAGGGAAAGAAAAGTAGTAACTCTCACATGGAAATGATACACTTGAAGTGACTACATCCATTTTGCTAAAAACACATGGTCACAATGAACTCCTGAAATTAAATAATCAATAACTACTAATACTATGTACTTAATATGCTGGGTATAGGATAGAACCTAACTGCTAGATTTTTGCTTGACTACTGTTTTTCTTCACAACCTTTTCCAAACATTGAAAAAAGAAATGTTTGCCTGGAGAACCTTATGCTTTTTGCTCATGCTAGATTTTTCAAATGCATTCAGAATGTCTCTCGTCTGTTTTATGCATGTCAAAGCTGCTTTCCTTCAAAAATATTTCAGCCCTATCACTTTAAGACCAACAATCTCCAACTTTTCAGTTAAATGTGTTATTGTTTCTAGTTAGTTTCACTTTAAAGTTAATTTCTAAATAAGTAATACAAAATTTAAATGAAGGGAGTCTGAAATTATTATGAATTAGTAATTACCTCATATATACATATATCAATGTATATATGTATGTATACAAGAAGTATAAAGTGAAAATAAATACTTTCTAAATATCACCCTTGGTAACATTCAGTCTGGGATCTGAAAAGCAATCAGCATTAATTTGTATTGCATTGTTTGCGATTCAGCACAGCAAAAGAAATCTGTTCACTTAACTGTTGCCATTTTAACACAGACACTTTTCCAGTGTAGAATTTCGCTTTAAAGGTTATCTCAACACACTTATCAACATCCAATAGACAGTTGCACAAGTGCAATTTTGTAATTGGGAATAATTTTCTCACACTCCTGAGTTGCTGTAACATTCTGTTAATTGATACTATTTGTTAAAGCATCTGTAATGAAGAGTACTGTATTTCCATCCAATAAACCAGATTCATTAGTGTGTTGTTAAACATTGTGGTTTTGAAGAATGGATAAGAAGCTGCAAGAACAAAGTACTTTCCCAGTTCTTTTCTTCATTAAACAGTCTGAAGGACTTCTCCAAAGGGCACAGCCTTGAATGTGTGGGTTATCTCAACTAAACCTCTACACTGAAGAACCTACTTCATTGGGAGAGACCCCTCTGTGCCTGTATGTGAATGATAAAAAAGAACAAAAGATTCAGCTCATTCAAAATGTAGGCATTCATTGAATCCAGGTTCTGTGTGAAAGCAGAGTTTAGGATGCTTGAAGCACAACAGAACAGCGAGGAAATTATTTACTCTAGTGTTACAAAGTTAGAGAATGAAAGCTCTACCAAGTGAGGGAGGACTGCTTTGAAAGCAGATGAATCAGGTTAATTAGTAGTGTATATATCACAGATCATGAAATAAGCCTTCAGGATTTAAAAGTATCAGCCTAATACTATAAACATGCAGAATTCATTTTACATTTGCTTCTATTATAATGCTTTTTAATGAATGAAATGAAATGAAATGAAATGAAATGAAATGAAATAAAATGAAATGAAATGAAATGAAATAGGGATGTGATTGAATGACAGCATAATAACCTCTAAAAGCAAATCCCTACACAGAAGTCTCTTACTTTAATAAAGCATTATTACTAGGGTTTTTCAAAATGATGCCAAGCTTTCTGCAAGTAGCAAAAACAAGATAAGCAAAAATACACAGTCAGTCTTTGCAAATACTGAGCTTGACAAGTTCATCAGCAAGGTAATGCAGCTAATAAAGCCCTTTGATCTTGTTAGCACTGGAGGAGAATAAACGACAAACATGAGTAAGTTTCAACAATGGATACAGACACTACAGATGTGAACTTCCTTATGTCTGCCTCTTCTTATCTTCCAAAGTACGTGATACCAAGAAAAGAAAAAGAGTTCAGTAGGGATTAATTTGTCACTAATGGAAATGAGCATTGATAATTTTTCAGTAAATACAAGCAATTCTTAAGAATTCCTCTTCCACTCTTAAAATATGTTTTGGTCACAGGGCTTTGCAATGGATCTGACTTATAAAACTATGTTTTATTAATAATATTCATTGTCTGATTTCCTACGGAAATTAGGTTTATGTCCATGTTTAAGTGTGTGTGTGAGAGCTTCTTGCTGCCTGGCCAAAGAGCTGAGGGAAAAACGGCAGCATGAGCACACAGACACCCAAGAGTCTAGATCACATCAGGAGATGGAAAAGAGCCCTTATAAATGTCACAACAAAGGGAGAGTTTTTCATCAAAGCTAGGACCTTTTTAGGCATCAAATTCATTCAATCAAGTTTAATCAATGTAGAAAAACAGACTTAATTAGTTCTAGTACTTATACTCTTCTAGCACTTGTACTCTTCTAGCCTGGATTTGTGAGAAAACAAAATTTTCTTCAGAATGGTTCCTCCTGGTTTTCTTCCCACTGTCTTTTATAGTCTACTTTTAATCAATAAATCTCACCAAAGTTAAGAATGAAAGAAAGTGTCTTAATTGGCACATAAAAATGATGGCATTTTGAGGAATAACTGTAGTTTAGATAAAATTGCATTATTCATAAAGGAATATATTTTATGGGGAAAATACTGACTTGTTCCAAGAAAACATGAAAAAACCACATATTTAAAAATGTATTTTTTGTCATCCCTTGAAAACTAGTTGAGAATCACACTTATACCTCACAGAACTCTAGTTCATGACTGGTAAGCAATTCTTTCAACACACAGCTTAAATAGAGAAGACCTTATTTCATCATAGGGAAAGTAGTCTCTTCCCAGGAAGAAAAGTATGCAGCTCCAAGCTACCAGCCCCGTAAACCCACAAGAAGACAGTTAAAAGCAAGTTTGGTTGAAGATTTTCAGTTTTTAAATTCCTTCCTATCAAAGAATTAGAAGTCTCCACAGAGAAATTAAATTATTTTACAGTGCACTTAACAATCAAAACTTTTCAGATATCACAGCCTTTATATACAGCTAAAATGAAGTTAAATGTCTGTAGTTGTTTCTACACAGAACTTAATGAAATAGAAATATCTGAGCCAGCCCTGGCACAAGAAGAAATATACCAAGTCAAGAAAATACTTTGTTCTGGCAAATATTCAATTCTGACTTCAGACTTCAGCCTAAAGTATATAGATAAAATAATGAAAAGCTTACATTTATTTTTTTTTACTTTTTCAACTTGCTAGGGTGACATTAGGAGTTCTCCAGATGATGACTGAAATGGCATGGAGTTAAATCATATCAGAAACATCCACAAGCTAATATCCAGGACAGGGATAATAGGACCTGGACCTACACAACTGCTACAGACAAATCTTGCTATGACATTTAATGTGCTTTTTGACTAGGCTATTGAGTTACCGTTAATAAATATTTCTCTAAATGCATATCTGAACTGGTTGTTGATTTCTGTGGAGTGCATTTCCACCAGAGTGCACATTCACATTCAAAATCTCATATAATATAGATACTAGATTATGAATATACAATACTAATATTGTATATTTATATGAATATAGAATGTTCATACTATGTGCATAAATTTTGTTATAAAATAATACTCTTTCCTGAAAGTAATAAGAGGTCATGAAACCACTGACAATCAAATGCACCCTTTGTCATACTAACACATTTTCTTTTCTTATTTTTATGGCAATAATCACTAAACAACAAAAACCAGAAGTATTAGGGGTTAACCCATAAAACTGTAGCTACATACACAGAAAGTTGCAAGTGATTTCATGTGCAAATTGGGTTAACAGCAAAACATTACTCTGGCCAAGAATCCCTTGGACAGTTACAAGACTGGGCACAAAAGATTGTCTGAAAAGACTTTGCCTATGGAGTGAAGTTTGGTGTTTCACAAAATTTCCCTTCTGATATACGATGTTTAGACTCACCACTGAACATTTCATCCAGCCCACAAACATGATTTATACTTTGCTGTTCATCACCATTTGTTAGAATAATGCTTGCCATATCTCTAAGGTCTTTCACCTTCTGAATGATCTTTCACAGGTGAATGAGATTACTAATATAACTTACTATGTCTAGAAAATAATACTGTAATAAATTACAGACCTTACAGCATGCTCTGTAAAGAAAAGATAATGTTATAGATGGGCAAGTATTGGAATACCAGCGGACAAAGAAATATAGTGAAATGGAAACACCCTCTTTTGAAACTGGTCCAGTCTGGGAATAACTCCATGTTTGACCTGAAGGCTGACAGACATTGTCATTTGGCTAAGTTGATTGAGCTGAAAACTCATATACATGTGTGTATGTACCTGTATACGTGTATATATCTACATACACGTACCGAATCAGCCATAATCAGCATGTACATTTGTATTTCTGCTTGGATTTGTTCCTAAGTAAAAAAGCTCATTCCTAAGAACTATTAGTTTAGTTAATCATGCTGAAAAAAAAGGACTTCTGTTACTGATGATGTACTGAATTATCTTTTGGTGTTAATGTGGCATACCGCTCATTCACAGGAATTAATAACTGGATTCATTAAGATGGTTCTCATGCAAAGATCCTCTTTCTCTTTTGTATTTTCTTAAACAGACCCTAATGGAATAGTAGTCCTTTCTCTGAACTGAGAGATCTTTAGGGCAAAATCTACCTTGCTGTCACTTTTTTGTGATTTCTTTGATTTTAAACCTTCCATTGTTCCTCAAAAATTATGATAATAATAGTGACAAACAGCTTTACTGAACATGGCAAGTAAGAAGAAAGAGCACATCATCACATTTTTATCTAAGCCATAGTTTGGCAGTTTAACTCTCTAAAGGATAGTACTAGGAGGTCATACAGGAGTTATTCTCAAAGGAGCTAGCGGTGATGGTTATTGTTGTAAATTTATGGAATAACTGAGCGTGCAATGTTCACTTCTGTCCTGTGACAATTGGGGGTGTGTGTGTGCGTTCCTTCTGCTTCATCATTCTTGATCTTTTTCTTAAGCGAGCCCTAGTATTTATGCAGTCAGCCTGATAAGACAACTGATCCAGCTGAAGATTATCCCTACCAAACATATCTGTCTACCTCCATATGTGTGTGTGTATGCATGTGTGTGTGTGTGAAATTTGCCACTGGATCAGATCCCTGTTCAGTTAACAATGTAGTCTCATGAGTGCTAGCAGTGGTATAAGAAATGAGGTAGGAAGACATAACCAAGGGCAGGAAGGTGAGACTACTTGCTCTTAAGCTGACTTAAATCAACTGTGAAATTGCATCCCCCTTATAGACCTTCACTGGCTGAATGAAGTTCAGTGTGAGAGATGAGGCTAGATTTCATAAATGCACCCAAAAGTCAGGTACTGCAAGATATGGAATATTTATATTTTCATCCTAATTCATACAGATTTTGAGGAAAGTTCTTAGCTCTTTTCTCCTTCCCCCCCCCCCCATTTGCCTTAGTGTTTAAGTGTTACACTGTTAGACAATTTCACTATCAAGAATATAAATTTGGCACAACTACTTGTAATGACTATTTACAGGTGACATCAGATGGGAAGTAGCTTCTGATGTCTTGCAATCCATACTGGGCACTTCAGAACAGTAGTGAAAATTAGCTGATCTATTCTAAAATAATATCCTAATAATACCCACGAGTATTGTGCAGACAGGGAATTATTTGCATTTTTAAAGGTGTGTGATAGCTTAGTCAAGAAAACATGTTATAGAGCCCCAGAAGACCTCATTCCTTAAAAAGGCAGCAAGGGCAATCACTACATTTTTGTTAGCTGAAACTGTAGTCAAGATCACTAGAAAGTCATGGACAGTACAAAATAATGAATTCTGTGCATTTCACATCATTGCTCAATTTTCTGCCACCTGGCAATAACACTGGAGGGCAGCAGTTTGTAAAAATGCTGGAGTTGGAAGAAAAGTGAGAGCACAAGAGAAAGAAGTATAAAGATGCTTTTTACAAAAAGCGAAGAAAGGAAGGTGGTGAAACTGGAGATTACTTTAAGAAATTCAAAGGACAAAGAAAGATGAAATGTAGAAAAGTGAAACAGGTACTTAAGAAATGGAAGGTAAGATGGGAATATCCCTTGCGATATTTAATAGCTGTATCTAAACTCCCATATTCACAAAGGCATGCTTGTAAAGCCCTTTTTACACATGTATTTGCCATTTGAGGTGAAATATTTTGTGAATATTCTTCTCTCCAACAACCTCCACGTGACCTGACTGTGACAGAGAAGAAATCCAGAGTGATTTGATGGGAAGGGAGCTTTAGCACACGTTGAATCAGGACCTCCAAGGGTACCACGATGCACGTCACTCAGTCACACAATCCTCCTTCTCTCATTACGAGAGTGAAAAAGACCACTTTCAAAAGAGCCTTCACACTGGTGAACCTCTCCACATTCAGAAATTGCATTCAATAACTATGCAACCTGCTCATGTGAAAAGCTTAGGGCTTGACACAGTTATAAAACAGAAATGCAAATATGAAGAGAACTGAATTCTAAAATTGTAAAAATGTCTTTTTTGTTTGAAAAAAAGTATTTTTTGATTGTAAAAAAGGTCTATTTTTTTTTTTAGTTAGGCTAAAATCTCAATGGGAATTTGCTTTGTGACTATATATCTGGATTTAAACTTTTGGTCTGTATTAGATTTTCACAGACTAGAATGAGCACAACCTGCTTAAAACCATGAAATATTGAGATGGTGACAATTTTCAAGTTCTTATCAAGTTTCTGTACTTGATAAAATATATGTTTTACTGGCTCAAGTCCAATCCAAAGAACTTAATTTTCTGAAGTGGGTCTCATCTGTCTGAATTTTAGCCATACAAGATCAAGGCTTCTAAGCTGAGGTATGTTGTCTTCCTCCCTAGCTAGTGGAGGGAAAGAGGTGTTTCCAGAAAATAGTTCATCCTGCTTAATTTGGAATCAAATTAACTGATTTTCTGGATGGGCTTACCTACCCGTCACCACTGACTGGAAGCTAAAAGCCAACAATTTAGCCACCCAATGTTACTTGCAGTGAATCTAAGCTTTAAGCTCTCAAAGAACCATGCAGACTGCAGATCCTGCAAAATCTGGTTTGGCCCCTGACTAATTATGGAGGTAGTTTACTTTTTACATTAAAATACTCAAGGTAGGGAACTACTATATATGTGTCTGCATTTGTGATTCCTGTCTAAGACAGGAATTCAGAAACAAGATACTGTCCTACCCGAGCACCCTGTGGGGCTTTTCTGGGAGTGACTGCTGTACACATGCGAGATTGAGTTCTGCACAGAATCTGTTTGCAGTTGCCACAGTTTTTTAAAATGTCACCAGTAAAGGTTGACTTACCCTCAATTTAAGTACCAAGGGATTACAATAGTCCTGTGGGAATGGAGAAAGAGATGGTCTCAAGCCTGACACTTTCATGTTTCAGGCAACTGTCTTAACAGTCAGGCTTCAGGCTAATACAGGCAGAAGGAGGAGGAAATGTCCACATACCAAGCAAAGCATAGCAAGGAAAGAAAGATGTTTGTGTTTGGGTTTTTTTTTTTCTTACCTCCTCCCTAATCTTTTCATGATTTCCCATTAGCCATACAAAGAATTCATTCATTAACAGCAGCAGTTTGTACAGAGTACAAAGGTGATGATCTGGCAAACATCCCTAGAACATATTTAACCTTATTTGTAGGAATAATTCCAAAATAGGATGTGGGACAATTGGTGTACAATTTCTTGTTAACAGCCAACTGCACACTGCAGAGTAAATATCTGTATCCAGGATCTCTTGATCCCAGACAAATGAGTCTTTCTGGTCTCTTATTATATAGGAATGATGAGGTGTTCTTAACTCTTTTTTTTTCTTCTTCCACTTGCCAAAGTGTTGACAGATTGAGTCAATTAACCCTTATTCAGACAATGTTTCCTGTAGAAAAAGCTCTGTTATAGGCTTCCTCTTTCTCCCCAGCAGTCAACACACTCTTATCACTGTTTTACCTTGTGATAAAACCAGGGAAATCAAAGAACCCCAAAAGGTACACTGTACAAAGATACACAGAAACGGAAGCAAAACAAACTGCCTGCTTTTTGTCTGCTAAAAAAATAAAACTAAATTCAAACCCATCCAATGTTGATGCAAGAGTTGTTAGCAAAGGAACAAAACTGAGTCCAGTCCAATCAAACAGGCTAAAGACCACCAATCCCACTCCCTTCAAGTCCTAGCAACCCAAACTTGTAAAAACATTCCTCTTCCAAATCGTTAGCAATGGAGATAATTGTAGGGACATGAGTCTGCATTCCTTGTGGTGTTGAATGGCAGTCTTAGAACTGCTGGTCTGTTTACTTTCTTGGCTTCAGGGTTAATGATATAGACAGCTGAACAATTGGAAGGGAATTGAACTGTATATTGCAAGTTTTTTCTCAAATGCCGGGAGGATAGATGACCTTGCTGTGCTTTCATTTTCTACCCACCCAAAATTATTTTTCTTGAAAACCTCCTACCAATCTTACATTTGCAATAGCTTAAAATTGTACACTTTCCTTTCCTTGTGGAGGTGTCTTGTGAGGTGCCATATCCCATCCTATTTATGATACAGTACTAACTTGCTGTTGTGAAGGCTTGTATCCCAACCTCTCTCAAAATATTGATACTATTTATAACACGGAAAGGACATCTGAAATTTAGGAGAAGATGAAAAATACTTTAAACTTATTGGCATTGTCATATCAGGGCATTTTTTCTTCTCTCTTATCACCAGAACAGACTTACACATATAGGAAGTCTGGGCTGAAATGCAGAAAAACCTGAAAACACACTTACACATTCACAGAAACCCTCCTGAATAGTCTTCCTAATTCCCTGTTACATTTCATGGATCAAAGGACATGATATGTCAGAAAAGAGAGCAAAAATACACTTTAGACAGCTATTCCAAGGCAGAAATTTTGTGCATATGTGTCCCTTCAGGGAAAAAATATGTACAGTATGATTTTTCCTTTATTTCATATTTACCTACTGCTAGATCAGAAGCTTCACCCAGACAGTTTCAAAATCCTCCATCTTCTTCTAAAAGGGTATGGAAGACCTCAGAAATAAATTTAATAGCTTTTATCCACTTCTTGTAACAGCCAGGGATTAAATATCTCTCTGTGACCCTGAATCTATAAAAAGTCTATCAGGTAGACTATACAAGTTGCCTGGCAACCTAACCCAAACAAGGATCAAGGCTAAATAGCAGCAGATAATAAATGTCTGGGAGAGCAGGCATGTGTATTCCTATACTGTAAAAAAAAAAGGAATGACCAGTAGCTCTCTTCCTGGAAGCCTGTATGCGGTATCAGACCCCACATGATTACAACTTGACTTCATTTAAATTTAAAAATCCATATTATTTAATTTAAATTTTTGTTGGAGGGAGTGCAACACAGCAGAGACACCGATCTGCAGCCTTTGGTTGTCCCTTAAAATTTCACCTTCAGAAAAATAAGCTGTCACTATATAGATGAAACACCCAACTTTCAGATTCTGTCACCAAAACTAGAAACCTGCTGTACAAAATATGAAAAATTTTTAATTGTCTACTTTTTAGCTCATTTCACTTACAGCTACAAAACAAGCTGCAGTCAGAGAAACATATTAGCCCTAACAGTTTAAAGATTGGAGTAAAGAAATCTTGAAAATGTAGTGCTAACATCTTACAGTAAGTATTTTTCAGGAAAGCAATTCCTTTTCCAGTAGAAAATTAAACCTTTGATTCATAGGCTATGAAAATTTTTTTTTCTGGGAGTGAATATTCCCTAGCCAGCCAACCAGAATGAGGCAGAAACTTGACTTGGATGAGAAGACTGAGAGTATAGTTGTCAAATAATACACCAGCTCTTAACTGTTGGTCTTAACCAACATATCTCTTAAGTTCTAAATATTTTTGATTTATTTTTAAGGACATGAGAATGACTGTGTTAACTGGGACCTGAGTCTATTAAGCTCACTATCTTGTTTCCAGTGATGGCTAGTAGTAGATGTTTGGGAAAAATGTGTAAGAAAACATCAAATATTCTTTCTTTGTGTATTTTTACCCTTTCCAGATGAAATCAGGGACTGAGTCAGAAATTCCGTTTTGACCACTGTTTTGGGTCCTTCCCCTGCGTACTCATTCTTGTTCAGTAAGCTCTTGCACTATGACTTCCACCACCCCCTCCTAAAATAAGCTCTACAGCCTAATTGCCCACTCTGTGAAAGGTTGTTTCTTCTTTGTGTTAAACTCTGCACGGTGATATCAGTAGGTGCTCATCTAGTTTTATATGGTGTGGAACAGTGAATAGTCATTCCTTAGTAACGTTTCCTTGCCACGCATATTTTAACTGATATCCACCCCATCGCTTCTGTATTGTTTTTTCTAAGCAGAGGATGCCTGTTCTTCCTAACCTCTGCCAATATGTTGTCTCCACTATCTGTATCTTTTCCAGTTTCTCTGTAAGTTTCTGAGAGAGAGCAACAAGAATTTCATGCAGTATTCATTGATGGGGACTTATCATAGGTTTATAGCCTATAGCCAATAGCATAATGACAGTAAAACTCCTGCTATGTTTCCATAATTCTTTAATTCTTGCTCCATAATTCTTTATGTTCCGTCATTTTTCCTCACTTCTCCTGACTACCAGGTTGATAATTTGGGGAGTGATATACTGTGACACTGTTGTGCTTTCCTGAGTAGTAATATCAAACTTAAAGCTTGCAATTACACAGATGTTTTTATGGTTATACTTTTCCATGAGTCACTTTCTGTTCACTGGTGCTGAGTTTCAGGTGTTATTTTGCTGCCTGCTTCACCATATATCATGAAATCTTGGAATTTCCATTGTAAATTTTGTCATCTGCAACTTTTACAGCTAATTTTTTTTCCAAAATATTTATGATTATTTCAGGTTGTTGATATGCTAGGCCAGGTTTGGAATCAAGCTGTTCATATTTGCCATTGTTCTGGAAACAGAATGTGTATTCCTGTCCTTTGTTTCCTACTTAGAGACCACTTGCCTGTAAGAGTACCTTTTATACTAAAAAAAAAATTGGATTTTTCTTTTTTAAGAGTCTTTGATGAAGATTATTCTAGAAAGTTAACAGCAGTATATGAAACCACTTGTGATGCTTTTCTGTTGAGGGTTTTTTCTTTTTCTTTTTTTACCTTATTAATTTTGTGTAATCTTTTATTATTGTTCTCATTCTTTCTCTGGTGTTAGAAAAGTTATTTGAGCAACTGAGTAGAAGGCCAAACCTGAGTTTTCTGTCATTTTTCAATTAGAAGGCCAAGATTTTGGAGCCTTAACTTCATAGCTGCAAGCATAGGACAATTTAAGATGGTGACTCTTCAACAAATAGTCGTAACTCATCTTATCTTAAGGTACAAGTCTTGGAACAGGTCAGAGGAGTCAATCATTAAAAATCCCTGCTTTTTCTCCCACTAACTAAAAAGAAAGCTTAGAGGATGACCTTGAATGAAGAAGCCTATGAATGTAGGGGGACGCTGATATATCCCACTTTGGTTATTTAGACGCAGTTTGCATGAGGAGATAACATATTTGGGGCATATCTAATGTCATAGATATCAGCTTTCTTTTTATCACTTAGAATGAATAAACAGTAAAAACTGCACATATGAAATTTGTGTGGCGTCAGCTAAAGCCTGTTTTCAGCCTTCTTGGTAATGTGGGAGGGAAAACCGATGGGAGAACAAAAATTCAGGCTCATTTGACAATGGGCTGCTTGTAAACCTACCAGGAATCCATGTATGATGTTACCACTTCTTGATAAATGTATTTTTATACCAAAAAGGAGGCCCTGTTTTTATTTTTGTTTGTTTGGGGGGCAGAGAGAGATATTTCTGTTCTTTGACTAAAAAAAAAATTTAAAAAAATGTTTCTTAAGGCTAAGAATAAGCATGGAAGAGCAGATGCATCACCTCACATGGACTGCTTAATGCAGGCAATACTGTAAACAGCACTCTAGGGAAAGGTTTCAGAAGTGCATTTAATTGCATTTTCCACTTCTCGTAACAGCGAGGGATGAAATTGAGACAAAATGTAATGCAACCAGCTCTTTCCTATCTTCTTAAAGAAAGACAGGAAGCTAACTGAAAACTGTGTTTATTAACTTGCTAGGAAAAAATGTCTATCCAAAATGAATGAATTTATAAGTCTATTAATTCTCATGACTAATGGAGAATTCTTCAGCTGGAATCTAAATGAGTATTATGAGAGGTTAAGAAATGAGGATTGGAACCTGCATTTATTTACAAGTGTTTAATTCTCATAACCTGATGAAGCTAACTAACGACATTGCAGAAACCATGTGAAGCAAGAAACAATGCTCAATTAGATATTTTACATTACTCAGTGAGGTATCAGGTGGTATGTGTTACTTGGTAGCCATATCTGTTCAGGAGAAATACCTATCTTCTGCACTGCTTTTATACTTGCCCATGATCTTTTTGCTTGCTAGAATGCAAATTCTGGAGGCTCCTTTTGGAAATGTTCTTCTACAAATTATAGTCTTGTAAAATTTGTGTTTATGCTGCTGCTTTCTTTTTCTGGAAGAATTCTTTGCTGGGATAAATAGCAGAGGAAAAAAGTATGCCTCTTCAGACAAACAGTGATTGAATCTGCATGTTCACTGTGGATCAGTGGATACCTGCAAGTTTCAGGATCACAAAAATTAATTGGTAAGCAGTGACAGTCTCCACTGTGGAGGGAATGATATGAAAAAAAACTCCAAAAAACAACTATTTAGGTTCCAAGAAACAGTTATTGTAAATACTCATACTTGATATTATCTTTCTGCTTTTCAAGGAGTTTTTCTTAAATTCTGCATTCCAATACACAATATCTCTAAAGGTGAAACACTTGGCTACCTGACTCACTTGAGCAATTAAGAATCATAATATTAAGTCAATAGTAACGACATCTCTGAAGCTATTGAAAATATTCCTATGCTTAAAGTGTCACATTGTCTTGAGACTTGAGCTATCGTATGAGTATGTAAGTACGGACACCTTCAGACCAGAATTTCAGCAAGGCCAGAATTAAGTCTCTGACTGTTGCCACCAGCAGAAAGAACAAGGTAGTTATGTGATGATGTTCCCTTTGAATGTCTTGTCCATTTTGGCAATTCGTTGCTAAAGGAATTTTCAAGACAGATGGAGAATTGGGCCTGACAGGTCTTGACGGAAAATTTTTCCAGAAATTAATGTGATGTCCTTGCTCTTTGAGATCAGTGTACAACATGGGGCAAAGTCACTTGTTACTGCTCGCTCCCAGAGGAGTAGAAACAGCACTAGAGGACATTAGGAAGTAAATGACAACTTTCCTTGCGTAACAGCAGTAAAAATGTTAGATGCATGTTAAACAAGCAAAGGAAAAACATATTTTCTTACACATCTGTGGTGCCAGTTGTTTGACACATCCGTTCCTCCTTGCCACCCTATTCCATCCAAGAAAACTCTATGCTCTAGGTTTTGGTTTGAGCAGCCTTCGCAACAACATTGGTTAACATGCACCCTTGCTTGCTTCATAGCTCTGTTGCATGACCAAGTACATTTCTATTAGGCATTACACTTTTGTAAGGAGTTAAGTTGCTGTACGTCCAAACTGTCAGGCTTCTTATAGGTGCAGAGGCCTCAGCCTTTCTTCCTGAAAAACTCTAGGCTCAGAGCTTGGCAGGATGGGTTGGATAACTTTACAGTTTAAGTGGGAGGCTAAGCTTGATGGTTAGGCAGCTGGTCTTCATTACTCCTCACCCTCTGACATCAGTTGCTTCCATTTAGCTGGTGATGAAGACCTGTCCCTGACTCAGACAGCAAACCAAATCTGGCATACTGTATTTGCTGTTGACTGCTGATCTGCTGTCTCTGCCTACACCTGGGTGTTTGGATGGACAGAACCTTATCCTTATTATAATAGACTGTCCATTTAGTTTGTCTGCTAGTTTCAAAAATTAAATTTGAAGTTATATTTGGCCTTAGACTGTACCATTTTTTCATTATTTTTGAGTCTGTAAAGCCCTGAGGTTCAAATCCTGAAATCAGTTACTACTAGCAATGCAAAAGATTTTGAAGAATCTTTGACTCTGATTTTTAGTCTTGAGAGAGTTTTATTAAACACTAATTTGCAAAGTCCAGTGCATTTGTAAGGCAGGTTTTTGTTGTTGGTTTTTTTTTTTTAAGGGATGAATTAATATAATAAGTTCCTTTTTATTCCACAATCACTTTTTTTGACCATTCTGAATTATCTTTGCAATGACTCTCTCTTCTTCACATACGTACAGCCTTATCTTTCTCATCCTGCCATCTTGTCAGTTTTATTTTATCTTGACAAACACAACTGGGAGCTACTTAGTGTTTGAAGTGGAAGAATGAAAAACTAAAGACAGCTTTTAAATTTCTGCATTCTGCCTGCCCTACACTCTCTCCCACAGCTCTTCAGTGGGTTAGTTTCATTTTATATTGAAAAATACAATCAGGTGAACAAAGCAGCAACCAATTGGATTTTTTTTTTTTAACCACTAAATTAAATTACCTAGCTGATCAGATGAAGGGAGGAAGGCTCTGGAAATTCAGGACAGTGGTTAAAAAAAACAAAACAAAACAAAACAACCAATCCTGTCTGTTTAAAATGTAAGAGCACTAAAGCAAGCTTTTCTCCTAACTCCATCCCCAATTACTCTGTTATTCTGATTATATTGTTTACTACAATATACCTCATTATATTGTTTAATACAAATGCACTGGGCAGTAGAAAAGAGGGTTTCTTGAGAGGTCTTGCAGCAGTAGAGGTAATCTGGACTAGAGAGGCTGATCAACTGTAGCAGCCGTGGGCAAATTAGAAACTAAGAGGAATGAGAGACTCCTGAATAAAAAGGGAAGCTTTGTAACAAGGAGAGAGAGCAGCTTTATTCAAATGTATTTAGCATATTCAGCCTTGCCCTTGTTCACAGTCCTGATAGGGTCTACCTGAAGAGGAGTTTTAAGTTGTGGTGTAGCCCGCTAATTAAACATACACATTGTTAGATTGCTTAATCACAACCGATCCCCAAAGAGATTAGAATCCTCTTGCATGAGCCAATTTCTGTTTGGCGTTCTTGCTGATCTGTAAGGCTTTTTGTTTTATTAATCTTAAATATGGAAGACTAGATCAACAAGGAATACAGTAGTTGCATTGTCCTAAGCTGGAGCACCTGACTTATAGTACCTAGGAAAATTCAGGTTCAGTATCCAAATTACTTGTTTAATACTAGAGCCAGATCACACTGAGCTGACTAAAGGACCTGATGAACTCAAAATGTACCATTTGTACATGCAAGGGAGGTAATTTTCAGTGTGTTTTCAATTGGATCACCCCCGTAATTGTGGGCTTTTTAGGCTGGAGGGCAGCTAAAGAAGGACCAAGGCATGCTGGACCATCCCTGGTAGATCCATGTCTTTCTATTCATCACAATGGGATTCATAAATATGGCTTCTTTAGTAGGACCCTGTTTTAACTTCCCAGACTTGAACTCTGGAGTACCTTAAATCCCTGCCTTCTCTGAGTTTAGGCTTTTACTTTGACAGAGTGAAATATATGTCTTTGCAACAGATTTGCAGTAACCTTACAGGGGATTAACTAGGGCATGAAGTAAAATGAGGAAATACTGAGGTAGCTTTGAATAAAGAAAATAAAAAGTGTATTTTTCTGCTTTATTATTCTGTCTTTCAAATGTGCATTGCTAAATGAAATAAAAAGTCATTATAAGCTATATTTTCCTATTTAAAAATTATGGATGAAATGCATGAAACAAAATAATGTGGTAAAGAAAAGCATAAATGAAAAATATCTAATAATCATTCCAAATTCAGCTCTTCAGTTTCGAGATCTTTGATGGCACTGTATCTACTTACCCTAGGTCTTTATATAGAATTCTTTTTCTGTTGGATTATGTTAGATAAATCATATGACCTAAATACAGATCTGATCTAAGCAGATGCCTATCAAATTATTTGCAGCATGCTTGTATGTGGCTTTCTGTACTTTGAGTCCTTGGAATGATGATTGTCCATTAATTTATGTTTTCCCTGATGCTTTTTTCTTAAAACCAAAATTATACTATTGTATGCTTGCTCTCTCTTTCTCTCTGTTTCTCTTTGTCCACCCAACCTCATGCACACTATAGTCTGAAAAGATCACAAGATTGTAGCACACGTGTCATTAATTACAGTTTCTCTGGTTCCTATACAACTGAAGAGAGATATGGATTATTTTAAAATTCTTTGTATGTTGAAATAAATACAAATTTTTAATGCCTATTTTTCAATGTGTGAGCTCCCTGGGAATAATAAAGACTAGATTTGCGCGTGCACTGAAATGAATTACATCTAGTTATATCTACTTGCCTTGACTTTTAAATACAGATTGGTGGTACATGCATACATACCACAGGGAGTCAGATAAAATGTTGCAGCAAAGCAATATGGACCTGTGGAATTAACTGGGAGATCAAATAACCTCCTGACCTGGCCATCACGATACTGTACAGATGGAATATCTTTCCTATGATGAGCTCAGATTGACCTTATTTCTTACTTTCAGTTGTTTCCCTGCTGACTGAGGTTGTCATGGTCAAGTAAAATATGGTCACCCTAATTAAATGTAACTGTCTTAGGTCACTCTTTCCTGGACAGCTTTGAATAAGAGAACAAAATCATTTGAACCGGAACCTGACTTTGAATGGGAACAAGCGCATAATAGATTTATGAAATAATATGTGCATGGGACACTATGCTACAGCTTTTGATAATGAGGTTCAGTTGAGGTTAAAACCAACATTATGTTTAACAAGTTCAGATATAGCCAGCAGGTCCTTCTGATAGTTTGAATTAAATGCTTTTGGATGAGAGAGGGACCTCTGTTGTCTGTATGAGGACTACAGACTGGGGCACGCTTCAAATAACTTTAAATCCCCCAGAGTTAGATGTCCAGGTTTGACCTACTCACTCAAGATTTGTTTATAGTCAGCAAAGAGTAATAGTCGTTCTTAGACTGCAGTTTGACTGACCTCTCTTAGATGCTCCTACTTTGGGAATATTAGGGCGGGGTGAGTCACTCAGGTTGCTAGTTCTCTCCATAGGGAACCTTGGATGACTATGTCAGGCTGTGATACCTACCTTTAAGATCCCAGAATAAGATCCTCCATAATGATCAGTCATAAATATACCATTGTCATTTTTATTCCCTGATTTGCTTTCTCAAGAGGTTCATGCATGAAGATCTACATGTATATGCCTCTGAGACATAGGGAAGATGTGGGAGCTGACTCTGAATATGCAGCCATGTGAACATTGATCTAATAATTGCTTATGAGTAATTGCTAAGGTGGAAGGTGGAGAATAGATATTATCTGCCTGGGTGTTGCAGATGAACTGAGTGAAATTTGTCATGTATTCATGCAGAATCTCTATCAGCTCTTCTGGAAGATATTTTCTATCTGAAGAGTGGCAAAATGTCAACATAATTGTCTCTAAGTTCAGATAAAGTGAATGCACTCAAAGGATTTTATTGTAAATGAGCTTCTGAGGCATTAATGCAAAGAAGAGAAGAGAATGGTTATGGTGTCTTCAGTTTGTTTGTTTCTCTCTCTTGGCCTGAATTTATGACAGCTGTCTGGAAACCTTCCACTGGGAAATGCACATTCAACAACATTTCAAATGTTCCACCAAAACATGTCAAATTCTTCTAATTTCCCATTGGATCCAGGAAGGTTTCTGAGGAAAAATCTGTTTGATTAACAGCCAGCTTTCTGCTTCCTTGGCACTCCCCATGGCAAGCTCCTGCAGTGCTGGTCACCTGGGGAGGCTGAGGAACGCTGCCTCCAGTGAAGGCCTCCAGGTCCCTCCTATGCACCCAGCCACTGGGAGCCCTGAGGAGTTCTGCTTGCTTGCCTTGCAGCTCCTAGAGCTTCCAGACTACTGGCCACATGGCAGAAATCCTGGCAGTAGGCCAGCTTAGATTTGAGTAAGTTTGGAAAGTTGTACTAGAAAAATAAAAAATGAAGTAAACTGTATTTTTCCTAAAAGAATGGTACCCAGGAACTTCCTTTCAAGGAGAAATATCCATGTGCTGCTGTGCTGCTCAGCCTTCTGAAATGGATGAGTGGGCAGCTATTTAGCAGTATGATTCAGGATGGTAAAAGTCTTTTTGCAACAGAGACCTTGTATTGGTTACAACGAGGCAAAAGCTGAGCCCTGGCACCTGTATTTTGCTCTTTTGTGAGACAGCTCTTTACCAGTTCATGATCGTGGTCTGATTAGGGAAAAGTTGCATGCTTAGTGGTTTAATCAGTTTGAACTGATAAGCAATTCATTGCAGATTTGGCTCATTTTGAATTAAACATTTTAGGAATTGGACGAGTTTCTTGGCTGACTTTTCAGATGGAGATAAAACTGATAGAGATGTTTGCTAGGACCTAAGTAATGGCTTACTCAGCCCTGCTATAGCTGGAAGAAGATGTACATTTACAACCAGCAGAAGGTCTTTTATACCAGTACAATTGCATTACCACTGCAGAGGATGGCAATGCAGTCTTTTTGTTAAACTGGCATAGTTAAAGTGGTACAAATGAATGTGTTTGTGGGAACTTAAAGAGATACTTTCCTTATAGGCAAGGTTCAGGCAAGTTCTGGGAAGAGTCAGCAGAAGTTTGAATAAAGTAACACATCTGCAAAGTCAGTGCAGCAATCAGTAGTGAAAGTAGCTGAAAATTTTCAGGGAGATGCACCAGACAGATTGTGGAAGACTGGCTAAATAAAACGTTAAGCGAAAGATGACAGGTCTTTCTGGAAAGGTCAGAAAGCTAAGAATAAACTAGGGTTTTTGTGAAGAGGAAAACAGAGCTAGGAAAATTAGTGTGAAGAAGAGATGATGAAGAGCTAAGAAAGCACATGCTATTCCCCAGTTTCTTCAGAGACAGGATTTTGTGCTGTACACATATTATAGCTCTACATGAAACAGTTCCCTGGAGGCTGGGCTGAAATGAAGATATATGTTGCAAGGAAAAATGAATATGAAATGTTATTGCTTTGTAAATGAAAGCAAACATATTAATTAGAGTGCAAACAGTCTAAAAAAAGAGAAAATTAATTAAACTTTTTTTTTTTGAGACATACGTAAAATATGGGTACTGAATAATCCAATTACAAGCATTTTTCAAATCATTGGGCTGAGCTGTTGGTGAAATAAGATGCATAATTTTCACACTAAACAGGAGTGTTGTCATTGTGGTCTTCATCCTTTTACTTTAATATCTCCTGTGTAATGATAAACAAAGATCCAAAGACGACTTCAGCACTGCTGAAACATACAATATGGGTGTCTAATATCATTATAATTAACAGTTTCCATTCATTTGCAGGATATACCCTGATGGCATTGCTCAAGAGAGGGGGAGCATTAGTGGTAATTATGCTTTGACTTTGTAATGTTGGACTGAAGTGATGGTTTCTGATGAAACCAGAAATAAAAGAACGGTTGCTTCAAATAGTGTAACAACACTGCCACCTAACTGCTCCTACAGAGAATCACAAGTTAGCAGCCGAGAAAATACCTCAGATTCACGAATCTAGTCCTTGTATGGGGTTTTTTTTAATAGTAACAGCATAGTCTATATTTTTAAAATCAGAAATTATCTTATTTTGATTTTTCAAGAAGTAATATTAAACCTTTGAACTTGTTCTGAATTTAACTGTAAGCAGTGAAATTTAGTTTATCTTTGAATGACAGAGGGGAAGTTAAAACTGTAATGGAAATGTACTTGACTTTGGAAATTTGGCTTTGCCCAGGGACAAGATACAGGACTGTGCATGCTGCAGGGCAGTGAAAAGCCAAAGGAAACAACAGACTGCATGATCACAGGAATCTTTACATCAAATCACACAGTTGGACTACCAGGTTGCTACCTTGTACTAACAAATGCTCTAGAAGGATGTTGAAAAACACATGAAATAGAAAATGGTAAATAACTAACTTGCAGGCAGTACCAGTCTATAAGATTCAGTCTTATCTTTATGCTACTTCATGTAGATTGAGATGGTTTCATTACCATTTTTTTTTCACATCCTCTTAACACTGCTGCTTCTGGAAGTGACTTTCACCGGCAAACAGGACACTGAGTAGAAAAGGTTCTTATTTCTGTGCTCTAAACCTGGTGCCCTTCAAGCCTATCGAAGAGTGGATTTTTTCCCTATACATGATATAAGGGACTTCCAACAATTCTTATTCTGCCTTTTTTTTTTTTTCTGTGAGTTCCCTTACTATTTCCAATTATTCAACTTTTCCAGACATTCCTGTTGTGTCTCTAGTTACTTCCATCATCTGTTTTTAAACCTTTTTGACTTCTGCTATTTCTTTTTTTTTTTAGAGAAAAGAAGTGTTGTATAATCAAAACACATCATTCCATCATATTATGTAAAATTAATGTATCCTTTACTACTCCATTTTATTGTCTTGTTTTTCGGTTAGTTGAAATGGGACTAAACATAAGACAGTTTCAAATGAATCCAAAGGGGTCAGAGCCAAGACAAAGATCTGGATGCAACAGACCTGGAAGAAAACCAAAATTAAATAAAAGTGAGGGGAGTTTTTCTTTTGGTCTGAAGATCTCCTCCTCCTGAAAGTCAGTGGGGTTTAGGATCTTAAAACACTTTTGAAAAAAAAAAAATAATCTGCTGATCTTTAGCTCTATCTCAATAGGAATGTTCAAAATGAAACACATGTATAGACCAGAGCTTTCCATCTTTACTTTTCAGAGTGTTACGATGATGTTGAAAGCCAAGCTGCTATTACAGGCTCTCAGCTCTTTAAAAGCCAAATGACATGAGAGGGAAAGTGCAGAACCTCTTTCTCTGCCTGGCACATCTCTGCAATGCCTCACTCAAAGCCACAATAGAAGCCAGAGAAAAACAAGTACTTTAGACTGAATTATCATTAAATTAGATATTTTACTTGGGTAGAACAGGCAATTTAAATATCCATACAGATTTTTTTTCAGGAATGTTCACTATGGTCACTGTCCAGAAGATAGAAAATACTACACAGATAGTGTTATCTACAGGCTCTTTGTGAGACAAAATACATCTTTCAGCAGAACATATTTTTTCAAGGTTAGCTGCTCAGGACTTAATGAGATGAAATATGGAATTTAGAAGCATGAACATGGTTTCATCTAGTTGCACCCATGACAAACAACATAGTATAATAGTCACCATGGAGATACCTTTTTCTGCTTTATGCTTACAGCATAATCTCAGACTGCAGTAGCTGCTTCAGAAGAGTTGATGGAGCAGGCTAAGTTTATGATTGCCACCTGGTGGCTACTAAAGAAAATCAATTAGGTTTTGGAAGCTCCAGGATTATTAAGGCATAGCAGTACTGAAAGTGCTTTAGTAAAAAAAGCGTTTCTGGAGATTCAGGTGGTATCCAGTGGAAAAGCTGCCTGAAACCATGCAGGGAAATATATGCAAAATTTTCATTCATTCTTTGCCTCATGTTTCATTTTTATAAAAGAATATTTAGATGTTAAAATAGAAACCAACATATTAAACATATGAGATGCAGTCAATATGTCATCCATGAGGTGCTCCCTGAACTACCTTCCATCAGTGTATGCAGGCAGTTTTTTCTTAAGGGCTAGAATTTGTTTGGCATGAAACTTATTTACAAGCAGTAGCACTGTTTATAAACAACGAAGACCAACAACAAAACCCCTGCAAAGTACATTTCCTGTGTTTGTTGCTTGCCCTATGTTTACAGTCAGATTCTAGGGAAACTTCTATTATGGAAATAACAATCAGAGCAAGAAAAGAACATATGTTGTCAAGATTTAAAATGCTGGATTACAGATCTCCCTTCTGGTTTATGATGAACTCAGTATCATTGACTGTTCAGGCTTACTGTAATGAAAAACTAAAGGAAATTGCATTATTAAGTCACCAGCAAATGCCCAACTGTTTCAAATAACAGACTAATGGTACTTTAACTAACAGAAAATTAAATTCATGACTCTGGCATCACTATGCCATCTGAAAATAGCTAGAACTGGCTGGAATTTTTTTTTTCTCCTTGTGATTAAAAAAATCTTTTTTTTGAATAGAGAAAAGTTGTGAATGCAAAATAAAATACTAGGATTTGGAAATCCTGTACCTCATGGTGGATGGAAAATCTGACTCTGCCTTCCTCTTCTCTGGGCCAGGTGTCCTGAGCAGGCAAATCCCTAGAGGATTTTTGGAAAGAGAAGGTAATGAGTCATAAAGTCCCTGGGTGTGATGGATGATGTGAAATGTATTACAGCAAGACGCTGAAACTTGGCAAAGAAAAAGGATATGAAGCAAGGAAATTTATCTGCCCTCTTGACCATTTCATTCTTGTTTCCAGGCTCTCCTTTTCTGTCCCCATTAATTTGGAACTGGAAATGTGTCACGCATAGTGACAAAAGAACCAAAAGAGCAGGGGGACAGTGCCCACTAGCCTGAAAGTGATGGCACTTGCATGAAGAATGTAGAGCTCAACCACAGGAAGAAATTGAACCACCATCACGCACATGCTGCACACATTTAAACCACTTTATTGAAAAAAGTATAAGTGTGTGCAGTAATACAAGGAGGGCGAGAGGAAAGGAGATGAGAAAGACATTAACTTTTCCCCCCCTGATATCATAAAGATTGTTAAATTTCCTCTCCCTCATTTCAAATCAATCCTTGGGCATTTGGAGAAAAAACAGGGATACCTCACATAAAGAGAGGAATTACATTTGATATTCTTGCATATATTCTTCCTGCAGTGTTGAATATGGTGTCCAAATCCTGGGGAGAAAATTATTTTAAGAATATGGAATTCCTATGGATACAGAGAATAGGGGAGTTTTATATTTCCTCTGACTAGCTTAAACAATTTTCTGAGTGTGTTTATATTCAGTGAAGAACTTTATTTTCCCATGTATTTTATAGAGCCAGTTTGCCTGACTCAGAGCTCTGGATTTGCTGTAGAGCTGGTAGGACATGTCACTAGGCAATGCAAGCCTTGATTTGCATTAAATTTATTTGTTTATTTAATCCATTATTCTTATAATGGATGCATTTTATTTAGGGTAGAAATTTATTTATTCAGTTTTTAAATTTGACACTTCAGGGACATCTCTTAAAGAGTGAAATGAGATTTGAATTATAAATGAGATAGAACATCAACACCTAAATGGGAATTTTGATTACCACAGGATCAGAGAAGAGGAGGTTGTTCAGCTCTAGGTCTTTGACTCAGTTGCACACAATCCAGGACCTGGCAGAGAAATTCAGTTCTAAGTTTCTAAATGCTAAAATTTATTAAGAAGGGGCTGTTCAGACCCTACAGAACACTTGTTTCTTATCCATCTTTGCTTTAAAAAATATATTGTTTAAGTTCAAAGGCAGGATAGAATGGTGTTACTGCTGAACTTAGCGTTCTGGTTGACGATGGGGAAAGAATTAATAACTGTTTTCCTATAGGTAAATTTTGCTCCAGATTCTGTGCTTCTGGAAGATATAGTATCGACATACATGACACCTCATGTAATAATGATAAACAGAAAAAACCCACCCCAAACCCCATGAAACTAATGCAATCTGGAAAGCTTCCATAGAGCAGCTGTGGAACTACTTCTTGACTGTAGCTGCATGCCTCCTGCTCAGTATACCAGCCCCTTGAGTAACCAAAAATTGCCTACACATATGAGTAGAAATTCAAAATATTAATGAAGCCAAGAACCACATACTGGGATTATGAGGGCAAAAAGTTCCAGAATGGTTTACTGCAGACAAACCAGAGTAACTTTGACCCTATTGTGTTCTGTCAAAAGGGGTGGGAATAAGCATGCAACTGGATTTAGGGCCTAGAGGGTTTGAGCCGAGTGGATGCCTCAGTACCAAACCTGCCACAGTGCCAGTTTCTTTCCATTTCACTAAAACATGAGATAAACTTCCAGGTTTTTAAGTCACATGAGTAAACTGACTGTGACATGGCTTCGATGTACGACTTGATATTTCAAAACACTTGGGGTTTAGGTGCAGTTCTTAATACACGTTCTGTGGTTTTGCAAGACTGATTTTTACAGCTCTGTGTGGAAGACTTGGATTTTTGTAATACTCTCTCAATCATAAAACATCTTGAAGAAAATATATAATTATATATTATTTTGATAAAATAGGAATACACAGTACTCCACTAACTGATATAAAAAGAAGACATATTTGATTTGAAGCTGACACTGATTTTTCCCTGTGTGAATATAATGGTATGTATAATAACATTGACAAGAAAGGTGTGTATCTTATATCGTATAATTTAGATCATTCAAAAGGAAGTTTATTATGACTCCTTGCTATTGGCTACACCCAGTTCTTACTGTGGCACTACAATAGCTTTGTTGTATTCTTCAATCTATTTAATGGAACAGATTGCTTTCTTTTTTTTTTTTTTCCTAAATATGAAATCCTTGCTAGCTCAGAAAAAAAGGGTAGTACACTCATTTGTTGCAGACATGTAACATGTATTAGACTTTTTTAAGCTAATAAGCAGCTTTTTGATTTTTTTTTTTTTAAATCAGGATCATAATCTCAGAGCTATGTGTTATCAAGGACAAGAGGATTGGTCATCTTATGAAGAGAAGTGATTTTCCGGAGTAGTCTGGAAAATTACTTTTAGTAGTAGTAGAGGAACCCATTAAGATGGTGAAGAAAAAAACCCCTGAAACAAAAAACCCCTCAAAATTACGAATAATTTTCATAATGAAAAAAAGATACTAAATTCTTGAACCTGCTTCTCGTTTGTTTGGGAAATTTTGTTTGTCACTTTTAATTTTGTTCTTACATTCTAGACTCTCACTTGCTAATGTGCCAGACACAGGCTTCTACTTGCTGTCCCATCGCTACATGGATTGTATTATTAGATTTCATACAGGATGATGTGCTTATACCTAGTCATCCTTCTCCTAGTGTCTGATAACATATCCATTTACTACATGCAGCTGTATCTCCAATTTTAGCTATTTCTGAAATCTTGTTCTTCTGAGTTTAAGCTTTCTTAGGGTGTTATTGATTTACTGTTGTGTGGGGGAAGCCTCTGCTCAAAAGCCTACAGACAATCCAGAGAAGATTTCTATAATAGGAGAAAATATAAGGCATAAAATATTTGCCTAAGGATTTTTCCCAACCTTACCAATATGGGAAATTGGGATACAGATCATACAAAGCCTGTAAAAATTTTATATTTTCTATGACTCTTCATAAGCAGGAAGAATTGAGTCTACTCTTAGCAGGACATGAAACGTGGTACAAAGGAGTGCAGCTTCACCCCTGGTAGCTTTCTAAAATCTTCCAAGGAAGCCAAGGCTTCTCTGAAATATATGAGGAATAGCATAAGTAAAGTAAAATGTTGAATTATGCATATTACACTGCTTTAATTGTCCCTCTGACAAAAATTACCTGATAAACTTTATTAAATAACTGCTATATTAAAATAATGTTGAGATTAACACATCTATGCATTTGACAAGAAGAGATATACTCCCATTCTGGAAAGCTAAAGATTTCTAAGAGTGTAAATCTCTCAAACTCCTGAACCTCAAGGCAGGGACTAGGTGGATGAAGTCCCACCCATCATAAGTAAAGATCAGATTCAAGACCACTTGAAGAACCCGAACATGTATATGGCCATGGGACCCAACCTGGGGTCCTGAGGGAATTGGCTGATGGAGTTGCCAAGACAGTCTCCATGATATTTGAAAAGTCATGGCAGTCAGGCCATGACTTTTCAGTCCTCAGTGTCTGGAAAAAGGGAAATGTCTCACCCATTTTTGAAAAGGGTAAAAAGCAAGACTCTGGGAACTACCAACCAGTCAGCCTCACCTCCGTGCCTGGTAAGATCATGGAACAGAACCTCCTGGAAGTTATGTCAAAACATGTGGAAGACAGGGAGGTGATTAGAAACAGCCAACATGGCTTCACCAAGGACAAGTCATGCCTTAGTAATCTAGTGGCCTTCTGTGATGGAGTGACTGCATTAGTGGACGAGGGAAGAGCTACAGTCATCATCTGCCTGGACTTCTGTGAGGTCTTTGACATGGTGCTACACAACATTCTTGCTGCTTAACTGGAGAGATGCAGGTTTGATGAATTGACTGCTAAATGGATAAGGAATTGGCTAGATGGCCACATCCAAAGTCAATGACTCAGTGTCCAAGTGGAAAACAGTAATGAGTGGTGTCCCTCAGGGGTCCATTCTGGGAGCAATCTATTTAATATCTTCATCAACAATACAGTTGAGTCTACCCTTGGCAAGTTTGTGGCCAACACCAGGCTCAGTGGTGCAGTATGTTTGAAGGAAGGCATAACATCCAGGGGAATGATAACCTTGAGAAGTGGGCCCACATGAACCTCATTAAATTAAACAGGGCCGAGTGCATGATCCTGCACCTGGATAGGGGCAATGGTCAGTATCAACACAGGCTGGGGAGTGAATTGAGAGCAGCCCTGCGAGAAACACTTGGGGCTATTGGTGGATGAAAGATTGTACATGAGCTGGCAATGTGCACTTGCAGCCCAGAAAAGCAATCTTTTCCTGGGTTGGATAAAAAGAAGTGTGGCCAGCAGGTCAAGGGAGGTGATTCTCCACCTCACCCTCACCACTTTCATGAGATGCCACATGGAGTATTGCATCAAGCTCTGGGGTCCCCAGTACAAGAAAGACATGGTCCTGTTAGAGTGGATCCAGGGGAGGGCCATGAAAATGATCCGAGGGCTGGAGCACCTCTCCTATGAAGAAAGGCTGAGTGAGTTGGGGTGGTTCAGCCTGGAGAAGAGAAGGCTTCAGGGACATCTTATTGCAGCCTTTCAGTATGTAAGAGTGGCTTATAAGCAAGATGGAGAGAGACTTTTTACCAAGGCCTGTAGTGAGAGGATGAGGGGCAACGGTTTTAAATTGAAAGAGGGTAGGTTTCAATTGGACAGAAGGAGGACATTTTTTACGATGAGGGTGGTGAGACACTGGAACATGTTGCCCAGAGAAGTTGTGGATGCCCCATTTCTGGAAGTGTTCAAGGTCACATTGGACATGACTTTGAGCAACCTGACCTGGTGAAAGTTGTCCCTGCCCATGGCAGAGGCATTGCACTAAATGATCTTTAAAGGTCCCTTCCAATCCAAACCATCCTATGATTCTATGAAATGCTCAGGTGATATTAAGCAGGAGACCATAGTAAGCAAGAGGGCATGAAAGACGACTGGTTAAACTAACTGCGTAGAAGTGATGAACACATGCTTGAAAAAATCTTTGCTTGCTTGGTCCAGTAAATACATTTACTTTTGAAGAACATAGTCCGTCACTTTCAGTCTAGATTATAGACTAATGTAGTCTTGTGAAACTTTATTAAGAGAAGTGGAACAACTCAACCTTAAACTAAAAAAGATGGAAAATAGGTTATAAAGAAGAAAAGAAAGACAGGCTTCTTGAAATAATATTACATATATATCAAAATCTTAATGAATCTTACTTTGGTTTACACATATTCTGTTTCCTTCTTCTCACCCCCATGTGAATAATGCCCAGGCAGAGAAAATATTTCATTCTGTGTTCAAATAGTTTTCTTAAAATAGGAATCACACTTGACTAGCATTTACTTTATGTTTGATGATGTTGCATACATAAAGTGAAACCTTGATCTTGTGGCAGTCAGGGAGAATTTGACCAGAGGTTTTGAACAAAGTCAAGGCCTCACATCTCCTCCTAGGAAGCTAGCGACCTAATGATGAACCAGCGTAGCTGGTCTACTGGTTTTAATCCACTGTGTCAGTGAAACTACTCTCAGTCACTATGTCTGAAGCTATTCATGGCAGGGAAAATCTCCTTCATACCATTCTAACATGCAAAAGGAGTTTGCAATAAATAGAACAGTCGTGGCGGACTTCATTCACCCATTACATGCACCTACCTGTGTGAGCAGGTGGTTAGGTCAACAAGGTGTGTGGCTGTGAAGGTGTGAGTAGAGACCTCAGACAGGTTACAGGGCTGTGAGGAAAATGTGAGGCTTTTGGTTTATTTCCTTATCATATTTGCGGCTTAGATTTTATAAATTAGTTTTTATTTTCACCTGCTGTTTGTCGCAATACCTTATGCTGACTTCACCATATTTTGGCTCATCTTATCACGAGGTTAAGGACTGATTTCCACAGACATGTTGCCACCTTTTACTGTCACCCAAAATAGTTCCTAAAACATTTGAAATCTGGCTTGTAAATGTCTCTGTACACACCTCTTTGAACTTTTATTTCGTTACCAATCCTTTTTGAGATTAACCAATCCTTGTGTGACCAGAGAGACAAATATCTAATCTCACTTATTAATTCAGATCCTCGTTGTAAACTATTGAATATCCCATAGGTAATAACACACATTTTTGCAGGTGTCACACCATTGCTTTTCTTTTGTGGGTATTATTTTTAATTTTTTGTAATTGTATTCCCTGCTTAAGAAATCTGAGATGAACAGCTGTAAAGTACTGATGCTATTTTATAGAGTACAGTCTAGAAAACCAGTTGAATATGAGGAAATTGCCTCAATCTTTATATTTTTGCCAGAGGAATTTTATGAAATGGGTAGCTGCAGTCCAGGTCAGAACACAAATTCTTTCTGGCTTCTTTGTTTGTTTTTCTTTTGAGGAAAAAGTTGTTTAAATTTAATCATTATTTAAAATCATTATCCCCCCCAACACCTTGGGTTTAATTTCATTCACAAATCCCTAGCACCCAAAAAGTCAGACTCACTGTTTACATCTTTAAATTTATTCTTAGTAGAGCATTATTTTTAGTATTTTTTTCACAATCTTCAACAGTTTCTCCTGTCATTTTGAAAACAAGTTTTTCTGTGAGTCATTGTAATAAATTATTTCATCAAAGTTCTCTGTAAAAAATTAAAGATAGTTTTAGTTGCTTAACTAAAGTTGCTATAATAATACAATATTTAATATATTATTACAATTTACAGCTTTTTTCTTTTTTTTTTCTGACAGGACCACATAGCCCTCTTTTCAATGCTAAGAATCATAGGACATTCCATATAGTTAAAAAACACTGATGCCAGTTTAGCCCATTTCAAATAAAATCCAGTCCTTAACTCTGAAGAAAGAAAAACAAAAAAGGAAGGAAAAGAAAAAGGAAACAAGATTAAACACAGTTAATTAAATTTGCTTTTAACATGAGCTTTCTGTTCATACAATTTGGGAATAACAGAAGAGTAGAATAATTTTAATTGCAAATCTGTTAACATAAGCATGTAATTTGTAGCTGCATAGTTCAATATGAATCTTTAAAAGGCCAAAAATCTGATTTTCAACAAAACAAAGGAAAACAAACAAATGAAACCAAGCAGCTTCCGAAGAATTACATAAATAAATTGTCATTAGGGGTTGGTAATAAAAAATGCAATTATCAGAATTCTTTAATTTAATTTTCACTTGTAGGAGTGAAAATATTGTCAATTTTTTTCAATATTTCTTCTTGTATCTATAATCCTGTGTAAGTTTTTGCATATTCAAACCCTGAATGAAGCTTGTTAGATTTCAGAAAAAGAAAGGTCTATCAAATCAAAGCTCAAAGCTTTGGCTCAGCATGACTTTTGCATAGAGCTGCAGCTAATTATTTGACCAACTGCTTGGACAAACCTTTGGAACATTTCAATCTTTCAGCTGTTCACATGTGTATTTATCTTATTCATGTGGGTTTATTTGTGCTCAAATGGACCTTGGGCTTTCCAAATCCTCCTTGAAGTCAGTGGAAGGACTTGCACTGAAACTGGCAGGTTTTGATCCATGGCATTAATCCTAGTTCCATCTAAATGAGAAGCATGAGTCCCATTGAATTCAGTGGACCTGTGGACTAGTGATGGATAGGAAACTGATGGAGAACATCTCTCTGTGAATGAAAAGATATTTTTTTTTCCTGCACACGTAGCAAATATAAAGTAGGAGAGCTTTACATTTTATCAAATGCATTTAATTTTTTGGAGGGCTACTAAGGTAAAAATATGTCCTAGGTGAGACCAGTGACTGTCAGAGAAAGGGAAAGGTGGAGGGAGGGAAGGGATGGGAGACAGAAAATACATTTTTTTTCCTTCTGTCTTTGTTTTTACTGGTCTTCTCCAAAACCCACAAAAACTTAGTGACTTGTTTCCCATTGTCCACAGGCCTGATATCTTCCAGTGGATGTAGCTGCTCTGTTTTTTTTTTAATTTTTTCCTTGAAAGCTGATTAGTAGCTGATGATAGTTATGTATCGTGACTGCATAGGAACTTGGTCCTGTAAAGTGCTAGGTGCTCTTCCCCATCAAATGAAATAGCTAGAACTGAGCACATTTGGTTGAAATCCTGTATTCCCTGTACAAATTGTAATAAATGCTGTCAAAATTAGGTAATGCAACAGGTTATTGACTGCCTAATATATAATCTGTCAACTTTTCTGAGAGGAGGAAAAAAGCATCTCTCTCCCACATGTGTGCAGTAAGCAGACCTTGCATATTTTTACTAGGCCAATTAATAGTTCATTAATTTGTGTCCACTGGAGCAGCACCAGAAAAAAAAAAAAAACAGATAAAAATAATTCTTCTTCTTTCTTGTTCAGTAAAGAGTAGCCTGCTGATTAGAGAGAGGACTGATGTACATTCACAGGAAACTCAGTCACTGCATTCTAGCTGGTATAGGGTTATCACTTCATCCTCTGTCCATACTTCATGCAAAAAAGCTGGTGTAGGAGTCTAAGTCTAGTAAAAAACTTCAGGAATGTGAATCCTTGGTGGAGGCAGGTACTTCCTGGATGCTCAGAGGACAACTCTGAGAGAGCAAGGCTAAAATAAGACTGAACTGTTAAGTGTAGACCACTGGCTTAGGTGGCACCTTCCTCAGTAGATTCTCTTTATATATCACCAACTCCTACTGTGTATTACACTTCATCCAGCTTAATTCAGAGGTGGATATTCACCATTTACAAGGCATATAAAAGTTGAGGCTGTAATGCCTCAGTGTTGTCCTAACTAAAGATACATTCAAATAAACCTTGCAGCGGTGTATGAAGACATTTCCTTCTGCTGCCTGCTTTATCCCTCTGACAGAAAGTACCCCTCTTCTTTCGTTAATTCCCCCTACTGCTAAAGATTTGATGGAAAAAATATGTGTGCCTGTGTTACAGATGTCCGTGTTGGTAATCTAGTCTTCACCCAGATGCCCCCTCATTTTTCACTGGAGTGGGACATCATGTCTTCTTTTCTGCTTATCCTACTCTGGGACAACAAATCCTGGCAAAATCATACAGGGGGCAGCTGGGAGGGGTAACGTCTGAACTGCCACAGAGAGATTTGACAGTGCTTTGTTGTCAAACCTCTTATCCCTTCTGCTGAGATAGTCCTCAGTGTGAGAATAGCAAAAGGATTTGAAGACATACACAGCTGGTAAAATCTTCACCCTTATCCCTTATTCAGAAGGCTGGTTACAAAGCATGCCTATCATTTTAATCCTATTTCTGTTGTTTGGGGAGTTCAGTGCACGTATCGCACATAAAGCACAGTAGTGGTTCCTCTGACCTTTGTAAAGGGGCCTGACTGAGACTGAAAGCGTGAGCAGGGCAAGCACGGTTCCCTCTGAAGAGGAAACTGAGACCCTTTGTGTATGTCTAAGACACAAACGTAGCATTTAGAGAATGAGAAAGCCTAGAGGTTGGACCGAAGTGCACTTCGAACAGAGGCTCTCCCTTAGGACGCATGACTGAGACCTCCTGTGCTACTGACACCTGCTCCAGCATCCCATCTGCTGGGGTAGGGTCTGTGTTTGGGAGCTTCATGCAAACGTCAAGGATTTGAATGAAAAGTTCAGAAGAATAATAACTAAGCTTATAGGCGACAGAATGCTGGCATGAATAACCAAATGTGCCCCTTCCCCCAAGTTTTTTACTTTTCTTGTTACAAAATATATTTTTGCCACTGGAATTTTACCTGGAAATTCACACTCCATACTAAGGAATATAAATACAGTAATTTTGCCCTGTTTGTTTTATAGGTCTTATCCTTTGGCTTTTTTATTCTGCAGTATGTTGTATTTATAATAATTATGGAGAACATATATTTCCGTCTCTTAAAATAGTGCTATTTCTATATAGATCTATACCTACATATGCTTTTTTTTTAATGCTTTTTTTATGGATTGAGAAGATGGATTTTTCCAAGTTGGACAAGCTCTATTTTTGGTGTGGTTTTTTTTCTTTTTTTTTTTTTATTTAGTTTCATCACTCACAATAGATCTTTCTCTCTTCTCCTTTCAGGGACAGATCAAGCTTGTTAACTTTAAAAAAAAAATGCTGAAAAATACTGGAAAATTTAGAGGTGTTCAGTAAATGTGATTACTCAGAGCTGTTGCAGAACATGTTGACAATTAAATCCCTCTGTTTAGATGGTATGTGCTGCAGTCCTATTTACTATCCAAAAATCTATTTTTATTGAGAACTACCATATTCGGAACTGAACGTATTATTTCCCAAGCTTCTCTAAAATGCTGCTGTTTCCTGGCGGCTGCTGACAGAGTCTTTTTTACCTCAGAAATGCTATTTAATTTCATCTCTGCAATGATGAGGTTTCTGTTAGTTTGTCCTCCATGTTTCTAGCTAAATTTTGAAATCACTCCTTCACCAAACTAATATAATAATAGACAATAATAATGGTAAAAAACCAGGTCCATTCACTGTTATGATGCCATTGCCAGTCTCTTGTTAAGACTCGTGTGGCTAGGGCTGAATCCATTGATCCTCTGTTGATGCACTCTGCCCACGAGCGATTCCTGAGTAAAGACTACGGGACAACAAATCAAGACCTATGTGCTACGGTGAATTTTTTGTGGGTGCATGCCTGTACCTGCATCAAGGCCCACTGAAGTCAACACGACTCTGAGCCTGGCTCGAAGCCTGCCTGTGCAGGGCTAACCACGGGGCTGTGGCACTGATGAGATACACAGTGAAAGCTGCAGTAAGGACCAGGCACCTTTACAGACCCCTTGCTTAGGTGACTGTTTACATGTATCTTGAAACTTCCTAAGACAAATTTGTTACACTTTCCTTAAAGCTACCTCTACTCTGCAAATGAGTTTTGCTTGTGCTTTGGATAGTCACTTAAGACAGGTTTCACTGTGTAAATTTGTGTCCATGTACCTAAGCTGTCTTCAGCTCTCACGATACGCAGGTATCTTCTGTGCAGAGAAGCAACACTTACAAAAAGGACATTCATTATCTTAACAAATACAGGGAGAGCAGAAGACAATGTACTCATCCCTCACTTTTTAATAGAAGTGTGTAACTATATAAGCTGAAAGCCGTATCATGTACCAAATGAAACCTGCCATCTCTGCTGTTTGAAATACAGCTCTCGTTCTTTCTCCTTTAATCACTTCGAATAACATTATTTTTAACCCTCAAGAAGGAGTATTTTTAAAGTCTGTGTTTGGTCTGTATCTATGGTTCCACAGATTCTTTGGCAGCTGATGGCTTGGTTTCATCATTTATAGAGCTAAAACTTCATTCTAACATTTTGTTTGTTTTTGTCTTTAAATTATGGCGTGCAGAAGGACAGCCTTCACCTGCTGTATTTTCCAAAAACAAAAGATACTTTCTCTTTAATGAAAGAAGAGCATCAATATAATGTATTACCAAATGCAAATGCAATAAGGAATAACATATAGCTCTTGTTATGTTATATGACATTTGGCTTAGCAGTATTAACATATTGCACAAAATCTGGATTTTCCCTACTGCAGAAAATAAGACGATAAAAGACATGGGAAATTTCTCTCTTCCATATAATCATAAAATAAATATTATTCTATTTTTTCTTTTACTTCTCATCAGTCATTTGCAGAAATATTTTAGTATTATTTCTTGGTTAAGCCAGCTCTTTATCATGTATGTATTAGGCATACAGTACAAGGAGAAATGGAACAAGATGGCAGTTATAGCAGTGGCAAGATGCAAATTTATTCTGGCAAAAAAGTAATATGTGCACAATATCGAGCATGCTTAAGTTTGTGCCAGGAAAACTATTACGAATGAGGAATGGATGGAATGATATTTTGCATCATACATGACTATGTGTTGCTTAACTTCATAGAATAGTCTTTGTCTACTCCTGATGTCCCATGTGCCACCAAGAGAAGCTGTATACCAACCTGCTGGAGTAAAAATGGCAACAGATACCCCAGCAGTAGTCACCTCTGCAACACGACTCTTTGTTTAAAAAATTAAAGAAATAGACCTCAAAAAGATGACAGAGAAAATTCACAGACAATTGAACTGCAGGCACTGACCCCGGGTGGAGAGAGGGGGAGGAATTAATTACATCTTGCACTTGCGTAATAATTGAAAGTCTGTAATTGTTTTCTGCTTCATTTTGCCCAAGTTTAATTTGGCTACTTTATGCATGTGATGGTGTTGTCACCATTTTTCCTCATGTCTCTCTCATATTGTGTGACACGTGACTGAGTGTAGCCAAGCAGTGGAGGAGTCATATTTTTCACTGACACCACTTGAAAACATTTTAATAGAAAAATAAGGGATGAAGGATGAAGAAGAGCAGGAGAGAAGAAAGAAAATGCCTTAAAGATAGCTCACCATGAGGCAAAACAGAAATAATAACTCTTCTTCAC
Source organism: Phalacrocorax carbo (assembly GCF_963921805.1). Lineage (NCBI taxonomy): Eukaryota > Metazoa > Chordata > Aves > Suliformes > Phalacrocoracidae > Phalacrocorax > Phalacrocorax carbo. The sequence continues at coordinate 155,279,138 of NC_087513.1, read as the reverse complement.
GTGCCAATTCAGTTGGGATGAACCAGACTTGCTACTGTATTGGTACAGTGTAAAAATAGATGACAGTGAGTAATGGTGTGAACAAAAAACTATGAGGAACATCACAGAAATGGATGTTGGATGGCCTTTGCACAGCAGAGGTAGATAAAGGTTATAACAAACTGTTTACTGACCATGTACACTTACTAGAATTAAGAGGTCAGTTGAACAAGAGCTCACCTAGTAAGAGCTTTCTCAGTAGCGTGACTCGTCAGCTGTTCTACACCACAGCACTGCCCAGTTATTGCTCCGTCACTTTTCAATAACATCTCTGTCCTTTCAAACATCTACATTCTACCATTAGTTAAGGCTTTTTCATTTGCATTTCTACATTTTCCCCACTTTTTGCATCAATTCAATATAATTAATACATGTGCCTCTAACAGAAAATAAAGTAACTAAAAAGCACCATGTTTTATTGAACAAAATATAGCATGTGCAAGGAAGGGCAGGGAGGAATTATAGAAACAAACCAGTGCTGAAGAATTTTGCATTAGCTGGTGCTTTTTGTTGTTGTCATATTTGCACAGATCGTTTTAGGTTCCTCAGTCCAGGTTGTAGCAAAACACTATCAAAACAAATACTCTTGCAAAATATTTGAGCTTTCGCAGCTTAACATGTGCATCTTGAACCGCCTAAGCAGTATGGTTATCTTCTTTTTGTTTTTTACCCCGAATTTAACAGACCATAAAGTGTATACAAAAACGCATTATGCACCAGTGATTAAATATTCTTACAACATCAATATTTATCAAGGGGTATTTCATAGCTAGAAAGTAGGTAACTATATTTTATTTCCTAAGAGAACATTTCCTATAGTTTTCCTTCATCTCCCAGCTACACAGCAAACATCTCTAAAGTGCACTTCCCAAGTGTAGTTAGAGAATAGGAAGGAATGTAAAGTTTTTAAAAACAGCCCTTATTAACTTTTCCTTCCATTGATTCTACTGTAAACTCTAAAAAGCCTTTTTAAAAAGCAAATTCTCATACACTCAGCAGGTGAAATGTTCCCACAAAAACAAAACTAAACAAATTAAAACCCACCAAAATTGAAAAATCAGCAATCAGATTACAATCTTTTCTCTTGACTACTCATATCCTAGTATATCTTTACTGGTTTTATTGCACATTTATGAAAACGGTTGTCCTATATATTTAAAACAAAATAGTTTCTTTTCTGTGCTAACACATTCTTGTGCACCCTTAATAACTAGAGGAACTTTCAACAACATGTAGATATTAGAAGAACAATGGAATCAAAACAAAAGAGATACTTTGTATTATAGATGCTCAAAGGCTTCTAATGCAATTTTGTTGAGACAAAAAGACTTGGATTTTGGAAGCTCTTTGCTCCCATTCCTTATGTAAAGCTGCTGGTTATGTGACAGCAGGAGAACTCAAAACGTAATTCACAATGAATGCCAATCCTTCACCTCCAATATGAAGGCTTCCCAACTACTCGACTTGCTGAGCATAACTGGTTTTACAAAGCGTATCTAAAAAAGGCTGCTCCTGTTCAACTGACCAGTGAGAAAGGACTGGACTTCTTCAAAACGGGTATTGGAGCAACAGTTTGTTATATATTTCTTTAAACTTTTTAACTGTCCGATCCCACCTTGTAAGGAGAGCACTTGTTTGTTCAGCTAAAAGGAACCCCCTTCACGCTCCTTTTGGGTTTGCTCAGTCAACTGGTTTGTGCAACAGCGGCAGAGGCACACTGGAATAGTGTACCCATTCATTGTGATTACACAGACAGAAGCAAATGTACGTTGTCTGCAACGGGAGATGGGAGGGGAAAGGAGATGAATGGTTCCCATGGGTAAGAGGACAGTTAGGCTTGTTTGGGTTTTTTTGTGGTTGTTTTGTTTTTTCTTTGTTTTTCTTCTTTTTTTTTGTTAAATTTTGTTTTGTTGTTCTTTTTTGTGGGTTTTTTTGTTGTGGTTTTTTTTTTGGTTTTTTGTATTTTTTGGTTTTTTTTTCCTTTTTTTTTTTTTTTTTTGCTATGTCATGGAATCATAGCAGTCATTCCTCTAATAGAAACTGACAGGACATAAAAGACAGAACTATCAGATGAACACACACAATGACTAGAAATATATTGACAGAGAAAAGACTTAATTTAGCTTTGAGAAACCGTCCCAAAAATAAAATCCTGTATTAACAAGTGCAAAAAACAAACAAAAAAGAAACTCCAAACATTAAAACACAGTGTATAAAATGGTGTGAGAAATTTAAGTCACCATACAGCCTTTTAGTCAATAAAAAGCTGTGTTCATGCGTCCTTGATGTTTGGGTAGTGGCCCATTCTTTTAATTTTACCCAAAAGGTCATTCGAGAAGACATCTAAGGGTAAAGCACTCAGTCCTTGCTATTTTTGACTGTAGTCATTTGGGCCTGTTCTGTTTCTGTCATATAAGATAAATCCTTTCTTTTATTCCTCGTTAGTTGAATTATCTTCCAAAGTTGTTATGCCTCCAAAGCCCAGTCCTGTTGAGTTCTGTGCTGCTGAGACTGTAAGTACTGTATGTAAGAGAATTAATACAAGAACACACAGTTTAAGTCTGCTGTTACACAGTCTTGATGCTGATGAAACTGTGAGCGATGTCCTGTGACACATTGTTGAGCCACTTGTTTTTATAGTCCCTTTGGATTGATGATCTGATAATAGTCCCCATCTGACATCACAGCATTCTGGTTCTGCATTGGTTGGATAGTTTTCATAGAGCCCTGTAGGGTAAACACAAGAATAAATTAACACCAGGCACAGAAAGATTGACAGAAATTGGTTGGTCAAAGGAACAGATGATAGTTTAGCCTAAGCTATCAAATCCACATCTTCAGGTTAGGCTGAGGCTCTCAAAATGCTGACATTTCATATAATTAGAGTTGTTGAAAGGATATGCGTCGTCAGATAGGAAGCAGCATCAAAAGATCATTCAACAGAAGTATGACACTAAGCATGATTGTGTAAAGAAACAGTGTCAAAAAGTAATTGTTGGTGTTTGAAAGATAAGGGTATTTGAAATCTTCCTTTTGGGGACGTGACAACTAATGATGAAGTAACAACTAATCAAACTGGACATTTCAAAAAAATTTGAAAGGATCTTGAAATTCTTCCTCAGTCTGCAAGTGCATACCAGTAATATCACTGTCCATGAAAAGCTAGGCATTAAATAAAAAATAGTCGATATACTGACAATATTGACAATATTGATTGTCAAACGAATACAGATCCAACAGCTTCACAGGAACAGCTTCCAAACAGAGCTGTTCAGAGCCTACTTGTTTATCCAATCTCAGATGAGTTCTTCCAGATGGGATGTTCTCTTCAGCATATCCCAGAAGTGAGAACAATCTTTCTGTGCCATACAGTAATTGGATCTCCTGATATTTCTGACTATACATCTAGGCTATTTTTGCCTTTAGAACTTTACTGAGTTACTCAGCCTGATCTGATTATGAATTTTTGAATAGTTAGAGGAATTCTGTCTTTTCCAAAAGACACAACTGTCTTTTTGGAAATCGCCAATACTGTTTTCATTACTGCATAGGAGACTTATATAACCAGAGTCTTCTGTTTACTTCTCATATATTTGCTTTTCTGGTAAATTAAAAGAACCTAATTTAGCCTGTTTAACTAATGGTCAAATGCGAGAATGTCTAACATAATGGACAAACATACCTTCTCCATTTAAACTGATCTTGGAATAAATTTTGCAGTAAAAAATAGCTCTATGGTAGTGCTAGGTTTTACTAGAAAAATCCTCTTTTTGTTGAAATATTAGGATAAAGATTTTGAAAGCAGCTACATAATTACTTTAATTTACAACTTTGCTTCTTGGAACAAGAATTACATTTTGTCTAAAGTATCACATGATGTTACTTTCAAGAAGCAATGCCTACATGTTCAGGCATAGCATTCTTAGGTTCAGGTACCAGACTGCCTGTATTTTGTGAATAACCTGTAAAGAAAAGCAGCACATCCTAAAATAAGATAAAACTGAACTCTTTCATTCCTACTTCCATAATATTGATCCGCAACAAAACAAAAAGTGCATTAGGTATGCTGAGCATGTTAAAACGCAGACTAAAGCTAAACTGTCACTTTTTTACATAGCTGACACAACAGTCTGCTATGTTATGTATGAGTCCAAGTAAAGTTGCATCTATTTTTGGATTCAAACAAGTTTTTAAAGATACAAGAATGAGAACAACTTTCTGTAAAGTCAAGGTTTACTCTGTAGGAATTCAGGCCATTTTTGTACCTATGCAGTCAGATACTTAAGGCAGCGTACCAATGCTTGAAAATTATTTATTCTCTCTCAGATCATCACTGAACATACTTCATGTTTTTAAGAAATTCTGTGCATTTTGGAACGTGTGGACAGTTGTCTACTGCAAGTATAATAAAGCAATCTTATTGATAACATATTTTCTGAGATCCATCTTTTGGTGTTTGTATGCATAAGTGTGTTTTGAAATATGGTAACATACAGGAAGTTCTTCCCAAAGCAGGTAATTATACGATCTGTTCTGTGACTGCAGTAGCTCAAAATTTAGTGGTAATTGAAAAGACACAGAGAATGGGTAATTGTTTGATCCCACTGAGGCTTGTTTACTATTCAAACTGTATTTCCTGCCACTCTTCTTATAGGAAAACCCAGACTTCCTTTGAAATCAAAGCCTATATATACAAGCTGGCAGTCAAAAGGTTTTTAAACAGTTCATATATACTTACTGAATTATAAATAAATTGAAGGCAACTCCACGTTCAAAGCTGCATTGAATTCGTTCCTTAATGGAAAATTGCATTTCCTCCTTATTTCACTTCAGCAATTGAATTTAGGTTTTGAATTTGCAGTTACATGTTTAATAATAAATTAACTACAGAACCACTATTTGTACGACAGTTGCAGAACCTTTAGATAAATTCAGTCAGAGCATTTGCACTGAAGTAATAAAACTTCACAACAGTGCTTCACCATGTACTTTTTTTTATGGCTGTGTGTATCAGTTTTGGCCCCTTGGATCTAATCAGTCAGTCTGCTCAGAGAGTTGCAGACCTGTGACTTACCAGAAACCCTGGAAAGCTGGCTACATCAACCTTGGAAAACCATGGAGAAAAACCCCTATTTTGTTCTTTTAGGAAAATATTTTATATGGAAACTGAATTTGGGATAAGGAATAGAAAGGGTACATTTACCCACCAAACTACCAAGGCTTCCCTCTTCCTTCAGCCTTTATAATTCAGTTTGTAGACATCATTACTCTTTATTACTTGGTTGTTGAGTAATTATATTTCTAAGACTAACTTTCCAATGGTTACTGGCTCAAAACCTACTTTGCTTTTCACGTTTCACTTAGAATTCTCAGCTCTGGATCTCCATTTCCTAGTTTTCCCAGCACTCACCTATATTTCACCAGCAGAAATCTTAGTCCATACAGGGGTCTTGGACTTTGATCTTAATCAAGTATCTAGAATTTGCCAGGATACTTTTTGGTATCAATCCATTATGCTATTGCTCATGAAAGTCAGGTAAAAGCTATCTCTTTGCTTTGTACCCAGATACTTTTTTCACATGGAGATAAACTTTTCATGACCAGCACAGCAGTTATATCTGTAAGGTGTGTTACTAATGCTGATGTAAGAATTAAGGCTATTCATTTGACTGAGATTATGTTAATGGAGACATGACTGTGGATAAATCCCATGTATCCTGCTCAGCTGAATCATACTGAAAAAAAAAACCAAAAGGAGCGAGCTTCATATTCTCTTTGTGCAGAAACAGCTTTGGGGGAAAACCAGCAAGCTGCAAATATGTTCTTACACAGGAATTAAAATCACAACTGTCTATGAATGCATGGTCTGCTGATCAGCTAGATCACCAGCTAAGTCAGCGAATGCTGTGGTTTCTGCCTGAGCGCTTGAGTTTCTTTTGCACAGAAACTAGCATGCAAAAGAGGTGGCTGCATTTCCACATCTCACCCCAACACTGTCGGGATGTGTCATGCTTATAGCTGGATCTGTATCTGCTGCCATTGGTCTGGCTTGGCCCTCTTCTTGGTTTCTTTGCTACAGAAAGGGCTATGGAACCATAGTATTCCACATCTTTCAGTCACCATCAAAGGAGGCCGGTCTAGTTGATATATTTATTGTCGTTGTCGGATAAGTATTTTGGAAAGCCACAGAAATAAAACAGATCTTTTGGTATGTTAAGTTTTTTCCTCATTTTCTTTCTGTATAACTCTAAACTGTGATCCTTTTCAAGATAGATTTCTGATTATTTTGAGGGGCATAACAAGCTTCTTGTGCTTGAAGAAAAGACCATGAACTAGAAGAAGAAACCAGGTAAGTGCATGTAGTACACCAGAAGTTTCAAATGCTCCATTTTATTGTGAAGCAATAAGTAAATAATGAAGTAAATAGTGTCTGTCAAGAGTGATCCATCCAGCACTGACATCATTGTACCAATGAATGCCAACACTCTGCATGACATTTCTCTTTCTGAGGAATTATTGCTGAGATTTCAATATTAACCTTTTCCAACTACAGAAGGCAAGAGAACACATTAGCTGTTATATGACTAGATTCATCGGTTGCTTACATCTGATCTGGAAGCCAGCTTTCTTCAATCTTATCCAGATGGTCCTCTCAATTTCTAAATTGCCGTGTCTGTGACACATTATGGTGCTTCTGTTTAGACATGTATTTTATATCGTTGATGTTATAAAAAGTAATAAAATGAAAGGTAGAAGAAGGCTTAAAGATAAATAAACTATTCTTTAGTCAAACTGATTATTCTTAAACTGGTGAATATAGCTATTCAGCTCTTTTGAAAAGGCTAATTTCCATCTCATACTCCATTCCAATTGCTGGATTGATCTGGGTTGCTGCGTTTTAATTTTGTTTTATCACTATATGTTGGTGACTATTTCAGAGGATTGGCTCTGGAATATTTCCCTGTGTGTATGCATCCACATTCGAGAAAAAAATAATCATGTTTCTTCACCATGCATGAATTTTTTTTTTTTTTTTTGCCTAAAATGCATACAGGACCAATTTCCTCCTGCCAGAGTAAATCAGTTTTATCCCTGCAAAACTTACTGAGCTGCTGCAAGTCAGAAAAATAAGTAAACAGGTGACTCTCAAGGCTATACAATGAAGCTTTTTAGCTCTGCTATGCTGAGATACAAGATAAGGGTGAGATAACTTACTTCTAGCAAGCATTTGATTTTCCCCACCCCCCTCTAGTTTTGCTTCTGTTATGTACAATTTTTGATCAAAAGGATTTACTACTTAGATATGATAGGAAAGGAAAGGGTCATACATATCTAAGTGCTGTGTTGCCATAGAAATTCCAGAGATATCAATAGCTTAATTGCCTGGGTTGTTTTTATAGGAGAAAAACATTTGCAGTTAATAAACCTGTTATAATATGGGACCTCATTCATGGGAAAGCCCCAATATTCAAGACTAAAAGAACACTGGACTCAAAAAGATGAGCTATTTAGTTGACAGATTCTGTTGCGAAACCATGTCACATTTTCCTTGTAAGCAGATCCATAGCTAGCAAGAATTTAAACCATGCTTGTCAAACATAAATGGGATTTGTCCTGCTGTCTGTGTTAGCTTAATATTTTGATATTTTATGAGTTACTAAGAGGTGCAAACAGGTTGCAAATGACACATTATTATGAGTTATTTTTAGAGTAAAATTTTGGATCAAATATATATATTTTTTTGGAGTTTTCCAAGAACAACATAAAGTGGATTAAATTCAGGGATTTTCGCTTCTTGAATTGTTCTACAAAGAAAAGATAGGTTGCAATGCATTCTATATATCACATTTTCTCAAGGAAATTGCTTTTCAAATTGCACTGAAATCAGGGCACCTGTTTTGAAACAGTCTATAGCTAAACCTGCTGTTGAAACCCAGACACACATCTGCCCCTTGAGAAAAAGTTGCAGTTAAAAGAATTGTTCCAAATACCTTTGTTGAGCTTTGTTAGTCAACAAACCCTTTCTAAAATTTGGTGAGAATTCTCTGCAACCATTCTCACTATATCCTTAGAAACATTAGTGTGTGTGCTATGAAGCATGACTGACAGTTTCCTTTCTGGTGATTACTTCTCATTACTCTAAAAGAGGAGGAGTTTCTGGGGAAGTGCTACTGTGCATGGATCACATAAGCATATGCTAGTGATATTTGCCAGCAATTGATATGTGGGAGAATATTCACACCACACGTTCCAAGTAACTGATATGTTAATTGCAACACATGAAATTAGGGCCCTAAATTAATATGACCCAAATGGAAAAATATAAGTGATTCAAAGCACCTGAATCACCTGTCCTCTCACCTCTTCTTTCCTCTTACTTTCTCCTTCTACACTGAAAACTATCAGAAGTCTGTTTAGCACAGGAGTAGACAAATTTGATTCTCCTCTTGGTGGCAGTAGACTCGTTCTGATGACACCGCTCTTAGGAAATACCAGAGGTATTTCCTAATATGCTAGTTTTGGAAGAAGCTAATGCAACACATCTCTGCCTTATTGCTGCTTACCACATTCACTTCCTTGCCCTCACAGAGGACCTCAAGTGCTCCATTAAATTCCATAACATCTATCATACAAGTAAAGAGTGTGAGCATGTGGCTGGGATTTCCTGCTTGGTATTTGCTGCTGGGCAATGGCCCTGTTATGCCACAAGGCACAGAGATACCGTAAGTCTTGGTGAATACAAAGAAAGCCCTTAGCACACAGGTAATTCTGCATTCTATAAGTGGTCCAGACTTGGTACATGGATAGCAGTTTTGGGACTGTTCTCCTAGCAGCCAGAATAGGCTATGTCTGTATTAACAAGTAGTTTTGGGTGAAAGGAGGAGATCTGTATAATGAAACAGCTGGTGCTGAGTATCTCATGTCAAGCCTTGAAAGCATTTGAGAGTTTTTTACCTCACCCTGGCTCTAGTCTGATTCTATAGAAAAAATGAGCATTAGTGTTTGGGACGTGCTAGGTATGGTCCTGTAGCACATCTCCTAGTTTAGTTTAATTCAGAGGAACCCAGTTTGTATCCTCCAAGAACTCTCCCCAGCACAAGTCAAATAGCAAGGAGTTATGAACAGGAGATTTGCTTCAAAAGCACACTCCTGAACTAGATTGCAACAGCAGCATTGCTATTGATGGCCTATCCTGGCTGCTGAGGGAAGGGCCATGTGTGTGGAGGAGAGCTAGTGTGTTAGCCCCTTTCTTTGGGCACCTCTGCTGCTTATTTGGTGGAAACGGATCTCATGTTTTCTGGGTTGAGCAAACTGAAAGCCTGAATGGATAGTTTTAGCTGTGAAGAAAACATTTATGACCTCTGCATCCTCTCTCTGCCTCCACTGGGAGATAGCAGCAAGCCAGCCAGAAACAGTTCATGGGCTGGACCAGTCCCCACTCTGGCTTCTGGACCACGTTACTTTGGAAGGCATGGGAAAAGCAGGAGTTGTGAAGTATTATCAATCTCTCCCCAGTGCTCTGTACATCTGTCAGCTCTCTTTTCACATTCAAAGAGCACGTGTGAAAGAAATCTTCCACATCTTCCATTTGCACTGGGGAAAAAAAATGAAAAGATGACTACATTTATAAAAGAAAAGAGTCCCACTGGTGTGCACACTGTTTTCATGGGAGTCACAATTAAAAATCTTGACCTGGAACTTTGCATGGGACTAATTCATTGTAATCTGCCATGTGTGTGCATGTATGCCTAAGCACTATTATTATCACCCTTAAATAAGATTCTGTTTTGCATGGGTAATTCTAGACATCTGAACTGCAGAAAGAAACATTAGATGAAACCACTGGAAACTTCAATCATATGGATATAAACTCCGATGGTCTAAACTGAAAGCAACTATTCAATTTTAATGAATATGAAAAACAGTATGTTCCAGAACAATGCCTGATGGAAAGACTAACTTCTTTCCTTCTATTTCCTAGAAGAAAGGGTGGAGAGGGAAATACAAACTTCTTTCTAGCTAACCACATGTTTCCACAATCAGAACCACACTATGACTGTGATTGATTTGATTAATCTCCCAAATCCTTTCTTTTGCACTGCAGTCGTCCCACGTCCTCACATGCATTTCTACAAAAGACAAATTCCAGTGATACACAACCAGGGTAGCAACCCCTTTCCTTTTTTGACTATCTGCCTTCATTGGTGGCAATCAAGTAAGATATTCTTAGGCTAGAATACTTATTCCTTACACCGGTTCTTCGGGAATTTCCAATAAGTCATTATTAATCCATACTATAAACTATTTTTTGTTTTTAATTTGATGGTGTTGAAGGACTGGAAGAGAGCTAGTACACCACCAACCTGTGTGATTCTTAGCCACAATTATGGCTCCAGCCTGCCCCCTATAATGACTCTACATATAGCCATATTTACTTTTTAAAAGCCTTTTAAAAAATATTTATTTAGGAAATATAAGATAACAATGACTGCAAAATTTCTTGGGGGAAAAATAGCTAGCCCTGTGGTTTTTTTTTTCATCACACTGACCTCCCAAAGGAGGATAAAACTTTTGTCATTATTTCTTTTTACAGCTTCCACTACATTTGTTTTTTACAGCCACCAACCTCGAGAAAATCCTGCCTTGAAAGAAAAACAAGAGTACGCGGGTCCCCTGCCTGCCGGTGCTGTCGTGGCCTGCTTCCCGCAGGTGCCTCCGTGCCCCCGCTCACTGCTGCGGCAGGACTGCGGTGGCGGCGAGGGGAGGTGGCAGATCACTACCACCACGGCAGCTCGCAGGCCTGCCAGCGGCACGATGCACCCCAGCCTCTTATCTAGCTGTGACTGGAAAATGGCACGTAATGTATATATGCACATCCTGCGCTCTGTGCTGTAGTCAACAGCAAATAAAACCAGCTACCACCAGTACGCCTTTTCCTGTTACTTGCCTGCCTGCCACGGTGTATTGAAATGTTTTATAGAAACCAATCCCCTGTCTTTCCATTAATTTACTTGTTCTTAGAGGATATAGTCTGCTACCATGGAGAGGAGGAAGGAAAGCCCTTATTAGAAAAATATTGTTTCTAAAACATTATTAAAGAAAATCAGAATCCACAAATTCTGACATTTCTCAGAGATAAATCATCCTATAAACAGAGGGACTCCTTTTTTTCTCCAGACAATATTTTGTAATTTACAGTGTTCCTTAGCTAGCCAGCTAGTCTTGCGTTAGTTTCATGGGGAAAAAATATCATACCAGCACAACCCAATTCAGTTCCTGCTGGATTTGTCTGAAAATGGAAGTCAAAATTTCGAAAAAGGACCTGTAGCATTTTTCTCCATGGGATAGCATCAGAGTCAGGAGAAGCAGAGATATTCAGGCTTAATTTAAATGAATGACTGGCTGTAGCAGAATGCCATTCATGTGGAATCCCTGAATGTAAAGTTTGCTCCTGCTGTGTTTCCTGTAGCAGAGCTCAATGGTGTCCGGCTTCACAGTGAACTTAGGCCGAATGGAGACACCAGACAACCAGCTATAACACCTAAATATCAAATAGAAATACCTTTACCTAACTCTTTTAGTTTTTGCCAATGAATTTCACCCACACCAGGAAGAACACGATCAGTAACTAGAAATTCAAGATGTCTACGAGACAGCAGCTCACAGAAAATGCAGCAGGAGAAGAGGTCCTTCAAGACATGGGTGACATGCTTTCAGTTGCTCTTCTGCAAAAGGAGTTCAACTGTCAAGCCACAAGCTATGCTGAGGAGGAGTATTTTATCTGCTGTTGAACTCACTGTACTTTGCATGAAGTAATTCTGTTTTCTCTAAGCTGTAGATTCTCTCTAAGCTGTAGATTCTTTAGCCCCATGGCAGATATTAGTCTAATTTCTCATTGGTTAGTGGCAGGAAGTGCTCTTACAGTGAGCTGCTGATTAATAACAGGGTGACAATGGGCATGTATTCCAGACAAAGTCTGAAGTGCAGCCATAGACCTCTCTTTGACATCTTCTCTTGCATGCAACTGCCTAGTGTCAGCTTGCTGACTCCTATGGGTCTGTGAATACAAGCTCTGCTCTGCTGATACTGAGCATCTTGACTTGAGAGGACAAAAAGTTCAATCAAATATTAGTTACTGGACTGCTGGGATGAGATTCGCGCCACCCTGATTTTAAGTGTCTGCAGTAAGACCCTGGTGACTAACAGCAGCACAGCAAAGAGTGTGCAGATGCCTACTTATGCGGAATTAAATAGCTCTCAGCTCTACTGACTACACCAGATCTTCAGTGAGTCTAGTGACAGCTTAGTCACAGAATTTACCTGTAGATACTCACACTACTAATACCTGCAGTAAAATGAGTTTAATCCTCCCCTAAATCTGCTTTTCATCCCAAACTCAGAGAAATCTTCTGTCAGTAATCTTTGCAAAGTCATCAATTTTATGTGTTTTGGGAATGAATTTGGTCTTGAGATGTACGACGAAAATGAAGAGGTGGATATGTATTTCCTAATAGATTTGCTGAAATAATTACTAAGATGGTTTTGTTTATTTGTTCTTTACCACTGTGTATGTGTGTAAGTGTGCACACATGTGTATATACATGTGTACACACACACACATCTAAATTGCACACATGTTGTAAATAAAAATGTCCTGAGTTTCTCATTTCAGCTTTTACTGTCCAATCTTAAACTGGAAAATAATGCTCATTTGCTTACTGTGTATGCGTATTGGAAGGCTATTAATATTTATGAAATGCATTAAAGTGTTAAGCACCATTACCTTATTGATGACTATCAAATTTTAACTCAACTTACATTTAATGCTATTGTTTTTTGCATATGGATGGATACTGCTTGATTGTGTGCAGTAGTCTTAATCTTCAAGAAGAAAACGAGTAAATATCTTGCTACCAGAACCCACCCTAAATAATACAGGATATAAGGTGAAGTGAGCTGCCACAAACATTATGCCTGTCTTTGAGATGGTATAGACCATTTATGGAGTTTTATATTTCACTCTGTTTTTAGGTAGCTTGCCTTGGGCAACTCATTTAGTATCAAGCTTTCCAGTGCAGCCCTAATTTAAGGTGCAGGCTGTCTAATTTCAGATATTTGGACCAGGTTGTCAAATGATCTCAGTGTTGAAATGTCTTTTTTTACTGATTTATTGGGAATAAGTTGACTAAATATCTTCAAGATTCTTGGATGATACTCTACGCACCAGATATCTGCAGATAACATTGATATAAGCTGAAATTTTGCACGGATGACTCCTAGACAGTCCTGAAAAAAAGTACCTGAGATACCTGAGATGTACTAAATGTATTTCTTGCCTACCATGTCCCCTCTGGTTGGATCATTCTGGCATAGTGTTTGAAGCAGAATGGAATGTAAAAGAAATCAAATAATTTTATCAATGTGCAGACCTGTATTAGCAATATCTTTTAAAATACTCACAGAATGTATCAGGACTCAAAAAGAGACTGGAAGATCAGTTCTTCACAAGTGAACAACTCATCCTTAAAATTCTTCACTAGTGAAAGACCTTTCCTTAGACATGTACCTTCTAAGCTGCTGCAGAGTCTTGAATGCTATGCCTCAGATTCTTCGTTTTTCTGACATAAGAATACAGGTGAACAAAGGTGAATAAACCAAAAACTGGGCTTGTCTTTCTCTGATTGTTTTTTGTTTTTTTTTTTTCTGAATATTGCATGACCAGAGCTTCTTTGAGGACTGCATGACATGGAGCAACAAAGATCCTCCACCAAATTATTAAGCATAAAAGATGACCTGAACAAATTTCTTCTAGTAATTTTGGTTTGTAAAGTTAATGACTGTGGCCAGCTGTAGTGTAAATGCGCATTACTAAATCTGGGCTCAAATCCTAGCACACCTGAGAAATCTTTGTGATGAGGAATACCTTCAGGCTCTCAGACCTCATGGAAGAAACATTATTCACACTCTTCTTCACATTTAGATTTATGAAAATAAGTGACTTTAGCTTTTCTATACTATACCTGTACAGATGAAACTTGATAGTCCTCCATAGATGACATCATCATTGTCTGGTAATATAAAGGGACACCTCGTCTGAACCTCCAAACAGTATTGCTTGCAAGGAATTCTGTTGCTGCAGTGAAACTGTGTGACTTCAAAATACTGGGAACAGAGCCAGGCTTTGTAGACAGTCTGGAAAAAGAGAAGAACCAGAAGTATAGATGGATGACAATAGCACTGTCATTATTAGAAGAACATACTGTACTACACACCTACATTAACACTGCTTCTGAAAGCAAATTTTGAGCAAATATCACCTGACTAAAACATACTCTTAACATTTTACTCTCTTCCACTTCAACAATGAAAACTCCAGCCAAGTCATTTAAAAGCAAGTTAGTCAGGACTAGGCTTATGCTGTTATTTTATCTTTATTTGTAAACAGGTGTGTCTCTTAGATGCGCCTTTTCATTAGACACACGAACCAATGCCACACACCCCTGTGTCTGTACCTTATCATATACAAACTGAGATCCTAACCTCCTTTGAAGCTGGTTTGGGAAAAAACATGTGAATGTAAAGTGCAAGAAAGAGTTTAAAACTGGGCTAAGGCCAGCTCTGTTCTGTATATCATCTAGAGCTAAACCATCGGGTTGCAATAGATGGTGCTGCTTCCCTTCAAAAAGACCTTATCCAATCCACAGCATTAAAACACACATTAGGGTTCCTGAACGCCGACAGCTGTAGACTAGGGGATAAATCTGCAACAGTGAGGACCAATGTCTACATCTGGGAGCTAAAAGTAGCACATTAAAGATGCTGTCATCTGATGCTGTGTAGCCCATGGCTGCAGGACTATTACAATTATTGTTATCATTATTTAAATAGAAAAGGAAAGTAAACATGTTGATTTTAATTTCTTTTACCTATTGTCTTCTGAGCAATGGTCTTTGTCATATGAATTAAACTAAGCTTTTGGACACAGAAAAGTTTCACATGTGATCATACAAAACCAGATTCTAAACCAGACTATAAAGGTGATGAAAATCCTGTAGGACCGAGTACAGAGAGGTTTGCTTGTTTCCTGTTTTATTTTCTACTTATCTGCTTTGAAGTACATTATTTACTGGCTAGATACTTGCTATGTAAGTTGTTATATAATGAAAATTTCCTTTTTGTATTCATTCACAATGTCTGAAAATCTTAGTAACTACCTTTCTTTTATCACAGGCTGAAAAACAATATAGTCAGCTGATTATTTTCCTTCTTCCTAGACCTGTTTTTAATAAAAAAGGAAACTTAGATTAAATTTTTACACACTGGAAATACAAAAACTGACACCTGAAAAGACCAATCTAGCTGAGAGTTTGGTTTCATCTCATCAGTTGTAATTTTTATTAGTGTCAGTAGCAGCCTAAGTTGTATAATTGATTTCAATGTATTTGTCCCAGAATCGCAGAACTTTTACCTTAGCTTGCTTGCAACAGCGGCAGGTATGGGTAAGGTTGCTAGGTGATAAAATGAAGCCTTTATCACTAATCTATCATTTGTGATTATCTCTTTATAGTAGCTTTTGTCTACTGCATTCTGTAGAACACATTTTTTTCATTACAAATTCAATTTTAATTGCTTACAAAGGTTTCTGATCCACAGTAAATGATTAATGGGAAGGAAGACTAGGCAATGTGTGTACTTTTTGTTCTTAAATAAACTTCTAAACAGCAAGTGGTTTTCCCAGTGATGACTATATCTCCTACCACATTTTTAATGCTTCAGTTGCTGTATTGACACTTGCAACAATAAAAGAAATAAAGTAGTTGTTTTTCAATTTTTAATTAGTCAGTGAGGATAGTCCATTGGTTGGAGACAGGAACACTGGCTCTGATAAGAGATAAATATTCACAGATGTTCCTTCCTGATCACTAACACTGTAGATCTGTTCAGTATGAAACCACATTTTCTCTTCACAGAATAGATCTAAGAGTAGTAAGTTGGTTTATGAATCATATTTTAAAATGTATATCAGTTTATAGGGAGTGTATTGAACAGCACACCATACATAGTAACAAGAAAATGCAAATCCATATGACTACTTAATCAAGAGAGGAAATAAATGTTTATTCAAGAGCAGAAGTAAATAATGCAATCATAGGCTTCTGTGAACATTTTTATGCATCCAGCCTCAGTTTGTACACATCATCTTCCTGCTCTGATTCACAAATCCTCAGCTTTGTGTCAAAATTACATTTGAATTGTTGTCCATATTTTTAAAGAATGCGTGATTATACCTGTTCCTGAGATCTGTTTCTCAGATAAGTGTCTCCCACTCTGTATCCTTTTTATTGCAGCCCCTTTCAACCCCATCTGCAGTCTGTATCAAGATTTTTAATACGCTGGTCTCATTTTTCTCTGTTTTGGACAGTGAGGCTACATGGAAACTAAGATTTTCAGAGTTCTGTCTGGATATGAACTTAGATCATATCCCACTTTGGGTTAAGATGCTGGTACTTATCAGCCTTCCTACCACCACGTTCTGGTTTCTTCAGAAGAAACTTCAGGTTAGTGGGACAAGATACCTCTGCAGAATACTGTAAGATGTCCAAGAAATAGTAGGTGAAACCCTCAGGTCATCCTGAAAACTAGCCTAAAAGATATGAGATCCTGGTCTTCAACCCTTCCCACAAAGATCGTTCATTTTTCCAAGTCTTTCTCAGGCCTGGAAACTGGCATGAAAGAGCCTGAGTAGTTGGAGTGAACACCACGGAAAAGCACCAATTTAAAACTTGAGTACTTATAGTGCAGCTGAGGTGGAATTTAAAGTCACATCTGCATGAGAAAAAAAAAAGGGTCAAAGACAGATTTGAGCACTAGAAAAGGCTCAGCCATAATGCCTAGCTGGTAGCCCACTGCCTTCACAGCTTTGCCTTGTGCTAGCTCATACATTTCCAGACAGTGCCCAGCCATCCTCTGGGAAAAGGCATATTTCAAGCACCACACCCAGTAAGAGATTTTGATATGGCCATGCTCTCCTTTGAAGGAAAAGGAAAAACTGTAGATGTCTGCAGAACTGTGCTGGGCCAGCTGGCAGACTAGCTACTAGATGGTAGACCACTCTGACTTAATAGTACAGCTGTGATTTAAGTGCCTGCTTTCCCAGTCAAGACCCCTAATAACCTCTCCTACCCTTCTTGGGCTTCTTAGACTTTCTAGGCACCAAAGGTTTTACACAGAAATCTTCCTCTTTCTGATATTTGTGCATACCACTCACTGCTCAGCAGCCTTTTCATGAGTCCTGTAGCTGACCCAGCTAAGTAAGTAGTTCCAGAGCAGTCCAAAGTCTTTTCTTTATTTCAATGATAGTGAAAGGTGGCTCCTTTAGCTTAAATAGTAGAAGCCCGTGATTTGGAACTGAAATTTATTGAAATTTCTTGAAATTTTCCAAATAGCAAAGCAGATATTATGGCTTTTGATCAGCCAGTATTCCTTCTTATACCCTGGAAAATATAGGTTTTTGTTGGTCGGGAATTCTGCTCTATCTACTAGCAAATCTCAAATGATGATTTTCAGAGTTTTGAAACACGTACTGTATAGCAAGGTCTGAAAACACATATTGGCTTGGATTTTGAGTATGGTATGCACTTTAAAAACTGTGCTTTGAGAAGGGGATATTTTCTATTTTTTAAAGGACATCAATGGCTAAACACAAAGATTTTTAGTCATGATAAACGCGTCTCAAAAAATACTGCATATAGAACACTTTAAAGTATTAGTTATATTCTATAAGCTTTTACTATGTCATTTTCATCATGTCAACTGAAAATGAGTATTTCTTACCTGAATGGAGAAAATATGATACGTTACATATGTTAAGCTTTTCATGTCTTGTAAATGGTGTAATTATTTTTTATCTTACTAAAATACAATATATATATGACCATTCTGAGCACAGTTTTCCTTTCTTTCTGCTCTTCCTGTAATTATACAGCGCTTGTGCCTGGCTTTCCCCCCCCAGCCCCTCATTTCACATCTGTTCTGAATTGCATGATACCAGTTGCTAAGCTGAACTGATCCCTAGGTATTGCTGAAAAATAAAGGTAGAACTCCACACTTTCTTTAAAAAAAATGAAGAAAGGATATTTTTTATTAAACTATAAAATATTCCCACCATTTTTTTTTCGCATCAATACTACATCCTTGCAACCTAGCAACCCAGCAAACAATACATACTCCTCTCAAGCATTAACAGAATATTCTCTTTCTTTCTCACATAAACTATGGTATAATGGGACAGAAAAATAGCTCTCATTTCTGGAATATTTCTCTACAGTGTAGCTTAACTGCTTCTGTGGGAAGTCTTTAAAGTGGCTTCAGCAAATCATGGGTCACTGACAAAAAGGTATAGATCTTGTTTGAGGACATTGGTATGATACTATCTTTGTCTTCTTGTGCTGGCATAATCTCCGCCAAAATACAGCCTCGCTTCTTATGCAGATGCGGTTGTTCCAAATCAAAATAAGTCAAAAAAAAAGAAAAGAAAAAAGCCCACACCTTAAAATCTAGAATGATAGCATCTCGTGTAACCAACCTCTTAGCTACTGCCTATCATGCAAAAAAGGTCACATCTAAGCATCAACAGGTTTTGTGTATGTGTGGTCATATGGGACAAGGTCAATCTCCTTCATAAAGTCCAGAAAACTGAGCAAAGTGCCTCACTATGAGGCTTCCAAGACCAATCCCTCTTTTCTAAAGTCTAAAGCTTAAAAAGGCTGTATTACACATGATAGCTGACATGAGTTGTTCTGAACAGGAAGATTTATAAAAAGTAGGAGCCAATGAAAAATGCGTAAATGCACATTTTTATACACCGTTTTCCCGTATCTCCCATATGTTTTCTGTTTTCTATTTCAGGATGGTACGCATTCACTCTGATTCTAAGTGATATTACGACACTGTATTCTAGCTGCTTCTTTCATTCTGGTCTCTGCACTTATATTGGGTTTTCTTTGAAGACAGATAAGGTGGAATGCAGATGTGAGGAGAAGAGCATGTGCTAAGTAGCCAGAGGCAGGGAAAATCCTCCAGATTTTCCATTCAGTAAAGTTTTCTAGAGCAAGATTCTTGGACCTTCAAAACATACACCATCTCAAGATTCAAGTCAATAAAACAAATGTCCTGAATTATATTTCAAGGAAAACAAAGAGGAGCTGTGGTAGTGCCAGACAAGGCTTTCACTTTAATATTTCCTCAGTTAAAGAAAAGAAATGCCAAAACTAACTCCCAACATGAACAGAACTAAGCTGGGTTATAAGATACAGAAAGATATATAAATAATGGAGAAAATATAAGAATACACAACTATCAACAATTTTGAAGAAACCAGAGGAAATCTAGTGATTTTCACACAAAATCAGTAGACAAAAACATCATTTTTATTAATAAATATCTTGTGAATTTAAGCCAAGCCACCAAAAACAAACACAACACTAACATACAACATAGATTTTCGATTTCTTAAATTTATAATTTCTGCTACATATTATAATCTTGTGTATGTGTCACACACGTATAATGCAGAAAAATAATTAAAATGGTCTTGTGTTTTCAGCTGGTTTGGGAGACGATGAAAACCTTTGAAAAATCAGTTGCTAGTAGAAATCTGGCAGACTGATCTCAAAGAATGGAAAAAAAGCATGTTTTTCTTTTGGTTTTGTTTTTACTCTTTTTTATCAAGGGAAAGAACTTAATAAAATTGGATTATTGGTGCATTATGGCAACCACATACATACACTAAATAACTGTATATATCTAAACATTTAATTTTCTTACCATGAACAGCACTTTAGATCCTTTATATTTGAAAGAGATCCAGTCCTGGCTATTAGGAAAGACACTATGTTGGAAAGACTGTGCCACATAAGAATAAGGTCATCTTTCATGTACAGAAGCATAACTACAAAAATCTTAGAAGGGTTTAGTGGTAATTTTTCTCACCTAAATAAATTAAGCTTGCACTACCTTGTTCCTGTAAGAAAACATTGAAAAATTACACTTTTGAGAAAGTCCACTAATCAATGCTGGCTTTATACACCTGCATTCATATGCATGTGTTCCTATGCAGAACAATCATCATAAAAATCTTCTTGGCATTTGTAAATGATTAATAATATAATTATAAAAATATTCATTAGGCAGATTAATTCATTATTCACTTTATTTCTACATTACATGTTTCAAGCCAATGACTGAATGTCTCAGTTTCTGAAGGAGAACAAATATTTTATGGCTTCAGTGACCAAGAACCCATCAGAGATAGCGAGTTTCAGCAATCTGAGGAATGAACACTTCACAAACAAACCAGACAGTAAACTCCATTTCCTTGTCAAATCGTAACAGATAATAAATTGTTAAGAGGATACAGATACAGATAATAAGAATTAAACGGAAGAAAGTGAGGTTGTGTGTGGAGAATTTTGAGAAACCACAAGAGCACAGCATGTGCTTTTTCTCTTGGGACATCAGGAAGAACACTGATTTTTGTTTCTTTGTGGGGAAGAGCAGTTCAGATATTATCTCTTTTTAGGGTACTCTGCCTTGTATCACATGTGAGGTTAGACAGTGTCTCAGAGTTATTCTTTCTAGTCTTGAAAGGACATCAGACAGAACTATTAGGTAAGATGGCTGCATTATTTGCCTAGACAGGGGCCAATATCTGCTGCCCACAACTTGTGCAGTATCACCAGGTAGAATAATGCATTGGCTGATCACAAGCCTGGTCATTACACCAGCTGACTTGCACTGGCTCTGCAACTGCATAAAACTAATTTTAATTGTATGACCAGTATTTACTAAGACTGCAAAAATGATGGGAAGATAAAGTCATATTTACTCTGCGTATATACCCACAGTTTCTATCCCTCCCCCTCTCATTCTCACACAGTCATACATGCACAATACGTGTGATTCTAAATAACCTAATTTCTGTCAAAACACATTGAGTGCGTAGCCTGAATCATCTGAGTCACACTGTGTAAGACATATCAGCACAGCAGAATGGAAAAGCTCAATCAGTTTCATTCTCTATGGCTGCCAGTTCTTCGTAGTTTTCAAGAGATGAATTCAGCTCTCTTCTGCCCCTTCCCCAATTGTTTCTAACTGCTGTTGCCATCACAGTTCTTAATGAACTTCCAGGAAGTACTTACTCTAGCTATTCTCCATGAAAATTACTGTTTTTTCTCACTGAACAAAAATTTGATGTTACTGGGTGGGTTGTCAAAATAATAATACGAAGGGGAACCTAGATGTCATCAAGTAGCTCTTACTATGTAGACGTGGAGGATGGTGGGAGTGAAAGAAAGTAGGAAGAGTGAAGTCACAACAGAATATTTCTTTCGAAATGGTAAATTTTCTGAATCTAAATTTTAACTGCTTTACACTGATGCTTTGCAACCATATTTATTACTCAGTATGAAAACGAAGCCTTCAGAGAACAACTTGATAATTTCACCTACCAGTTGAAAAGGAAGAGGCCCCTCATGAACTTCAGAGGCACTCTGTTCATTGACATTTTCGACCACATCAGGAAATTGAACCTTATTGGGATAAAGGAATTAACAATAATGTCTTGAGACAGTGTAATATGATTCCAGTTCAACTTCTCCCAAAGCTTGTGAGCATTTTGAGATAAATTCTGCAATATTTGTGTATACTGAGGAGTACCTTAGGCTGTGGCTGACTAATCAATTGATTTTTCCAAGAATACTCATGGAATAACTTATTACGAAAGCAGAGCTTTTTCAACAGAACTGGACACAGAAACAGCATTCAGTTGAAAAAAAAATAAAATTCTGGGTTGCAGAATAGTGATGTGGCCGTCAAGTATTTCCTCTGTTCTACCCTAGCGGTCCCCAACCAATGCTGACTCATTGACAGCAACAGTGAATAAGCTGTGTATGGAGAGAAAAATCCTTCTCTTCCTGTCAGCCTCAGTTTTAGCATAAGATTTTCTGCAGCTAAAAGTAACCTTAAAGATTCTAGTACGCAACATACTGCATACATGCAACAGGTGATGTCTACTTTACATGTCTAATAGCTGCCTGATTCACAGAGTTATGAATGTATGAGCTATTTAAGGACATTGCGCATTTGAAGTTAGAGCACAGGTTTAAATCCCATGCTTTGCTTTTTTTTAGGGTCTGGGTGAATTGTTGCCTCTGTGTGTTATTCTGTGACATTACCACAATCCATAATGTTGTCTTTTCTAGAGTTTCCATCTCAACCTTTCTGTACAAATTTTTTAAAGTATATACTTCATCCCAACTTCCTTTATTTAATTTTAGTTTGTTTTACTATCCCATAACCTTAAAGGGAGGGTCACCGGGTATATTAGGGAGTTGAAAATACTAGTAGTTCTCTTCATGAGCTGACATGTTGTTAAAAACAGAGTTGGAGAAAGGTTACTGGTAAAGGCTGGAGAACGTTCTAAGCTTTCACTTGCCCCAGTAAAGACATCCACTCATCCACTCAGAACTGTGCCTGAACATTGGCCAGAAAAATGAATATATCAAACAATATACATATATAGGAAATAAGGGGATGAGATCTTAATGTAATTCTAGGTTTCACGCTAGCAATGAAGGACCTCAGAACAGCACACCTATTTTTTTCCATGATAAACTTTTCATGTAAAATTCACTTTAAATCTTATGCATGCTGTACAACCAACTAATACACTTTCTGTGTGGTACAGTCTCTATAAGGCTTTTTATATTTGGATCACTAGGGTATTATGCGTTGGTTTGAGTGACAGTACATCTTTTTTAAGAAACATTTGGGTCAATCTCAATGTCTGCTTTGTACACCAGGACTTGAGATATCATGTTGTACAAGCAGGGATGTCTTTTAGATGGTTTACAAGTGTATTTTATATAGACTACACAACCAAAATATAGATGGCTAACTGGTATAAGATCTGATTAAGTCTGACAAGGGTAGTGTGCACAAATGTGAACTCCCCCAGGAACTTTGTCAGTTTTGAGCAGTAAGGACTGTCTGACTTCAGGAGAAGTGCATTTCACATACATACTAAGGATAAAAATCAGCTTTTACTGGCAGCCTTCTGCCCATGAGATCTGCGGGACTTCTGCTGGTGTTTCTTTTCTGCTGACCTTCATTCCCAGTCCTGTTCTGAAACTGTGGGCAGCCTCAGGATATGGCTGGCTACGCACACAAATAATGCAGAAATAGTGAACGGATAAGAGGGATCAATCCTCTGTAAGACATCTTTGCCAATGAAAGTCAGCGGTACTTTCTCATGATTAAACGCTCTTCATTACATGCAGTTATAAAAACGTAACAAAACAAAGGCTTTCAAATATGTAGGTTGCTGAAAATAAGATACTTCACAAGAACAGGCTTTCAACAAACAAAAGTTAAAAAAATCATTTTATTTCAACACTATAAAAATAAAATTATTTTGACTGGAAAATATTTCTCAATAAGCTTCAAACATTTATTTCCAAATAAATTATTGTTTATTGAGAGGCTGTTTATACAGCCAAGCATTGCTCATAAAACATCCATTTAAATACACAACACACTTTTTTGTGTATTATTACATTAATATTGACTTATTGGTATACTACTCTGTGGAGAAGTTTCTTTGTACATGCACACACACACACAAAAACTTTTTTTTCCTCCCTGGAGAATTTTAATTTTGGTTTTGATTTTTTTAGTCTAGTCCAGAATGAAACAAATTAGCAATCTGAGTTTCCTGTAGAACATATGTTATATTTTCCAGTTATTCCATTCTACATGCATTTTTAAAATTCCTTGTGTTAAAGCACTGCACCAGGAAATTAGAATGTCTGTTTCATATTACGGAAACTTATGAAATTTACAGTAATTTAGAAACAAATACATCTGTCTGGTGGTTATTTTAACCATTGATTTTATTATAATGAATAATTTCTGTATCTGCATGGTTGGAATATAGTAAGATAAATATTTTAATATTTATCCAGAAGACCTTGATGACAGTGAATGCAAACTATTCTATTACGAGACACTTTTAGTGTTTCCTAAATGAAGGTAAGTTAAATAGGTAAACTTGTTTCTTTACCTCTGTTACCTATTATACAAATAATTTCATTTGAAAGACATGCATGCTATTTTATTTGAAGATAGTGGAAAGGTAAACAAAGGTTGAAATTTATTTGCCAGAACATTGTTGATCTTAGTTTCAGTTCATATACTCCATAACAAGAGTTCTTTTAAACAAATAGAACTGAAAGGAATGACAAGCTGCTCTGCTCACATCTTTGTTGTTTGTATTAGAAAAGACAACCAGAAAGATGCAAATATGCCAGCTCCTAATACAAATATGTTTCTTTGATTATGGAGAAGTTACTGCACCAGAGATGGCATCAATGTCTCACTGTCACTTTGGTAATCTTAAAGAGAAATTGGACACAGCTATAGAAGAGATCTATAATGTTCTTATCTGCCAGAATAAATTAAGTTTCTGCAAGGACCAGATATTGTGCAAAAACCAGATCCACCAGCTCTATCTTTCTGGTGATTAGTCAACCGATCAACTGGGGTCATTATAATGATTAACTTCACTGTTGTTTTATAATAACCCTAAAACCTGAACTCATCTGTATCAGAATTCAGTCCTAGGTCTCACTTAATATTGCAAAGAAACTTTCTTTTGAAGATCATAAACTTCTCTTTGGGTGAGCTCAAAAGAAATTGAAAATTAAATAACTTGTTATAGAAATAAGTAGTCTGATAAAAAGTAAAAATGGGGCAGTAACCTTGAATTTTGTAAGCTTAATAGTACTCCATCTAATCAGTCACTGTATTAAAATGTTCAGATGATTAAAATAAAACAAATGAATAATGCTTAAAGTGTCTGATCAGCTTCCCTGGAAAATGTTAGGACCACTGACTCTTAAGTCAGTTCACAATGGGCAGGGGCCTATTTTAAAGTTTTACAGTCTATTCTAAAAATACAGCTGAATTCATGAACCAAGTGACCTGTCAAGGCTGGAAAGTCTTTGTGTTCAACTCTGCTCACCATCACTTTTAGTCTATATAAATCAGCTGATCATTATTCAGAAGACTGATACTGCTGACTACCAGTGTATGAAGGAGGCCAGAACAGTCTCTCTCTCTATCCTCTGCTTCCTCAAATTAAGTACCTGGTTTTTTTCTGCCTACAAAGCCTCAGTGTTGTTCAGAAAGGACAATCCCTTATGGGCCCAAAGAGCCTCCAATCAACTTGCAACAGCTACTGCAGATTCCTGGCAAATGATGGGACTTGTCATAGGCGACATAAACCTACACAGAGAAATAGTTTTCTGTGCCTTGAATTTCTCTTTCCATTTCGAATTATAATCTCCTTAAGATAAGACTTATTCAACTTTGATGCTGAATTTTCATCTTGATCATGCAGACCAAGAAGTTCTCTGTCTAAATCCAAACAAGCATCTGAAAATACAGTAAGACTGAAAAAGTGAAAGACAAGGAGCCAATGAAACCAGAAGAAATAAGAAAATTAAGGCACCAGAGATAAGACAAATGCTTTAGAACCAAAATCTATTCAAAAAGAAAAAAAAAGCCACAACCCCAGGAGTCATAACAATGGAAGGAGCTTGTCACAGTGTAGACTTTATTGATTATGTAATTTGTATCACTGGCACAAGTTTATTTTAATAATGATAATTTGAAATTGATTAGAACAACATTACTGTGTTGTAAGCCATGTAGAGACAAAGCAGATTGGCCTCACTCTTTTCTCTAGACATGCAGGAACAGGGATGGAGACACCACTGCATTGTTCTACATTGTTAATTCAATGTCCTCAAGTTGCGCTACCTCTCTCCCTTACATTTAATGTATAGGTTGACATAAAGACCTCAGGATTGTGTGCTGTTGTTATGACATTGAAGTGAGGACATCTAGACATCCAAAGAGGGTGAGTGCCTGAGTTTAAAAGCAGATCCTAAGGAAAGGAGACAGGTTCCCCCTTCTCATATTTCTTTTCTCACATAGATCAGGTTTAAGGCCATGTAGCTGCACCAAAAGCTGTCTTGAGCCCATGTGGCCAAACCTTGCCTGGATGGGGATATATATGGGGTTATATATGACATTGCAGTCAGAGTCATGACAGCGTGTGATCATGCATTCGATAAATCATATTTTCTGGGAGAACACAATAAGCCCTCTGAAGAGTTCACCAATAAGGTCAACAATAAGCTCACTTGAGAGCAAGTGTCCCAAGAGAGGAGTTTCCCCAGTCTGGTGTGGCTCTGCATGGGACTAGACATTTGCCACCGAAGAATGATGCTTGCTATCACAGGAGATTACAGAGCAACAGGACAACATTCACCTGCCAATATGGTGATCACCAGCATAGATACTGTAACACAATCTTCTCACCTCTGATTTCCCAGAAGAGTTGGAAGCACGAAGTGTCTGTATAAGGACCTGCCTGCAAACTGTCTGCAGTTTGGCCCACAGTGACAGTTTACATCTGTCAGTTCAACGTTCAGGGCTCTTAAACCATAGTAAGTTATGAGACTTCAAACTTTCAACCGCCTTAGGAAGCCTGTTTTGTGGGGTTTTTTTTTGTCTTCTCTGTACTCTCTCACCATACTCTTGTTTGAGAAATCCCTTGAAAAATAGTGTGTATGTCATTTACCAGCACGCAAACGCCATGATGCCTCTGAATTTTATACTTCATTATCAGGCTCATAGCTCATTGGCTCTCTTTGAACATTTCCTTTTATATATTAACCCTCCCAGTTCTGCATTTACCTTGGAGAGAATTTGAGGTGTATTTTTGATCCTTTCTACTACATTTACTCATGTATAAAGATAAGTGAAAAAAATTTAAGATATTTAAGACCCTATCCAGTTATTCAAGCGCCATAGTCGTATACTGTGCCATACATGTAGACAGAGATGGCTGGTTCATCAGAACACAAATTAAATCTTTGTCAGGTAAATTCTCCACCATTAAAAGCAATGTTGGAAACAGAAATTATTGCCAGATATTCTTGCTGACATTCAGAGATTAAAGTGGAATTTCTCAAGCATTATTAACACTAGAAATGCTTATTCAAATACATAGATTTATCAGGTTTTACCACTTAAAATCTAATGCAACTTTTATATCCCCCGAACTTGTAATGGCTGTTTATTACCTTAAGCCACTTAATCTTGATCATTGGTCAGTTAGAGGGAACAAATAGAAAGATGAGATACTGAATTGTGATTCCGTTGAAGGCAAGACAGATCTGTGACTTCTACCTAGTTTTGTGTACCAGACCAGTGGTCATGTCTCATCCAGACTGGAAGAGAGGCTCCATCAGGCTCTCCCCAGGAAAGTATGAGAAAGGTATCACTTTGAGAAAGCTTCAGACTCACAGCATGAGATTTTGAGACTTGGTAGTAGAATATAAACCTCAAGAGCTTTTGGATCATGGGATTAATGTACAGTCATCAGCTACTGCTAGAGATGGACTGCAGTTTCAGAGAGCTCATAGACTGCACGGTTGTTCAACAGTGAGGCCAAAAGCAAATCAAGAGTGCAGGATTCAAAGCTGTTGAGCAAGAAGACAAATAAAAACATTAACTTTCAGTATCTCTGAAACAAAGAATCTCACTAGGCTTTATGATAGAATTTATGAAAACTTCTATTTTTCGTATGTGGAGTATTTTTGCTTTACTCAGTTGTCACAAAGATGTGAATAACATAGTTCTTTTCACTTCCTATCGATTTCCATTCTTTTTTTTTCCTCCTTTCTTATGTTGCATTTCTAAAATGCAAATGTTTGTTTACATTTCCCAATCCTTTCCTATGTTAACAACAGTCGAACATGCTCTCATGTCTGGATGCGTGGCAGTTCTTGGAAGGAAAAAATAGAGCTAATTCCTCCAAACATTGTTGTGTTTCCAGAGTTTCCAGAGAAGACCCAGGAATGTCTCAGTGATTCCAGCCCAAAAGGGACAGCTTTCAGCTTTACTATAGACTTCTGCAGAAGGCATAGTTAATTTTAATGATATATACAATATATATGATGACTCTCATCTTCGAAGTGCCTAATATTGGGATCAGTTCTGCATGCCTAGCCCTGTGAAAAAGCTTTTGTTTTATACTAAGCTCTTGGACCTAGCTGAGGTGGAAATTGCAAGACAGGTCACAGTAGCTACCATTTTCAGCTAACAAAAGCCTTATCTAATTGTATTATGAGTGTGACACCACTCTGTGAGTGGCTGTACTAGTAGTTATCTCCATAAAGAGAAATATCCATTGCTTTTCCTCTGCCAGATTTCCATAATCTTTAATAGTATCAAATCTAAAATATGTGGGTTTATCTGAAATACCAAAATGCTTTCTCTGCTTGATGCAGTATCTTTGTGGGAAACTGAATAAAACACTATGTCATAATGTGCAGTGCCTGCTATAAAATTCTTTCTATTTGATCCTTTTGGATTATATGATGCTATTTCAATTTCAGGCATTTTGCTTAAACATTGTCCTGGTTTCAGCTGGGACAGAGTTAATCTTCTTCCTGGTAGCTGGTTCAGTGCTGTGTTTTGGATTTAGTATGAGAATAATGTTGGTAACACGCTGATGCTTTAGCTGTTGCTGGGTAGTGCTTACACTAGTCAAGGACTTTTCTACCTTCCCATGCCCTGCTGGGTGCACAAGAAGCCGGGAGGGGAGGGGGCACAGCCAGTACAGCTGATCCAAACTGACCAAAGGGATATTCCGTACCATGAGATATCTTGCTCAGTATATAAGCTGGGAGTTGGCCAGGGGGCAGCGATCTCTGCTCTGGGACTGGCTGGGTGTTGGTCGGTGGGTGGTGTGCAGTTGCATCACTTGTTTTTCCTGGGTTTGGTTTCTCTTTCTCTCTCATTGTTTGTTAAACTATTCTTATCTCAACCCATGAGTTTTCTTACTCTTGCTCTTCAGATTCTCTTCCCCATCCCTCTGGGGCAAGGAGAGGGTGAACAAGTGGCCGTGTGGTGCTTGGTTGTCAACTGGTTGTCAACTATGACAAACATATATTCTTATTATACATTAGATATTAATATAAATTTACTTACAGGTAAAACACATCTTTAGAGACATCCCGTTAACTGTGGTGCCATCTTAGGGAGAATGAGGGGGGTTTGGGCACAGTGTTTTTCATATTTCATTTGTATTCCTGTGCTGATGGGTATGCAATAATGATATCCAAAAAGATATTGTGTCTTCCACAGTGATATTGTAGGTTACACACAAATCAAACAAGATAAGCTTGTAATTAATGCACTAAATCACTACCACATTATTTTTATGGCATTACACATACTTAATTTTGCCATCACAGTGGCATGTTCTTCCCCTCTTTGTTTTCATAAAGCATTACCTGAGTAATGCAAAACTAGTATTTCTGCAAGCTGTTGTAAAGGGAACTTCTGTCTGAACAAAATTGTTGTTTGCCCTCAGATTTTCAAATATTTACTTCACTGCAGTTTTTCTTAGATGATTTCATGTGCTACATAAAGTCAAGTCAGAATGCAACTATCTGCTGACACATCTAACAACTTGCATAGGTCAGTAACATCAGGGTAAATACTGAGATGCAGAGTTTTGCCCTTCAAATTTACTTCCATTTGTTGTTGCTACAGCTTGATCAGCAAATAGAAGACAACACTGGAAGATTACCAAAGGTCTTGAAATAAAACACCAGACCTGCTACCAAAAATTGTAGTCTGTCATTAAGAAAAGGAAGGTTGAGAGTAAAAAATATTCTATTTTATATTTCAGAAAGATCCCCTGAGTCATCCAGTGACTCTCTGACAAGCAAGACACATATGTATTTGGAAGGTAATAAGTTGGTTAAAATAATATTTCAAAGTAGAATAACAAAACAAAGTGTAAATGTTGATATGAGAAAGGCTAACCAGCCTGATTTCTGCAATGGTAAATTCTCTCTCTAATGAATTAGAATTCTTCCAAAGCATAAAAATGAAAATGGCTCCTGGTGACAATTTATTTAGCCCTTCAAAAATCCATTAACAAGGTCTTTAAAAAAGGTAGTAAACAAATCAAATTATTATTGCTTGAGAGTAGTATACAGTCACGTATACAAAGAGGGTAAGGGGAAACAAAGGAAGGAAAAAACCCAAGCAATTTTCATCAGTACAAAAGGTTAAAAGCAGGGTGTCTCAGGTTTTCATATATGCTATGTTTTGCTTAGTAATGTATTAATGCATTCGAAAAAGGGCTATACAACAAGAAAGCAAGTGTACAGAAAGAAAAAGAAGTTAATCAAGTCCAAAAAAAAAAAGAAATTAAAGTTCAGCTGAACCAAAAACTTGCTGAATAGAGGGTGAAGTTCAGTGCTGATGAACTGAAAGAAATGAAACTTGTGAAGAAAATTTTAACTCCTTGTACACCATAAGGGATTTTACATTTAGTGTGTGAGTCCAGGAGAATAACTGGGGTTTTGCTGTTCAGTGAGCTCTGTGCAGTTACAGCCAGAAAAGGCAAGTGGGTGCACAAGTGCTGGGAAATGAGGTAGAAACAGTCTCCTGCACAGCCAATGCCACACGCTCACCTGGAATACTCTACCCAGAAACAGATAATCCCACCTCAAAAAGAAGGCACAAAATTAGAGGAAAGTGGACAGTATTTCCATCACTGAGACCTCTGAAGAAAGACTGAAAGGATGAGTTATGAAACCTCAGAAAGGAGATTGTGGCAGGGAAAGATCTATAAAATGGTGAGTGTTGAAGGGAAGACAGACAATTTTCTGACCGGGGGGCAAAGAAATAATAAAACTGAAAAGCCTCACTTTTGAAATAATAGAGGGAAGTATTTTTCCATATAATACTTAAATTTGGCAGTCATGCAATAATATTTTCTTGAGAACGAGAAGCTAAGATTCAGAAAATTATCTTTCCAAGGTAAGGCCATGTGTTCCTTTGTATAGTAATGGAGGAAAAAGGTTTTTGAAGACCTCCAGGGAGCAAAACTCTGTCCACCTTAGATAATTTTTGTAGGTGTACTGACTCTCTTTTTGAAGAACCTGTAGGCATTTCTCACTTTTGCATATGTATAAGCACTTATACTTTAGAAGAGCTACCGCACCAGATACTTAAAAGGCTAATATATACAATGTTGCTTATAGTGCTAACAGAAAGAGTACTAGTATAAATATTAAAAAAGCCTTTAAGAAAATCTCTCACTTTCAGATTTAATGATTAGGAAATGCCTGGGCTGTTGTTTATTCTGAACTCTCTGGTTTCTTCCTATGCAAGGGCTATTGCTGACTACTGTGGAAACAAGATTGTGGATGGGGTGGTTTATTGATAAAGTCCTGCAAGTGACAGTTGTCCTGCGGGCAGTTGCCTTTTAGGGAATTACTCCTAACTTCAGCGGGCAACAATAATGAATAGATCATGTTCCAGTTTCATCGATGTGTTCCCAAAGCAGATGGCAGGTTCAGAAGGCTTCATGAGTTTCTACTTCTGTTGACCAAGCACTGGACAATCACATTTGTCTCCAAAGCCAATGGGAACCATACAAAAGCAGCCAATGGAAATGCATGGTCTGATTTGCCCACATTGTTTAATAACATGACAAAAGGTAAAAAGATATGTGTTTATTATACTAAAAGGAAAACTTAAATGTTTAGGTAAAAAAGTCCTGAAGGATAAATTACAAAAGAAAACAGCATAGTGTTTTTATAATGCAAGTCCTTAGTTTAGACCCAGGTTCCTAATTACTCTGGTTCTTACACGTTGTTTCCATGCTGACTGCAAGTCAGCATAAATAAATCCTGTTGTTAAAATAGCTGAACATCCCCACATCTTTATATGAGATGCACATTCCTGCTACCACTCTTGTACTGGCAATAATATTAGTGCAGCCATATGTTAAGGCAGACCAAGTCTTCTTTACTGACTGAATTCTCAGCTGAAGCACACCTGTGATCCAGCCCAGTGAACTGCAAGTGTGGGAGAAGAGATTAGCTGGGAATGAAGAGCAAGGAAGCCCTGTGTCTTTTTGTGCAATCCTGTTCATTTGTAGAGTTATGGTGATTATGGAGTCTAAACCCACACCTTTAGATGGCTTGTGACCACCTTGAGCACCAGAAGTACAGACCATGTTTCCTGTGTGACATTCCCCCAGCAATGACTGAAGACGAAAAAAAGCAGAAAAACATAGAAAATGTAATCAAAATGGTTTAATAGCAACAAACAATATTTTTTTTCTTTAACCAGAGGCATTAACATCTCTTTACTTAAAATTAGGCCACTGGTTATTTTTGATCTTTAAAAAATTTCTGTTTGGAACTTTAGATGCTTTAAAACTTTTAAACATACAGCTATTTTTAAGTTTTCACTGTCATTTTGTGATGATTTTAGTTCCTTAATAAAACCCTGTTATGTCTGGAAACTCTGCTGTGACTCTTTGTCAAAATGTCTCTTTTCTAAATGCACTCAACATAATAATTGCAGATCTTTGCTAGCCTGTGACCTAGTTAATTATCCTTTTATGAAGCTGTATTTCTTCTCATATTGACAGGTTTTATTCTTTTTTTTTAATGAAGATGCTTTCTTTATGAATATCAAAGACATTTTGGAAAGTCAGCACTGCCAGCATAGTCTGTCAACCTGTGCTGTATACAATGGTATTTTGTGGAATAAAGAATGGTAAAAGAGTACAGAACCAAACCCATTTTTTTTCTGCTACCAGCTGCTCTTCTTTATGCTGGGAATCTCACCCTTATTAATAATGATCTTCACAATGGCAAGCCTGCGTGTCTTCTTAAAAAGTTCTCCTCTTTAGCAGAATGAGAAATAAAACATTAAGCTCCTGTGCTCCTTTGCCTTTAAAGTTCTAAATTCCTTCAAAGTTGGTTAATCTCAGAAACCAGCCTCAGACATCTCTTTTTTTGGGTGATTACTGTTCCACTGATTGACATACAGAATCCTTCATCTAGGTTATGAACTAGCTGTGTGACATGATAATTCCTAAAGTTCCACTGTTATGAATGCTAACAAGCTGCTTGGAAACTCAGCAAATCTTCCCTGTCTACTTTTCTCCTTCTTAATGGCTTATTTGTACTAAATTAGTTCCCAACCATGTTGTATTATCTCATATAGATATATATATATTTTTTTACTTCATATTTTGCTTTTATTTCTTTTGCTTGTTCACTGGCACTAAATGCGCTCTTATTTAATTACTCTTTGTCCACGACCTTGTCTAGGGGTCACAATGCCTGGTCAGAATTGGGACTACTTAGGAAGTAACTGCAACAGGCAAAATCCAACACTGAAGCAGACTACTGACAAGTCTAGGGCTGACATTTTAAAAAGAAAATCTCTTTCAGTCATCTAGTCTTCACAGGTGTTAAAACACCACAGATCTCTTTGGCTGCAATGGAATTGATGATTCCTGCTTTCTTAGATAGAAAGCAACCTTTACATAGTTAACATGATGTGGGAAAACTGGTCACAAAGGCAGAAGCCCCAGAGACACTGAATTTCCACAAGTTTGTAAAAGCAGATGACTGAATACAGTAAAGAAGTACAAGTGAGGGATCAAAATACAAACATAATCCTTACTAAACAACAAAGATGCCATCCAGGAGCTTCACCCAACATATGAAGTTAAGCTTCAAAGGTTCTTGTTGTTCATGAATATACCTGTTTTGTTACTATTGCTGTAGTCTCAGCATTGTAATAAAAAACTGCTCATGTGATGTTAAATATAAATTATTTCCACTATATTTTTTTCTGGAACTGTTACTCTTCAAATAAACAAGTGGTTCCAGCATATGCAGCCAGATTATGCAATGGTTTGGGGTGTTACACTGAGTTGTAATCAGAGTTGATTGTGAACAGAGTTGTGCAACTCAGCCTCATTTTGGACAATCATGATAATCTATTTTGAGAAGTTTTTTAGTAAACCATTCTCTTGGAGGTTACCAGAACAGGAACCACACTCTTCCTTGCCACTCCTTTGTTATCTGTATTAAAGGCATTTATGCACTATTTTCTCATGCCTGTCATAGAGCAGTTCTGTCCCATGTTGTATCTCCATGCTCTTTGGGCCAGCAATAATGGGAACAATATTTAAGGAAATAGATTCTGCATTAATCAATCTTCATGAAAATCCTGTTTGCAGGAAATTTTGGTTTGCAATATCAGAAGAAGACATGGGGCCAGAAGATCCATGTGTTATTGAGGGAGAGAAAAACTAGGAACGTGAGCTGAGTGGAGGGCAAGAGTCATGGTTCATACCAGCTTGAATAAATGGGCATGTGCCTCTGTGGGAGACTCCATATCTGCAAGAGATAGGTGAGTTGTAGGACCTGTTCAGAGGGTTACGCAAAGTTAAAGACTCCATATGGCTTTCTGTCTGGTGTGAATACTGAAGCACTGTACCTTTGCCACTCAGTGTGGTATGAAATACAAGATGGAAAGTTCTGAAGCCTACCACCAGTACAACAGCTCAGCTGCTTAGGTGTACATTAAGAATCCCAGGATACACTTTAGAAAGAAAACTTGTTAACCCCACTGTTCTGATGGGTCTTTTCTATGTCAGTAAAACAGTCTCTGGTGCCAGGATTTTGTATGAGCTACTGCAAACTGAATAATAAATAGGATTTGCACATCCCGTAGGAGCTGGTTTGTGAAGGGTCTTTCATGAAATGAATCCAAACATGTAGTTGTCAAGACCAGGAGTTAATTTTTAATATTTTTTGTTAAAAGGTATGTTCTGTTAAAAAAATTAGATGGAAGGATACAAGATAGAAGGAGAAAGAAAGGGCTGAGGAGACCTAAGATATATAGCAGTATGAGAAACATATGAGAAACATATGAGAAACAAAAATATGTGATGATCTCTCCCTATTTCCTTGCAGCTATATTCAATTCCTTGCAGGCATAATTTCAATATGTAAAGATATATTTTCCTACCTCCATTCTACCCAGATTGATGTCACATCACTTCTGTTGCCTAAAATGCTCCAACCAGAAATAACAAAGAACAAAACAGACTTTGTTCTTTTTGGTATGATAATTTAAAGCTTTAGTTATTTAAGTGTTTACACAATTTTTTTACTCTCTCATTTTGGATGTGTTTTGCCAAATATGATTAAATTATTTTTTTGTGAATCTCTTTTGATACGCTTTGTGAAAGGTTGCTCTCTCAAACACCTATCAGCACCAAATATCCTAGGCTGTGGTTTAGCTGTGGGAAAGGGGAGTGTAGGTGAAATTCATGCCTTCATTTCTAAAATGAAGTCTTACTCTTAGCTCAAGCAAGGCTGTACTTGTATTGCATGGGGGAAGATTATATCTTTTTAAATATTAATGAAGCATTACTAACTGGGCACTTCAGGTGCCAGGGTTGTCTTTTTCTGTGGTTTCTGTATCATCAGTGAAGACACATTGGCTCCTACTGTGACTCACTTGCTGAAAGAGCCTGCCTATCTGCCCTAGGGATGCAGAGATTTAGAGAGATTATCCTCCCCTACTCCTATATTAGGGGATATAAGTAATTCCCATTCTATTGATAAGATGCTACTAATTCTAAAGATAGGAAATAGATCCAAATAAGTAAAGGAAGTTTATTAACATTGATTTTACTGGAGAGCCTTGCCTTACATCCAAGATAATGGAGTGAATGAATCACAGAATGCAATGAGATGTCTGTATTTGGGAAATGTGGCATTCTCCCTACAAAAAGAAGTTTATGATAGGGAAAATTAGCCATTGTGAAATTTGGTTGTTTGTTGTGGTTTTGTTTTTTTTTTAATATGATTGTTCTGCTAAAGAGCATTATCTGTTCAAGTGCGTAGACTTTGTGTTCTATGGATTTAGGTCTGGGCATAGGGGAGAGAAGTGGATGCATACTTTTTGTCTGAAAATTTAACCTTCTGCTAAATAGCTCAAAAATATGTTAGAATTTGACCAGTACAAATATTATTGGTAAACTCATTCCAAAAAGTGCTATAGCCACAAAATCAGGAACAACATTTTTGGCAGCCAATTCTCCTTTTGAATTGAACATGACCTGTTACAAGACAGGCCAAGGACTTTGCGACAAACTGTGTAAAGTAGTTTCTTGTCAAAATTTGCTATATAATTTCCCCCATCAGGAAGCCCTCTTTGTGAGATGCAGAAATAATTCTACTGTCCATCTTCCTCCTCCACAATGAAACGCTGGAGCTAGACCAAAGTGGCTGTTGTTTAAAATTAAAGATTAAATAATTACACTGATTTATGCACAGAAAGAATGTTGGAGATAATGTGTTCAGTCCACATCAGCCAGTGACACACATCACAGCATACAGTATCCTGTCACATTCTAGCTTTGTCAACCCTGCTATTTATTTTCAATTTAAAATGCATCAATATTAGCTCTATCATGCTGACAAATCTTATAATGAAAACAGTTGATTAATTTCTTTTTTTTTTTTCTGAAGGACAGGCAAAGACAAGCATGAAATTCAATGCAGTGGTGAACATGTCTCCTATTATTTTATTGGGAAATTCATTCATTCATCCTGTTCTTATTGGGAATTTCATTCACTCATCTGTTCTTATTCATGGTGAAATAGTCTGTAAACGAAGACACAAGGAAGGAGAGATGGAAACTAATTGCATAAGAAAAATTGCTAGGAAATGTTCAAGAAAAGTCAAGAACAATGTTTTAATTTTTATATACTTTGATACCTATGGTTAATTGTTTTACATTATGATTAATTGCTTTACTTGTATTCATCAACTTTTTGTTAATTTTAAATTGTTTTATACTTCTTGAAGGCTCTACAGGCATTATTTAATCTCCCAGTTCACTCAACCACAGAACAAATCACTGACTTATTTATTTATATATTTATGTATCTATCTATTTATTTTTATTTCCT
The DNA here is from genome assembly GCF_963921805.1 of Phalacrocorax carbo. Lineage (NCBI taxonomy): Eukaryota > Metazoa > Chordata > Aves > Suliformes > Phalacrocoracidae > Phalacrocorax > Phalacrocorax carbo. Next base: position 155,242,146 of record NC_087513.1, on the reverse strand, counting down.
TTGGCTAACAAAAGACAGTGCTATCATGAAGTGATGATTTTTAAAGTATATGGGAGGTCATATTTTAATATTAGCTATTCCAAACACTCAAAAACCCAGGATTGAGACTGACAAAATCACAAAGCTAGATTAACTGTAATGTACTCTTATAAAACAGTGTATTCAGGATTCATCTTCACAAAATGAAGAATCAAATCGAGGATCTGGTTTCAACATTTTTCGTGAGCAAAAAGTATAGGGCAGTTACTGAATGAAAAGATACTTTAATTGAAGAAATTGTCACTAAAGGCTATATGATGGTGATTTTGAAGCATGTCCAGACATTCATGGAATAGGATCACTGGATAATCCGGGTGGGAAAGGGCCTCAGGAGATCTCTTGATCAGAACTCTGCTCAAAGCAGGGCCACGTGTGAGATGAGAGCAGGTTGCTCAGGGCTTTGTCTTGAAACTCCCTGCAACGTAAAGAAAGGACTGCATAACCTTCCTGTCCCACTGCTGATGGTCGTCATGGGGGAAAACTGAATTTTCTTATAATCTTTTGGAACTTTTTTTGTTTTAAGTTTTGTCTGTTATCTTACTGTGAAAACCCTAGATCTGTCTTCTCAATGACCTCCTTGAAGATTCTGTTAGATTGCTATTAGACTCTCTAAACTTCGGACATTGCCACTCGATGTTTACTCTTTCCAACATACCAATTAGCAGTCACACTCAGAAAGTGTTTGAGGCTTGATAAGCATTTAGTCTAATACATCAGTTTTCTTCTTAAGTTTTTCAGAAATTCTTTTTTTTTTTAATTTTTTTCCCCACATATAAAAAAAGGACTGAATTCATATAAGGTAATCACTGAAAAAAAGTTTGGGGTGATGGAAAACAAATGTAAACAAATTCACTAAACTCTTCTGTAACCAACAAATGGACTGCTTTTTAACAAAAGAAGGGATTCTTATCTAGTCAAAGGATTTGATTAATTTTATACCAGTATAATTTCAGTTTTCAAATAAAGCATTACATTTTGTGAATTTTGATAGAAACTGTACAGCAACTGTCACAAGAAGATGTGTTAGCCTTCTACGATCTCTTCCAAAATTGTTCCTCCTCTGTTTCTGTAGAAAAGATGAAGGAAAATTTTCAAGTTGGGAAAGTTTTGATACTGTAAGTAGAGAAACCAGCAACAACAAGAGACAAGCAAGGATAAAGAGTTTGCTACTAACAATCATGAGTCATATCATGCTCTTATTTTAAAGCATAATTCCATCACCGAAATTAATGATAACTGTTTAACGTTAATAATTTACAGCATAGTACAGCTCAGCATAGATATTTTATACTTTTAATTTCACAGTTCTCAAAGACACTGTCAACACTGGGTAACTCTCACCACCCACAGGGAGACATAAAAAATGTTTGACAAATATGTAAACAGTAGTACTGAGTAAAAGGTCAACAAATGTAAATCTGGGAGCCTAATATTAATCCATTAAAATAATACATATACACACAAAGAAGGGGCCTGTTTCTCTGTCGTTCACAGTGACTGAACTGCTCCACATCTGCTCACAAAAGCTTTCCCATAAATAAACATATAAGCGATAAGGCAAGATTTTAAAGCGGAATCTTTCTCTGCTGTATTCTAATTAAAGACAAAAGTCCTGAGGGCACACAATGTAATTAATTAAAATGAGCACAAGGTGATTGAACGCAAATTTAGAGAAATTCACTAAATCCTTTTGGAGCTTAGATCAATAATGTATATTAAATTAATGCTTAATTGTAAATTATTCTTGTGGTAAAATATGGGTTTGCTTTAAATAAAGAATGAGACATGCCAGGAACTAAATAAGGTATTATTGTTCAGCTCTGAGGACAGCTTTGTATTCTGGCCATTACCCAATAATGGGATCGCAACACATGTACAGGTGCTGATCAATACCTTCTCATTGAACAGGCCTGAACTAAAAGGGCTGATATTTCATGTTTGTAGAGAAGCTTTTACATTCCTACAAGGAATGTGCAGTATCATTATGCAATATATTAAAATAATTTTTCAGAGTGTGCAAAGGGACATTTGTGTAAATGCATTCAGGAGACATGCAGTTACTAAACGTTTTGTTTTTTTCTTTCTCCTGTGCTGTCTCCATTCTGAAGAAGATTGTGTTCACTTTTTTCTCCTAAAATGTCCTGTACTTTGGCTTATCTCAGCCCTAAAGAATCAGTGAGAAATCTGAGAGTTAAATCTTCTTTTGTAGTACAGCTTCAAAGTATAGAACAGGAACCAGGGAAACAAACTGAAGCTAATCTGTGTCATATATGTCATCTATACCAAATCTGTTTTCATATTCATTTCTTAATTTGACCACAATGAATTACTTTCAACTCCCAGTGCTGTTAGAATGCTTCAAAACATTTACTTTTTTATATCTTATTATTTCTCCGCAGAGTTCTTTTGTTTGCACTGCAGCCTTTTTTTTTTTTTCCAACTACATTTTCTGTGCATTTTATACCTGGATGTGACCTCTGATCAGTCAGTGTCTTACATATTCTGTATTTATTATCTGTGCTTTCAAGTAAAACTGAAGAACTCATGTAGTTTCAGAGTTAAAAAAATGTAAACTCTATAAAAATACCAGGAAGCTGTTCAGGCAGCTAGGTTTAGCAGCTATTTATTTTCTAAATGGGCCAAATGTGATAAAAGTTAGGACTGGCCCTATCAGCCCAACCTGCGTGCCTGGCTTCTGAAAAGGGGAAGAAATTAGGGGAAGAAAAGGTTCATTATTTCCCTACCCATCTAAGCATGAAAGCCTTGCAGGTTTGCCCAGTCCCACTCCAGCCATGGGTGCTATCAGAGGGTTGCAGACCCCACTTCTCTTTTATTTGGTGGCACTGCTCTGCTTAACACACCCCAGTTACTCCCTAACTCCCTACCAGGGATAAATTGTGTGCCCCCAGGAAGCTCAGAGCACTAACTCCCTTCTTTTGGTAATCCAGCAGTTTTCCCCGAGTTGTATATCCCCTGAACCCTGTTTGGTCTAGCTTCTGACTAAACTGAAGGGTGATGAAGCAACAACTGCAACGGGCCACCTGAGGGTCCCCTTGCAGGTGACATGGTCCACACTCTGGCATCTGCAGACCTCGGGGTTTTCCTCTGTAAGTTTTAGTATTTCACAGGTGGAGTGGGCCACCCATTTCTGTCAGAAATAGCTTTGTCCGTTTTAAAGCATGTGTCTGTATTCCTGTTGGCTTCACTGGAATCTATGCTGTCTGATCTGCACGACTAGCAGTGCTGCTTTCGTCACTGTTTCACAAGAAGCCTATACGTAAACCAGGTTTTCTACTGATTAAAGAAGAAACTTGTTGAAATTGTGGCATTTCGCTGTGTAACCCTGAACAATTCCTAAATCACTCAGCATTCATCTGCAAAGTAAATCCATTGTCACATTTTGAAAGTAAGTTTCTTGCCAACTCTTAGCCCCACTCAGTTTCCTCAGTGTCAATCATTTGGGCACAGATAGATCACTTAAAGAAATCTTACAGTCTGAAGAGAAGCTACTTTCTATTTATGTTATAAAGTGCTTTCACAGCTCTGAGGAGCTGAAATATGGCCTGTTTGTCTTACTGCCTCGCACAGCAGTACGCGTGAGAAATCAGCCAAGAGAAACTTAAAAGGAAATATTGAGCTGCTCTCTGTCTTTTTAAGCACTCTAATCTCTTAATAAGAGTTGGCAGTTGATAACGGTTTTGTGCTGATTTCTTTCTCCTTTTTTGATTATCTCAGTTCTGTGGAGGTGGATGCATTTTCTGGGTTCAGTAAGTATTCTTTCACCTGACTTGAAATGGAACTGTGGGCCCTTTGATAAATAGATTAAAAGGTTATCTAATTTCATTGTTTCTTCCACAAATATCTTTGTTTTCTTTGATGAAATACTCTTGTACCTTTCTAGAGTGGTAACCTCCATGGATGACAGTAAATGTCCCTACTCCCCCCACAGCAAAACCAAATCAGGGTGGGAAGGAAAGGCTTTGCCTTAATTCTTCAGCAAAGATATTCAAAGCAATGCTAAACAACAGGTATCTCTTCTGTGCTGAATTCAGCAGGTCCCCAGTGAAAATTGCCCCCTCGCTAATGCCAGTAACAGGGATTCACCAAATGTAATTTCCTCCTGTTATTAATAAGAGTGGTTTAGATATCAAAGCATGAAGGACTCAAACTCGCAGGAAGCTCCCATGCCTCTACCATATACTCACACAACCTTGGCTGAGACAAGCACCAGGCAAGTGGAAAGATGTGGTAAAAGTCAGGTTTGTAATTTGAACTTTACCAGGTTTAAGGTGATTTAAATATTGGATACAAAAAGTAAGCAATCCAGTTAGAACACCCCTAAAAGTAAAGCACTGTAGGAGAAATCTTCCTTTTGAGATAGGGGTTTACTGAGGGGGATGCAGAGGCTGCATGTCATGCCCGACAAAGCATGAGCTCCATGAAGCACAGTGAGAAAGGAACAGTGCTGTTGCATCTGCCTCCTTATGTGGCACTAAGCTCTGGAGCACACGATCAGGGATACAATTTCGCCATGGCATGAATTGCTCCTGGGAGATACCACTCAGGCACACACCGCAGCCTCTGGGAGAGAACAGGGACATTAGCTCTCTAAGCAATAACCCCTAGGAGACAACATGTGCCATCTGCAAATGCGTTCTGTGCTGTGTTGCTGTTGTCGGTCTGAGACAGCCACGACTGGTAATGTTTCTGTAGATACTGCTCTGTTTTTTCCTAGTGTACCTCCTTCAGCTGCACTGAAAAAACACTTTGCCACAGACATTATGCACATGTAAATATATTGACTTCAGAGGGATTCCAGTTAAGCATGTACCTGAGGGCCTTTCTAAATCAAGGCTGAAGCACATGCTGTGAATGGGAATAATGTCTCACACAACTTTCTTCGTGCTTTGTATAAAATAGTCCTATTCCCTGTAGTTTTGCAGATTGATCTTTTCACTTCATGCCTCCAGTGTCTAAAAAGACTGTTAAACAAGAGAGCAAGCCTGATGACAATATAAGCAATGCCGATATTACAAAAGATAGGCTCTGTTCTGCTAAGTAAAAGGTCAAGACCTAAGGACTCCAGCTGGCTCACATCCATGCTGCTCAGAGCTAATTTAACCCTTGTGACAGATTCAAAGTTCAAAGGCAGAGCTGAGGAGACAACTAACTGTTAAACAGTGTGGATAATTAGGATCCAGAGCTTTGTCTCTTGCTCTTTTTCTTCTTTGGCTTTCTTTTATAAGTATCAGATATTCTGCACATTCTGACCTTAGGGAACCTCTGTGACCCTTGTGATTTTCAGAAGTCACATTCCAGGTCTGGGCATAACTTGTCAGCGTGCATATAGTCAGTATATGAGATATTTCATATAACTTGCTGAAATGCAGTTGCACTCTAGATTCAGCTCCAAAGTAAAACACAGTAGTCCTTGGCTTCTGCAGTACTCAGTGAGTTAAAATATGAGACACTCAGGGAAACAACAACAAATCAAGGATATCTCTATGTAGTGTTGCAGAAGCTCAGGACAATACAAACAGCAGAGCACTTGAAAGCAGTGAAAGAAAGCACTCTAAATATACATACCTATTCAGAAAAATACTTTAATAAACAGCCATTGAAAAAAAAGTTACAGTAGAAAAAGGAAAAACGTTGTTACAAATTCAGGGACATTTATGGGACAATCACATCTTGAGGTCAGGAATGTAATCAAAGCCTATTACCATGTCAGCAAAGAATTTGCACAAGCACTTTCTACCACATCATTGTTTTGTACAATGTGAAGGAAAAGCCATTCAAGATCACGAACTAAAAAAAATAAACAAATACCCAAGTTCTACAAGGGCAAGGACAATGGCAACAGGACACACAGTTCTTGTAGTGACTCTTATGCTTATATGTTTTTCTGACAATAAAATAGTGATTTCTAGCTATTCTGTAACTTCTGCTATTTGTTTTCATTTTGATAAAAACCTTTATTTTTCACATTAATTTTAATTAAATTATATACAATGACCAGAGTCTACAAAAGCCATGTGGGGACTTAAGAAGGAGGTAGGGTAGGAGATCTTCACTCCCCTGCCCTTGCATATTTGGTGACATCTTACCTTACACAACCTTGAGGAACACTGAGGGGAAATTGGCACAATTGCCTATTCTCTTCAAGCCCCAAAGCGGCTCCTAAAAATGTTTAGTCATGGGATTTGTTGATTTTTTTCTTCTGAAATAATCTACATCTTTGAGAAAGAAAAAAATACAGGAAAAAATGTGAATAGTTTTGGAACTAATAAAGTCTATTCTGTAAGTAAGCATTGGTGTGTATTTCTCTATTATGGTTTTGTAGAAATTATATGTGTATGGGAAAATAAAGATGGGAAAAGGCAACCGCTCTCTCACTATGACTGATACATTATCTAAATAATTTTTAAATTGAACATATTCTGATTTCTACAGTTTTGTGAAGGCTAGCAATTTTTGTAATCCTAACAGAGTAATGTTTTCTTTTCCAAATGTATGCTTTAAGGAAATTCTGCTGAAGGTTCTGTGGAGAGGAGGAGGACCATGTGGAAATTGCTTTCTAATTATGTCAACTGTTTCTATGCACCCTGGGACAACCACAGATTTTCATTAATGTAAAACATCAGAAGGTATGGATTTGCTTGTCAGTTGAAGTAGCAGAACTACAAATCAGCTGAGGCTCTGGTATTATAATTTATCTAGTCATCTTAAGAAGAAAAGTCTTGTTGATGCCCTATGACTTTGGGCATAAGTGAAACTAGAATTCAGCCCAGGAAAGACATTATAGAATTAGAATGTTAATGTTTCCAAAAGCACTGGTGCTTCCAAAAGATGCTACATCAATGGTGTGGTCTAGCACAAGGTGACCCAGATCCACACTCTTGCTGAACAATGAAGCATCCAAGTCACAGACCATTTAGCCATGATGAGGCTTCTAAGAAGCAGCAAGAAAATGACCTGTTCACATATTTCTGCACTTAAGTTTTTGTGTTTCTTTGTTTCCAGTGTTTTAGCACTGACAAAATCAGCAGGTTACTTCACGTAACCCTGAACAACCAGAAGATTTGGATACTGGTTTTAAAATACTTAAAATCTATATCTTCATAAGAACTTCATCTGATGTAATAACTTCCATCATGCCATCACACCTTGTTATTTTTTTAATGTCTTTTCTTAAGTCATTATTGCCTGTTTAAATTTAAGGGTTGAGATATCTTTGCTCATCTTGGTGTGTGAGACCTCATTAACTGAAATTAATAGTAAAAAGGAATAGCAAACTTTACAGTACAGGGTGTATTAAATTAATTTGCTGAAACTATAAATAGACTATGATGTTAATCTATTTGTTAATAGGCAAATGTTCAGAATCAGCTGAGAATCAGTTTATTTCATTTCATATGCAATGTGTACAAGAAGTGAAAGGGAAGTAGCCATGAAAGAACATTGTACTTGGATGCATTATGGAATCCAAGAGACATTAAAGTACCCAGTAAAAAAGACCAAAGAAACCCAAGAGTGCCACATTTGAGCCTACAAACTGACTTGCACAGAAGAACCACTGAAGGAAAAAGCACCTCTAGGATTTCCAAATCATATTATCTTCTTGAAACATTATCCCAATGAAATGTTATCCTAAATAAGTCAAATACAAGGCAAGTCCTTATATGAAAAGGAAAGCAGATCTGATATGCTTTGAAGCTTGAAAATATAGCGACAGAAGCTCTGATCAGGATATAACATATAACTGAAGAAAAACATAGTAAATAATTTATTCTTTAAAAAAACAGGAGACACTGAGATGATGCTGTAACAAAACTAAGAAGACAGAAATTAAATTTAACCAGGAAATCTTAGCAAATTAATATTGATCAAAATTCTAGGACTAGGCAAAAAAATATTTTCTTATTTAATAGGGAGAAAAGTCGCTCGGGTGAACACCAGCAAAAGTTTAATGACTAATGCTGCCAGACTAAATCCTAAACTAAAATTCTTCTATCAGTGTAAACACCAATGTATAAGCAGGCCATTCTAGGCTTCCTGTTACAGTCAATGAAAAGAAATACATTTGCAAAATATGATTCATATCCTATTATGTAAGAAGTATAAAAGAGATAAGATGTATGTGTCCTTGGCCCAGAATCTTTTCTGGATAAGTTCCTCTAATTCACAATTCTTGAATCAGCCAGTGTGTATATGCAACTGGATGAGTGCAAACTCGAAGTTTAGACATATGACAGTGGACCTTCAGGTTGGTCACACATGCCACTGTTTTGGTCTTTTGCATTTGATGGATAAGATACAACACAACTTATAGCAGGCAGAGGTACATGCAATGACAAGATGTTCCATTATGTTGAAGGTAAAGAATATGTCATTCTGGCCTTATTAATATTTTATGTATTATTTTACATCAATGCACATAGCTCTTTAGCTGTCTGCAGCGTCTGTTTGCAAAGGGGTTTCCAGTACAGTAATCTCCCTTCTAGTCCACCTGAGAACTACTGTTTCAAATACCGTTCCTTCGGTTGAAGACTATATCTAAAAAGACAAAATCAGAAACTTTTCTGGATTCAATATTTCCCCCATACTGAAATTATGTCCTGACTCTATACTGCAGTAGGATGTGGATATGTTCAAGGATAAATGTCCACTTTCTCTTCTAAGACATCTTGGCTTCCTTCCAAAGAAACCTGTGCATGTAGCGTGTGTTACAGTGTGCTCCTCCTGGTCCCTAACCTCAACACAAATGTTGTATTCCTCAGGAAATAAACCTGCAAAGCAATGTCTTTTTGCTCTTCTGAATTTTTTCAGAACTCTTCAACATGTAATAAAGGAGGTTGAAGGAAAGCTGAAGGTTTTTCCTCACGAGGAGGTTTCAAGCAAACTATTCTGCCAAAGAAATCTTTTTTTCTCTACAACTCTTCTTATCTGTACCCTTAGAACTATGGAGATCTACAGAGCATTTATTATTCTGGCTTATTAAACAGCAAGTATGAAAGTCAGAATATGTCATCTTATCTAAATCCTTCAAAAATCTAGAAGTAGTTGAAAATACTACTAGTACATTTTCTTCCTGGTGTACAGTGTCTAAAAGCAAGCTGTGTTTCCTGGAAGAGAAATTTTCAGTATAACCACAACTTCTGTAACAATTTGGACAATTTGGAATATATTGTGCCAGAATACCTCTGCTGCTAAAATGCATGTTAACGTAAAGAGTAATAAAAAGATTACTGAGCATTTTACAGTCTTCTTAATTAGATTCTACATTTCTCAAAGTCAAACATATAATTTCATCATTTCCACATGCAAAACTTAAGATAGGATAGTGGGTTACACAAATTAATGAAAATGACGCAATAAAGCACTTAGCTGCGTTCATCCTATGAGACTACTTGTATGTGTGAATTTTAAAACCTCTGCAGTTTTGCCTGTAGATGTCTTACATGGTTTTGCTTCCTGATTATGTTCAGCCAGCATGTGTTACCATTCAGCTGTGGGAAAACAGATGTTCTCTATTAATTCTAAATTCAGCAAAACTGATTCATTTTATGCTTTAGAATGAATTTATATGCTGCCTTGGGGGTAACCTTTATGGAATTCAGGGCATCTAGTTCACAGTTTGGGCAAGCTAGAATAATGCTGCTTTGTTCTATAGGTTTATCCTAGAGCTAGCACAAAACCCTATAGAACATAAAAGATTTTCCTTATTAGCATGATATACAGTATTATTGCTATAATTTTCCATAAACAGATGAGTGAGTGCTACAGAGTAAGTACATTAGTACAATCATTATCAAACTTCTCATCTTAAGCAATCCTAAAATCTCCCCAAAATTTTGCACTTATAGGTTATGATTGCATATGCCAAAACCTCAGTTATCACATCAAACTCCAAAATTTAGGTTCCCAGTAAAAACATCTGTCTTAGGACCCTCTTACGGTCAGCAGAGACAGGGATGCTGCTCAGAAGGACAGTTCAGATACTTCAAGGGCTAAAATTCCTGCTGGACATATTTCAATTACTTCAGTTCGCAGAACAAATTTTGAAACTATAAACCTTTATAAAATTTTCTTCCATAAGCCAAGGCCCAAGTTTAAATATGTTGCAAATATGGCGGCATGATATAAATTAATAAAGGAAACTGAAGCATAAAATGAAATCTTATATCTCTCAAACCAAAATTCTTTGTAAAAGACATAACTTCAAAAATTCTATTAAACATTAAGACTCTGAAAGTCTTATCTGTAGGGATTGTTATCTGTTTCAGAATTCTTCAATCCAGGCCTGGAACTGGAATTTTCACTCTCACTTATGAAAATATGGGAGCTTAAAAAAAACCCATCTAGTTGACACCTGTAGGAAGAAATTCTTTTTAAGGTACATTCTGCCAACAGAGTGCAGTGTGTTCTCACACGTGTGGTCTCCCATATATCTCGCAACCAAAACCAGATGAAAATAACTGCTTCTACTGAGAACAAGTAGTTCTATGGAGACATAAGTAAAACAGACTATCCCAATGAAGTTGCCAGCATTATTTATTGCTATCTTTAAATACAGGGACTTGTTTTTGGTTTGTTGATTGGTTAGTGTTTTTTGTTTGTTTGTTTGTTTTTGCCTTTTTTTTTTTTTAAGCAGATTTAACTATATGGACAATTTGAAGGGCTAGTAATGAACTATTTCTGGGTTCTATAGGAATACAAAGAAGTTTTATCAAAAGGCAATATTTTGAAAGAATATGTTTTAAACATATAACAAGAAAAGGAAAAAAGGAAAACAAACATCCATGTTCATCAAGTTCTGGAAGAAAGGTCACCATAGTGTTAACTTTTACGAAAGACAAAACAACTTTAAGGTTAAATTAAACCCAAAAGGCCAAAAGAGGGATTTGCAGAGAAGGATGTTAGCAATTACAGACCTAGGGAGGTTCATTCATTCTGCAATATTACAAGGCAGTCTATTCCCAGTAGACTTTGCTGAAGCCAATGCAACCTGTCTGTTACATGGAGTAGTTTAATTCATTGCTTTTATGTGTTAAAAGTGAAAAAGTTGCAGCAAATTTTCTTTCCTCAAGCCACACTTTGCACATATAAAGCAGCCAATTAAGTTGGATATATTGTTCACTAGTTAAAAAGATTACACCTTGCATACTTTTATTGTTTATGTTTCCAATTTCTTTCCCAAACCTTCCTCAAAACATACTTTCTTTCCCTTCTTTGATTTAATTTCCTGTCATTTGCTTACCTAACTTTTTTGTTGTTATTTTGTAATAACAGGTGTCAGGTTTTTTTATAAGTAAAATTTTTAAAACACTACAAAGCACTTTGCGAGACATTCACAAAACTTTGTGTTTCTAAAAATGTAAATTGTTTTCCATCAGGTTTTCTATCAGCTCTCCATATTTACAGGAAACTACTCCTCTTTCAGGAGCATCTAGGAAAATAAATGCTCTCTCATGTAAATTAAGCAAGTTATGTCATTTTAATCGTCAGTGTGATCTCTGGAACTGGTGTGTCAAGATGCATAAGATTTTTCAGTGTATCTTTGCTCATTCTTAATCAGCTTGTGCTTCAATCCTCATTCAAACACAATTAACTCATGACTCCACCATCAAAAAATGTCTGGGCTGCAAACCAGGTTATGAATTTTCCTGGGCTGGGCTGGCTAATAATGACAGGATACTGAATAAACATTTACCTGCTTAATCCTTCCTTCCTGAAGAAGTTCAAGGGTGCCCAAATGAAGCTTTGTTTCCCATATCCACTGCTAAACAGTGAAAGCTGTTACCACCTGCTGGTGTGGACCAGCGGGAAAATACCACCATGGTGTAAATCATGGTGCTATTATGGAGGGAATGTAATGTTTCCTGTGGTTACTTCAGGTGTATTTCAGCTTTTATAACCTTGGTCACCTGAGCTATCAGTGTGAATTATTAAATATAATAAATGACTGTTAGGCCTAATTAAATGTATTGCATGACTGTTAGGCCAAAGCCAAACATAATAATGAAAAATAAAATCAAAAGTGGAAAAAAGCCAGAAAGAAGCAAGAGACAGAGACAAATAAGTATTTAGGTGTTGTAATGTGTCAGGTTTTATGATTTATATAATTAGAAAGTTATTCCTTATAGTAGGTCTCACACCTTTTAATACTAATATTTAGCCTTCTCTAAGTCCCAGTTACTCCAATAGACAGAATTTGCTTTTTCTGGATATTGCCTCCAACTTCCCATCTGTTTTTCTATGAGGCTAAAGAGGTCACCTCCTTCAATGAAAGAACTGCTAAAAGCAACAGTCATTTGGAAAGATGAGACGATACAAGACTGATTTTTCTATGCAACTCTCATCTTCTTACATGATTGAATCATGTTGTGCTGTCACATCCTATTACCTTTTTAAGTGCGTACATGCGGTTCCATTTGTGCTTACTTCACAAAGGCAAACTTGGACTTCAAAAACCAAAGTTTACAGCAGGTCATTTAATGGAGCTGCAGCTAGATTTTTAAAGCAGAAGAACCAGAAAAGAAGTAATTCTTAAAGGAATTTGCTCAGTCTTTTTGATATGGATGTAAAACTAAGATGTCAATTTCAGTTGGTATTTTAAAACAGTTTATTCAGTATAATAAAGATGCTGCAGGAAGTCTCAAAAGCAACCCTTAAAAATCAAAAGGAACCTTTCACAGGCATCTTGTTATATAAAAGGAGCTATGCTATTAGTCTAAAATTTATTGACTCTCTTATCGCTGTCCCCTGCTCCTCCCTCAAATCTCTCTTTGACTCTGTTTTCTGAAAGAAAGGTGTTTGTCTGCTTGTCCTTCTCATTAAATAAAAAAACCATAATTCACTCTCTAGATCTGTATTCATCACCATATTGTCCTCTGGGCCAATTTTTAACCTAACTCACCAAAAACTACCCAGCCTGTTTTAAAAACAACTGTGGAACTGTACTGATGCCTAAAAGCAGTACTAAATGCAGTGACTCAAAAATTAAATAGACCATATCTTTGGAAATGGATTAAGTTTTCATAGAAAATATTTTGCATTAACTGAAAACATTCACAGTTGGATACTTTCAATTAGTAAATAGTATCAGCTGGAAAAAAAAAGGCGGGTTATTATTGAATTCCAAAGCTCTGTATGGATAATTTATTGAAATAGTGCTTTGATTTTCCCTTTCAAATTTGTATTTTTATTTAGAATATTGAATATATTCACTATTGGATACAACTGTAAATTATAAAAGAAGTCAAAATATGGCAAAAATATTCTGTTTACATTTGACCAAAATACTATCATTGATTCAGAATGAATTTTATTCCAGGTTTCAGTTTGTGTAGTTCTAAGTCAGGATGGGTACATCAAAAGTTAAAATGATTCATTACCTAATTTGTTCTTCTCATAATCAATACATTAAGATAAAGCACTAAAAGTAAGCTTTATAGACATTTCCTATTACTTAAATTTAAAACTTTCCAAAAGGTTTGCATGTATGTTTTATCTCACACCTCCTTTCTTGGGTGTCACAACCAAATTGTGTCTCCATAGATCAGCTCCTTGTGCCACAGCTTGCTTTCATGCTTAACTCTTCCTACTACAAAAGGTAATTTAAAATATTATAGACCTCTGCTGTTTGTTTTCAAATCTGGAAAATTGATATGTGCCACCCAGCTGATAGGGACCCACAATTGTCTAAAGAATCATTAAAGTATTTTCTTAAATGAATCTTTATTTCTATTAATTATTTTTCTTTTTCTATCTACTTTTTAAAGAAATCCTTCTTAAATATTATATTAGGGTTATTCTAAATTGCATATATGGTATCTACATATTAATGAAGAATGTCCTCATGCTCCAGAGTCTATAAAGAGGTTTCCTATAATGATTGTTTTGTTTCATTTATTCATAAAAGACATGAATCTCATCAGTGTGCTTGTTTAAAAAAGCTACACTTCTAAAGTGTTAAAATGAAATTTTTAAAGTTAAAAAGTAATCTGATGTTTATGTTTTTTTCATCCCCAAATCTTGAAATCCCCCCCTCGGTTTTTGATGTACTCAGAACAGCTGGGTTTTTTGCAGAGGTCTAGGCAAAATACAAAAGAAAACATTGATTTTTATATACCATATCTACTTTGCACTAAATTATATAACTGTTTTGAATTTTAAAACTTTATTGTAAAATATGTATGATTTAATTCCTCATCTTTAAATAGTGTTACAATTTTGATGACTTATTTATTCCCTACTAACATTATATCTTTAAGTTAACAGAGGAATATAGAGGAGATAATATATATGAGTAGCAACGAGTATGAGGGTGTGTGCATGTGTACATATACGTGATTGTGCATGAGAGAGTACTTTCATGCCATGCTTCTGTCTTTTATTCCTCCCTTACATGTATGTAAAACTTTGCTTTCTATGAAGACATTGAATAAACAAAGCATGAAGACCTAAAAGCATAGTTTAATACACACCTCTCCTTCAGCAACTTGTTTCTTTTGCAGCAAATAATTCTATATCATGAAGTGTTCCATGCATTTGGAAGGAAGCCCAGAGTTTCTTTGTAGGGTTTTTGTGGTTCTGGTTTTTTTTGCTTCTGTGTCTAATAATTAAAACTTTGCTACAATCCGTTAGACAATGTTAGATGACTTAGAACATGAAAATATCACCGTAAAAATATTTCAAAGTTATTCCAGGTGAAATCCCTTACTTTATAAGCTCTAACTCTAATACTTTGCCAGTCTGACAGTCTTGAAATAAGTGCACAGGAATAAAAGAGAAAAATTATTTCATAAGAATATTTATTGCTTCAAAATGTCATCTAAAATTAGAGGGGAAAAAACCTAGGACACTAGGGAAAGGTCTTAATAATTTAATAATAGAACTTAATCAGGACTTAAAGGGATCACTGGAGTTAATTAGCAAGAAAGAGTGCTTGTAATATGCAGTCAGGCTGAGAGGAACATAAATAAAATGAAGCAATGATCTATGCCCTAAAGATATATTATGTATAATCACAGAGGCCATATACTGTACCAGCACAATAGCACAAAGATTAATTATCACTAGAAACTATTTCCATATATTCCATCTGTTACAAAATATTTTAATACAATTTATTTCAATATATATCTGTATGTTCCTTCAGGGAGGAAGATAGAATAATCGCTAGTGTATAGGTCACTTGTATGAATGTAGAGAAAAAGGAGAATCAGATACAGTGATTAACACCAAAGTTATTGCAGATATAAATTACAGGAAAGACTCATGCATGACCTAAGCTTGCCCTGAGTCATGAAAAAAAAGAAACTTTCTCTGAAAATAATACTAGATATAAGATAACCATTTTCAGAAGGACAGTCTTTTTTTTTCTCCCATTACGTAGCTGTCATAAAAATGCCCTGAAGCAAGAAGATAAGCTAACCAGAGGCATCCCCTGCCCACTCCTGCAAAATCTGCCTCAAGATGGGGAAAATCATTCGGGCTGAACGGTGAGAATAGATGGGATGTAACTTCTTGTTAGGACTCCTTTTTAGGTTGGTTAGCTTTTTATTAAAGATATTCTCTGTGTCCCTCTCAGTATCATCCTTGCTTATTCTCTGTCTGTTATAGCCACTTTTGCATGAAATAACTAGATGCATTAATGCACAGAAGAATACAATGTATAGATGGATTCATACAGTTGCAGCAAGGCTATGTCTGATGCGGAACTGCTGCATAAGCAAGACTTGCAGCCTTGTGATCTACTGATGGACAATCTGCCACCCAGGCAGGCTTCTCAAATACTGATACAACCACTTTGTGCTCTTTTAACAAAAAGTGTTGACTGATGTTACAGATAAGACAATCTACTGAGTAGCTACTCCCAACCCATTGCTGTGAGCAGGAGGCTGGGCTAGATGGTGGTCAGTGGTCTATTCCAATCATTTTTTCTATGTTTCTACTACTAAAAAAAACCAAACAGTTTCTGCCGTCCCCTTTCCTACTCCCTAATTCTATGAGTTAAGCTCATACAATATTACTATGACCCAAAAAATATAAAAAACCCCTTTACGCCATTTAACTCCCTGAAACAGTTCACCAACTCTTCAGGCAAGTTTTTGTTCTGGCACAAAATATAAGGGAGAAGGGGAAATGTGTGGCCAGCATGAAGAGTGAACAGGGGACTGCTCTTTTCTGCAGCAGCTAGCCTTCAGGTTGCACAGCTGTACCGTCTAATTGCATGCTAAGGTTTTTTGAGGATTTTTTTTTGTTTGGTTTTTTGGATATCACAGCAATTCAGGAAAAAGCCCAGTGGGTGAAAATTTCCACTGATATGCTATACCAGCTTAATCAAGTTGCAGTAGTATATTCAATACTCTGTTAACAACACTGATTAAAAAAAAAAAAGAAATTGTAGGAAAAATATCTCCTACTGATGGTTACATTTCATAAGACTCTCATGTCATGGCTCTTCCTGAACTGCTTTCTTTAAGTAAAAAAAAAAAATAAATAAAAAATTAATAGACAGTGTGTTTGTAAAGATGGTTTATATATTTTAGTGAGAATGAATCATTTAATTAATGATACTTGATATCTTTGGTGAAAATTAAAACAATATTAACATAAAATCATGTAGGAGAGGAACACAAATCTTTTCTTCCTTTTTGTTACTTTTTATCCCCAAAAGTTAATCCTTCTGCTTTTAATTGTTTCAGTGACTATCAATATTCTAGTTTAGTGCCAGGAACACTTCTAATTGAAGGTCTGTTAAATTTTTTCAACATGGGAGAACAATATAGGATGATGTTATCTCTGAAATGTGAACTAAGTTTAGCTATAATACAGATTTATTTAAATCTCCTTAATACTTAGTAAGTTTAGTACCTGACATAAGGTTAAGTTTTATAAGGATTCTGTTTCTAGTTGGTTTAAGAAAATGGAAAATTAAAAATTGCAAGTTGGCTAATATTCTGTGATTTGACAAAGAAACTTAATTTTAGTTACTTTTTAACAAGATAGCAAAAAATTGTTTTTAAACTCCTCTCTACTGGATCACTCGGCACTTGATTTCAGTAATTTCTATGACAGTTTACAGCTTACCTGTATTATGTCAGAGTTCATATTTGATCTATATGTTCACCCAGGTAAGGTTTGGACATGGGACTGACATTCTTACAATATTTCTCTAAAATGCCTTGTATAACTTCCCTGCAAGAAATCTCAGTTCCTTTGGAAAAGAATGTGACAGCAAAGCCCTCAGCTTTCTAACAATGTGCACAAATTCAGGAACAAAGTAGCAGCATGTTTAAATAAATGCATAATTAAAATTCTGTGGGTAGCATACCCACTTCGGTGGCACTTAGCATTTTCTTAAGGTAGGCTCATATTCAGCAGAAAACTGAAGTACTATGAATCAGGACACAAGCACAAAAAAGTCCTGAATTTTGTGGACAGTTTATGTTGATCTATAGTGTGATTTAAGCGGGCACAAGTAGGTCAGGCATGTGCATGTGTATGCATACAAATAAAACTACTATCCGCTGTCATTATTTACTCATAGTGATGTCCGCTACCTTTGAATAAAAGATATTTATAGATACATATATATATATATGTATAACAAAGGATTTTCCACTGATGATAAAACGTAGAACTAAGAAATTTTATATTTTAAATAATTATGATGTATGAGCAATACTCACAGTATGTACTAATATATATCTACAGATAGGAATTATATGTACTTTAACAATTCTTGCTTGGTTTTTACAACATCTACCTTTGTGTAGGTCTATGTCCACATAGAGTTTTTAATCTGTAAGGCCCTGAGGGTAGATATAAAAATCAATTCCAAATAAAAGAAATGAAACTTTGGTCTTTAAGAAATAAAATTATTATCCTCTACAGTAACAATTTTCCAAGTTTATATGTTACAGCTTTAAAACATTAAAGATTAATTGTAGAAACAATATGTTGTTGTCTCATAGTATAAAAATCAGAGTACTTATTTTGTGTATGAACTTTATTCAAATTTAAAGACCACAAGTGAAAATGTTAAGGATGTATTGAAACTAATAATCAATAATTTAGTCCAATATTACTACCTAAGATATAGATAAACTATGTATAAATGAAATAAATCCTTAAGTTGCCTATAGAAGTGTTAATTTAAAAGCTAGCTACTTTCTTTTTTCTGTAATACAAATATGAACTCAAATCAAGATTTTAGTTCATAAGTAACAGATTACTTCTTGACCTGTGGATTAAAATATCAACTCTGCCGACCTCTAAAAAATGAAAAGAATATGGATGATTTGAATGCATTTGTTGAAAAGAATTGTTCTTTCATTATGATTGCTTATATCTAGTCTATATATTGTCCAATAAACTTCATGCATCCCAGGTGAAGGTAAGAAAAGATTTCTGTCAGTAAGCTTACTTTTCTTGTAACTAATTTTTTTTGTCTTTATACTTCTTCAACCTATCTATGTATTTTCTATGAAAAAATTTAAGGGAAGGCTTCCCAGTCGCCCTATCTGAAAATTAATAAGATGAAGCTGAGGACAGGGTATAGGTCAAGTTAATTTCTCATATGAAACAGATTAGGTAACTACAGGAAAAAAAAATGTTATGTGTGTAATAGATAACAGTAATCATCATCATAATAAAAATGTATTATCCTGAAGTATAGTGAGAATATACTGCCCTTGCTGTACAGCAGACATTATTTCATTAATTGTTAATTATTTTTACAACCTCCTATTAAATGAAAAACCCTATTTCGGACTTCAGAAGTACTGGGTACTTTACTTACAAATAAAACAGTCATCGTAACAGAGGGGAACACAACAGTAAGGAAACACGGAAAACTAATCTGAGGAAGCAAATCCTTTCTGCAAGTTCCCTGGTGCCCAATTCCTTTTCTGAATGCAATTTTCTAAAGGAGACTTAGAGCATTGGCTCAACACTGTTTCCTAGTTTTTCCCCTTTTCACAGTTATTTTAAAAATCACAGAGCTCTTCCTGTAATTTCCAAGCTCTTGAGAATTGAGATATAAAACACAGAAAAGACTTTCAACTCTTTTCTTCCTAAGATCATACAAGACTTTGGAACAATCTAAAAGTACAAAGTTATGAAATTTCTATATTGTATTCCAATGACTGGGGAGAAACTATCAAACATCTCTGTGTACTAATTTTGTTCAAAAGAAAATGTTAAAAAAGTGCATTTTGCAAGTCTGCTGCCCCTGAAACGTCAGGATAACGTGATATGACACATCATTTTATTTACTATTTACAGAGCTACTAAGTAATTCACAGGCTTACTTAGAGCATTCATGCCCCATTGTCTACTTGGCCAAAATAGAGATGTGAAACGACAGGTTTACTACTCAGCTGTCAGGGAGAAAACTGCTGTACAGGGAGGGCAACCACCGCTTAGCAGCAGGAACTACCCAGGAAGCTGTAAACATAACCTTCAGCTTTTCTCTTTCCTGAAGGAGAACAGGAGTGCCAAATCCAAACAGCCCTCTCGTTTCTTTATTCCATATCAGCTTTTAGTTTCCTCTCCTCACTGCAGGAAAAGAGGCGGGGGTGGTGGTGTTTGTAAATCAGTGCTGTGTATTCTGCTGAAAAGCTTGAGTTGATTGATTATTTATAACAGTAATTGTAGTTTGGAGGCTCTGAATGTTTGGAGATTCATTCTGCTAAGCACTGCAGAAAGATACACGCAGAGAGCACAAAGCCCGGCCCCAAGGAACTTGCCCAATAAAAGGCAAAAAACCTATTTAGTCAAGTAAGGAGATAAAACTAATAACTAATACAATGTTTTAGTAAATACTAAAGCATTGGTGGTAAATTAACCAATTCACAGCAGCGAGCACAGCTCCTATGCTGCCTTCTCTGTCTTACCAAATATGAGCTTTCTGTATGCTTTTAAATAAAATATGGTGTTTACCTTTGTTCCGTTTCTGTTTATGTCATTAATCCCCAGATGAGCTGCAGAGTTCTCTGAAGGAAAACTTTATTCAGTAAATAAATAGGTCATTCTGTTCTGTGCTAATGGTATATTCTGATCAGCTTCTTTGATCATTAATACAAACTGTGGAAAGCTAAATAACGCTTTGATATTTCCTGAGAACAAATGAATAGTGTAGATTAAAAGGAGGAAGACTGGAGAGATCTCTTCTAAAAGACATAAAATGCAATGGGTAAAAACCTGATTGTTTCTCAGACGGTTGGTCTCATTTTATTTATGAAAGCTTTCAGTGTGCTGAGGGAACTTCATGCAGTGAATTCTAGATATGAATTTTTCTCATATTTCTGAGAATCAAGCACAAAGTCTGGAAAAGTAAGTCCTATTGCCATAATGATTGAGACTAATGGAAATGTTTAATAGTTTTTAATTTCATTCTCCATTCTTTGACATCTAGTGAATTACTCTTCTGCCAACCAGATGCATAAAATTCTTTAAAATTACCTCAAAATGAAGAATTTTATCCCTGTACAAAAGTAAATGACTGTATATGTGCAGAACAAGATGGAGATTCATGATGATTATATGAAAATCAGAATGGCTTGTGGAGGTCATTAGTATTGAAAGGCACTTATCTCTGGATTCTGCTGTCCTCGGAGCCACAGCACTAATCCTATTGCTTTTTAGGGTATGACATGAAGCACATCTATTTATAAATGCGTGTTAATAAAGTGAATTCCTGTTTAATGTTATATTGGTCAGCTGATATTTTTATAAACTAGAAAGACAAGAAATAGAAACAGAAACAAAAGTGATATAAAATTTTGCATAGTTATATTTCAGCAGTGATGAAGGCGGCTGTTATTTTAACATATATGTATGTGGAGAACTGCAGAATAGTTTTGAGGTAATGGAGTTCATTGCTTTATTCATAGAAACATAGAACCATAGAATCATAGAATTTTTAAGGTTTGAAAAGACCTCTAGGATCATCAGCTCCAACCACCAACCCAACACCACCATGTCTCCTAAACCATGCCCTGAAGTGCCATGTCTACACATTTTTTGGACACCCCCAGGGATGGTGACTCCACCACCTCTCTGGGCAGCCTCTTCCAATGCCTGACCACTCTTGCAGTAAGGAAATTTTTCCTAATATCCAATCTAAACCTCCTCTGATGCAGCTTGAGGCCATTTCCTCTCACCCGTGCATTTATTGCATGTAATGACGAATAATATACCCAAGGCAAATCTCCTCCTTCAGATTTCTATACAACCCCAAGCTAAAATTTCTCCATTGATAAGAAAACTCAAGCACTTCTATGAATTTTTTAAATTCTTGTCAAACTGATCTTAAGGATCTTAGTATCAGCTACACAAGATCTAATTTATTCAGGAAAGAAAATAGCTCAAGGGCCTTAAAATGCCTGTGAGACCTCAGTGCAGAGACGTGAACATTTTGACCCAAAGCAGAGAAGGCAGTTGCTGGATTCACTAGCGGGTAAACTTTTGTCTGTGTCCAGCTAGTTAAAAAATTCTGTCAAGTCTGAAGGACAGCAGAAGAAACTGAAGGGGGAAAAACCTGTTTTTTTAGTCAGAGTGCATACAAAGAGAGCTAGGTTTTGTTGTTGTGGTACTTGTGTTTTTTCCTTAGCAATAATTCACTCAAGGTACTGTACAGAAAGAAAAATAATTGAAACAGTATTCCTTTTTTCCTTGCACACGATAATAAGATTGGGACAGAAACCAGGTCAAGAGTTTTATGTGCTGAGAACTGAGAAGCTTCAGCTGACCTCAGACGAAGCTACTAGATATTCAGTGCCTTAGAAAAGTAATCATTGACTTAAAAGTTTAGTATAAGATCTAATGTCATGTTTTAATTTGTTTAAAAAGTTAAGGACCATCTCCTTGAACTTCAGTAATACTAAACAGTCATACATTAAATGTAAAATTTTGCAAGTCCATGTCCAAATTTTTTTCCTAAGCACCAACCCCTCTAGAGTTAAGAGGAAATTAGATTTAAAAACACTTCACTGTCATATATAACTTCTTACCTATACTGATGAGTGCAGAAAAATGTTGACATTTTAAAGATAAGAAACAACCAGAAAATAGTAAAAGTCTTGAGTAGAAACATAATATGAGATCTCCTTGCCCATGCTCCATTCACACTCAGTTCCTTATCACCATGGCACTACCTATGCAATTGCATCTCCACTCATATCATATACAATGTTGAGACCCCTTACTTCATGCCTGGACAGCAAAAGGACTTTAATGTCACAATACGCTTTCATTGAACACATCTTGCTATTTAGAAATTGCTCCTAGCACTTAATTACAGCCTAGTACTTATTTCCTCTCACTCCAAAACTTAAGGAGCTTACCATATTTACCAAAAATTGTTTTTTCTTTATGTTTAGCTATCACTGATCCTTCTTTGTTGGGCCTCAGCAATGACATATATGCTCACTGTTCAACCTCTGCTGTAGTCTCATGTGTCATTCATAAGAATATTTTAACTTTTCCATTCTGTGAATCTGCAGGCCACATTTTTCCTTGAATAGTCTGCTTCTATCTGTCATTACAACCATGAAAGTCTACACTCATATTATAAAGTTTTCATTTGTTTTATTTTACATTTTTGAATGAAGCCAAGTGGAAAAGACACTGTTATTTGTAATAATGAGAATAAATATTACAAGAAACAATCTTCTGTGCCTCAGAAGAATGAAAACAAGAGCTTTTCAATGCTGTTTTGGTGACAAGTTTGAACCTCAAGGATTTATTCTCTTCCATATAATTTTAATTACCGAAGTGATGAAATTAGAACCATAATCTTTATGTTCCCATTATATTCAACAGAAAGGGAGTGAGAGACTGTGACAGATGGCAATACAGAACTAAGTTAGGATTTTCCTCTGCAGTACTATGCCTCTTTACTGTGCTATACGCAGCATGAGTTATGAGCTTCTTAATCTACAACTTAGTCACCTAAATTTAGGTGTTCTGAATACAACTGTAAATGTTTATTTTCACCTTTTTTCAGCCTAGATATGGCACTGTGTCTAGACATAGGACAGTGTTTCATAACATGTTTTTATTAAAATTAATGTTTTTTCCTGAAATTTTTAGTGTTAAAACACAAAAGATATGCTATTATGTTTCTAGCTAGCACCAAAATTTCTTGTTTCATCTAAATCCATTAGTCTGTTTCCTGCCTCATTCCCTAACTTATGTAAAACTTGTCTTTTATAATAGCCTCTTGTATTGGCCTATATTCTCACAGTGATTTGCAATACATCATATTTTCTGTACTTTAAATATACTAGTTATTGTCCCTTTCAAATAATAAATAAGATAAATACTCCTGATATATTTTATTATTTATTCATTTCTTCATATTATATTCTATAGTATTATATTAGAGATAATTATATGGGATAACACAGACAAGCCTCTGATGTTTTGTCCCCTCAATCAGCTTGCCTCTATGCAGTGTGCATAGAAAATTATTTACAAACATTGTGACAAATTAACGAGGGAGTTAAATGTTGCAACATCTTCACCTTTCAGGAATATCAACTACTCTGATGAATTTAATGAAGTTAATCCAAGCTTGTTTTATGACAAAATTAAATTATTTTTGGATGGAAATGAAACTGCTTTTCTTTCTGGTTTGTTCTGTTTTTGCAAAGCTTCAGCATTATTTTATACCAGGAGCAGTGACAGCTTGTGGTGATAAAGCCACAATCATAGAGCATTTATTGTGAGAGGCTTTCCTCATGATTTTATGGAACTTAAAGATATCCTTGGCAGTCCCTGGCCTCTCTTCACTGCTAGCATTTTTATTCTCCTTAAGCTTATGATAATGCTAAGCAGTAGATGCAGCCCATCATAGAATGAAGGTTAATTAACACACCAGATGGAGAGGCAGACCTGTTGAAATGTTCTACAGATTCTTGGCCAAAACCCGGGCACAGAGTTTATTATAAAGTCCAGCCAGAGTCCCAGCTGACACTGGACTCACAACACCAAGAGCCCAAGTGAATATACCTATAGTTACTCACTGGGATATATGAGACATTATACCAGGACATTTTATTGTGAAGGCGTTGGAGCAGGCAGGTGGACTAGAGGATGTCTTGCTGCCCCTTCCAAGGATCTTTCATCTGATTTGCATGATTAAATGAAAATACCCTCTGTTGTAATTTTCTTTTGATATGCATAGACACGATTAATATTAAGCTCATCCCTTCCAAAACTATTAAAATAGTGACTGGCTGAGGCTTCTAGGCTAATCTCATTGTCTAGGCTCCCTCTGAAGCCAACAGAGACAGAAAGATACCTTCCAAGAAAAAATCATTCCTCTTGTTGCAGGCACCTATTAACTACATGGGATGAGATCCTAGTTGATCTTCTTCCAGGCCCTCTCACTGACCTGTAGAAGAACAACAGGCATAAAAATTTGTCTGGAAGAAAGGTTCGTTAACCACCAATAAATTTAGACACTATATTTATGTCTTTAACTTGTATTGAAAGTATCAATACAGGCTTCTAACATGAAAAATATTAATAGGAACTAAATGGTTTTGTTTGGCCAGTTTAGTGCTTCTAGCATTAAAAAGATTAGAAGGAATTAAATTATTTTGTTTAGCTGCTGGAAACACCTATGTAGCACAGACCAACAAGGGCATTCTTAGGCAAATATATCTGAGAAAGGAAAATACTTAGACTTTTGTTAAAATGCACAAAGTTATCTAAAATTATTAATGATTTAATCTGGTTCTAAATGGAATTGCCTTATAACTTCTTTATTCTGCTTTGTCTCTGACTACTCCAGGGGATTTTTCCTTATGTTTTCTGCCCTAATAGAAAACAAACCCACACCTAGAGGTCCATTATGTTGCCCCAGTGGAAGTAAAGGAACTGAGAAGATAATAGAAAAAGAGAAATGGAGACAACAGTTTTAAAGAAAAACTCAAAATTCAGAAAATCAATAATTTGAAATGTTTGTTCCGGGTAACTCTAAAATAATATTATGTATAATAAGTGCAAGTATTGTAGCAATCTCCAAAGTTTTCAGCAGTAATGTAATGCATACCTTCCTCACCTTTTTTATTTTTGCAAACAGCACATGGTATTTTTCCTGAAACCTCTTTCTATTAATCTAAAAATAAACTGAAGTAAACCTTTTAAACATAAAAATGCATTCAGTGCATTGGATCTTGCACTGACTGTGGGTGGAAAAGCCAAAAGACATTACAGCTGTACGTCTGTATGTCTGTGGGTCCTTCCTTCTTTCCTTCCTTCATTGAACCTTTTCCTGAGGAGTATTTAAGGGGCTGTCCACTAAACATCTGCATTCCATTCATAATCACTTCAATAAAAGGACAATTATAAATATATATATTTCCAGAACTTAGTGAACTAGAGACACACTGGATGTCCAAAACAAATACCAAACAGTTAAAAAATGTCTTGGACTGATATATTATGCAATTATTTTAAATTTTTTTGCAGAGGAAATTACAATAAAGTCCGTTAATTTCTTCTTTAACTTCCACATTATTTTAAAGGAGGATAACTCCCCCACCCCCCACCCCGTTCTTAATGGTTACACAATAAAAAATGACAATTAACAGTTCAGTATGGGGCACCCTGTTTTTTGAACTCTATTATGTAATGGAAAGATGTCACCACAAATGGCAATAAAGCTTTGCAGCACTTGATCATCTTACTTATTTCCCCCCTGTGAGGTTTCCATCAGATTAGACATACTAAAATGATTTCACCAGAAATGTCAATAAATGAAGTTCAAATGAAATTAAATTTGGTTAACTGCTGGTTATTTCCCACCTTGTGTGACAGAAGTTCGATCATCATTGTAATAAACTTCTGACCTGACTCTTTGCTATTTATTTATACATATAGATGTTTAAAGTACTTTCTATGACACCTACTGGTGGCAGGAGAAGGTGTGGGAGAAATCTCATTTTATTAGGTACCAAACTTTTGGGTCCCTGTCCCTTTGAATTGCTATAGCCATTTTACACTTCTCCCTAATAGACTTTTATCTTATTGTTTTCACAATTTTACTATGTTAAAAGGAACAAGAATAGTTTATTTTAAAGAGGTATTAATCATTTCAAATCTTTCTCAACACAAGGAAAAACATTTTATTTTATAACAGCTTGGTTTGTCCTTTCATGTTAGAAACAATATTAAAATTTCAAGTTATTCATGGTCATTGATTATCCCTTGCAAAGGCGCTTGGATTTATACATAGTTTTGGTAATAATGATTTTAATTACTGAAAGTAATGTTTGCCAGAAAAAAAATAAATTGAACTTATTTCACATTTGAGAGAAATAACTGTGTTTGAAATATATTTTTCTTTTTTAATGTTACTTAAACAACACAGTCTGAAAAATTAAAAATACTTTTTATTGCTTAATGGTACAGTCCTTTTGTTCATGTTATTTTTACTGCCCCTTTGCTAGTATGAATGTTAGGAGACTGCTGAAAGTTTAATGTTTCAGTTGTAATGTTTTTTTCATTGTCTTTTAAATTGGTTTTGATGTGGACTCGAATAAAAACATTTGCCATCTGAATAAGGTCAGAAATTTTGTTCATCTCTTAATTTCATAGCAAAGTCATATTTTATTTTGGCTTGTTATCTCTCTGACTTTCCGTTATTTCATACAATGGGCAGGCTCAGGATTTATGCATAGAGCATAGAATGAAAAAACCTTATTTTTCAAATGTTAAATGCCACTGATGTTCTTATCATCTCCCACTGCTATCATCAGATGACTTTCCTGTGTAATCTAGAATGAGAACAACTGAAAGCCAAAAGAATTTTGATCATTGACCCTCTTCCAGGCTTGCCATTCCTGTTCCAGGAAATTCCTGAGCTAAACATAGTAGGAAAGTTTATTTCTAGTATTAGCAAGAATTGTTGTTTGTTCTTGCCTTTTTCTGACTTTTTGCCAGGCATGTGCTAATGGCCACTTCTGAACACTAAACGAAATGGATATTTGTTCCTACCTGGCCAGTCTTTAGTTTCCTAAACGCTGCTAAGACGTGTCTATTGCTTTTCACTGTCAACAGGAAATGATATTTAGGTCAGGAAAGAGAATCAGGATGGCACTATGCAACATGGTATGGGTCACTAATGAATTAATCAGGTTTGAAATTCCCAAATGACATGCTGTTGGCCACCAGAGGCTCAAGAAAATTTTGAACAGGCTTCTCTAAGCGTGGCGTCTTGCATCATACTGGATGGAGATAAATTTTTTAAGTAGCTCCCAGCTTGCTGTCCTGTATGCTAAATAACCCTTTGAAAACAAAAGCTTGACAATACTTGCTCCACATAGCTGGAGGGTAACTTAACTGATCAGTTTGCTTACTTTTTGCTTACATACTTCCTTTTCTCTGTCATTGGTCAGAGTTGGGTCTTGTTTTCCTGAACCACTCAACTCAGAAATTAAGTGGAAGAGGTTGATTGGTATAAATGAGACATCCTGGGCTCATTTCAACTGTGAATTAAAATATAACAAGACTGAGGTGACGACAGTTCATTTTTTATTATTTCATAGCATTATGTAACTTACTAAAATTATCATCTTTTTTTCCTCCCTTCTATTTTACAGGCAGAAAATCCTTAAACAGCTTCATCTATACTACCCGTCTGACAGCTTTGCCTGGGAAAGTGCATGAATTTCCAATTAAGTCAGACTAGATTAATTTGCTTCTGCCATCATCAAAATGTGAAAATCAAATCAAGTATTCGACATATTGCAGCCTAGTGACACAATATGAGCAAGCTGGTATGTAGCAGATTATTTGTTATCTAATAGGCAGCTAAAGATGATTATACCTAATAATACAGGTTACAAGGCAGGAACTCTTTCCATTCCACCCTGCTTCTTTGGTCTGGAACAGCAGAAGAATATACCTTTGAAGTTGCTCTGTAAAACACCTTTTGAAAATGATGTAACGAAATGAGCTGCCTGCTTTATGCTAGGGTACAGGAACTGTTATTTTTACAGCTCTCAGGGTCTTGAGGAGCTATTGTCATCATCTGAACCTGGATTTCTACTGCTCAGATCCCATCAGAATTCCATTGATAATGCCTTAAAAAATCAGGCACCTACCAGCAAAAAAAGTACCCCAGTTAGTGTCAGTAGAATTGAAGCACTTCAGGGCTAACAGAGGCCCTTTCCCTGCTTCTGTAGTTTTTATGCACAAGAAATGAGAAACAATCTGGATTTTAGAAGTGGAATTAAAAGGCATTATTAACCTCCATGAAGTATCATGTAAAGACATAATCTTTGCTTGATCTTTTTGCTTGAGAGGTTGACAAATAGCACCAGCTTCCTTTGAACTACTTGCTAGGCTACTTGTATATTCTGTTTCTACTCTGTTTTAGCCAAAGTTAGTCATATTTGCCAATAAATATGGACTAAATTTTTTCTGTAATTGAATCAGTTTTGACTTGAAGTGATCACACAAGCAGCGTGCTTGTGTGCACAGCTGAGAGGGTGGAAAACACTGACCCTTCAGCTAGTGTTTAGGGTTAACAGATAATAGATACAAGACAGGATGTGTGTTGTGATCTTACCATAAAAAAGACATCGATAAAGACAACTATGTGCCCAGGACTCCTTGCAATATCTGTTGTAAGAACTCAAGAGAGTCTCTTCATAACCTCAAATTACTTCTTCAGAGTTCCTCTGGAGTTCAGCAGGAAGCAATTATGAATGCTTCAATTTAGATGGTGGCTTTGGAGGAAGACCTCCATTTCAGAGGTTCTCATACAATGGTTTTGGTTATGAAAGAAACCAACTGTATATTCAAGGGCGTGAAGGTAAAGTACTGGAGGTAACCCATACTCTTTCACTTCTAGGAAAAAAAAAAAAAAGAGAAAATCTGGGTTCTAGCTCACTCTTTCCCAATTGCGTAAAAGGAGAATCTATTTTTTGTGCTTTCACTAGCTGTGCCCTTACTCAAAAGTTCTCATTACAAATAGTACTTACTAGGTCTATGTCACTGAGAATCTTCCAGAGGAAAATAACCGATGGGATGGCTGCATGAGCAAATTCATCATTGAAAACCCATCAGTGGATCAAATGACAGAAGAAACTGTGGATATTTTGTAACAGCAAACAAGAAAAAAGGGAGGAAAAGATCCGGAAATTCAAAAAAGCTTTGGGTGATATGACAACAACTACAGCAGGTATATTACAAGGCCATTTTGGCATCTGTAATTTATGGGTAGATGCAGGTTGAACGGATGATGAACTTAAACTCCCACATAGAAAGTGTTTCCTTTGGCTGCAGGTCAGAGATGAAAGTGGTGTTAAACAAAGAGCATTTCAGATCTCTTAGACCACAGGGTACTCCAGACAAACAGTTTGGAATTTTCAAAAGCAGGATAAGGCATTTATTAAAAACTGCCAAGAAAGGGAAAGAATAAGAGTAAAGCTAAGCCAGGCAAAAGGTCCTGAAACGTGTCATTGGAGAAAGGTTTTCATTGAGTAAAGATTTTATTCTAAGCAAATACCTAGTGGGCCACTGCGGAAGACATTGCAGTAGGGGATAATGATTTCAAGCAGAATCTAGGCAGAGTTTAACTGTAGGCCTTGGTTGCAGAGATCCAAATTAGTTAGTGTGAGTGACTGCTAGATAACCTCAGCACATACTGTTACATGAGAGTGTGCTGCCATTAACAATACCGCCTGTACATACGTCTTGTAAGAGCTGTTCTTATGGAGCTGTGTAAGAGCATAATGCTCTCTGTGAACCTTGGTGTGCCGTCTAGATAGTCCAGCATTGTACAGGTAAAAGACATAGCTCTGTTCACTTGTCAGAATGCTATACAGATTTGAAGAACACTGAGGCTGGAGAACCTCACCACAGATAGTATCTGAGCAGCAGGCTGCAATCTACTAGGAGGGGCTCATCTGATGTTACAAGAGCCAGGGTTCCAGCACAAGAAGGGATATAAGATTGCTAACATCTTTTCTATAATTTCCATCCTTTACTGAATAAACCAGTTAAAGAACCTTGAGTGTCAGTGCCTATCTTACTGAGATCCTAAAAGAATTATCATCTCCCTTGTGCAAAAAAATACCCCAAAACAGCCAGCAGTCTACAACTAGGTTTGCAGCAAAACTAAGCATACATAGTTCTGGTCTGGAAAACAAAAGTCAGTAAATTAAAAGTAACTGAAGTCAGTAACAAACTCACTAAGCAAACTGCTAATTATAACTTTTAATATTCAAGCTCAGACTTGTTGTAAGATAACTGAATTAAATTGGTGTCTTGTTCTGTTGAACTGGTCAAATGATTACATATAGACAAAGCCCCAAGGGTAGACCTTAGGTTCTAATTTTTGTTAACTTTATCGCTCCTTCATACTAACTCGCTATGTAATGGAGCACTGGAATAAATGAAAAGTGTCAGGTCCATCTATTTCTTTAACCAATGCATGTTTTACAGAGAAAACTATAGTAAATGTTGGGGGGAAAAAAATCTTATCCGTTTTTTACATGAATGTTGAAAGATGTTCCCTTTCCTCGGTAGAGAACAGAATAGAACTAAAATATTTTTTTTCAAGAAGATTATGAATTATTATTGGGCCCCAGCTACTTGGTTTTCTGTGTTCTGCTCCCTTGTTCAAAAAAATTTTTGTTTTATCTTTCATTCTGAATTAAGTTTTATTGTCTTCTGTTGATTTCTTTCATACTTTTCTGCTAAAAAAAAGGATATTTTTCAACTATGACATTCTGCATAGGATAATCCAGAGCATGATTTCCTTAAGAAATAAAAGTGAACAAAAATTTACTCAGAATAAAATTCCCATTTTGTAAGTCAGATTATTCCTGTGAATAATTAAAAGGTCACCGTTTTAGCGAGTAACTAGGCTGACATTAAGAATATAACCATCATAAGCTAATCACTACTAGACATTCATTTTTTTTTCAGTTCTGTAGATCTTCATAACCGAAGAGGTGGAAAACCAAACTCTTTCCCTATATACAAACAAACAAAAGACCAAACAAATCATCTTTCCCTCTCCTGTAGCTATGGAATGAGTCGCAAAAATATTATTTGATTCTTCTCTCTCTGTGCCTTCAGTCAATTCTTCAGGGCCAGGCCAACATATTCCACAGCCACTGCCAACTTAATCTGCCCTAATTCCTGAAATAGTGGGCTTTGTTTTTCAATATTCTGATGGTAGGTAAGTGGAGGACTTACACTACAGCTTCTTTTCACAAGCAATGTATTGGGGGGGGGGGGGGGGGGAAGAAAAATCTGAAGCAAAAGATTCTGCCAAAAAATATTTGAACTTAATTATTCCTTTTCAGGACTTTATTAAAATGCATTTAAAACTTTAATCATCTTTTTTCATATAATGGAAAGTGAGTTGTTTTGAAATTTAAAAAGAAAACACCTAATAATTTATAAAATATTTTTGATACATGATTTATATCCTCTGTTTTTAGTCTGACAAATTAATTAAATTCTTTACAAAAGTACTCTTTGTGTTAATCATATAAATTGTATAATGATATTACATCTGCAAGAACTGGTCAGCCTAGGTCCAGAGGTCTTACAATGTCTTTCTAAACATTCTTCATCCATTAGCATGAATTTATCAAAGAATTAACAATATAATTTTTAAAATTTATTTGCAAAGTTGCACCTAAAAATCTAATGACCATTAGGTTTCCAAAATAAATGTAGTGTTTAATTTTATTAATTTTATGTACCTCCTAAATCTTCAAATCACAGTATCAAAACCTTATGTAACCTATTTTTTATTTTAAAGATTACTATATGAAGTAGGGAAGTTTCACCAGTTTTGTTTTCCAGTGGAGAATGAAAACCCTTTTCAAAGTAAAAGAAAGCCTTTGATAATCCATAGAAATGCACTCAGCTCCTCTGAAACTTTAATCCTTATAATTAATAATACACTCTTTCCTTACATTTTTTAATGTGTTTTGTGTAGTCAACCAAGCAATTAATTTGATACATAAGAAGGGCCAGCCTGTCTCTCAAAAGTCTCTGGCAATCAAGGGAAAAAGTATATAATCTGAACTTGACATAGGACAAATATCATAAACGAATGATTTCTGTATGCATAAATACTGTGGAAATCAGATTTCCTGACTCTGGATGTTCAACTGAATAGTTCCTCTGCATAAGTTTCTCCAGATGACTTTTCATTATAAAATCTTTTACAGAAGGCTAGCATGTACTTTGGATATATAAGTACTGTCCAACAGGCTTTAGCATCTAAAAAGGTAGAGGTTTATTAATGCCCAGAGTGAAGTCTGTTCATAATTACAGACATCTACAAATTATAAAATAAAAATAAAACCACAAAACCCTAAAGCCCCAAAACTGGGCTACTGTATGTACACAGGACAACTGTGCCTGTTCACACATATGTAGTTCACCTACATGTGCTCTCCAATGTTCACAGCTCAGGTATACTGGGTTTATTGTGCCTGTTTGTTAGAAGATACATATGCATTATATGAACAAACAAGTATACAGGCCTTAAATCTTCACATTAATCCAGTTTACTAACGCGAATGACAGATTTTTCATAGAACAGTGAATTTTTGTGTACATGATTCAGGCTGACCTTCTGTTGCAATAAAACTTTTGTTAGGTTGTATTTTGTCTAAAATCAAGTTCACGATCAAGATTTAAAATAAACTGGGTATCTGAAGAGTATTTGTAGATCCCATACTTAACCAAAAAGCTGAGGCTGTGCGATGGCTACTTTTAATAGTGCCATACGAAATAAAGCTCTAGCTCTTTTCATGTTGCTACATGGAATAGTTTAATCATTTTTTAGCTACTGAAGAATTTACAGATTCAAACCTTATGTTTTGTGACATTTTTGAACTTAGTAATTTTAAGATGTAAGCCAACCTACCACAGACAGTGCAGCATATCGAGATAGTTGATACACTTAACTAACAATTATTTTGTTTTCTGAATTAAGCATTTCTCTATGTGGTTTGTGATAGTGTGTAGAAGTATACCAAAAAAAGGAAGAGAAAAGAGAAAAAAAATCACAGAATCACAGAATCACAGGTTGGAAGGGACCTCAGGGATCATCTAGTCCAACCTTTCTAGGAAGAGCACAGTCTGGACAAGATGGCCCAGCACCCTGTCCAGACGACTCTTGAAGGTGTCCAACATGGCTGAGGCAACCACTTCCCTGGGGAGATTATTCCAATGGTGACTGTCCTCACTGTGAAAAATTTTCCTCTGGTGTCCAATCGGAATCTCCCCAAGAGCAACTTGTGTCCATTCCCCCTTGTCCTCTCCATGTGACTCCGTGTAAAAAGGGAGTCTCCATCTTCTTTGTAGCTACCCCTTAAGTACTGGTACATGGGGATGAGATCCCCTCTGAGCCTCCTTTTCTCAAGTCAAGAGATACAGTGAAAACTTAGGAAAAGGATTCTAATTTTTCAGTGAATATACAAAACCCTGATGGTGTTGGTTGGGCCCCATTGCCATGGTGCCTCTTGCTTCCTTTTCACCCAAGGGCCAGGTTTTCACTTTCAGAGGGTCAGCTCACCCTCCCTGGGGATAGCAGTGGAGAACAGTGGGTTTGAGGCTGATTCTTTTTTTATATTAGGCTGCTGTGGGGTTTTTCTTTTTTTGGTGAAAAGCCAGACCAGCTGGGCTCCAGAACCTCATATAATATTCATTTAAAAAACCAACAAAATGTAGACTAGAATATTTTAACCAAGTATATTTTACATCAACCTTTAACCCTTTCAACTTTCCACACTGGAATGCTTTGCAAAGCACAGAAAATTGTGAAGAAATTAAGCTGCAGTTTTTCTAACTGATACTAAACAACACTTGAGAATGAAATATTTTTATGACTTACAGAGATGAAATGCACAACAGTTGAACATATGTTAATTTAATGAATGTCATCATCTATGATTGGAAATAATCAGTATTAATCTTCATGAAATGTGAGAAAGTATTAAATGAGATCATATTTGTGAGAGCATGTTCAGTGATAAAAATGTGAAAGGAAGCAGAATATTTTCACCTTTTTTCCTCTGGCTTTCTGCTTAATTTATTTCCCAGAAATGTTTTGTTACCACAC
This sequence comes from Phalacrocorax carbo, assembly GCF_963921805.1. NCBI lineage: Eukaryota > Metazoa > Chordata > Aves > Suliformes > Phalacrocoracidae > Phalacrocorax > Phalacrocorax carbo. The sequence continues at coordinate 155,207,981 of NC_087513.1, read as the reverse complement.
TACAAGAGACTTAAATCCAGCTGACACCTCTGGGAATTATCTGTATTTTCTTTTCTCTAGGAGCTTTTTCTTAAAATATCAGTTCAAGATGGCAGAATATACAATTACCCTTTCAACAGAATAGAAACAATTCTGCTAATAATTTTTTTACACCATTCAATTAATAATTTTATTATTTAGAGTATCTAGAGTGTCACCTCTTCCCTATTTTTCAAGACAGACTGTGTTTTACCACCAGAGTTGAGGTTCTCTGGGAGAAAAAGTAACAATGCATGTAACTTGATCCCTCACTTATTACTTTAAAGTACATCAAAAGAACACTTTTTAAATCTGTACACAATAATGAAAACACTTCAATAGAAAACAGACAATTTTATCTCTACAAATTTAATGAAAAAAAAATTACTTTAACAGTGTGTATCAGTAAGGACATGCAGAAGTCATGTCACTGTGAATAACACTGTTGGAAAACAATTAACCTGTGAAGCAATACCTTGCAAAGTCTTTTGCTCAAGCACTTGAAGATCTGATGCAAATCTCAGAAGACGAATTCTGATTATTCGGTGTTGACTAATACATTATCACTGTTTACCATAACATACCTTTGCTTTTCATGCAGACTAACACAAATTATCTAGCTTTCCAAAGCCTGTATTTTGATTTTATATTGAGCTTGTTATTAACCACAATCAAATATGCAAAGTCATATTCTAAATTTGTACCTTTTTTCCTCAATGACTGTTATTTTCCCATTAGTCATATTGGTATAATCAAGAATTTGTCAAATTATGTTTTGATTAATGAAATTTTTTCTGCTGTACTTAATAAGCACACAATGGCAATCATCACTGAGACAAACCTTCTCCCATCTGGGTTTTCATATTATAAGGAATGAATGTGTTATTAACTGGCTACAATTTTCCTCAAAAACCAAAAGATATGAAACACAGTCAGAAAGTATGCAAAATGACTGTTTGCATGTTTAAACACAAGTGGGTACTTTGCAGCATCATTTTATGATTGTTAGCATAACTCTGAAGACAGTCTTCCAGTAGTCTCTGAACATATGTTTGAGGAACTGGCAGTGATAGTGGTATTTCTTGAAATAGTTCCCTTAAAAAAGAGCAAGTTCAATTTTAAATATATGGATTCCTTTCATGTCCCTATCTAGCATGTTTATGGGAAATAAAGGAGGAGTGGAAAATGCAATTAGAAAGTTCTTTCACACCCGTCCTAACTTCTTTTGCTTAACAAAGAAGAAAATATGATTAATGATCTACCGCTGTAAATAATAGATATGAAGGAAGCAGAAAGTGTAGGAGTGTTTACAACAGAATAGCTGAATTTCTAGGAAGGATATAGCAAGTGGAAGGAAAAAGGTAGCAGAAGAATTTTTACATAAACTTGGAAGTAAAAATTAAGTCTAAATTCAGAGCTGAATATAATTGTCTTGATGATATCCAAAACAGTGTAGGAGCTAATAATGAAATTCTAATGAGAACTATGATCAAGATAAAATAAGAATATACAGACGTTTTGCTTTTGCTACCCAAAAGTTCATTCCAGTTCAGTCACAACAGAAAGTGAACATTTTGCTGTTGTCACCACAGTCTATTGAGATATTTGAGCTTTCACCTACTGACTTTTGTCTAATTAAGGTGCTTTTACCAGCCAGCCTTGCTCTTCCCAACAGAATTCCCTACAGCCTGACTCTTTGCTTCTTTCTGATAACAGTTTTGTAGTCTAATAGCAGTGTGCATTGTTTCTTCTTTCCCAGCTCCTTTGCCAGGCCTGAGGTCACCCTTTCATCTGGATCCAATCTATCCTAGAGATGCGAGCCTTACCAAAGATGCATGTGGGTGTCAGCTATGTCTATACAGATACTTTATTCCTTTATAGATCTGTACTGTCACTGAGACAAATGGTCCACCATTCCCACTCTTTCTGTTTTGCTGCCACCTCTGCCTATGCACATACACAGGAGACTCAGACCAAGGAACTGATCTGTCACCGGGCAAAAATGAATGGGTTTTTGTTTGCCTGTTTGTTTTTCCCATCTGTATTTTGATACCTTAATGAGGAAATGAACGTGCCATTGCAAGGGAAGAGGAGGATCAAACAGCTAAAGGTACAGGAGAGGAACATACTAGAACATACGGGATTTGGAAGGACACTGAGTTAAAATTGCTGTGTGAACATAATTTAGCTGTTTGGAATTGCTTTTCATATCCTTTTTTAAAAAGCTCTAGTCAACAGAAGGAAGTAACAAGTAACATAGGAAGAGAGACCTTGAATCAAAACAATAATAAAAGTATTAAAATACTCAAAAGCTGCAAGTTACAAGATCTGAAGTTGATTAGACAACTTTCTGATTAGGTTAAATGTGATATCATGTCCTACTTTCCCAGGGGATGTAAGTCTCATTCAATCCATGGGATGGGAAATACAAGATTTGCTCAGCTAATTAAATACTCCAAGGACACAGTCTGCTATGGCAAAGTAATATGAGATTATTTAAAATTGGGAAAATGAAGACAGGATTAAAATCAGATCTTATCTGCAGCACTTTCACACACTGTATTGCTAGATAAAATATCAATTTTCTAGAAAAACATAGAGTACCAAATAAAATACATTAAAAACAGAATTTGACATCACAAAGGAACAAGTAACCTGTAATACCAGATATTCTTAGACGTTAGACATATTCAGGATTGAAGGCCATCTGCTGTCAAGCAACCAATCTCCATCTTATTATTTTCAATTACTGCAACTCCCACGTTTAATTAATTCCAGGGGCCTTTTATAAAACTATAATGTTAATTGACCTGATAACATACCATTAACAAGTAACAAATCATTCTAGAAGAGTTGAGTAAAACAAATATGAAGTTCTGTATTACAGGAAATAGGTCTTGTTGGGAAGCGCAACTTTGAAATAAGAGCGTGCATATAGAGAGTAAATTCATAGTGCTGCTGTGCCCAGTAAAAGAATTCTCCCTCCTTCAGCAAAACAAAATTGTACACACACAAGAAGGTTTGATTGTTCAGTGCATTATGTCATGCTGATGCTTTTTCATATCAGGAAGACAATATTTAAAAGGGAAGACCTGAGACCTGTGTCCCAGAATATTGTAACTTACTGAACTTTTGCAACTGCACTGACAGTAACTGACCACTTCCCTTCTAATAGTTCAGTGAAAAAATTCTCGCTTCTCTAAGGAGCTCTGCTATAATGCATCACAATCTGCTTGGTCACAAGGCTTTCAGACCATGTCTTGGTTATCATTCAGTTATTGTGGTCCACTAACTTCACATTTCATTTATTTTCAATTGCACAAACTGATGTCATATATCAACAACCTTGTCATTCAAAGCCAAAATGTAGAAAGTTCTTCAGGCAGAGCGCAATAGAATTTCTAATAAAATCACTTATTGCAATTGCTATTTGCAAAATAAAATACTTCAGAGAAGCTAAATTTAAACCAATGAATGTTGTATTTTTTCCCTTGTAATCACTAGATATCCCCACTATACCTGTTTTGAGGAGTTTTGTTCCTGAACTCAACCTAACCAAAAAAAAGACTACAGCGTGTGGAAGAATAATTACACCCAAATAAATGAAGATATTCCTCACTGAAACTGGGGAGCAGAGGTGAATTATGGAAGGATATGACCTTGAATTCCAATTTTAAGAGACGCATTCTATTTAAATAGGGAATTCAAACATCTGTTTAAGCATATCCAACTGTCAGTCTGTCTACCTGAATGCACACTTCATGAGCAGCTTTACGAGAACTTAAAATATTGGCACAGTCTGTTCTGCACAGTCAGTCCTTCTGGATGAGAAAAAGGAAAGAAGAAATCTGATAAAGTTAGGCTGAAAGAGATTTTGAGAGTTTAATCAACTTTTTTTCCCTAGACAGGATCAGCTCTTCCTAACATGTTCTTGACAGATGTTTGTTTCATCCATTCTTAAATCCCTAAGGATTCCAGCATTCTGGCTAGGCAAGGCATTAGAATTCTTAATCATCCTTAAAATTAGCAAGTTTTCCCCTGTGCCTAATTTAAACATTCTTTACTGCAGTTTAAACTGTCTCCTTCTCTTATACTGGGAGGTATAGAAAAGGTTTTCCCTTTATCTTTTCAGCAAGTTTCACTTTGTGAAAACCCTTCTTATGCCACCAACATTCTTCGTTTTTCTAAATATTTGAATCTCTCTGAACATCTAAACTTACAACCTTTTCTTCCCTTGTCCTTTTCAGCCTCAGAAGGACAGACCCAGCTGCCTCTGAGCTGCACCTTTGCTTCTTAGTGTTTCACCTGTCTCTTGCAAGGTGCACCACAATCCTGCTCATGGTATAAAAAAATTATCTCAGTCTTTGGTCATTGATGAAAAACAATACTGTGAATAAAGTTGAGCAGTTTGTCTCAATTGCTTGATATTAATTTGTATCTTGTTAGAAAAGTTTTAGTTCACTGAGGGAGGGAAAAGGGGCTAGAGACTTGGTTTTAATTTAAGAAGTTATATTCTGACTATCTGAACATCTGAATATCTGAACGGCTTTTGAGATCATCATTGATTGTTAGTCAGTGGGAGTCTTTCCATTAACTCCAGGAAGGGTTTGAATCAGATTCTTAGAATTACAAACCCCCCAAATACATAATTCTCATTATATCAAAAGGTGTTAGATGCCTAGCATCTGTGTGTGTTCCAGCAAAACCTATCTTTAGTGTTTATTAATTCAAAAAGCACTGATGAAAAATATCAGCTTGTCCTATCAAAAATGTGATTAATGCTCCAGCTGCACAACTTTTAAAAAGCATAGCATATAATATATATACAATTAACATAATTTTTACAGCAGAAGCACCAAAAATAACAATCTGTACACACCAGCTGCTGGCAGCTTTGCAGAGCACATGTTGATTTCAAATGTTTGATGTCTTATGCCATTTAGCAAGTTTGGAGGAACAGTCCTCTCCAGGCTTTTGACATATTCTAGTAACCAATCTGTTCTCTTCACCTTAGCTGGTATGCACAGGGCAGACGTACTGACCACTTTAATGAAGTACTGTAAATTCTAATTTAGTGTCTGTAGAAAAAATAAGGTTGTTCAGAAGCAATCTAACTTACTTACAGGTCACCATATTAATAACTGAAGGGTGCTGTCCAATATACACAGCCTGTGTCTATCAAGCAATCGTTCTATAGTTCCACTGTTCCTCCTAGGTTTTTCACAAAACTTACGTCATTCTATTGCCACATGCCTGACTTTCTATGTTTATTCTCAGGGACTGGCCTAAGCAAGATGGAGGTGCTAAACTGATGACAGGTGCCCAGGCTCAGGCAACAGCAGAGCATCTACTACCTCCATTACTCGCTGGATCCCTAAGACCCTAGGTAATCTCAGTTGCTCTCGTAAGATTTCCTTCAATTCTCTTCTGTGAAAGATGTATTTTTTTATGACACTGAGTTTGCATTCAGAGTTTTGTCTTCTGCAATATTATATCTTCTTCATCTTTGAGTAGAATTGTGTTTTGTTACTCTCCTATTTTGTGACATCTGTACTTATCACACATTCATATGAACCAAGGGGTTTCTGTAGTGTAAAGTAATAAGAAATGTCAATTTCTACCTATTTCATATTTTGTTTTCCTGATAAAGTTACTCCCTCGAGAAAAGTATATGCCTGGTTTATTGATACTGACTTATTCTAGAGGTCCAAAGAAATGTCAACATGATATTGAAAAATTTTGTAAGACTCTGTGAAATAGGTCTGTGAATCATTTGCTTGCTGAAAGGCACCCTGAGTTGGGGAGGGCACAGACTAAGAAACAGTACTATTACCCACCCTAAGATTAAGCAGCAGTTTTCAAGTCATTAAGTGATTGTCAATTTCCAATATTCTGGTTTGTCAGTGTGCTCAGTGATGATGAAAAAAAGAAGTTATAAAAATGCTACATCTTTTAGCTGATGATTTTGATGCAGTTCAAAATTATATTTTTTCAATAGTTTAGCATCCTTTTTACAAGTGTGCCTGATCCATTTTACTGGTTATGACATTGAGGTATACGAAGGATAAATTATTTTTTCATTTTCTTCTCTCCCTCTCTCTCATATATATATATATATGATATACAATATGGTTGAAAAATTAATATAATAGTTTAATTATCAAGTTGTGGGGGAGCACTTCCTGGTCCATGGCATGCTTCAGATGCTACTGCAATTACTTATTCAGAACTTTGATATTTTTCCAGAATTTTTTTTTTCTCAAAACCAGTTTTGCATACCAGCTAAGGATATATAATTTTAAGCAGGCTTTTTTTTAGTAGTAAAAATCACAGTAGTTATATATTTAGAAAAAACCCAAAGCAACCTGTTGAAGTATATTTGTTTTAGAAAGAACAAACAATATTGTAAATGTTCTTACCATGTAAATGAATCAGAAGTTCCAAACTGAGTATTTCTATCTCAATTTTATGTCTGACTTGTCATTTACAAACAGAATATGGTAAGATGTGTTTCATATTTCATGTGAGTATTTGACATCAAAGGAAAATGCTGTATTTAGCATAGGTTTTGGAAATCAGGTGCTTCATTGTATATGTGAAAGAAAAATAGGTTAAGATTTTATGAACATGTAAAGAATATCGAATCTGTAACAAAAATGTTTTTATTCAGTATTGGAGAAGCACTTTTCTGCTTGTTTCCATTTTAAAATTAACTGACACTCAGAGTCTCGGGAGCAAAAGGAATTGAAAAGGTTTTCTTAGTGGCTTTTTCTTATTTACTGACAAGTCAAACATGCACTCAAAAAAGTGCCAGACTGCTCAGGAGTTTGGTGTGTTATTGACTATTTAGCATGAATATGTTTCAAATTACTTCTGCTTATTTAACTCCTTGTCCACTTGAGTTTATGGCAATGATTTTGAAATCTCCTAGATAGCAATCTCACATCAATCAAGTCACTCAATGACTTCAATGGGATTGAGTGCAAGTCATAAAGAAAAGGAATTAAACATATTTCAGGTTTTTGAACATCAAAGCATACATACATTTACAAACATCAAAATGAATATAAAGATGTGGGTTCTGTTAATACTTGCATGGATTTTCTGTTTATCAAAAATACCAGCAAACTTCCTCAACTTTCTGTCTGCCTAATGACAGGGCTTCTGTAGGGCTTCTGTCTTCTTCCTATGTCTATTTTTATAGAGAAATATTGAAAGTGGCATTTAATCATTCAATGGCAATAAGCAGAAGTAACTAATAAGTTACCTAAGAATTCTGCAGAACTGTCTATCCTAATAAATAAAGAAAACTTTCAGTATGAAAGTATATAACTCAGTTTTACTTTATTCTTTTTTACATTTATCATTCTTCAGTTTATTATAATTTTTGTAATCAACTTGTTGAAATTACTGGTACAGAATAATCTGAATGCCAACTAAGATTTTGTTCCTTGCATTCTTGCAGTTTAAAGAAGCTGCTTTGAAAATTTGCTGCCAACTTACTAAAAGAAAATACTAAATTATTGAGAAAGTCTTCCCTTAATTAATGTTATTGCTTTTTTAAAGTAGTATCATGTTTCTGGAATTTACTACTAATTTCAGTAAATAATTTCGGTGCCATGCTATCACATCAAGAAATTGGTAAAATGACTCAGCCATTATCTTGATGCAATACTTATATGCACAGTGATTACAAGAGCCTATTCAGCTGTCACCTAGAAGGTCCATTAATCAAAATTGTATATTCTCATTAATAAGAAATGTGATTATCTTTTCCTTCAGTTTTCATACTGACAAGTCAAGAATCTTAAAACCAATCCTTTCAGAACTAGAGAAAGCTGAACTAATATTACATGTATAAAGTGATATTATTATATTAATGTATATTATTGTATGGGAAAATTTGCAAATGGTCAAATAATGGTTGGAATAGCTTCTTCTGAAGGCTTAGTTTCAAATTACCTTCCAGAAGACTGGATATGTCAATTCAAAGTCATACTGTGGGCCTTGTGGCCCTGTTGTCTGGTGTCCCAATTTTCTTCTCTCAGAAAATACATATAAATAGTTCAGACAGAGTGCTTTGTGATCCTGGTGAGGTTTTGTTTTGTTTTGTTTTGTTTCAGAGATGAAATTGAAGAAATTGTATTGACAACTGCAAATATCTGTGGATCAAAAGCAAACCCAATACTTAGCCAAACCCTTTAAGACTGAATTTGATGAATTTTATAGTGCTCTTTTCATTTTCTCCTAGTAGAATTATTCCTGTAATTTATTTCTCTGTTTTAATCGGAGTTTACTTGATCTATTAAAAGTTTTATCAGAACTGACATGCTTCCATGAGAAGTTCAGGTTTTGATGGACTAAATCCAGCAAAAAGACATTTTGTCAGGAAGTCCTTTACCACATATACAAAAAAGATGCTTGAATTTCACTGTAATGTCATCATGGAAGCTATGGGTAAGGAGAGGAGGCTGAGGGGAGACCTTATTGCTCTTTACAACTACCTGAAAGGAGGTTGCAGTGAGGTGGGGGTTGGTCTCTTCTCCCAAGTCACTAGTGATAGAACGAGAGGAGATGGCCTCAAGGTGCCTCAGGGCAGGTTTAGATTGGATACTAGGAAAAATATCTTTACCGAAAGAGTGGTCAGGCATTGGAACAGGCTGCCCAGAGAGGTGGTGGAGTCACTGTCCCTGGAAGAGTTCAAAAAACGTGTAGATGTGGCACTTCAGGACATGGCGATGTTGGGTTGATGGTTCGAATCTATGATCTTAGGGGTCTTTTCCAACCTTAATGATTCTATTCTATTCTATTCTAATTGACATGAAATATTTAGATGTTCCATGACACTGTGCCTGTGAAGAGCTGGCATGTTTACAATTCACTCTTCTTAGATACGTTAATCTTTTATATCATATTATCTAATATACGTATTAGATATACATATTTTATATATATATAAAAAACAAGGTCTTAGGGGACAATCATTTGTCTACAGAGGTTGTTGAGAGTACCTTCATCCTTCTATGCAGTATTGTAGCTGGGCTACAAGCAAATTAGGCCTTAAACAAGTATTTCACAGCTGCCTAAATCAAGATGTTTAGATACCTGAGGGTGCAGACAGACATTAATTACAATTTCCGCAACAGCACGTGCAAATGACAGTTCTGTTGCTTTCCTACCAGAACTGGTTAATAATTACATCTGAAGTGAATGGAACTCCGTAAATATCACCCAAGACTTATAGAAATTATTTTATAGAAATGAATTAATGAGAAGAACATGGCAAGAACATGCTCTGTAGAAGCAGGCAATTTGTGTTTGATGTATAAATGAGTCTGTAAGTGTGAATGTGCATGTCACTGAACAGGCTCTTTCCAAACTGCTGCTGTATGTGTGCTGTTATTAGATGTTACTCACACTTATATTGCCTCTACAACCACTGATCAGAGCACTACCGAACAACTACTATAACTGAGTATGTGTAGTCACTGATGATGGGACACATTTCCCGTTCATGACTGTGTATTTATGACTGTATTGTGGACATTATTGCTACTTGGAAAAGGGATTTCTATCACTGTCTTTCAAGCTGCTCTGCCATTTAATGTGGTTGTTCGAATGTAAAAGACCGCCTGGCTGGTAATATAATCTTGTTCACATTGTAATCAAAATCAAAATGAGCTTTCATGAAAATAGTATTTTGCTTTATCACACCGTATATAGAATGACTAATATAAAAATGTAACCTGATTCCTTATTTCTTTTTCTTTGGTTGATAAAGTAAGATATAACCTATCTTATTTTCAAATTCAAGAGTATCTGATAAAATGAACAGACAGACTTTATGGTTGATGGCTTTTATCCTAATCAACAGATGAACGACATCAAGGATATAAATAGTAAGTACATATCCATACTGCGGTTTATCATTCTGTGTTAAAAAGAGGCAGTTCACATTTGAGCAAGTGAAGGAACCCAATGTTCCATCAGAGAAGGGCAAAAAATTATTCTTAGACAAATCTTAATACACATACATCTGAAGCACATTATGAATTTAGCAAGCAGCTTTCATTCCTCGTTCTCAGCATGTTATAATTGTAATTAATATGGCTCTGACTGAGAGATGGTGTGAACTTTTTTTTCTCTCTCCCTTTCTGTGAAGGACAGGTGGGGATAGAAAGCTTTGTTGGACTGAAATCAGTAATGATTGCTCTCAAAGGAAGGAGTGGCAATTTGGGGAGGGTGAAACCTGTCGGTTTTACAGAAGTAAAATGAGCAGGTAATTGCAATCTTCAACTTTCAAGGTTCACTTGAACCTTGAAATGAAACAAGCAGATCCATGTAATTTAGAGGCCTGAGTTGCCTCCTTTATTTTTCTGGTGTAAAGGTACTGACAGGAAGATAGGTAGGAAAGCAGAACCTCCTGGTTGTTTTGGTGGTGGTTGGATTCATTTTTTACCTTAGTGGATCATCTAAAAATAATATTATGATGGATTCCATTTTACATGCTTCTCATTTCTCTGACCTTGGTACTGTGGGCCTCTACCAGATGCTACCCAAAACAATTACCTTAATCTAGAACAAACATTATTGGCTCATGAGCTATTGAAGCACAACAACATGCTGATCTCCACATCAATCTAGACAGTGATCATAATGCCTTTTAAGGTCACACCATCAGATCTTCTAAGCTACTGCTTACTTAGAAGTAACAGTCTGAATATTTTGAATACAGCAGGTACAATGGAGAGCCTCCTTACTTATTGGTACACATTAATTGATCACCAAATAACCAAACAAAGACAGCTCTCATAATAGGAGACACCAAAAATACTGGGTGAGGCTTTCTTGGTTCTGTTGGTATAGGTAGAAGGCATTTACAGAATAAAACAGAACCCATTAACACTGCCTGGAGATGCTATGCTATGGCTACATCTGTACTGGTGAGCTAAATAAAACAATGCCAGCGGCAGGATCATCTGGGCCTGCTAGCTGCCAGTACAGTCTCTAGTATATATCTGATTTTTGCCAACATGAACTCTTTCAGACAATGGCTAGGAATGACTTGCGGTGTTGTGTGATGAAGGACTGTTCCCACTATGCTGTACGCATGAGGCCACTCTGGGTAGTGGGTGGAAAGTCAGCTGTATGAACACTATCCGAGCTGAGACGTTTGTCCTCACAACAGGAAAATTATGTTTGGACTATTTTAATTACTGGTTTAGACGTGGCCACTAGAACTGTAGTGAACGGCTGTAAAAATTTAAGTAAGATAAACAGGTATATAAATCCTTAATTTGTAAGTTTTTTCCCCCTCTGAAGGTTTTCTGTTACTGAAAAAATAAACTTGTGATTTAGAGTGCTTTCAAATCATCATTCCTTACATTTTCCAGACAGAAGTATGTGCATCCAAAATGAAGGATATGCACTGTCAGTGATAGACACCTGGATTCATTCCACATATTTAGAAAATTACTCAGCTCCAAAGACTAACTCAAGCCTTAGGTGAGTTTAGCCACCCTTTGTGTGTCCCACTATACTTCCATGATTTTAGTTAGCTGTTGAGGCAAGTAAGCCCTCAATGTTTCTTCTTTGCATTGCATTTGATCTGGAAATCAATTTAAAGGAGTGAAATATCTCTTTTAAGTCATGATCAAATTCAGGCATCATGGTTTAAAAATCTCCTTCTCCACATGGGGTATTGGATTATATAGGAACAAACAGACAAATGTCTGTATTCTTAAAACTACTTATAGAAGCAATATGAGCACTGACAGGGTGTGACGTTTCCTGGCACATTATTCAGAATATAGTGATCATCATTTATTTCAAAAATGCTATGGACTTCAACTGATTTATAACAAACTACCATTCTGTTTTGTGTTTTTTTTTTTAATACTGAACTACCATTCTGATGTTTTTTACGTAAGAAGAGGTTCTGAACAAACTCTTAATATTCCAGTTAGAAGCAGGAGGCTGTCCTGAAATTCAATGATGTGAGACAATTCAAGATTCTGACTTCAAATTGGGTCACAATCAAATATGGAGATACAATCAGAAAAGTTTAAAAACCTCTACTGCAGCCTCTCTACCTTGACTTTTTGTACTGTTGTCCAATACAGTTTCTTCTTTCTTTTTTCACTACATATATCCACTTTGTCACTTACACAAAATAGCACTTTCTCTTTAAAAACAGCTTTTTTGAAAAATACCTGTTTAAGTTTTACTACTGCAGGGAAGAACACAGGGAAATATCCTTTATCCTTTAGCCCTGAAACAGTGAAGAATTGTATTTTTACATTTGGTTGTGTAAGCTCCCTGTTCATAACATAGCTAGGGGCTTGATGTGGGAGCAAGGTTTATATATGTCCACCAAACTCATCAACTTTTCTATTTTTATTCAGGATGACCACACACTCCTAGATATAGACAATGACAGCCCAGCACAGGTTCACACAATCTGTAATTGCCTGCAAGCATTCTTCCAACCTCTGATACTCAGGTCAGACCACCTTTAAGTGAATCAGCATTAGAAAATAAATAAATTTTAAAAAGACATTCATTATATGGAAAAGTTAAAGAGAAAAGTGGACTTAACCTTTTCCAGTGCAGTTTACTCAGCAGATTCTTAAACATAAAATATGTCTTAAATATTTTTCAATTGGATATATAAAAAAAGAGAAATGTTACAGTAAGAAAGATCATTCTAATTTTCCTCTAACATCTTTCCTTTAGAAAGAGTGTATTTACAAGCCAAACTTCTATTTTAATTGAAACCATTACCTTTTATTTTTTTTTTTTTTAATGCACCCAAAATAAAAGAGAATGAAATCTTTAACCTAGCAATTGGTAGATTTTTTTAATGGCCAGTATGTTAGAAATTTTCTACACTTCTACCTAATAAAGCTATTATAGAGCAGAAATTATTTTAATCAATTGCACTGAAGAAGCAAGCAGATCATGTCAAGCAAGAAGGAATGTAAAATAGAAATTAACTAACTGAAATGTTCATTAACTGTAGAGATCAGTGACAATAAGATGAGCTGTGGACAGAAATGAGTAAGATATATGCTGCAGTACTATCCTACAAAGCACTAACACAAAAATTAAAATTATAAATAAAATATTTCATATATTTTGATATATTCATAGGAAGTATTTTTCTTTCTTTCTAATTTACTTTTTAAGGTTAACATCTAGGAAAAATGGCCAAGGAAAAACATGAGAGGAGGTTACAAGCTACATGAGAATTGCAATAAATTGGCAATAGCAATGTGTGTGTGTGTGTACTCTTCTTTTTATACACAAAAGAACATACAACTTCCAGCAAATAATTAAAAAATCCAACTCTCATGTAGTCCAGAATTGAAGAAGTGTATTGGTCAAAGAAAATAAATTGAATTCCTATGATTTTTAAAGTATGATTAATCCTAACTCACTTCAGAACTGAAAAAATTTCTTAGTCTGATAGTGTGAGTATAATGTATGAACTCGTATCTTAAAAAAGTTCAGCCTAATCACTACAGAAAGGTGATTTAAGTTAATCTGTTTCATGAAAAAGGGGAGCTTCCTTAATAAGGTAATATTCAGGATGCAGAAATAGTAACTGAACAGATGGGAACTGTAATGTTTTACATCACTCTGACTGGCTTGGCAAAAATATGCTTGTGCGTAGCTTGTGTAAACTGTATGTTGTAATCCCTGCTCATACGATAAAGGAGGAATATTTAAGAAAATGGTGCTCTGTAGAATTCCTTCCTAGATGACCAACTGGTAATTTAAGAGTTATTTTTGGAAAAATTCACATTTGTATAATCAGTATTCTTATATAGAAAGGTAGTAAGTTAAGTTTTATAAGGGCAAATTTATGCAGAAAAATACACAAAGGTTGTAAAATACAAAAATATGCTTTCTAGCTCCAGATCCCCATAGCCACCAATTACTGGAACTATGAGCATATTTTGGAGAAGTACTCCTGTATACTTGACCTGTTCTTAGACTCCTCTCTGCACATTCACTGTTGACTGTTGGAAAAAGTATTGGGCTACACGTTCCTAATTTGTCTGAAACTAGAGCAACTTCTTGAAGGTCAGCCTTTCCCTGAGCTCTGACAAAAACTGCTCATAACTTTTTACTGTTAATGGCTCATGTAATCATTATCACTTTACAGACAGAATAATGATGATCACAGCCTTTTATATAACTGGGTGAAGATACAATACAGATGTTAATTGTCTGTGTAAATATAACCATAAAGAACTATTACTTTCATTAACATTAACAGCATTCTCTTCCAGCTTGTACTAATATTATTCTGCCCCTCTAAAATGCAGTATGCAAGTCCAATCATGTGACCAGAGTAAAAATAAATCCCAATTTGTTTTGCACTATGTGAGTCCACTATTCTCTTTGTGGAGTTCAACTAGTTGATTAAATTGCCTGTTTTGCCCCTTCTTCTATTGTACAATGAGTATGATGATAAGCAGCCTTTAGGGAGGCTATATAAAACAGAACAAATTTATCAGAAAGTGCAGAAAAGACTTGCACAAGTATAAAACTCATTGGAAAATGCAATGCATTGATGGACCACTGGAGCAGGTCCATAGAATTAAGAATACTACCAGGACTTTATTACAGTTCTACTAGAGATTAGTTCTACTTCACATCAGTTACTAAATCAGATCACACCCAGAAAAATCTTATAAGTAATCCACAGGTTGCTTGGGCGTGCAGCTGCCTGGTGGCACACTCTTGATTCACTTGGCAGGAGCTCACATAAAATGCAACACTGCTTCACAGAGATTCGTGATGCTAAAAGAAGTGATCATCTGTAAACTGTCAGACTTATCCAGATAAATATTAGATAAATTTGTTAAATGGGAGGCTGAGAGAAATGCTGCTCATAAGAAAATGCTACAAAGTTTTTAGTGTGCACCCAAAAATATTAGCTATTGTCTCAGATTTATTTTCTTTAAACATTTAATTGGCTGTCAGAAGTTCCTTAGTCCTTCTTCCCCTGGAAGAAGTACTTTGGAACATTCACTTCTCCTTTGGAAGTAAGCTCACTCAAGAAGAGCCTAAAGGCAAAATCACTTGTCACTGTGTACTGGCTAGAAACAACTCTATTTCACCTCAGCTTTTTTGATACTATGTGCTTAAATTTAGAAAGACATGCACAGCTTACATTTTTTAAGCTTTAAAGCCCGGGTTTGCTTTTTTCTTGTGTCCTATTGCTCACAACAGTTATCGTGCATTCATTCTTTTCTTCTAACAGAGAAGCACCTCTAGTAAGAGTAAATCTGGTTTAAACCACTTTGTTTCTAACCGTAAGATTTTTTAAATCTTGAGTCCAGTATTTGGCCCCTGGGAGTTCAAAATGACTGACCAGTGTTCATGGAGAGTTTATTCCCTGGTCAGATGAAGTCAACCAATAATACTGCTGTTGTCAGCTGGAAAGACTAAGTTACACAGGTGAAAATGCAAGTCCTACAAAATACAGCATTGTTTGTAAGGACTATTGCATTGAGTTTCTGGATTCATTCTAATAAATTCTTATTCATAATTGTTACCTGAACTCCAAAAATTTTCTGTTTAAATAAAAGCAATGGCATGAGATTTCTAAAAGAACTTTGTGAAAGACCTATCTGCCATACGTAAGTAACATTTGCAATATTTCTGCTCTCCATCACAGAAATGTGCCATTGCAAGGAGTCATATTGCACTATTTAGATATCTCATCAGCTGGCAACATAACAGAACTTCTTAATTTTCTATGTATTTTAAAAGTATGTTTCATCTTCTATTTTGTTACAAGTAATTAAAGTTCTTCACCAGCTTTGAGTAACAACAATCTCATTTTTCATGAATATTCTTCTAAAAGTAAGCTTATTATTCTTCTAAATGTTTTGGGGAGCAGGTCTTTATTTAGAACGAGTAATGATTAATGTTATGAATCCAAACAACTTCATCCCAAGTTTCTTTTACAGTGCCTTGTAGATACTGGGAAGTTTTCAGGAATGTCTGCACCCACCAACCATTGCTAAGAATCAGACAGATGTGTCCCTCTCATCACTAAGTCTTCTGAGGGTGCCTACATTTGTGTTAATGGAATCTCAAAACTGCTTTTCCCTCTCACATTCCTCACATGTGCAAAACAGCTCAGTATTAAATTATGTCTACAGTAAAGCTTATTTTTCACTCAGAACACCAAGAAGGGCTTCTAATCTCAGAAAAAAAGGTCAGCCAAAAATAGATCTTCATGACTGGAACCCACATTTATGTTCTTATAAGAACATTTGTGGAGGATATGCATTTGTGTATAGAAATATTTCCATATCATGATCTTGAAATACATCTACTCAAGTCATTGAAAGTAGCATGCTTTTAAACTTTTCCTCAGATTAATTCGCTATGGAAATGATAAGTACCCTGAAGGTTTTCCTAGATAAAATTTTCTACAGCAATAACCAATAAAGTTAAGTGTCTCCTAAGACAAAGAATAGCTCTTCACTGAATCCATGTAAGTGTCCTCTGCTTTCCAGTTCAGATTCTGTTATACCATAAACTGATCAATATAGCCACATTGATATTTATGTACTTCGAAGAACTCAGCAAACATTTTTCTTTCCTGGATGAGTTATTTTCCTCACAGAAATGTTCTTACTAATAAATCTTCTTCAGTTATGAAGGCAGATATCTGAATGCTTTGTAACTTATTTAATTGCTTCACTACATAGAACAGTGAATATCCTTCCAAACTGATTAAAGAAAAGCAGAGTTTGAAAGAGGAACAAATACGTACTCTGAATACTATTTAAGAAAAAAGCATATTTTTGTAATAATTTGCTCAAAGAAGTGTAAGGGAACAGCTCCATTTTGCTGTTTATGGTATGTCCTCATTCTCCTTCTCCTCATATGCAGAAAAGACGCACTTCTGGTATTCCCAAAGATGAAGAAAGCACAAAACATCAGCTACTGGACTGATAGCTTCCTATTATTCCATCAGTCCAATCTCTTCTTTGGTTAAAGGTAACATTTCTGGTAACACTAGAGGAATCCTTAATTTTTTTGATGTGAATTTTGAAAAAAAAAAGAAAAGGCAAATTCAAAAATGCTTTAGAGCATCTGTTGTTGAGCTTCATGAGCATCTACTATTTCTGCACTTCTGTAGACCAACATCCATCACGTACATTTCAAAAGTCACTTGTTAACATTATAATAACATAATTATTAGGAGAAGAAAGTATTTACAAAATAATCTATGTACTTTACTGCTAATTTTGAAACAAGAACAAGAAAGAGTAAAAAAAACAAGAGGTGAATGTATAAAGCTCTTTGCTTACTTGTATTTTTGAAATACAGAAAAAAGTCTTAAGCATTCTGAAGGTCAAAGACCCTAATACTCAAATAAATTTAACCGCTATAAATCAGAAAAAAAACCCACAGGTAAAAAACCAGAAAAAACCATAATACTGACATCCATGCAACTGCACCATTCATTTTATCTCTGAACTGAAGTAAATAATTAGAAAATATAAGGAAGGATGACAAAAGTCATGGAAGTACTTGAAAAAGCATATAATGTAGAAAGTCCAGAAAAAATAAATAAATGCAATCTGGCAAAGGGTGGGCACAAAGTGTCACTGATTCAAATTATATCAATAAGTAGCAGAAAAAGTAACTGTGAGATACAGAAAATGGGTGAACCTGATCAATGTAATTTTTGTTGTCCGTATACTAGTCTTCTCTAAAGCTATTATTTACAGTATAAAACAAGAAAACAAACAATTATCGTAAAGGGAGTATTTTGACAAAGCTACCTCTACCATTGCTGTTCATGTACAGGTTACAAATGTTCATGTGAAGTGTTAGTCAGCTTTGAAAAACCTAGAAGTGTTACATGGAGGTGGCCCTGATAATTTGTATCTGCTTTAAACAGTAAAGAACAGTTATGGAGCTGAATATCCATTTATGCTAAATAACCCTATGCTGCAGGATAAGCAGAAAGTAGAATATAAAATGATTCCTCTATTAACTTTCATTTGACTCTTTCTTTAGGGGCAGGGGGTTAAAAAAAAGCAAAAAACTAAAACCCTAAAGAAATATTTATGGATGGCAAGTAGTGTCATGACACAATTGTGCTAGATCAAATCAATATCAAATAGCTTATGTTAGTAAACAAGGCCCTTCAATTTCGCCTTCACAACTCCTCATGTTCTCCACTGAAAGTTCATTAGGTCTCTATCCTGTGGTGTGCATCAACAAGCAACAGATCTCTAGGACATTAGAGCCCTCAACTTTCCCCCAAAATTACTGATAAAATCCTGTTGATTTCAGAAGAAACAGGATTCAATTCTAAAACATTTTATGGTGCATATTTCTAGTTGGAATACCTGTTATCAAATTAATCAATTTTTAAAAAAAGATCTATTAAATTATTCTTAATACTTGCTATGGACAGAATACAAAAAAAATCCTGCTTGTCAGCTTTGGATTTCTGATCAGACAAGTTATATGGTATTATTTTTATTCCCTGGAGGAATAAATATATAATTACATCCCACATTTTCCTGTCTTAAGCTTTGGATACTATGGCTTATGAAAATTTGTGCCAGTAAAACTATGACACGAGTGTTGATGGATAAATAATCCAAAAGGGTAGCAGGCACACACAAAGCATAGACTAATGACTGGTCACAGACAATATGTAGAGTTTGACTTGCTTTTGAGCATATCTTAAGAGTGCTCTATCCAAACAGTAGCACAGTTGAAGCGTTCTCTGAATAACGTAACGGAATGTTGCTGAACAGAGTATTAACGAATGGTGCTGATACAGAGCAGACATTTGGCTGTACTTTGTTCTGTGAGTCTCAGAATTTGTACTCCATTTTCTCCTACCTCTGGGGAAAACTCTACATCCATGGAGTGGGGAAAGCTCTACATCCATGGAGTGGATAAAACCACAGGACAATCTACACGGCTAATCTTAACAGATAATTTAACTGCTATATTATTATTTTTTCTGTGACAAAGTGCTCCTTGCCTTAAGCAATACATGACCTGGGCAGCCATTACTGTCATTGTGAGAACAGGAATAGTACAAAAAGGGACTTCATGGCTGGATTCCCAAAATCCGAAGATCTAGATTCATTTGAATTGGGACTTTAAATGAGACATCTAAGTGACATTCCTTAGGTGAAGAGAAAGAAATTGAGAGAGAAATTGGTTCAGCCCACTTAAGATGTAGATGGATCTGAAAATAGATTAAATAGATTTGTGCCTAAGTGCCTTAGAATAAAAAAAATCCATAAATCTCAATACACTTGTTATTACATAGAGTCCATTAACACTTATGTCACATAACCCTTCTGGACCAAATCCTGAGATTTACCCTATTTAAAGTAAATTTTTCCTCAGTTACACATCCTTTGAATTTAGTGTGAGTTTGCCCAAGTAAAAATGAGAGTCAGAAGAGTAATATCTGCAGGATTTGCATCACTGGTAGTAGCAGCAGGAAATTTCTGAGAAGCAGAACTGTTCAACTGATTTGCTCTTAATAAAAAAAAAAATTATTATGTGAAAAATATTCATTTTCTTTCTTTCACTGCTTCACAGATGCAAAAAGCAGCATTGCTCTAGGAAAAAGAAGAGTGTGCTTTTCCCCTCTCTTCTTCTCAGTTGTTCTTGCTGTGCATGTACATGACACAGTCCAATATTAATATTGTCATGAACTGAAGATCTTTATGGTACCCATTCATGCAAGTTCCTTCACCACCAAGAAAATAGTTTGCAGAGCCAGAAATTGAAGGTTGAATATTGAAGGATGATGGTTTTAGGTGTCTTCAAAGACATTCACTGTTCCTCATGGAAGTCCTTTAATAAACAAGGATTTCAAGTTGTGCCAAAGTTTTTTTTGTCACTGAAAGTAGAAAGCTTTCATTCTTTTTCATCACTTACATGAAAAGGTGGTAAGGAAAAGTACTTTAATCTGTAGCGTGAACTCATGAACAATGCAAAAATGAAAGTGGGTTTCTTTCCTTGCAGTAAACCTGGAGACTGAATGGTGAATAAATATGAAACACTACAAAATTTTGAGATTGTAAATTTTGAAAGAATAATTTCCCAATAAATTCTACTTTGATAATCCCTTCACAGTTCTAAATTAATCAGAACATTTTGCTTTTTTTTATAGCTGAAATTTATTGATTTTGAATTAGGAACATAGTAAAAAACCTAGTTGAATATAGATGGACTTCCACATTAGAATCTGTGCAGGACTGGATCTGTCAGTAGGTCTGAACCTAATAAACTACAGAAATTGATGAACTTCTCTGAACTAATATAAAAAAACTTTCATCCAGCCCTACAGTATTATTGAAGTAAGTGGGAAACAGATATGAAACTTAGAATCAACATTGCAACGCCTGCCTTTGCCTCCTAGAAGGCTCAGCTCTGATTTTTATGCCCCCGTTACAACACAGATAATAAATGTTCAACGTATCAAAATGAAATAAATCTGGAGAAATTAAGGTTTTGGTAAGAGCAATAGTCAAGAGTTCATGTTTTGTAGATCTCTCAGAAGAAGTTGTGCATCTCAGAAATATGGAGTGTTCTTAAAAAAATACTAGAAAATATTTGCATGGATTACGGTATACACTCAACTAAATTTCTGTTAGCTTACTGAACAAATGTACGTTAATATGATACTCAAAGCTTATTTAATTACCTAAGTGTAAAACTAGAACATTTCTCTGTTCATGTCTTCAGTACTGGAAGCCAGAAAAGGAAAGATACTTGGCAATATCGAGTACTAAAATTTTTTATCCTGCAATTCTGCTTTTATAGTTTACCTAAGTTGTGGTTCCAGTTTTTCTACCAGTTTACATCTTACTTACACTACATGTGTGTGGATAGTACTTCTATATTAAAGTGGAAAGTTTTCTGCTAAATAATAGGACTTAGTGTTGCAATCTTACTATCGTTAAAAAATAAGGATATTTTGTTTCTTATGGTTGAGACAAGATAGAGGTTATAATCCTGTTTTAGGGCATGGAATATTAAGAGTTTTAGAAAATAGAACTGAGCACCTTTAATTTTCTGTTCATCTGAGCTGTACTGAAAAAGAACTTGATCTTTGAGAAGTGTTGCAAATGAAGTCTCGTGAAGGCAAAAAATGTCTGGATAAGCTGCAGACCATCAGAAATGTGAAAATAAAGCCTCAATTAAATTAGCAAACATAAAACACGTGTTGATGCTTTTGAAATCTATTAGAACTTCATCATCCACTGAAAATTATCTAACAATCCATGGGATAATCATAAACACCCAAGGGGAATTCTCCTTACTTTCTGTATGATTCTTCATATTTTCACTTAAATATAAGGATTACCAGTAACTATAGTAACATTACTATGTGAGAATGCACTTGCTTTCCAAATAATTTCTAATAATTTTTTTATAAACTGATGAACTACATCTTCCAAACTGAATATGAGACAGTTCTGAATTTAAATTCTATGACAAGGAACAAAATATAATGCTTAAAACAAGAAGAAAAAAAAATAATGTCAACATAATTCTCCCAAATACACGAAGAGGCTTCTACCGAAAGCTTGTTCTTTTGTGCCATCTGTTCATCATTCTGCCTCTCCATTGAATGAGGTTGCAACTGTAATTTTCATTTCAATGAGTATTCTAATTCCATAGGAAAGAAATAAAAAGTTATACTGTTTATGAAGAGAGAAAAGCCTAAGTAAAATAAGCACTTTGATAATTTAGGAAGAAAGATGATGCTTAATATAATCACTATACCACAATTATTTACTCTATTGAGCAATGGTATTGTAGAATGCAATTTATCAAATATGTAACTTTTGCTAGGAACTCTAAAAGAAATCAGTGTCAGAACAGAGTAACTACCTGATAAGATCTTTCCAGCAAATTTGGCTAATACTGGGAAAAACTAATGGAGTTTTAAGTTTAATTCTTTGCTAATCTTTGCTAGACAATGACTGAAAACTCCCAGAGTTGTTTAATTTATTGTATTTTAAAGTACAGTCTTTCAAACTACTAGAAAGAGATTTACTAAAGCACTGTAATCTTTCCTAGATTACACATATAGATAATTTAATGTGCCTATACCTAAGATATCGGAAGTTAAGCAAGCTTTCTTAAGCCCCTGTTCTGCAACAGAATTCACACAAAATTATCATTTCACACTCACTTCTTGGACCATATTGTGGGGCTCAGAGTACTGTAATTCATGGACTAATAATTCTGTAGAGCTGCAACACTACTTTATTGCAAAGACTAAGTAGTGGAGTGCTGTGTCTCAAGATTCTACTCATTCAACTTTTTCCAAAGCTGCTAAATACTAAATAAATTATAGAATGGTACTATAATTATTTCATATATCAAGTCAGTGGCAGTTCTAAAACTGGTAAACAAAACAACCATGCTGAGTCTGAACTGGAGACCCTCTTTTCCAGGTATCTTTGAGGTGTCTGTAAGGGGAATTCTAAGATAAGGTTGTCTGTGGAAAAGAAAATGGTACATCGATTGTCTTCAAAATAAAAATTACTTTTATTATTGAAGAGCTTATTATCTGAAAGCACAGAACAACCCATGTCAACATGCTTCAGTAACCATCTTTCAATAGCTGAGAATAGAATGAGATTGCAAAGTAGTGGAACAGACCAGAGAGAGAGAGCAGAGAGAGCAGAGAGAGCAGAGAGAGCAGAGCTGTGTAGTTTTAATGAACAAAATAAAGTCTTATTTCATTAAGAACAAAGAGAAAAAAAACTCATGTTCTTCCTTTTCTTAGTTTTAATTAACAAAATTTTTAAAAAACCTACTCTTACATGTCAAAAGGTCATATTAGTTTCACATTTTTCCAGCTGTTCTTGGGAAATAATTGCTCAAAGCCTGAGTTTAAAAATAATTTTGCTACCCCTAAAACTATTCTCACCTTGAAGAAAATCTTATTTTCTTCCATCTCAGAACTGGGATGGTTAAGTTCTTTCTAAGTAAGCCTGTAAGTCAGAGAGGGGCAGATAGTGCAGCTGCACATAATCAGGCATGACTCTTACCTGAAGATAGTGGGGTTCAGTCTCAACAGAATTTTATAGACCTTGATAAAATCTTTCTTTGAGGTTATGCCTTAACAGTGACATCCAGTAGCAGCACAGTGCCACTGAGGTCTAAGAGAACAAATCATAGAAAACAAAAATGGTGTAGTTTATTAATTTAGAAGGTAATATTAATAGGGCCAAAATGTTTAATTGTTATAAGGTGGAAAAAGAAAAAAAGGACATTCTCTTACAAAGGACATTGTTATTTTGTCCTCTATGCCCCTTTTACTATAGAAGGTTAATGACCATGTTTATTCATTTTATCTCCTATGTGCTGTCATGTCCAAACTGGTGCAAAAGTGAACTGAAAAGCACGTTTCTTCGGAGTAGGTCTTGGTCAGTGCCTCCACCTGCAAGCTTGAGTTTCAAAGTACAGAAAAATGTCCCACTGCAGTAGCCCTCAGAGGTGATATCTCTGACTACACAGGCTTGCAGAGATAAGCATGTGTCAGCTGGGCCTGAGCAGAAACAGAGGCATGGGGCAAAGTTACAGGGTCCTTTACAAAGTCGTTAGCATTTTTTCTCTTTTCCAGTGCATTACAGCTAACTATGTTTATCTTTTTAGCATTATCTTCTTATCTTAAAAATAAAAACAATTTTTTCTCCATTATACATGCATGCATGCAAGTACACAGGCACACATACCGAATGCAAAAAAATCTACTAAAAAATTATTCTTAATATCCCCACAAGCTAAAAACCACTAGAACCACCACTGAACAAACTATTCCACCAATCTCTCTCCACCACATCTACTATGGTGTGTAAAAGCACACCTAATCTTGCACACCCATCCCCGTGCCCCAAACCCAAATATTAAGCCATGAGGTTCTGTACCTGCACCAAAAGACTTTCTTCCTTTTCAAAACCTACAGGTTCATTGACTTCACTTGCAAGACTCCCTTTGCAGAACTGTATCTATAACTAACATCTCCCCTTAACCTGTGAATGAGAGTATGCTGAACAGCTCTCACAAATAATAAAATCACAAAACTTCTGCTCAAAGTAAGGAAAATATGGAAATACTAGTTTTATGTACATATAACTATAAATGTTATATTTATATATATTTTTAATATATATATATTTTATATATCGGTTGTGTAGGACTTTCAAAGACCTCACTGAGAAGACTGACTGTCTGACTTCTGACTAATAGAAATCTAATTAAGTTAAGCCAGAACATAAAAGGACCTGTAAGCAGAAATGTTCTTGGTCCTCAGCTCATCTGACCTGAAAGGCTATAAAAAGTCACCACCAGGCCACAGAGAAAATTATTACTAGAAATGCTTGAAAAACATACAAACATTAAGGAAAAATTTAGTTAAAATTGTTCAGATACAAGATCAACAGAAAAGTAACACTATGGGGAAAAAATACGTATCTGACACTCCCCTCCTTCCCTCTGGCGTTACCACCTCCCACTTTCACCTGCTCTGGCAGATTGCATCCCTCACAGCACCAGACTTATGAAAAAAAGGGTCTTTTCTACCGCTGTACGGTATTTGGTCTGTCTCTCTGGGATACGAATGTTGATGCTGTCTTTCATGCTAATCACACCACTGACAAGATAAAGGGTGAATGATAATGTCTCCAGAAAGTCTCAATGAAATATAAGTTAATAATACTCCTTATGGAGCATTTTTGTCTTTTTTTGCTATTGTGAGGTGGTTTTAAAAATCTGCAGTGAGCAGTATCTCAAGAAATACACTGATGTACAGCTGGACAACATCAGAAGAGTTAGGGATATTCAGGTCTCTTCATAAGGACAAACTTATTTCCTTTCATAGATCTAGTGACCACAGTGCCTTTACCACATGCAGTTATCATAACTTTTCTCCAAAAAACTTTCTAAATTAAATTCTTTTGCTTTTACGTTGAACCCCTGAGCGCCTTTTCAGAGACACATAGCCTTTTAAGAAGTATAAAAAATTATATCTCTCCTTAAGTTTTCTGCTGGTAAAAGGAAGGTGATGATTCTTTTAATCCAGAAGAAATAAAGTGTGCATGCCTAAAATGCAGCTGAAATGTCTGTAGAGGAAAAAGCTGGTGTTATTTTGGAACAGAACAGAAAATAGTAGGCTTAAGTTACAATATAAGAGATTTTGGTTAGCCTGTACAGGGAAAATGTAATAACTTTGTAGCTTCATTTTTTTAACTTATGTTCATGCTTAGTTCAATTCTGGTATTCCCAACATTGTTTTAGACAAATACTAAGGGAAAAAAAAAAGTGAGACTGTGTTCTTGCTTTAGGGTGACAGAAAGAAGAGGTTGAAAGGAGCATTATGTGGGCTTCATACAGACCTCATTTTCTTCTCTGGACTATTTTTACAGTTAACATTAGGTGGTACATGATGCTTCAATTAGTACTGAAATATTAAAATATTAATGCTATTGTATGAGTACTCAGTAAACTAAGGGAAGCATCTGCATGGTTAAAAATAGTTATAAATTTATTGTGTAAGATTTTTTTTAAATTTGAGACAATTAAATAGTCTTTCTTTGTATTTTAATATTTTTCTCTGTAGTTGCACTGCTGCTTTTTTGACAAGAGAAACTGAGAAAAAAAAGGTATTTGTTGTGAGAACCACTATCTGCCTCCTTTGTGCCACCTCTTATGAACCTGAAGTAATATTTTTCCACCAGCAAAAGCAGATCCATAGATGTAATTGGGATCTGGCTGTTTCCATAGCACTACATGGAGTCTCAGTTTAATATGTTGCTAGTCTCTAGTTTGCTAGGACAGTGCAGGTCCCTGCCCTGGTTAAAGGCAGGATGTAAAGATATTTCAGTGCTAAATGTGTGCAGGGGGCCCTTTGTGAGGATTTCTGCCTAACCACTCAAAGTCTTAAAACTATCCTTAGCCAAAAAAAAATATTAAAAAAATCCCACCATAGGAGTGTTCTAAACTAAAGTAAAATGTGTACCACACATGCACATCAGTGCAGGGTTTCCCATCACCATTGCTTATTGCTTAGTAAGATAAGAAACAGAAGGACAAGAAACAGAAATAGAATAATTTCTGTATTCATCTTTCTGTCACAATTTCCTACCCTTCTGAATAGTCACCAGCCTGTAGCAGGAGCCACCTCAAGTTGTTTAAATGCCTTTTGAAATTTGTGGTTTCTTTCCTGATTTGTGGAATCTTTCTGTCACATCTAATTGTTTTCTGACTTCGGCTGTCTAGTTAGGTTGGGGTATTTCTGACCTTGGCCTAAGGTCCCTGTGTTCTGAACAGCGTTTGTCTCTTAAAGATTCTTATTTGGTTTTCCTCCTCACCTGCCTTTTTTTGAAGAGCCTTCCACCAGTGTACAACACCCAGCAGATCACAGACTTCTCTGTTCTGCTTTGGGTAACTTTCCATAGTTTCAAAATAAACTGTTCCCCACAGACAAAGAACAGAACACTGACTCTCCTGGGCTTCTGCTAACCCATCATCGCAACTTGCTTTTAACTACTGTCTCTGGTCTGGAGGGACACAGTGTAGTCCTTGCCAGCAATACTGTGTGCACTTTAATATGGAAGAATTAAAAAAAGGAAAAAAAAAAAAGCAGAGGAATTTTGTAATAACTCTACCTCAGGAAACAGAATATGTAAATTGTGTATAGACAGTTACTCAAATCGTCACAGCCAATGAACTTATTTGGACTTAATACATTTTTTTTCTCCCAGTGGAACTATTGAGTTCACTGGCAGTAGGAGTCCATCTGGGACAGAAAATTATATGAGATCCAGATAATCTCTTTGCAAAAATCTCTAGGCACTTTTATCTCTCTAAGCTACTTTTATATGATGAGCTAAAATGACTGTGGCACGCCATGCTAACAAAACACTCATGGATTTTCATCCACCACTCATCTTCTGTCCCAGATAGCAGAAGGGAGAATGAAAATAATACTGTGCATTTTCTCTCTTTATGGAAAGGGCTGTGCATGGTCAGTATTTGTAATCTACTATACTAGTGAGATTTAGCAGTTTGTAGATCTGTATTTTGTTAGTATTTCTTGTCATTACTACAAAAGATTTACTGGTCAGAATTTGGGTGGACCATTTTACTTTTTTATTGCCATGTAATGAGAGAAACTAGGTTTATATATATTTATATAAATGCTTATATATGTTAATGTAAACCAGAATATATAAAACCAGAAAATGGGTGAAGCATGACTGGGTTTTCAATCTAATTTTAATAAAGCAACTTATAACTGACTGAAGGTTGGCTTTCACAACAGCCATTATTAGGAGTTAATATAGTCAAGTTACTCTGAGATCAAACCGTTGTTTGAATCATTAAGACTTCAAGTTTCACATGTTATCATAGTATTTTGCCCTTGAAAATCACCAGTGTTGTATAGACTGCAGAATGAATTTTAGTTAGAAAATTACACATCAGTGAACTAGAACAAGATCTCTAGTTCCATTTTACAGAGAGGTTGAGTAAAAATTAATAATAAAAAAAGGAATCATAATTTTCCCTCCTTCTCTGTCACTCTTTTTTTCCTCAGAACAGACAACATGTAATACCTTGGTCTTGCTTTCCAAAAAGTAAACAAGGTGATAATAGCAACAGCCGTTCCGTTAAACTTTTCCTCATACGGAAGGAACTTTGGGATCTTGTAGATTTCTGCCAAATAGCTTTGCTTCAGTGTAACAATAAGGCCAAATGAATGCACCATAGTTAGTCCCTAACTCAGCAGGAGGGAACACAGAGTGAGGACACTGACTGGCAAGCAATGACAAATCTTGTGACAGCCCCCAGCTGGTGACTCTGCCCTTCTGACAGAGATCAACAGCAGAGTCAGCAGAGATAATGCAGGCCCGCTTGTCAGCTGCTTCAGCACAAAGTCCTTCGCTGGCAGCCTAAACCGAGACTTCCAGCTCTATATTTCTACATTTACAACTCTGAGGGTGAGAGTTTGTGATAAAGCTGAACCAGTCTAATGGCTCGCTTCCAGTAAAATTTGCTGTCCCTTTCTCCCATGTTCTCTCATCCTAGATGCCTACTCCCACCCCCTCCCTGCTGCTGACTGGCACCCATCTGACCTCAGAATGAGACAGTCCAAATTGCTTAGCGAAAGGAAAGCTAACAAAATTAAAACAGAAATGGATGCTTAGTATCGTAGGTGGCTCAAAGGAGGAAAGAAAACTGTGCCTGTAAGTGAGCAAAGGAGGACTGCTCCCTTTGGTGCAAAGAGTTATTAGCTTGGCTCATTCATGTTGTAGAGCCCCATCCTGTGAAGTGTAGTGGAAATGGAGGACTTGCCTCATATGCCAGCTGCAGTGAGTAGTTACTGTCACCAAAGAGAAAGAACAAATAGTTGTGGGTTGTAAGGCAGCCACAGCATGATCCACAAGAATTAGCTTGCTACGTGGGGTTATCCAGTATTCAGATTACATTAGTTAGCCATTAAATCAGAAAATCACCAGGGTTATCCACCACTACTATTTAAGTTGCTGCATCACTGTTGTGCTACTTTCTAAAGCCGTCAACACTTGAATTCCAGCTGCTCCTACAAACAAGCCAGGTAGGATGAAACTAAGGCATCACTTAAGCTTGTGTATGCTGTAATTATGAAATGCAGTCACAGCATGTGCAGGATACTTGAATTAGCTTTAATCCGCTATCACATCTGTTGAAAGCAGTGAAACTGAAGTAGTACGGCTTCTGCAGGAGCCATGTAAGACTGCCTAGGACCCTGCCTACTTATTTGGTTGTGTTATGAATGTTTGCTGAACTCAGAGCACCTGAAGACCCCTTTGCCCTTATCAAAGCTTAATATTAGCCTAGGACCACTGAAATCAGCTGCAAAATGCAATGCAGATACTGTCTTCATTTAAACTTTTCCAAACCCAGCTGCTGTTTTTCCCCATGAGCTACCAAGAAATCCAGCAGCCCCATTTTTAGGATCCCAGGGTTGAATTTGGCAAGGACAACTTTGGGAAGCTTGCCTGCTTTCTACTGATTTTCTAAAAGCATTCTAAAGAAATGCGCCAATTTAAAACAGCCGACATCACTGGACAAACAATTTCTGACTAATTTCATGTCTCAGGTTATTTCTGTTGGTTAACTTTCATTTGGCCCTCAATTACAAGAATAACAGAATTAGACTCTTAAGTACAACTTCCTAAGGGGAGGAATTGGTTTGCAACATGTTTGTTCTGGATGACGCAGATGTGGTTCTGGAGCTCAGAACACAACACAGCCTGAGTCCTAGGATGTAAAAATATTGCCATGGAAAAACATAACAAAAACCAGGAAACATCACTAAAGCTGCGTAGCTCTTACTTTCATTTAACTGGTAACAAACCTAATTATTTTACAAATTTACAATTCTCTGTTTTGGATTGTAACCAGGCAATTGAAGCAAGGAATTTGCACAAAGGAGGAGAAAAAGAGAAGGCAGACAAGTTTGCTCTAAACCTTCTGTTCAGCTTCTTGAGCTTAAAACAATTCTGTTTGGTTAATTTCATGTCATTCAGATGCTCACTGTGAACATCAAATACTGCCACAAGCTAGAGCAGATCTCAGCCTAAACAAATGAAGGACCAAATCCATGTCAAAGCCTCCTGTCATTTTGCTTGAACCCTGTAAAGAAGTTGCATGTATTTCTAGTTAACATCTCCTAATCCTAGGATTAATTAGGTATAATGTTGGCACACAGGGCCTGAGTAGAGCTGGAAGCTGCTTCTGGACAAAGACCCTCACTGAAAGTAATGAGAGTATCTTGGTAATAAATAGAAAATGTTAGAGGAAACAGCCTGGCCCAGGCTAACGTGCTCCAGTTTGCTGCCTGAATTTACATCTCAGTGAGTTATGAAGAAATAAAAGACCTGCACAATATTAGCCTCTTCATTTTTCTACTAAATTACTCTACCTAAAGAAAAAAGACTGCAGGCTTCCTGAACACTTTTGTCTCAGGCATTTTCATACCTACTTTATTGAAGGACATGATTCATGTTTCCTTCCTACAATGAAACTACAGCAGAAGAACATTTTATTTAAAAGCAAAACAAATTCAGATGATTTAAAAAAAATCCTTCTATAGAACTGCTTGCTTTCTCCAAGAAATTAGACATTTAGAAATGTCTACAGAACAATGTATTTTCTTCCTTCCATTTTAATATAATGAGAATTGCAATTATTCCTTTCTGTTACCTGTGAAAGCTGAGTAGCTGAGTATCTTGCTTTATATCCCTAAAGAACAAGAGACAAACATCAGGTGGATACAGTACAAACATTGCTTGGTAATTACAATTTTAAATAGCAGTCAAAAATAACCAACAGCCAAGCTAGAAATACATAAACATCTCTTTGCTCTTGAGATGTACAATTTAAAGTCCCAATCAATATTGTTGATGAAGTTCCTGTGAAACAAAACATGAAGCAGTAAGAATCCAGCTCTTCTTTCTGTTCCTGGGTAGCCTTGGGAAATGTTATTCTCTGTGCTTTATTCCCTTTGTTCCACTCATATCATGGGAATGACAACAGTATTGGTAAATGAGCAGAAGTTTGTAATGATGTTTGCATAAGTATTTGCACCCATCAGTTCTTACATTCTGTACATAAATATGCTTTGTCTCTTATGATACGCTTCCTCTGTGAACATTCCTATCAGTACTATTTCAGGAGAATGTATCAGCAACTAGATACAACAAAAAAGTGTGGCAAGTTTTAGCTAATCTATATTAAAAGTATGAAGCAAAAAGTCACTGACAGTAATTTATTTGACCCCTATATTCCAGTAATAATTACCTCCTCAGTAAGAAGTTTCCAAAACTCCAACACTTTTTCCTTTATCTTGTACAATGTAAATAGAAAGGTGTATGAAATAGAATACAAATCCAGGCATGTTTGTTTTAGCAGCCATAGATCTTCATTTAGGCATTCACTAATGAAGCTTTTTTATTGTTTTGTTGCTGCTTCTCATCCTCTTCCTGATCTGAGACCTTTTTTGGTCATTACTTTCCTCCTGTATTCTTCCTTTAACCAGTCATTAAATGTTCCCATAGAAACATCTTGTTTTCTTATCTGCCATTATACTTTCTTTTATACTTTATTATTTTAAAATTTTTTAAATGTTTCTTATCTGCTATATTTTCACCCCCAGATCTCCATCAAAAATACTTTTTCTATAATAGCTGACTCATCTAGTGATGTAAAGACGTAGTTTAATTATTTCATTTCAGTTTTTGGCAAGATGACAATAAGAGCTAAAAGTGTTAATCCCAGGCTTTCAGAGCCCTTGCAAAATTAAATATTAACCATGAACAATAAAACAGATCCAAGAAGAATGTACATAAAACCTCACAATCCACTTAATGCTAACCTGCAACAGTCAATAATAGAAAAATGCACCGGTAATGAGTGTAATATTTTAACAGAGGGAATGATTTCTCACTGCAACAATTTACCAAAGCATGTGGTAGATTTTGCACTGTTTGAAGTCTTTTTTATTGAACTGCTAGTGTGTTTTAAAGGATGTTTTAGCCAGGAACCTTTTAATGAGTGGTTTAGATTCATGAATCATTGGAAAATCTCAAACATTCTTAAAACCTATGCAAGAAAGAAGTTAGAAGAGGAAGTCTTGCAGACAAAGCATTCAGTTTTCTTAAATTACTGTCTTTAAAGCAGTTTGACTGCTTACAAAATCTAGGAAAAAGATCTAGGGAATGTAAAGAAGAGTGAATGGGACTTAGTAGGATTCAGGGATTTTCCAGACCCCAAAAAGGCCACGTGGAGAAGTCTACACAGCCTTCCTTCTCATGATCCCTTGCAGCCCAAAGGGGGAAAATACAAGTTGGTTCAGGGAGGTATACTGAACAGGATTTGGAAAAGGGGTTAGTAGAAACAGGGAGATGCTAAAGTGGCAGCACAGGTGTTTCTTGGGATACCATTCTGTGCCTGCCAAACTCCAGATAGTTTTACTAAAGCTTTGTATTAAAGAAGCACACTGACAGCAACATAGATTACAGTGTCAGAGATGGTCCCTGTCCTTTGTATTGTTGCAGGGCCTGTTGGAGGCTGATGCTGCATTAAATCTCTGCTGGGAGCTTATGTCTTTAAACAATATGCATCCTTCTAAGGAGAAAAAAAATCAAATATATTGGTAAAAGGACTATATAGTTGTCTTTGTATAATATAATATTCAGCACTTGTACACATAGAGTCATTCCCACATAAAATTATGCAGCATATTTTTGGAGGCTATTGTCTTTCCATTGCTTTTATTAAAAAGTTGGGATTGTCTTTAAATCTTGGCACAGTCATCTCTACAATGGTATAACAAGCACTTTCTTCTTGCTCAGCGACTCGCCCACCACTGAGTTTCTGTTAGATACTAATAAGTAATATGAATTTATCCCCCACCAAAAGTTATAACAGCAGAAGCTTCACCTTCCTCTGAAATTCACCAATATAGCAGATATATCACCTAAATAAGCTTACTTAAAGAATGAGCTATTTTACTGAAATTCTAATGGAAAAATCTAGCTAAGCACCAGATTTTTAAGAGCATTTAAGGACATGGAGATGCAAACAAACCTTTAGGGAGGTTGGGTTTTTGACTTTTCTTTTTTGTTTTGTTTTGTTTTTCAAATAATCTCATTCTCCATCAGATCAGTGGATGTCAGATTCTTTACAGGAGGACCCATCAGCTGGTGAGTTTTTAAGCAGCTCCCTTAGGTTGCTCCTCTGCTGAGGTGGTGACACAAAATCAACAACAGAGCTGAGCTGGCACAGAGACCTTTGGGTAGTTTGAATATTTGCCTGTCTATCTCCTCCTAATCAAATACTCACATACTTCACAGCCTCCTCAGCTGAGGTACATACCTTTATGCAGGGTTTTGATAAATAACACCTGGGTCAGGAAGATTGGTCACCTTTGCATTTAAATGGTTTTCAAAATGCAGTTAGGGTCCCAGTATATCCATGTTTTCTTTGTTGGAAACATCCTGTATCTTATACAGAACATCCTGAAAGATTGGTATATTCCCCTGAAACTATGTCAATTTAGCAGCAAGCAGGACAGGCTACAGCACATGCCTTGCCCCCTGCCCCCACAGTGCTTAGAATACACCTGGCTTTACTCAGAAAACTATGTTGGCTAGATGTCTGGGCCTCAGCTAGTTTTGTAACAGAAGCTGTACTGGAAATTGACTATAGTACTTTTGTGGATGAATCGGGCCTTTACAGGAACAACTCTCTCAGAGAGGTGCATGCAAAGTTGTTCGGGAACCCTGATGGATTTATGACAACAGTGGTCCTGGCTGCCCTAACCAATATTTCAGCCTGGTGAGTACAATATGACTACGTTAGACAGTACCTACATCACTCTTACATATAACGTCGATTATAGGCATTCTCATGTCAGACTCGTACTCGTACACCCTGTCTTTAAAAGGATAATTTCCTCCTGCAAAGGTTCACAGGAAAACAACGCTCTCTGGAAGAGGATGCCTCATCACTGTGTTGAGGGTATGTTTGCCAGTTCTCAAGTACATCTCAAGCGCAGTCTCCCAAAGGTCTTGATTTTCTGTGGAATCATCAGCTCTTGGCTCAGATGTCACTTCCCTGGGAAAGCCTCAGCAATTTGGGTTGAAATGTTTTGAAAAGACCATTTATTAAAGAGAATTTATCAGGAAGTATGATACTCCTGTAGGTAACATACTTATTCCTTGTGAACTTGACTGCATGCCTCTGAAATAGGGATGCCACACTTTCGCTCCAGAAAGTTCCTAGAGATAACAAATACCCTCTGCAGAAGTATGGGTCATCTCATTGCCATACAAACAGACACAATAATCCTTGTCATTAATAGAAAGTTTCTTGACCACAAAACACTCCAAAATTCAGTGTGAAGTCCATAGGTCTATATTTAGCTGCTGTTTCACTTCTTTTTAAAAAAAGTTTGTAAAAAAGTTCATCATCATCTTTAAGCCTATGTTTTGCAGACATCAATAGCTTCTGTAATGCAGAAGGCTGCAGTTACTGTGGCTAAAGCAAAACCTCCTCTTAGAAAAATAATCTGCTTTTAGTGAGAATAGATGCTTCAAATTGACTTTCAGACTGAAACATAAATTCCTCTAAATCAGGGTCATGTTTGAGGGTAGGGTAGCTGAACTTCTTTGCCGTTGCGTATGGAGGGACTATCTGGAGCTAAGCTTATTTTGAAGCAATGATGCTTTGTTTTCCAGAACTATATTCAGTCTGTGGGGAAATTTTTTAAATAATTCTAATCATTTGAATGAAGTGTTGTCCATTTATCTGAGTAAATATGCATTAAGTACAGCAGTTGAATGTTGTTGGAAATTTATACTCATTTCGTTCTTTTTATTTTTTGTTATTAAGCAATGCTTCTGTAAATGATCCAGGTCATATCATTTAGTTTAAATTATGTTAGATGCTGTGTTAATTTAGAACGAATGCTTTGGTTAGATTGATCAAAATACTATGGCTGCAATGCCAAATGTTCATGGCCAAAATGAAGGGCACATGTAAGGGAAATACTGTAAGAAGCTTAAAAATAATTTGGAACTTGTGTAAACAGACCCTATAATTTTTGTTTCATGAATCACTAAGTCAAACCTACAAAATGCGTAGTAATGAAAGTGATTATTTTTGGTGAGACAGTAGTAAAAAGATATATTGTTTTAAGGACATTCTGTAGCTCTCTATCTTTAAATAATGTTGTCTTATCCAAACGTCTCAGCTAAAATATCTCAGTATTCAAAATACAGTTAGAGACAGCTGCAATACCCTGTTGTAATCACATTAGTTGAGAAGGTCACACTAGCTTTATCTTGAGGGCAAAAGGATGTGTGTGTAGTTTTTACTGGAATCTATTTAACATTTTTTTGATATATTTTACAAAATACTAATGAGCTAAAACTGACATATTCCAGCCTCTGCTTGAAATGACACTATGTCCCCCATACGGAAGAGTATACACCAGAAACATTGGTACCATTTCAGCAATCAAACTGAGGAAATTCCCTGAGACTGGACTTCCATTTAGCCAAGGGTTTCCCTGTGGGACATAAATTTTAGTAGAAAACAATGAGTTATTACTCCTCCTAATCCAAGTCCCCATCAATGTACTTCCAAATACCTCAAATTCTTTTTTAATTGCTTGTTTTCCAATAATCCACAAAACTTGCACCATCCCCTCAGTGACACTTTACCACTAAGCAGCAAAAGTGTTTGGAGCTGGTTTTGCAATAACATACTCACATAAGCTTGCCCTTAAAGCAGAAGAGACCCCATCATCAACAAAATAATCTTGACAGAAACATATCACAGTGGCCAGGTCTTCCTTCTTTCTTTCTATTTACCATTGTTTTTCATAGAAAGAAAAAGCACTTTAAAAAGATCCTGAGCTGCACATTTCTTCTGCCTGGCTGATATCTCACAGACCGAATCAGTGTAGGGCAGAAGGTGGCAATGTTAAGTCACTTTCTTCATAAAGCAAAGAAAAGGAAGATGTTAAACAGATGGGCTCTTGTCTTACCTGACCCAGAGCAGCAGAAGTGTCTTTGCCGATGATCTGTATTGGGGAGCATTTTACTGCTTATGACTAAGGGAAAATGGTGAGATGTCCTGCAAGACCTATTCCAGGCGTGAGACATTAGCAATTTTGTAGCCCCTACAGAAGCTGTAGGAGGGGACAAGAATGACACCAGTAGCAGCAGCAAAGTTACATAGATGTGTTTGGGGATGCTTTCATTAAATTGAAAGATACTTTATTTTTTAAAAACAAACCACAGTTGCATAACTATTTTAATTATGCTGTAATTGATCCAGACATTGAAAATAAAACATACAGAAGAAACTGTGCAATCTTAATCCTGAAACATTTCCAGATGCACACTTTATTTTAATTTGCTGCCATACAGATTTTTTCATAGAATCAGAGAATCATTAAGGTTGGAAAAGACCTCTAGGATCATCAAGTCCAACCATTATCCCGATGCTGCCATGCCTCCTAAACCATGACCTGAAGTGCTGCATCTACACATCTTTTAAATACCTCCAGGGATGGTGACTCTACCACCTCTCTGGGCAGCCTGTTCCAGTGCCTGACCACTCTCTCAGTGTAGAAATTTTAGATGATGTCTTCAATAATTGTTAAGAATAATTTCTCATATCAAAGAGAAACAACTGATCTCAGCTGAAACTGATGTCAGTAGAAACCCTGATCTCAGTTTACTGCTCTCATTTAAGGTTCAACACATTTCTATACATATCCAGAGACTTAGGATGTTACCAAGAGTTAATGAAATTTCTTTCCATCCACCTCTCAGCTGCAAGCAAGGATCAAGTTTAACATAGTGATATATCATGATATATTTAGGACTAGTGACATTCACAACCACTCTCCAGATGTTTTAAGACCAAAGTAAATAGCCTGTAAATAGGTTTGATCCAGAACCCTATTGTTATGAGCCAGTATATTTCACAGTCCTATTCACAAATGGAGCAAAGTGTGTTAGCCCTCATTATTCAAGTCAGAAGGTTGTTATCACCTCCCTCCCCACCCCCGACTTTGTTATTCTGGTGGTCAGAAACCCATTTCTAACATAGATTTATTCATGACCTGTGGGCAGTTATTTCTTTTTGTACCAATATTACCTCGTGTGTTTCTTCTCCCTCACAAGTGTTTATGTCCCTGAAGGATTTAAACAGTCGTATCCATTCTCAGCTATTCTCTTGCTAAAGTATGAAACTTAGGAATGGATCCTCTAAGGTGTTTGTGTGCCTAACTCCTATTTAGGCCTCATATTCCCACTGAAGCCAATTACTTCAGTGGGCATTAGGCTCCTCAGTGGGAGTTCAGTGTCTAAAGGACTTGGAGAGGTTGAACTGAAGCACCTCTGCTTTTCTTTCATTACCTTTCTTGAACATTAACAACACAGCACCGAAAATAGCATCTTCTCAGTGCCTTATAAAAAGCTATTAATATTCTCCCAAGTCTTTAGGTTAACTTTGCCTTTATCATGGGTTAATTTTGCCTTTTTACAGGCTGAATTGTACTTGAGGTACCGTCTGTGTCCAACCAGTGTAATCAAGCCTTTCTACTCATAGTCATTATCATGAAATGATCTAATACTAAAATTATTGTTACTTGTCTTTAATTGCATACCTGTAACTATAAAATTTCATCCTAGTTCAGCTATGCCGCTTGAGGACACTCAGTTCCTCCTACACAGCATTTGATCCACTTCTGACTATCCACACCCCCTAGCTTAACATTTCCACGGTTTGATGTCACAAGCAAAATTACTGTACCTCTCAACTCTGGCCTTTGAGTAATTCTCCTATCTTCTGATTCATGTTTCTACACAGTTCAGCAGTGTTTGCTTCAAGGTGGGAAGCTGTGGTTTTGAGGAAGGTTTGGAAAACAGGAAAACACAGATCTGCAGAGCTGAAACTTTGTTTGACTGTGCTCTGATTGTTGCTTTGTAATTCTTGTGCTACGGTTCTGCTTTCCCAGCCCAATTAGTGATTCCCCATGGGGTACTATATCAATGCTTTACTGAAGTCTCCATAGATTAGACTAACCACTAAGATTATTTGGAAGATCCTTTATCAAAGATAAATACAATCTTAGTCCTGGCTGTTCCACACTTGCAGACCACCTCAAACATGCACAACTCTACTGCTGTCTGAAGCCAGCCAAGGTCAAGACTGTAGCTACTCTCTTTTAATACAGTAACTAGATGTTAAAGATTTATCTGCACCAGTCAAGAAAAAGCATTTAAGTGTCACTATTGTCTTTATAAAAGGTTAGAAAAACTGTCGCTCCATTAAAATACAAATGTAAAGTGCACTTAAACACTGACCAAGTGGTTATGCTGATGAAACTTAATTACCTGTTGTCCATGAAATGTAACACGCTGCAGATAAAACTCAGTTGCTGAGGCACAGTAAACGCTGTTCATGCATTAACCAAAGTCATAAACAGGAATGCTAAAGGACTTTCATTCTGTCCTTGTTTATATGATCGTCACACCAGAAAGGAAAATATTTGTGTACTGGTCCAAAGAATTTTCAAAGTGCAGTTTGAATTCCTACTTGAATACACATAGCAGAAGACACAAAGCTTTTGTGTTTAATAATATAAACCTGTGTTTCTTCCCTCCTAATACTTGCTAGTGAAAAATCTCTGTTACTTGTAGTCTCTCCCTGCCACTTCCCCAGTTAAATGCAAGTCACAGTGAAAATTTTTTTCCTGATGTTCAGATGGCACCTCCTTCATTTCAGGTTGTTCCCATTGCTTCTTGAAGGATTATGAAGGATTAATTAATCTACAAGTTTGGGGGTTATTCTGGGTTTTTTTGCTGTTGTTTGGGGCACGAATAGATTTTAGATGTTTATGTAATAGGGACAAAACACAATAGAAACTTATTTGCAAGTCAGTTTATGACTTGTAACTCCATAAGGAAAAATATATTAAATATCTTAAAGTTCAAACCGAAGGAAAATGTTGATGCACATGTT
Source organism: Phalacrocorax carbo (assembly GCF_963921805.1). Lineage (NCBI taxonomy): Eukaryota > Metazoa > Chordata > Aves > Suliformes > Phalacrocoracidae > Phalacrocorax > Phalacrocorax carbo. The sequence continues at coordinate 155,169,338 of NC_087513.1, read as the reverse complement.
GCTCTTTTTTTTTTTACATTGGTTCCATAATTAATTTTTTTAAAAAGACTTTTTTAACAGTGTTTTAAGATGGCTACTAATAAATATTGTGGATAATTAAAGTATATTAAGATCACTAAGTCCCAGATGAAATTTAGCACAAGTAATCCAGCAGATCTGCAGTTTTGTTCCTCCCCCTCCTTTCCTCCTTCCCCTAGTTCCTTTCCCACTCAGATTGCCTTTAATGAGTTCTCACCATCTGATGACTGCAGGAGACTCATATCTCTTTAATAAAATATCGTAACTGCTGTTGTGAGGAAGGCAGAACAGATTACACTGAAAAGATTTGCAAAGCTTTTTCTTGGGTAACCATCAGTTTTGAATACACAGGTTTAGATTTACAATAAGAGTAGCAGGAGCAAACTATGCAACTACCTGTTATTATAATTTGCTCATTTACACTTTAATGAATAAATTATTGTGCTGTATCAGTTCTGTTCTGCTGTCATGATAAAACTTGCATTTATATAACCTGTAATCAGTTTCACTATGGGCACAAGGGGAAAATTGATTTTGAGATGACAACCACAAATATTTTTTTTACATACCACTTGGTTTTGAGAATTTACAAATGGTTTGTAGCAACATGCAAAGGGGAAAGTGCTATTAGAGGTGTGTCTACAGCAATTATTACTGTGCTGAGAGCTAGAATGGGTGGAATGAATAGGCTGTTCGGTCCACATTTTCACTTGGCTGAACTATAGCACTTACAGAATTTGCTTCATGTGATTATCTTTGTTGCTGCTCTCACTGTTGGGTCAGAATGAAGAAAAACCCCCTTTTTTATATCTACACACGATATAAAAGTGGATTTCAAAATGAGATCAGTTAATCCCAGCAAGCCTGAGATATTTTGCTAAATAGTCTACGTGCATTTTTATTATATAGGTATCATTCTCTTGGTTGAGATCTTTTCAATATCTATAAATACATGCATTAAACATAATTGGTCCCCATCTTTGGGAATCGTTTAAATCCTAATTTTAAGGTCTTCAGTGAAAGTAGAAATATAATATTAAATGTCACTTTGTTTTCCCCTTCATAGAACATTTGCTGGTTTCCTTTTTCTATTGTCAATTGACTGTTATTCAAAGCAGTTAACAAATTATAAGGTTAACTTCAGAATATGAGGGCGAAGGCAGGCAACTTCCTACACATTTCACAAAGTTCTCATCCTGTTTTTTCCTCACCAGGAAGGACTTAAATTTATCTGCAGAACCTAGTTGTGTGGCTTTACCTTCATAAGTTCGTCATTGTGCTGACTGATAGATCTCTCAGAATCACAGAAGGGTGATGCCACTCTCCTAGTGGCATAGCCAACATCCTCAACACTTTGCTGTAGTTGTACCTATGGTGGAAAGTAGTTGGACAGAATAATGTAGATGTATGGTTTTCCCAGCTTCTTTTATGGCAGGATAACATATCTTTTTTATCCACATTTTTTTCAGTACCTACATAGCCTCTATGTCATATTTACAACTTGTCATGACCAGCAGATTCAGAAAACAACTTCAGTGGCACACCAAGAAAGAGGAAGGACAAGAATGGGAATCCTGAGTCATTTCACAAATGCAGCCCTCATTGCTTTCCAAATACTGTGAATTTATCTTTACAACATTCTCATGAGATAGCAAAACTTTCCGTCCTTACACAGATCCCAGAAACCTGGGGCTTGCCTCACCTGTAGCTAGGGATGGTTAGGAAGAAGTAAAAAGGTGGAGGTTGACTACATGCACATACTTATTCACAGTCAGGAAAACTTAGCTGATGCCCAAATACAACTTCTGAAGGTTGTTTTATCAAACTGGGACTGTAAGTAGGCTGAAACATTTCCTACCTTCCATTTTTTATAAGGACTCAAACAACTCTAGCTCCTTATTTGCCCTTATCCTATGAACATTTCCCTAATATCCTGTTGATTATGAGAACTGGTAAATTCCCATCCGGTTCAGCAGTATGCCAGTAAAATATTTATGCTAAATTCTGGTTGTACCAATATAAATTCATTCTGTTGTTTTCTACCTTGACTTCTTTTAAAGTTGTGAAACATGTTAGACCTAAAACTATAGAAAGACAGAGAAATAGAAAAATGTTTGCTATTTTAAAAATTTTGCTTTGCTTTGTTTACTTACGCATGTATGGTGACAGAATCTGAGTATATGTATAATAAATATATATACTGTATACTGGCAAATTCTTATTATTAGATTTGCTTAAATTTTTGTTCCTTTTCTTTAATTTCAGGGTATTTGCTGGAAATCTAAGATATAGTAACTAACAGAAATTGCCACAGAATAGTTCTGTTGTTGATCTGGTTTTGGAACATGAATGGCCCGCTTTTTTTTTTTTTTTTTTTTTTAATAGTTCAGGGAAGTTTGGATCAGTTTTAAATAAAAATTCTCAAACACATTGTCAATTCATGGTAACAGAGAGGTCTGACAAGGGTTTAGAATTCAGGCAGTGGTAGTTCTACATCATGCAATAAACATTCTTTATTTAAATTCTGTTTTCACACCTAGTAACATTTCAGTGATTCAAATCATGTCAACTGCTGCCACAGTGGCCCTCTTGAGAGGAAAGAGGCGTAATAAAGGTTTTCAATTTGTCTGCGCTGGTTTAGCTGAGTGGAAACATCAAGTGGAGCTTTCACATCTATAATGAATATGATTAAAGAATATATTTGTAAAAATGCAGATTTGAAGTATGAAAATAATATTAGAAACAATGTTATGAGCATTGAGCCATATTTGGGAAGAGGGCTGTAAATTTTGCTAAGATCTGAAGGGTACTACTTCAAGTCTCTCAAGTATATTAATAATTTATTTTTCTGTGTTACATTGATTAACAGCTGGCAGGCACATTCACATTTGTTTCCAGACAAGACATGTGTTGTCCAGTAGTGAGTAATCTTTGCATTTGTGGTTCAATTCTTTCAAAGAATAGCCTTTGAGGGCCAGGAAAAGCAGCAGTGTGGTGCCAGGCAGAATTAAATTGATTTGCATATCTGCCAACTTGGCTGATCTTGGAAATTCAAAACAGCAAACATGCAAAGACATTTCAAGTCTTCGCTTGAAATTTAAAAGTGAAAGGTCATATGAGACATATTTAAGGACACGGTGTCAGTGTCTGAGGCATGAGATAGTTCTTTTGTTAGCAATACTTCATTAACCATACTGCAAGTATGTTGAGTAGTGGCAAAGCATAGAAAAAGACTGATAAATTGAATTAATCATTTACATTAATGAGGCATTTGGGCAATGGGGACATTAAATTCTAGCTATAGCCACAGCCTTTTGTTGGGTGTGCAGGGATTTTTCACTGCCTGTTTGGAATATTTCTGTGAGGCTTTCTCCCTACCTCAGCTTTTCAGCATTGACACAGTCTTGTGCCTTGGAAGACAAATATGGAAGCAAAGTTGCATCAGAGGTCTAAAAGCATTAATGTAAAGAGTAACAAGGAGTCTGGATGCTGACAATTAGAAAGGAACACAAAAAGCCTGTACAGTACCAACGGATTTGGGTTGTTTTCTTACCTCTTCAATAGCACTAACAAAAGATATTTGGGAATGTTAAACATGGTTTGCATTTATGCTTCTTGTTCTGGAAATTAGTCCAAGTTTTTACTTCAGAACATCCCCTTTGCAAGAATCCATAAAGGGAATAATGAGAAACCGGTGTTCAGCTGCAACAGCCTTCCTTCTTCCTTCCTTCTGCTTCCAAGACTGGCAGAGGATATGTTTAAATTTGATGAGATGACACAGTTTGTAAGATGTCCTTAGCAGATCAGGAGAGGATGGAAATATTGTAGAATTTCCTTAGCTATATTTACTTTAATCTTTCTGGATAGCGTAACCCTTTCAAATAATTTAAACAATCAACTCTTATATTCTTTGTCTTTTTTTTCTCATTACTTTAAGATCTTGAATGCAAAATTCCACTTAAAACAATAAAATAATATTGATTAAGCTAGAGAGTAATTACTTGAAAACTTACAGTAACCTTAAGTTATTTACCCTCAAATTCAGGCAAACAAGTAACCCTCTACTCTTGATACCACAGCCCACAGCCCTGGACACACTCTATCTCAACCACATTCTTACCTCTCTTTTCCTTTGTATAATACTCCCTATTTTCCTGTCAAAAAATTGCTATTTATTTTTAACCATAATATTTCATCACATCACAAACCTTTCAATCACATACATATTTATATCTTGTACTGAATCTGTCTATGAACACAGAAGTTAATTCATAAATAAATTTCAAGTCTGCAAAATTAGGCAGTATTCAAACATAGAATATCTGTATACAGTGTGTATGCATTTATAAAAACACACATTTACATGTGTGTTTTTCAGAATGCATGAAATATGTATATAGAAATAGAGTATGTACTTATCTGTGTATACATGGATATATATGTGAGTGGCTCTACATATATATACATGTACAGTCCTTTAAAATTCTGTAACAGATTATCATTATGAATATCAGTAGTCAGGGATAGTCATTATTATTATAATTTCCAATTATTTTCCTTTTTCTACTGAAATAGAGAATGCCAAAAGCAAATGAGATTTCCTCTTTTTCAAAACAAAGCACTGTAATCACAATAATAGCTGTTGGCTCCCCCGTCTTGTATTCCAGTTTAACTTCCTCTCAGTTAAAACAAAGACAGAAAGACTCTTACCCATTCATTTAAAAATGTTTTTCAGATATAAGTGTGCTTTGGTTTACCTTGCTCTCTTTCCCTCCCTCTCATTTTTCTGTCCTGTCTTTGTTGTCCTTGTAGTTTTTTAGACAGAAAAAAGGTTTAATAATAATCTAGACAGATAATCTCCATGAACCACTACAGTGTACAATAGAAGCCAAGCCAAGCCAGCTTGAATTTTTCTTTCAGGCTTAACTTCTGCAAAGGATGTAAAGACACATAAATAGAGACTGTATTCACTAAACATCCTCTTCCCTCAAGCATCAGCATAGGTTGACTGCAGGGCCATATTTTTTCCACAGCTGTAACCACAGAAGGTTTTGATCCCCAACACCTACGTTCTACACCACAATTTTCATCTTCTCTTCCTGAGGGCACTTACAACTGCTTACCTGCTAAGGTCCTTCCAGCCCCCAGACTAGTGTCCCAGAAAGTCTGGCAAAACCTCCCCATGCCCCTCTCCCTCAGAAGTATATTTACTTTGGGTCCTTTCCTGCTAGGGCCACTTCTATAGCAAAGCCAAATTATACTCATGAAGCTTATATGTTCATGGGCAGAACTTCTAAGACAGAAATATTTTTTAGGAAACCTCTGCTGTTAGGGATTTTACTTCTTCTCACCCTACTTTCAGCCCTATAACACTGCTTGCATTTTACTGACATTTATTAAGGAAGGAATAATCACTTTGGACATTTTTCATTTATTAAATAAAGCTTTGAGTCTTTATTCTCTCCACAGATACTTTTTACCAGGGAAGATAATATTCCATGTAGCATTCATTTTCAAATACATTTTTCAACTTCTCCTGCAAGAGATTGAAATCTTTTTACTATAGGGTTAGGTTTTACCTAAACTACATTAAAGTAGACATAAATTAAAAGTGACTTTATGAACAAAAAGGTTTTTTTGGTGATACCTAACAACACAAAATTGCAATTTTTTTTCATAATGCAGATCAGCTGGCAGACAAAAAACCCATACATTTTCTCATAATGGAACTCCCCTCTCTAGGTGGTAGGAAATCTGAATATTTCTAAAACATACTGCTGGTGGGTGATAGCACTTGAAATATTTAAATTTGCTGTGTCACTTTTGGAGTCAGTGGCACCTATTACAGTTGACATAGAAGACAGCAAATGTAAAAGGCTTGCCTGCTTTAAAAGTATTTGCATTTCTTTTTTAATTTTCTTTTTCTTCTACATTATTTCAACCTTTAAATAACATAAGAAGGCAAACTGATAACTTTATGTTTGTTTTGTGGATTTTCAAAATTTGCATTCATATAGCAGCTTTTATGCAATATAAATACATTAGTATTAGAAAAGCTTCTAGGTGATGTTTTTTGATAAGAACAGATGGATTGTGATGTATGTCAAAGGCAAGTGATTTCTGGATGCTGAAAATCATTACAACACAAGCACATTTGCACTCTGATCTAGGGTTGTTCAAACTGATTCTTCTGTTAGCAGGTAAAAGTAGAAAAATCTAATATATAATAACCATTTCAGATTGAACACTAAAAATCTTTTTTTTCCTGAGACACAAAAATTTGAAAATGCTTCCTTTGTATCAAGCACAACATTCTATTCAAGTTGAAAAGAAACACTTGGATATTTGTACTAGAAGAAATACTCACCCAGGAATTTAATATGCTTTCATTTTAATGAAAACCAGAGGTTATGGGATATGGAAACCCCACCTTCAGTTCCTTCTTCTGCTTGAGTGGGTTTAAACTTATATCTCCTGTCTTCTATTAGAATATTTTAGACACCATGCTTCAAATTACTTCTGAGAAGGGAATGCTTTAAGTCTTGGCTACCTTTCAAAACTGATCTGTGCTAACTGCATAAACACTTTAAGAGTTTTATAGACACAAAAGAGCTCCAGAAGGAACAAAACAAGAAGACCCATGCCAGACTATTTCATAACCACAAGCCAGCACTTTCAGGTGAGAAATGTAGCAATTAGTTCAAATGTCTGGATGAAATTATACAGTCAATAGTTCTAAACAGATATCTCTGTCATCCCAAAAATGTTTCCAAACTTGCGGATTAAGGCCTACTCTCATAGACCTTAAGTTTTAGACTTGGAACGAGGAGTGTCAGTGTTCCTCACTCATTATATTGAAAGTGTTTCACGTTATTGATTAGTAAAAGAGAGTAGGAGTGAAAACCAACTTTCTCTTGCGACTATTGCTTTTCACATATAAGACATTTTAGTAAATTTAATGCTAGTTTGAACAAATTTTTGGCATAATGAAAACTACCTGTCAGCAAATAAGTTACTTGCTGAAAAAAAAGATCATGCTTACCTCAAATATTCTGTAAAACAGGTTTTCACATACAGTGCTACTTTACTTCAAGTTCATGACAAATGTTCTACTAAGAAGAAGCAAGTGTGTAGCTGGAATATGTTTGATCACTATCATTTAATGCCTATAGGATTGAGGCAATATAGAAATTCTCTGTTTCAGAACAAAAACACTGCTATAAGGCTTTCAGAAATGTGATAGATTGCATGGAAAAATCCCAGTAAAACAGAATAAATAATCACTAGAAAATAAAATAGAATGAATAATCACTAGAGTTAAAAATAAATTAATAATATGCCTTTTTGTACGTGATTAATCTAATTTGTCAAACATTAGCAATCAAAAATTAAAAAGCTATGGGATAAAGAAGAAACACCTGGATATGCACTGGCTAACATATATGTATATGAAATCTAGTACGTGACCACAAGTTTTACGAATTCCATATAAACAGTGCCATCTCTTAGGCAGCTCTGAATTGTTCATCTACAGGAGCAAGCTGCACCCTTTACATTTTCAAGTGCCCCCAAAGTGTCTATGCTAGACAGTGCATTGCGCATTAAACGTCAGAGATATTTTTACTTTAAAGGAGCGGTGTTGCACTAATCCTAACTAAACACTTTGCAGAGAGGTCGGGGGTGGGGGGGCTGGGGGTGGGGGAGGAGGGGAAGGCACAACAGCAGAGCTAACCCCAAAGCTTTCAATTTCATTCACTTCAGTCAATCAGATTTTCTGATTAAGTTAATTATATTAATTCCTTCCTGTTCCTTATTATCTTAGAGATAATTTTACATTGAGTGTGCAAAGGTTTTTAATTAGATACCTCAGTTAAAAATTGTCATATCTCTAACTGAAGCTCAAAAATCATACGTGGGCAGAAAGCTCTCTGTGTCCCCAGTCACCCTGGAGCTTACCTGAATGCACAAGGGAAATAAATGACAACCTACTTATTCATTGACAGGGAACTTATGGATCTGTCCACTGTGAGTAAAGACAACCTTTGCATTACTCTGCTTTGAAGATCAGGTAAGGAAACATTTGTTCATGTATATAAAGCTACGTGAAATCAATAAAGCAGAAGAAACAAAAGATCTGGAAGTAAGCTTGGGAACTGAGGCAAAGCAGGTGCAAAAGGGCAGACAGATGGGAGAGTATTTTTACGCCACTTGATCTTCCAAGGTTTTGGTTTGGTTTCGGTTGGGTTGGGTTGTTTTTTTTAATGAATCCTCTATGAATAAGAAACTGTTGTGGTCAGAACTAGAATCCAGATGCTTTTATGTTTGCAAGGCACAACACTAGTTTCCAGCACTGGCACAGTAGTCACAGTGGGCCAAGACTGAAAATCTGGTTCACATTTCCAGCAAACTGGAGTTTGAAAGAGAGACCACCTATCCGTGTATAAAGTAATCATTCCGAACAGATGGCTGTCCCACTGGGGCAGATGGCTACAAAAGCTTCAACATACTCTAGAAGACCTTTCACTGGTTTAGATCTCAACCCTGGAAATTAATACCTCCATAACTTTATAAAAATGGATAACCCTATGAAAGTCAACAAGACCACTTATTGAAAGTACTGCACCAGTGGGATCAGACCAGTATATGATAGTCTAATGCACTCCAGTATGCTTTAATTAGGGCTTTTTTTTGATGTGTACATGAGTGAAGACGTGCATGCACAATTTGTTTGAAAGCCATGACAAAAGGACAGCTGAATGCCATAAAGTAAATCTGCTGAGTGATAACCAGAAAATAACTATGATGGTAGCCTCCTTGGAAATGGCAGTACTTGTTGTATTGAAGGAAAAGGAATTAAAACAAATAATATCTTCAAATATCCTAAGATAAAATCTGCAATGTAGTGGTAAATCCCAGTGATTGTTTCCCCAAAATTACCTGAAGTTTCTAAGTAGAATACAGTAAAAAAGCAGAAAAGAATGCATTTTTGCGCCTCATATAGTTCTTTTCCATGGCACTAGATGATGTAAAGTTACAAGGTGTGTACTTTTGGTGTTTTCCTCATTCTAGCTTTGGTCTTTGTTTTATCATACCCTCTCTGCAGAGTCAGGGAAAACATTGCATTTGGGATGACTAACAGAAATTTCAGGTAAAGAAATAGAGACTTTTGGAGCTAGGGGAGAATGAGGGCAAAAAAGTCTTCAAACTTGAAAAATAATACCATGGGAACCTTAGTTTTCTTGGGGTTACATATTTGTTCATTCATAAAAAGCAAGTCTATGTATTCTTATTCAAGACTCTGAACAGCCTTATAGATGTTAGAAAGTGAAATATCTATTATGCCACAGCATTTACATACTATTTACATATTATGCTCTCAACTTTTAGAAAAATAGGAAAAGTGAGAGAGTGCTGGAATTATTTTTTCCAAGAAGTTGCTCAGCATCTTTCAAATTTTAGTCATGTGAATCTAGTTGAAAAAGCAGAAATGAGATTTTTGCTTTTTATGAATTGGCTAAGTAGGCAATGTAAGAGATGACTTTACAGTCTCTGTTCTTAATAACATTTTGTATTGTTTGGGCAAGTTTCTAAGCCTACCTGAGTCTCAACTCTCTTTCCATAAAAATAAGGCTAGTAATGATTCCTTTACACCTTCTTTCTCTCTCTTGCCTACTTAGAACCTGGGCTTTTCAGACTAGGGAACATCTCTTACTGCAGTCTCTCTGGCATCTCTTTGAAGGTTTCTAGAGCACTGATACCCAATACATAGCAAATATTCTTCTAAATGGGAACCAAAAGGGCCAATATAAGCACAAAGAACACAGATCCTTTGATAACATAATTTGAGAAAACATTCCTGAAGAAGAGACATCAGTAAGAAAGCATAAAGCAAGGAATAAAGAAAGAAAAATGTTCTGAGGAAACCCAGAAAGGATTAACATTCAGTTAATATGAATGATTTAAAGCACCTTTTTAATCCTCATTTCAGGGTCTATATAAAACCGATGAGCACAAAATTAAGAGGAAAAAGAAGCTGAGATGTGTTTAACGTTTCTCAACATCAGCCTTTGTATTCTGACATCCACGCTGTCAGAGGATAAAATTGCTGTGCAACCTATTTGTTGTGCTGCAGGCAGATGATATGAGCAGCATGCTGAAGAGGCATAGTTCTTTCTAAATGTACCTATCCATGTACTTATTCAACTTCTTTTCAATAGACACACAGAAACTGAGGTAAAACATTCCATAGCAGTCTCAATTAAAAAAAAAATCCACACAAAAATGCAATTGATTAGATTCTAGTTGTCCAAACACTACAATATAATGAATGAATTCAAGCACAGTGAAGTACAGGGAAACACAGAGCAGTTTGCAAATACTTTTTTGGTAGAGAATTTGTTTTGTATCTATGCACTTTCAAACTTGTCCACTGAGGTTTGTTTACACCCTGTAAAACATGCAAGCCAGCCTTGCAGTGAAGACCATGACCTAGACCCCTCTTCTTTTTCCTGTTGTGCACTAACAACCAAATTACAGAAGCCTTTCCATTTTTGTCTGAATCTGGGTTATTACTGCTACTGTCAATAGCATTTATTACGCAAAGTGGCACAAAGAGTAGCAAGCATTCAACACACGCGTGTATACCCCAGCCCAGCTACATGCAAAGGGTTAGGGCGCTGCTTTAAGAAAAATGTATGAGAAACAACTTGCAGGTAGGAAGACAGAGAACTCAGTTCTCCCAAATACTGGATTAGTGCAGTAATTACAGAGCTATTGGACAAACTCCAATAGCAGTACTCCATCAAAAGCACAAGTGAAATGAATATGGTCATTCCTAGTGCACCCTGTATAGCACTCAGTCATGTCAATCATTGTTAATGAAAATCTGTTCATGCCAATTATGTTATATCCCTCTGCATTTATAAGAAATGAGAATGCACATCTAGTTGAAGGATCTTAAAACAAGAGGTACCGAGCTGCTCAGTGATTTCAGGACAGTTATACAAGAACTGATGATCCTTAAACATACAGTGAACTTAGCAGTAGAATCTCAAGCAGGTAGAAGCTGGTTTTAAGATTATAGTCTTGGACTTAGACCGATAAATTTGACATTTAAGTGTCTTTATAAATCTGTATCTGTGGCAATGCAGCAGCAATACTGTTAACAGGTGGTTTCGCTGTGATTCTCCCTGGTTACAAACCCATTTACTTTACATCTCAACCCTCCAACACAGCACTGGTTCACTGCACCCTTTGATCCAAGTATCCTCTCCAAACAAGGTCTGCATGTGCTGTGAAGAATGCTGTAGTCTTGAGAAATTCTTTAACAGCTGCTGCACAATTTCACAGGTATCTTGTTCTTTTGTGAAGAAAACCTTACTTTTTTTTTCTTTAAGAAGGTATTTTTCTAAAGAAAATGAGGAAGAAACACTACTTTTAATGACAAAACAAAAAAATTATCATTAACAGGACTGTATTATAAGACCAAAAAGTATAAGGAATAAGAATATCAAAGACAGGTTTTATTTTCTATAACCAACCCTAGTAAAGATTATATCTTTCCTCCTAAACAATCGCAGGGTGACAGAATTCTCCATTTAAACTGGCTTTCAGCAACTTGTGGAAACAACCTTTTACACTACCATAGAAAGGTACAAATTTATAAGCATCTGCTATCGGGCCTCTAAATTATCCTCAAGTGCCACTCATAAGGTTTTCAAAATGGATTGTTTATATTTTCCCTGAAAGTTGAACTATGTAAGCTCAACTTCTTCTACAACATATCCATCAATGACAGATTTTGTATGTGAGAAACAAAATGTCATATCCACAGTATTTGCAAAGAGTCACCAGATACAGAAGTTAAAATATTGGGACCAGTCCAAACATATAATTACTTTTTAAAAATACATAAATAACATCTTTTTATTCTAAAATATAAGAATAGCTAGGAAAATATGCCTGGATCTCTGCAAAAGCCTTGAAATAAAAATGTTTTCTAATGTTAAATGACAGAAGGATATTCTGGGACCATGCAACTCATTTGCTTCCCCTTCCCTCCTGAGTGATAAGACTTCCAAGGAGAAAGATCTCCTCTCTTCCTATGTGATCAGAAGTCCCCACTGTCAGTAATGTGGCTTAAGTATAATCAACTTCCACAGGATACCGTCTTACACTCCCTTGTAAGCAGGACTGAACTCTGCTGATATAAATGAGCTCTACTTAGCTGGTCCTCAGAAAAGTTTTACTCAATTACATAGCAGAGAGTTTGCCAGCAGATTAAGGAAAGAGTGAGTTCAAGAAAAAAGAACAGTCTGCATAATTTATTTTTATTCCTTCTCTTCCTAAGTAGCATGAGAAATGCAAGTACTGGTGTGGGTAATGGAGGGACATCACCAAGAAATGAGATTTAAACTATTTGAGAATGAAGAGACTGGGCTGAATAGGTAAATGGCAATGCAATATTTGTTACAGTCTTATGAGGACAGAATTCAAAGAAAAAGAGGGAAGGAAGATAGTGTGAAAAAGCATTAGCTTACTTCCTTTTTATTCATCTATTTGCATCCAAAATATAATGTTTAGATATAGGTTTGACATTACCTGTGGCTTCTCTCTTGTTTTATATTTTGCAAGTTAAATAAGATATCTATCAGTAATGATATTAGAAGTACTTTATGTAGTATACCCAGCTACACCGGAATTATGAGTAGCTGAAGTATATTCTGCTTGCTTCTCCCTTTGATAACTGCAAAAACTTTTAAACCTACATTTTTTAAAAGAAAGAGAAAGGGTCAACTGCATCGTTATTGTATTTCATGCTTGCTTGTAGGTAATTTTGTAATTGTCCTTTTCACAATACTTTGAAGTACTTCAAAGTTTCTTAAAACTTGGAAGACTTTGACTGTCACATACCATCAAAGCACAGAGGCTTGAAGTGTAATAAGAGAGATAAGGTGGCATATCTACCAGGTCATATAAAAGCTAATGCTTAGATATTGATGTAATATATCCTAATAGTGTCTTTTGTGCTAAAATGGTAGCTTACTGCTACTACAAATTAATCATATTTTTTGATAAGGGCAGGAAGAAAAGCAAATCAATCTTTTAAGGAGGCAATAATTTTAGAAATGTTAAAATGTGTAAATATGTATATGTCTGTACACTGTTGTCATATGTAAATAAATTGGTACCCTGGAAAATAAAAGAAAATAAGGCTAGCTTGTTCGCCAATTTTTTCAAGAAGGTCTTTGTGATATCTTTATGGATTGCAGCTGTACCTTGCACGCCTCCAAGCAGGCTCAATTTCAAAATTACTTCAAAATGCGAACAGGCTATTTAATTCCCTAACTTATTAAAAACAGCGACTAATTTATATTGAGAACAGAACAATCAATCAGTGCAATGTCCTCTGTGGTAAAAGCATAATACTTCTGCAGGAATTACTGCACCTAGCTAATAGTTTATGACTGTACAAGAACGATCTTCAGTCTGATTTTGAAGAGATCAAACAGTAGAAAAATTGTCACAAGGTAATTTAGCCCAATATATATATCACTGTTATTCTGTTGATTTCTTTTTTTTTCCATACAATTGAAGAATCTTGTAGTACTCAATAACTTCTCCCTAAATAAATAAATATATTTTCAACTCCCATCCTCTGAACTCATTCCTGTTTTTTTCATAATAAAACGTATGCTGAAAGGAACATGAACTTTAATCTCTAGCCTGGTACTGTGGACTTCCTTCTCAATATCAGAGCAATAATTGTTAGTGGCCATAAAGATTAAGCTACATATTTATTGTTGACACACCATTCACCTCGTGTACAGAGTTGTGGTGAACTGCAATAGAGAACTTTATTTTAATTGAATATACTTAGCTCCACCTCAAGATACCTCTCAGATAAGATGACAAAACCAATACCTTGCAGGATGGATTCACTTGCACTTTATGTATCTTGAAGCAAGTTAAGTCTTACCCGAGGCTCAATTTTTGTAAGTAGTTCCAAAACGATTTTAGCTTTTGCCTGTTGTAACAGAGTATGAAGTCCCGATGGAATTTAAGTATTGCAAATGCATTTTGCATTTTGTTCATGGCCTTAACAATAGAAATAGACTGGAGGCAAAGCCCTCTGAAATCTTTAGGAAATGGACATTTTTCTATTAACTTAAAAGAAAGCGTCCCAGGCCTTAGATGTCTCCTGTCAAGAGCAAGTATGTGGATGCTGAAAAAAAGATTTGAGAAATGATTTTTTGAGAACCTATGCTGCAATAAGCTGCCAGCTTCCACTTCCATCCTTTTCACAAACACAATACAAAACATGAAAGAGTACCTATTGCCTGCTGGAGATGTCTAAAACTCTCTTTTATTGTCAGAAAACTGCCACAAAGATGTTACGCTGTAATAAGGAGTATGCAAAAATGTGATACTCCCATGACAATAGAAGAAGTAAATAGTAAATGCAGGTTTCATTTTGCTTGTCACAAATACATGCACTTGGCAGCTGCCAGGGTAATTCATGGCTGGCAGGTTGAAGTGGAGGTCTTGAGCATGTGTACAACTCCAAGCAAAGCTGGGTACTGATGTTTTTCACTATTCGGTAGTGCCAAAATCTTCAGAATTGCACATAATATTTCTTTAATAATTCAACAGGCCATTGTCAACTTCATCTGATGATTGTGTTTCACTGCCTGCCTGTCTGCTGCTGTTTTCTTCAATTGTCATACGTGCTTCAAGATAAAAAGTAGTACATGGGTCTGTGGAGTTTTATTAAAAATATAATCTTATAATAGGGTGGTATAGTGAAACTTACCTCAATTCAAGATGCAGAACACAACAGTACAAGCACCAAGGTACTAATCACTGAGATTTAATGCCTAGAAATCAGCCTTTAAGCCAGAAAATATGTATGCATCTGACAAGCTATTTGCTCATATAATCATTGTTTCAAGGACTGCTATACATTTGTGTATGCAATTATGCAAATCATGCATACAAATTAATAAAATTTATTCACAAGCCTGCCTGTATGCTATCCCAATTTGTAATTCCGAAATTTCTTACTTAATAAAAGGTCTTTGTTATCTTTTTGACCTGAGTTTAAGATTGTGATTCACTCTTTTCAGTTCTTTGGTTCTTTTGTTAATGTATATTTTGACTAAACTGGTTTCTGTGAAGAAAACAAGATTTACAACCCAAGATTTTGAAACTATATAGCTAACTGTAATAAACTATCTGTCTTGTCAAGTTGCTGATTGCTTATAACGGCAATTCGATGGGAAAATTCTGGCAACCTCCATTGAAATTATACAGAAATAAATGAATTTTGAGGCAAAATTAATGAGGAAAAGACAAAAAACCCAGGCTCTTTGTAGCTTTAAATCCAGTTCCAGGGACATATCAATCTCCTATCCCGAGTAATTATTTTTACAATAAAAAATGATTAAGTCATTGGTTAGCTTTTCTGATCAAAGTGAGTTTGAAGAGAGCAATAGTAGGCAACGAGCATTTTATCAGAAGGATGGGTTAGGTGATCAAGCAGAGCTTTTAACATTTCTACCTCTTACAATTTTACAATCTACCTATAAGGTAGGCTACCACTTTCTTACACTGCAAAGCTCCAAATAATAGCTTTACAATTCAAGCGGTGACCATTGTGATAATGGTGACAGTTTGCATAGCAGGTTATTGTCCTCTGCTCATTTGTTCTGTAACTGAAAACAAGAATGAGACAAACGTTAGGAGTACTTCAGTAAATTTGAACAGTGTAGTAAATGTCTTGTTTTAGTAATAATATATGGAAACCTAGATATATCAGTATTTAAAGTGAATAACACAAGAAAATACCAAAACTTAAGTGAACAACTATGCCTTCAGTGAAGGAATCTAACTTCTTGCAGAAAAGAAATAGGGTGCCATGTTTTTATGGTAAAACAGCATTTTATACTAAACTCAGAAACAGCTACACCTGTCAAAACTTGAATTTTTAATTTGTGCTTTTCTGTTCAAGGTGCTCTTTGTGCTAAGTACAAAAGTGAACATATGTGAGACACAGACTTCTCCCAGCTATCAAACAGCTTCAGAAAAGAAAAAGTGTCTGGATCTGGAGAACAAGGAGGAATTCCTTTGCACTTTCAAAGAGCTCTGAGCGAGAGTTCAGAGGAAGCTGACATCATCAATAATGTCTAAAGAAATTGATGGAATGAATAAAAAGAATTAACTAGGTCATTTATAAAGACATATTTAAAGAAGATTTCTGAAATCAAATAAAAATAAAAGGCTATTTTTTCTCAGTGAGAGTGTATCCTTGTGGTATTAAGAGTACCAGAGAGATTTATTATAGTTAAGAGGACATTATTGGTAACTTCAGGAAAAATGCACTTATTTGTTCCTACCCTAACTGAAACCAGTGGGATTTTCTCCACTGATTTTGGTGTAATGGCATTAAGACTTTGGTTTTATCAAGTTACTAAAAGTTAGGAGACTGATTCTGAATCCTGCTCTTATGTGAGCAGTGGCCACATCTCTATGGCATTATTCAGAAAACAACCACCTAATGCAGATTTAAGGCCAATAAATCTTTTTTGTTGTTCTTGTTTTAATTCATTGTGAGAAACCATCCAAATGGGGGGATAAAAATCCCCAAAACCCAAACACAAAACAGAGCAATTTTTTTCCCTTGCGTGCTTGCAGTCAAAATCTTACAGTGCTGTGTATTTCAAGGATAGACTTAAAAAGCACAGTATAGCAATTCTAAGTAAAAATCAAGACAACCTTTTAAATTTTAATTTCCCAGACTGAGAGTAGTGTAAATGCAATAAAAAACACACCTCAAATACACTAACAGATAAAATGTTATTGTCTATTTAAAACATTTTTTATGCTGTGTTATTATTTAAACCACGGTTAAGAAACCAATTATATCATTGGTTTTTCTAACCGTTCTGATCAAGACTCACTCCTTAAGTGTCCAAAGATGCATTTTATGTGTTATGCTACATGTGAAAAAAGATGTTATTGATTTTTTTTTAACGATGCATCCATTTGACAACTGACTGCAGTTTCCAGGGATTAGGCTCAGTCACCCAGGTCCTTCCTGCCCTTTCTGTGCTTCCAGACACAATTTAAAGTTCCCTTAAAAAGTATCATCCTTTTATACCCTCATTTAAACTTTATTAAACTTTAGTTTCTTAGGCTAGAATATTCTTTGTAAGCTATAAATGAAGAGAAATCTTAGAATTCTGAGTATAGTGAAATCCTTCATTAATTACTCAGAATGATATTGTGGATCATCGAGTTCACTGAGGACACCTAGGATCTCACTGCTTCAGAGCAGAGACCTGCTCCATCGTAATGACGAAACCTTGTCTTTTGTATTACCATTAAGCCTCTTGTTTTGCCTTGAAATATATCCAAAGTTCCTGAAGTCATTAATGTCTAAAGCAAAAATCTCAGTTTACACAGAGTTAGATTAATTAAAGTCTCCCAAGAATCAGTCTGCAATAAATACTCCTTCAGCAAGCCAGGAGGTGGCACCTCTATTACCTCCCACAGACACTTTAAGACTGTTTCATCCCCAGGATGCAAGAACTTAAGGCACTTTTCTTAGAATTGCCTCTCCATAACCATCTGGGAATTCAACTCCCTGATATGAGATCTGAGGTGCTTCTCTCATGCTCTCACCTCCAGCCTTGTGGACACTTCGGCAGTGAAGAGGAAAAGAATGTAAAAAGATAAAGTCATATATGCAAAAGAGAAAGGATAGTGGCCCCACTCTAGAAACGTACTAGTATTGTGCAGTCCTGTTTATTGTAGGCCTTAGAAAATTTATTCTTTATGGGGCAATGCTTTCAGGATTAAAAGTGTGTGTGTAGCTGATTTAATGTATGAGATAGAGGAATAACATGGCTGGATCTTTTTCATGACACTATTGCCCTGGTGGGGAGCAAGCCACATAAACCAAAGATTTTTAGAAGTGCTTACTAATAGCTTTTCTTATTTTCTGGATTAACAATTTTAGGTTTAGTAATGATCATTATCAACTGAAATGTGAAATGGTTATTCCTATCATATTATAATTACTTACTCAAAAAAGGAAGAAAAGAACACTGTAAATGGTGGATTTGTCCCATCTGATATTTGATGTTTAAAGAATAGGTTTTTAGCCTGTGATAGTTATGTATTTCATTCATTGCTAATGGAAACGCTTAGCACCCTTAGATGGCAATTCGTCACAATCTAAGAAAGGTGTGCTGCCCCTCTCCATTGGCAACAGAAAGCAGTGAGATGACAAGCTTAAGCTAAACACACAAGCGTTAGGTAGATATTATAAAACAGATAAATTCAACAGTAATTCATAATTTTGGAAAACCATTAGAATAAAATCATTAATCTAAAAACTGTTTCTAATAGTGATGTCTGATTTTCTGTATACTCATATCATTTACTCTAACAAAGACCCTTAAAAAATAAAGAGTTTTTAAATAAGTAAGATGCTGAACTGAAAGTACCACCACCTCCCCCAAAAAATTCCAGATGGAAATTTTATATTTGCCCATGAATTCTGGGAATGAAGGGAGACCATTTATCACAGAAAATGTGGGTCCCAGTGGCATATAGGCAAAAATGAGTGCCTAACTGTAATTAGGGACTTTTCTGCAATGTTTAGGTACAGATAAATAGAGTTTTCTGAATATTTGGAAAAAAACAAGGTTAAAAATGTTACCAGAATTCCTGTGTAGTTTTTGGTTTAGAACAAAAGTCTCAATCAGAGGAATACACCAAAGGAAACAATTGCTGAAATTGTACATTTGAAAATGTGTCTCTGGCCCTGTGACTTCCCAGCCAGCATAGCTGACCTTTGTCTTTGAAGGTCCAGTGATTCCACACGCAAAATACAGTGTGACTTTGTGATAAAATAAAAAAGCTGCCACCAGCCAGCAGTAGAACAAAGCAAACAATATTTTTCCAATACGTGCGACTGAGCAGGGGCACTATGCACCTTCAGCAAATAAACATTGAAAATCATCTTTTAAAAGACACAGATGCTGTCCCTAATTAAGAATTACCACAAATGTTGTGGTAAATTAAGTTTTGGAATCAGCTTATATATTCAATGACATGATGGGATTCCTGTATATACCAATCTGGTTGGGCTAATCAGTGGTTTTCCCTTTCCTTACCCTTCTGAGATTGATGTCAGCTGTTGCATTTGAACTCTCCTCTGACATACTCCTTTTGCTGGTTACCAGGCAACCAGCATCATCGAGAAAGCTAAACATGTGCACCAACAATTATTCACATAAATACTTTATTTCAGAGTACCTCAAAACATCACAAGTTTGATTTCCCAGCCTGCAGTCCCTGAGGAATAGCTTTGCATCATCAAGTTCAGTAGGAAGTGTGGATGCAGTTTCTTTGAGCAAATAAAATCCTCTGAAAATGTTATTGAAGGAAAATACAAACATAGGTCTAGAGTTCTGAGGTCCTGATTTTTTCTTTCCCTTAAAAATACTGAACAAACAAAACCTTAAATATTCATTATTCATTTAGACCTCTTCAGGAAATATTTAATGAGGCAGCAGAACTGAAGTATATGTATAGGTTTACACTCTTTCTCACAAGTATAAGCTATTTTCTAATGGTTCTGTAGAGATTGCGAGAAGAAAAGTCTGAAAAGTAGCATCGATATTGGGCTATTAAGATATAGAAGAATAGACAGTGTGAAATAATGAGCTGAATCTATCATGGTATTCACAGCCAGTTTCTCAGGTGAAAGAATGAAAGCACAAATTAAAGCACCATACAGTTTAATAACTCTCTAATAGTCTTTTCTGTAATTCCAGTGACATATACTGAATGCCCGACTTCAGAGTATTGTGGTTGGGTTTGGAAAGAGTTGTGTATAGGTCAAACGGCTCCTAATGAAGCCTACTAATTTTATTTCCTGTTTATATCTGATGGGAAGTAGCTAACATTATGATAATTAATACAAATATTTACGGGATTCCAGCTTCAAAAACATTACATGGTAAAAACCCCAAAGCATATACGGATAGGCAAAGAAACACATAAAAGGAGGCACGTAAAAAGTGAGAGTAATAGGCATGGCACCTTGCCAATATACATCTTTTACAACCCAATGGTTTTACAAAAATGAGAAACTAACCTCTCGGCAAACCATAGTCCTTTGAAAGGGAACTGCTGACAAATATTTTAACACTTATTTTTGATATATGTGAAGTCCTCTCTGATCTGCAGCTACAAGGGTAAAATTACAACTTCATTCTTACTGTGTAAGGGGGGTCTGTTAATCATCTTATATTAGGAGAAAAGTAATTTCATGGAATATTTACACTAAAGACTCAAATCTTTCCTAACTGGAAATGTTATTTCTACTATAATGTTTATGTCTCAGTTGCATTTTCTTTCTTTTTCCTTTCTTTTCTTTTTTTTTTTTTTTTTTTTAATTTTTATATATAAAGCCCCTAATAAAGATTTCTCTTTCCTTTGTATGTCAAAAGGCAGTTCAGGAAAATGACATAAATGCTTCATGTTTCCTAACTAGGTAACAGTAAAGTGAAATGGAAATTTGAGCTGGTTTCTCCCAGTTTATTTCTCAGACACTGTCAGAGAAAATTCACCAGTAAAACTATACAGTCTAATACTGGCTCAGTTCATATCATATTGGAATAAAAGATGAAAGGATTTGGAGGTTTATTTACCAATTGTACTTTACACAGGTGAGGATTTAATCTTCATACAGTCTGGTCATACCAAATGATGACTTCAGTTTGTTTAACCTGAATCCTTTCTGAACACGGAATTACTTATATTGGACTAACATTTCACTAGTAATAACTAGCTTTCTAAGACTTTGAAAAGAAAAAATGTCTTTCAGAGTATGAACAAGAATAGTGCCTGGCAGAATCTGGGTCCAAATATTATGTTTTTTATACACACACACACACACATATGCACATACACAGGCATGCATATATATAAACACACACATACACATGCAGTCCTAGATATGTATGTTAATATACATTCTCTGCTCAACTTAATATTTCTGGATGGGAATAACATTAACTAAATAATGGGCAGCATCTGGGACAGTGTCCTTTAATTGTGGCCTTGGTTGTTAATTTCCTGTGAACGCAAACTCACCGTTTCTTTCAGAAAAGTTTCGAAGTTTAGGGAGGAGAGGAATGCAAGATAAGCCCCATAGGATGTGAATATAGATAAATGCTTCAGTTCAGCTTTGTATGACCCTCAAAATCTGATTTTAAATGTCCACATTTCACCAAAATACTGTACCAATTAAGAGCAGTGCTGTTCTGCACAGGGTGCTGGAGCTATTTTGTGTAAAGATAAAGCATGGCACAGAATTGACATTGGAGGAGCTGGATGGGTCTTCTGAATCTCAGTTTTAATTTTTTGTATTTTTGTTTGATGCTAAAATGAAAGTTAATTTGGGATGAAAAATATGCAGTGGCCAGACAGTTTGTGATAGCTCACAGTGAAGAAACCTCTACAAGCTCATAACCAGGCTAGTAGGAGTTCTCAGTTTACCTAATCGTTAAGAATAATTCATTAGCAATCAATTTGTGCCTGTAGTAATTGTGGAGACAGTTCAAACTGTTGTTTTATGCTCCCCTGAGTCATACAGTTTTCAGCAGACTTATCATGCAAATGTAGTTTTGTATTTGTGAATGTCTGCTGATTTTTAAAATAACTTTACCTGAAAAAAAATATAAAATGTTTAATATCCCTGAAATTTATAAAGATAACCTCACAGTTCACCTGTGGAAATATCTCTGATAGAAATGTTAAGGAACACTAAGAAACAAATAAATTCTAGCAATTGAGAAATTATTAAAAATACATTATCTTAATCTCAGTGGGGAAAAAAAAAATCTAAAAGTAAAGTAAGCAATTAAGTCTTTTCAAATTAAAGATTAGGTATCTACTTTCCTCTCTAACTTCCAAAACCTTTTTATTCCATTTTGTTTAAATCTTCACTAATCAAACAAAATCAGCGTGCGGAAATATGTATTCTTTTTGTTTCATTCTCTCTCTCTGTTTGCAAGAGTAAAAATAACCTTCATATTTGCACCACAGTTATTCACAAGGGAAGATTGTATGTTGTTAACTCCCATTATAAAACCAGTTGAAACAGCTCCTTTTATAGCTTGAAGAATTCCTAAAGGTTGTTATAAATTAAACACAGGAGGAAGAAAAAGAGAAAATCCATTCCACGCAAAGTCCAGCATTGTTGTAAATGTTGTTGTCTGTGCGATGTGCAGCTCTAACTGGTATAGCCTTGTCATTAGCATTGCCTATTTTCACATCATAAGCAGATAATCCAAGAAGATTTGGAAGTAAAAAAGTACAGTTTACTTCCCTTTATTTACAAAGTTATCTCTAGAAGTAAAATTAGCTGCACTGTGTCTTATAGAGTTCAGTAAAACAGTATAAGTTTTCTCAGGTTAGCACAAATTACAGTAATCTTATTAAAAAGGAGACTTTCATGATACCCCTGTACTCGGCACAGGTGAGGCCGCACCTCGAGTGCTGTGTGCAGTTTTGGGCCCCTCACTACAAGAAGGACATTGAGGTGCTGGAGTGTGTCCAGAGAAGGGCAATGAAGCTGGTGAAGGGTTGGGAGAGCAGGTCTTGTGAGGAGCGGCTAAGGGAATTGGGGATGTTTAGTCTGGAGAAGAGGAGACTGAGGGGAGACATTATTGCTTTCTACAACTACCTGAAAGGAGGTTGCAGTGAGGTGAGAGTTGGTCTCTTCTCCCAAGTCACTAGTGATAGAAGAAGAAGAAATGGCCTCAAGCTGCATCAGGGGAGGTTTAGATTGGATATCAGGAAAAATGTCTTTACTGAGAGAGTGGTCAGGCATTGGAACAGGCTGCCCAGAGAGGTGGTGGAGTCACCACCCCTGGAGGTATTTAAATGACATGTAGAGATGACATTTCAGGCCATGGTTTAGGAAGGATGGTGGTGTTGGGTTGATGATTGGACTTGATGATCCTAGGGGTCTTTTCCAATCTTAACAAGTCTATGATTCTATGATCGAGGACCAGTTAGTCAAAGATCTATTCAGTAGTCTCAAATAAAACAGTGAAGAGCTACGCTGCATGTATGTTTTCTCTGGGTCCACAAAATTATTTACAATTTCAAACAGGAACTGCTTCAAAGAGAAAGAAGTGAGAAAGATAGACCTGTTTCTTGCCATCCTGCTGAATCCCTTGAGTTTGGCAATCACCTAATTCAAAAAACCTTGAATGACCTCCTGCCTTCAAAAATCAATTAGTAACTAAATATCTACTAAAAGATTAACAAAATGGGAAAATGCTTCTGCTCTAACAACTATTCTAAAGTTTTGGTAAATCTGTAGCAACTAGTACCTAATCCTCCATTATAATACCAACAATAATGAAATAGTTTCCTATGACATGTCTTGTAACTGGAGCTGTTAAGTGTTCTGCCAATTCTTCCTTCACACCATGCTTGAAATCTTCCAGCAGGACTGGCTGGGAATTGAAAACTGAACAGTTAATGCAGCACTTCCAACTTAATCCACAGTTACAGGGGGACTCCTGAATTTCAAGGCAGTCCCATTAGTCTCTTTCCTCTAGGATGGATCCTTTGACTCCCAAGAGTCAATGAAAATAGAGATAGGGACGAGTGGATTTTTTCTAAAACTCAATAGCCTGGTGTGAAGCCCAGCACAGTACTGATTTCCCTTTTCCCAGTAGGCTGTCCTAGAGAAAAGCAATTCTCCACCATGTGAAGGAGTGCAAGGAGACTGAACTACTCACTAGGTCCCACAATCTCACGTGACACTGAGAAGCTGGCCTTCTGTGAATTGCTTCATAGCCAGGGAAGTATATATCCCAACAGTGATTAAACAGCCTGAAGACAAGACCAATAGCCAAAAATTCATTTTTTTTCTCTGGGATAGTTCCCACAGCTCAGTCTTGGGGCCAAAAGTTCCTATAAACATAAACATAAAACAAAATTGAAAAGTTTATGAAACTAATAGCCTGCTACACATGAAGTCTGTAAAAAATCTAGGTATACATCAGTTTTTCCTCAATTTAGCTATCCCAGTGTAACTAGAGGTGATCCAACTAGGTCTTTTACTTTGCCTCAGCTTGTTTCCTGTGATGTTTTTGAAGATGCGCCTGATAATGGGACATCTTATTTTTGTCATTAGAGCCATTTCAAGTGCTATCAACACTTTTATCAGCCAAGATGAAGAAGTGAAAAGCAGTATGCAGGTATAGACAAGCATTGGTATGAGTAATACAGAGATGTTGAGATATTGACGCTGTTTACACAGGCAATTTCTTGTCAAAACTGGCCCTGAGACTACCCAGGACTCTGCCTTTTGCACCTTTTTATCCCTCTTAATCTTATTCCCTCAAATTAGCAAAATAACCCTCTCACAAGTGCCATGGCTCCACTTGAAGTTGTGACTCCTAATAAAATCATTACTTCCTTAATGAAAGGGAAATGCCTCCAGTAAAGACATGCTTGATTCCAGAAGGTGCGGAGTGCCCCATTTTCTCTGGTTCAAGATGCAGTTTGAAATAGGGGGTGTAAAGGAGTATCAGGTCATTGGTGTAGGCAGTATTTTGCAATGTAAACCACACTGCTGTATTTTTAATGAAAGACTGGAATGATGGTCCAGCTGTTATCATAGCTAGTATAGCAACAGTTGCCAAGCCATGCCTGCAAACCATGGATATAGATTGTCTAAGGTGCATAAGTTGTTCCAGCATCATAATGGTAAATGACAGCTAATGAACACAGGCAGGAATATATTAATGCAGTCAAGATTTTAAAAACTATTGGGTATGTAAGGATACCGGTCCATATATATCTGCCTTCTTGAAAATGCTTAGGAACAGATATTAAGCAGCCACACGAGAGCTGTCATAAAGTCAGAAAAGAAAATGTTTTGCTTTGTTTTTTAAATCCCCATTGATTGCTCCTCTCTATTCTCACATGAAGAGACTCTGCTGAATATTTGTTCCATAGCAAAATTCAGACTGGCTTCGTGACGAGAACCTAGCAGGTTTGGAGGCCAGGTGACACCTTGTGAGTGAGGAGCCTGTGCTGGTCACTGCCCTCCAGCACCCAGCACTCCCCAGCAGCAGGTTAAGCCAGCCCTGGTAAGGAGCCCCTTTCACAGCGCAGAGAGGGTTCAGAGACTTTTGCAGACCACCACTACATACATTATCACTCCTTGCCAGGAAGGCTTAAGAAATGAAGAAGCCCAACACACCTGTACTTTCTCATTTGTTTCTTTCAGGGTATCCAGCGCATACCAGTTCTGGTACAAGGACCACAGAGGAAAATACATGGATTTGGGGATTGTTCAAAAGAGAAATGGCTCTTTTTCCTCAGCTAATTATTTTCAGACTATATAAGAAAGGAGGAATCTTCCTCTTTCACTAAAAAATACAGAATTTATAATATATTCCAGGGAAAACCAAGTAATTTCTGAGCCTGAAAGTGGTCTAACATATGTTATCGATTAATTTTTAATGATAATGATATTAGGAATTTTATATATGAAATAAAAGTCCATTGTTTTATGATTATAAAAGGCTTTTAATATTTTAGTAACAAAAATAATACAGTGTCTCAGGAGGAGGGCAATTTGACTGACCTTAAATTGCCCTTCGAACCCGCACCGATCTTTCATGTATTATTTATTTATTAGTAGTGATCAGAAGGGGCTGGCTTAGAATGAAATGGAATAAATGCATACTGGGGCTTCTCTGTGCTTCTTTTATTATAGTATAAATAGCATTTCTGCACTATGAATTAGGGTTTTCTAGTATACATAGCCAGTTCCTTAGTCTTGATAAGTGACAGCACTAAGCATTGCACCACCAGTTTGCTAAAAGTGAAGATGCATATGAAGATGAGTATAAGCCCCACACAACCTACAGCTTCAGGCACATGTGGACTGTACGGTTTGTTTTGTTTAATATTTTATAAGCATGAATAATCACAGCTGAGAAGGACTGTAGAAAGTCCACAATTAAAATTGCTTTTCAATTTATTTTTTGTGTTGTGTTTTGTGGTTTTTTTAAAGGATAAATATTTTCCATGCAGAATGCCTACTATTAAATAAAATAATTTATTATCGTAATTTTAAAGTTAATTTTTATTAAAAGGTTTAATTTTTATTCAGAAAAAAAAAAACAACTTTCATTGTCCAAACAGAGCAAATAGGCTAATTACTTCAGTAATATTTAGCATTGAGTTTAGCAATGTAATATGGAAAAAGACTTGAGGAAAATATGTGAAACATGCCATACCGGGCCTATGCCTGCACAACTCACTTTTGCATCTGTAAAATAGTTTTTGTACTATAAGTAAATGCAAATCAAGAAATTTCCTTTAATAACCATCGTTTGCATGATGTAATCAATTGTCAATATGCTATTGCTGTATTAGTAATACAACAATTTATGACAAAAAGAAAAGAGGACTGTCAGGAACTTCTAAGGTTCCTATGACTTTCAAATGAGGGATGAGTTCTACTAGATGAAACATATAAAACCATAGAAAGATACTCTTTACTCTGACTTTGGAAATATTACCTCTGACCAGTATTGTGGGATAGCAATTGTTTAGTAATTTGAAGAAATAAATTAGAAATACAAAGGGTAAAGAACTTAAGAAAAAAAGAGAAAATAATCAGAAATGCTAGGTAGGGTGTGAAATATTTTTTATTTTTGCAGCTTATTTGTAAAGTTGCGGCGTGCCTCACATGAAACTGATATTTGCCTTCATTACATTAAGAATCCTTCCATATCCCAATATTTATTATCTTGAACAATTCTTTGTCAAAAATGTAAACATTTGGGCTGTGGTATTTTTATTATATACTTTTCAAAAAACATCTAGAACTTTTCTGACTTTATTACATGTTTTACAAGCCTTGAAGATATTTTAAAATATATTTTCTAGATATTTTCTTTCAGAATCAATCATTTATCAAATTAATTCCAGGCTAGCTAGCTTTATTAAAATGATACTGAGTTTTGTTTAAAAGTGAGGTAAATTATTCTATGCTAAATGCTGTGAAACTAAGCCTTTAACTACTTCAAGATAGTTTTAATATGAGACCTCACAATCTTTTAGAATTCCATAATAGATTTGAGAAAACAATTGTGCCCATGCCTATTTCCTGTCTCTTGAGTGAGATTAAGTTCACAATAAACAGAAATTAGCTAACTCTAAATCTATATTATACTGCAAAGCTGGAAATAATATCCTTTCTTTAAACAACTGAACATACTGTACAATTGAGCGTGAAAAAGATTTAGGAACAGTCATGACCCAACTTGCCAAATTTTGCTTCAAACAAATTACTGTAAAAGAATGAAAAAAGCTCCAATTCTGTCAGTTCTGAAAGAGATGCCCATAATACTTAGTAGCAAATAAGAAAAATAAATACAGCAATTAACTTTCCAGGCCCAAGCCCATGATTTTAATTTAAAGAAAATAAGTAATAAATATCTCCAAAAATATCTTAGTGAGTAATTTAACTGCTTAGTCATCGGCATGGCAATTCAACGGTAGTGACAGAAACTACATTTAACTAACCTAGCCCAGCTCAGCCCACACAAACAACCACTAACTCTGAAGAGTTAAGGACATACACATTTTTACAGTGTCAAAGAAAATGAAAAGTGGATATCAAAATACTAATTTTCAAGAATGGGAGAGCTAAAGTCTGTCTTGACTAGAGTCTCTTATTCAAGTTGACTCCCAATTCCCTGCTGTCAATCTCTACAATAATAATACGTTCATTTGAGACCTCTGCAGTTGTATTAGGAGGTGAACAAGCTGTCCACAACTTCTCACATGCAGATCAGAGCATTCAAATTCATATTGACAGACCATTACTTGATTTGAATTAAACTCAACTATTTTCTTTGAGTTTGGTGGTAATCAAAGACCAGACCACATCAGAGAGAAACTGCTGCTGTATCTTGCATCCTTGTGACTACCACACAAAACACATGTGGTCAGAAACTTAAATGTATTTGGGTAATTAAAAAAAGGAGTTACCTGTTAAAATACACTTGGAAATATAAACCTTCTTCCAGAGCTCCTCTCTGATGGATTTCACAGAGATTCAGAATATGTAGTGTATCCCTTTAATTCTCCTGAACTAGCAAGAGCCTCAGCTGACACAAATGCCCAAAAATCTGTGAACTGACAATGTCATGTATCATTGACTAAGTGTACAAAACGTGTATATAGGGATGGTCTCTTTAATCTATTACGTGCTTTTTGAAATATACCCCCATGCACACAACTTATTAAAATTTTTATTTTCCCATTTCAAAGAACTAGCACTTAACTGTTTACAGTTTTCTGATCTTTAATGCTCTTCCAGGGAAAATCCCTAATGCAGTAATTTAAAAAAGGCACTGACTACAGATTTCCTTTTCTTAAAAGGCTTTCATAAATCCTAAAGGATGCTTACAGTAGCAGTTGAAAAATGACTTAAAGATATTTTTAAAGGAATGTAACCAATGTCCTATTTCCTCCTGAATCCTCAGACTGTTACATTCAGTTGAGAAGAATGAATACTCTTTTTTCCTGCAAGCCACAGTCATCTTCATAAGGTTCCTTTTTGTGGCCAGTAACATCTATCTTCATCACATTAATGATGAATGGCACTTCTTACTGCACTGTATGAATTACAAGCTCTCTCATTCTTGACATAAAGCTGGCAGTTCAGGTCTTTTCTGTTGGCTTTGGGGAATATAACAAGAGGAGAAAGAGAAAACAGGGCAGAGGTAATTCACAACATTTTAAAACCTGCAGTGTGTGAGTTTGTAATTTGCACTAGCATCCAATTGGGAATGATTTGATGGAGTATTACTAACAGTATTAATCGTTCTCACAGAAAAGAAAATTGCTCTATTTGGTAAAAAATTACCTTTAAAGAGGTCAAATGTTTCTTTATGAAACTACTTGTATTCCTGGGAAAAAACCATATATATTATTAAGTTGGTCTGCCTTTCCTATAAAAAATACAGAGAACATTTCTAAAACAATTTCTTAATAATGTTTACCACTTAGATTATTAGAGTTGTTTCAGTAACCTCCACAAGCGAGTCCAAAATATTTCTAGTGCAATTAAGGAAACAAGATTTGTGGGAAGGAAACACTGCAACGAACAAAAAGATATGTCCATTTTCTATTATTGCATTGTTTGCCTTTAATGGGAAAACTTATATTGAAAACGCTGCTAGAACACAAAAGATTTGATTCTGACTTTTGCAGTCAGCACAGAACTGTAGGTGAATGACATGTTGTGCTGGGAGCCTCAAGTGGAACATCCATGGTCCTGGGTTACATCCTGTAAGTGAAATAATAAGTTTTCACATGACTCAGTTTTCTGAGCTTATAGAACACCCTCTTTAGTGCAGACTAGATATTTCTGCAAAACTGATCACCTTTTCCATAACTACATCTCTGTTCTATAATCCCACTGAATTTAAGAGTCATTGGGTCAATGCTGGAGTTATACTTTTCTGTTTAATTTCTCATATTCTGTCATCATCTTGAGAATCTCTGAATCTGATGTCTTCCATTTAACATCCAAACAAGTCTCAGTCTCGTCCAAACAAGTCTGAGACATCAGACTCAGCTTTACCAGACTAACCTAATGAAATCTACAGTTTCAAGGTCAGGAAGCCATGCAATCTTAATGATAATTTAAGAAAGGTCAAACACTAAAAATGAGATTTACAGAAGCCAGCAAGCTGAGAGTGAATTCAACAATGACTACTGAAAAATAATATGACTAACACTCTCCCTATCAGGGAGAATTTAATAATGGTCTGGAAGAAAATGCCTGCCTCAGTTCAAGATTCTCAACTATGGACTATTTCCTTTGTGTTCAAGTATGCAAATTGATAAACTCACTCTGAAATGAGGGGAAAAAGGATGTCTTGACTGCTTTCTGTGCAGTAATTCAGCACTCAGAACTCATCCCTTATGTGGGAAAAACCTGGTTAAAAGTTGTCTTCCTTTGATATTTGCAGTGGGTAGTTACATCCAGGTATTTCAACCCAGATCTCTGACTTGGCATATTCAAGATTTAGGGAGTTGGGTATCTTTCAGAGTCTTACTTATTCTACAGTTTATTTGAACATAATTCAGAACAGGGACTGGGACCAATGGCTTTTTTTATGCAAGGTATTTAATGATTCCCCAGCTCAATATTTAATAATTCTTTCAAAAAAAAGAAACCAGATTAAAACATGCGTTCCTGTAGAAAAGTTCTGGAAACATCCAGCAGGTTGAACCTGATCCTCATGCAGCAGGAGAACCCCTGATTAAGGAAATGGGGTGGGAGAGGGGTATTAAATTGGTCAATGTCATCAAGCTGTGGCTGTTCATGTACTTATCAATAAAACTTTAAGTACCTTAAAGAAGTTGACCGTTTCTAGAGCACTGAGAACTACTCTTGGACTTTGATTTTTAAAGCAGAATGTAGGTACCCAAACCCAATTTGTGGATCGTGCCCTTTGCCATTCATTCTGGATTCCAGAATGAATACAGATTAACTTATGAAGTCACTGAAAACCTCTATTTTTACAAGTTTAGAGACAAAATAAGCAGTAAAAAATTGGTTTCTTTTTGTTCTTTTTATGTATGTTTATAAATGACATACATGTATTTTTTTAGAAGAAAAAATCTTACAGAAACTTTAAAAGGAAAGCAGTTTCAGCTGTCCTCAGCTGAGTAAACCTTTATAAACTTAGATTTTGTACTGTCCAATGTAATTTGCATTTAAAGTATATATAAAATATGACCACATCAGAATGCCTATTCCTTAAAAATTACACCCTCAGTTACTTTCCTCTAGAAATCCTGTTTTACCTTACGTTTCAAGACAAAGAATCAGTGAGACATCTTGTTTCTGGAGCAACATGTCAATCTGTTGTTTTCTCAGTCAGTAACTGCCTCTCAGAAAGACTTTAATCTAGATCTGGGATCTGGACACTGGGATTAACTGCCCTTTACATATTAACTGCATCTCCTCTTGCTACTGATGCAACCCTTCAAGATGGAGGACTCCTATGCCTTCTGTTAAAACTAGGGTATGAATTTACTGTGCAGTTAAAGCTATGGTCCTCTTTCAATTCCTATGCGATCTTCCCAACTAAAATGTAGTTACAGCTTTTTCCCAGGTACAGTGACAGAAAGACCCAGCCATCAGTTACCTCATGAGACTCATGGAATTTTTTTATTTTTGAAAAAAAATATTGAGTAGAAAAAAATTCCTACTCACACTGCATTTCGCACAGCATGGCAGTTTTCCATGTTCTAAATTGAAGATACAATGTCATGTTTTTATGCAGAGATATTTTGTTTTCATAAACTTCAGTAAATACTAACTGCATAAATCCCTCGTAAGCAAATATAAAATAAGCTTATCTTCCAGCTTATAGGAGAGGAGCTTAATATCCACTTCTTTCAGATAAG
This sequence comes from Phalacrocorax carbo, assembly GCF_963921805.1. Classification (NCBI taxonomy): domain Eukaryota; kingdom Metazoa; phylum Chordata; class Aves; order Suliformes; family Phalacrocoracidae; genus Phalacrocorax; species Phalacrocorax carbo. Next base: position 155,137,772 of record NC_087513.1, on the reverse strand, counting down.
TAGTTTTGGAACTGCACTGGGTAAACATTTCAAAAGCAATTAAAAAAGTAATCCTTGATTTTTGATAAAGAAGAACTTAAACATCCAGTGACGTGTGAGCGTACTAAAATATTGTTACATGTTCAAAATGGGTTTGTAATTGAAGAGTATTTTATTGTTTATAACTACATGCAACCTATCTGAAAAACAAGTAAAGATTATTAAACAGTGAGAGTTGGCATTTGCTTTACAGTTGCGTTAAAGACTTCTTTATTTGCATGGAGGTGAAAGTGGCCATTTTTGTCAGCTGTGGCAGAAGCAGCATGGCTTTCTTTTGCAAACAAAAAACAACCCTGAAAAAGGTCAACTCATACATGGGAATTGAGAACTCGGCATGAAATCAACATCTGGATTCACATAACAATCCAATAGTAGCAGGTCCTAATTTCTAAGTAAAACATGATTACAGCCAAGAAAACAATTGCTGGTTTTATTACATGCCCAAAGTGTGCAATGTACTTCAACAAAAGGCAGAAAAAGAAAAAAAGGAAGCCCATTAAGCTCCTAAATCAAATAAAGGCACTGAGAAACTCTATATTCAAGTATGAAAAAAAGGTAAGACAGTTATTTAATTATGATTCAGTTGTGATTTAACAATAAGAGCAAATAGAAGTGAAACATAGCATACAACCATGCTGCTTAGCCCATCTTAGATTCTCGATTTTTCAAGTTTTAAATACAAATAGTCAGTCCCTTGCATATTGCTAGATCAAAGTATCAAAGCCACTGTAGTATATGGAAATAGAAAGGGGAGATCTGGGTCATTTTTCTGTTCATTGGTGAAAGTAGTTGCAGTATTGTGAACAGGAGGGAATATTAAGATTACAGCTAGGATGAACCATCAGTAGATTATCAATATTAAAAGTAGGAATGGAGAAGAAAAGAAATTAATATTCACAGCTGCATCTAAGTTATTGTATTTCATACATTTGCACTTAGCATTTATGCATTTGCACATGCCTAAAGGAAAAATTCTGATTTCAGTGGTTTCTCAATGATGTATGGTATAACATAAATTTAGATATCATATGATTATAGCAATAAGTTATTGCAGTACTAGGTAATACCTGAAAAGAAGAAATTGCAGAGCTTAAACAGGGGAAAAAAGTTCTGTCATAAATGCCCTTTTGCTCTCCCCAGATGAGTCAGTCACCTAAAAAAATCCCAAAATGTGTTGTGGGTTTTTTATTATTTCAGTGGAAAAATCCTGTAGCACTCAAGTTTTATGCAGAGACCTTGATACAGATATTAAGTATCTAACTCATGTTTATACATACAGGGGAAAAAAAAAACCCATCAAACCACTTGTTTAGTATAAGTATTTTGCCTCCTTTCCAGTCTCCACAAAGGAAAAGATAACAAAGGCAATACCTTTTTTCTAATTAAGCTAAAAATTCAGGAGTTAATTTACACATATTGGGGAAGATGATGCTCCTCTACAGAGGCAAAAAAGAATTCTTCTTGAGCAGCTTATAAAGAGACATTGGATTCAGTACAACATGGGGGGTAAGAGAATATTAGGACAGAATGACAGATGAAGCCAACATCAGTGAAAGTACATGGTTATTCAGCAGGATTAGTGCAAGGCATGATGCAGGAAGAGCATTACATTCTGCCTGCTATTAGAAATAAAAGCATTAACTAGCTATTTTCTCTAAGGTTTTAAGGAAGAAAGGGATTCTAAGGAGAGAACTGAGCAAAGAAAGAGTAATCTTTTATGTGTTTTATGTTAAAAGAAGAAGACAAAGAAAAATATGTTTTCTTATATAAACAAATGCCAATGTAAAATTATTTTTTCTCATTATCAAAGGGTTTTGCTGTATATCAATGAAAACTGAAAATTTCTAACCTATTTTTCCAGATAAATGGCAAAGAAATAATTATAGTTTCCACTCAAATACTTAGTTTCCATCTAACACTCCTTTTCTTTGAGAAGTTTCTCATAAGCCATAAGAAATTTAGATTTCAGTGTTGACTTGGAGCAGAAGCTAAGGCTGCAAGATGATCAGCTATTTTCATCACAAGTGCAAAAATAAAATATTGCTGGCTACATGGTCAGTATAGTCCATTGTCTTTCACACCTGCCCAGCCCAGCTTCCACCCTCCCTTTCAAAAGTAACCAGAGATTATGAATGGTTAAACAAAGCATATAAGCAAGCATGGATTAAGATAAAGGAAAGTGATGATTTACTGGGTATAATAGAAAACCTTATTAATTCCTTCTCCCCCAGCACTACGGTACATCCATGACAAAAAACAATAAAAATCCTAAGGAGCAAACGAAGAGAGGAAAACACCAATGTCAGGCTCTCGGATGTGGGAAGGTATTTGAGAAAATAGTTCACATTCTTATACTGAAAACCCTTAAGGATATACTCCAACACTACTATGTCTGAAAATAGCAGAAGAGCCTGTAATACTCATCTTCCAAGATGACCAGACTTTATAGATCCCATCCAAAGAGGAAAAGGAAATGATGAGGGGGAAACAACAATCTCAAAATTCTATTTTTCCTGTATTGCGTGATAGGAGTGATGCTTAGATGACTATAAAATCGTGAGATTCCTAAATGAGGCTGTGAGAAGTGGAATTTGTTCTGATTGAGAAGGTCTTTGGAACTGAATGGCATACACACCATCACGTTATGGAGGATGCCAAGAGACATCTCTAAGAAAAAGAAACTGAAAATAATGCAGGATAAACCACCATCAACACATTAAATGCTTTTATTTTGGTTTATCTGCTGCCATAAAAGGCAGAGGCCTTGTCCTAAGAGCTGGTTTAGCATCCAGTGTAAACTGTTCTCAACCAGTTTATGCTGGCTAAAGACTGTTGTGTTAGCAATCATACTTTTTCCGAAGAAAACCTTTTCAATTTTGTTTAAATTTTCTTTCTCACCACAACTACTCTTGTATTTGACTGGATTTCAAGTATTCAGTTCTGTCTGCTTACTAATTATGTTGCCAGACATGACTCTTTATTTTTGGCAAAATAACATTCCAGAGACCAGCTTTACATTTTGCATGATGGCTTCTCAAAATTCAAGGGCCGCCTATTTATTTCAATGTAGTGAATATGCATCTAATGTCAGAAATTAGAGCTGACTGCTGGATGGTGAAGGCATTGTCAGAAACACAGAAATATAGCACCAAGGAAAACTGAAACAGTGATGATGTGTCTTTTCTTAAAGGGTAGAATTGTACTTCAAGTCATAAAGGAGTGTTGTACTTGTACTTGATAAATTTGGTGTGGTAGATAAAGATAAAATAAAACACAGATCTTTTGCATCCCAGAATACAATCGCACACATTAAAAACAGCAGATCCAAACATTACCATTCCAGGTATGAGTTTTCATCAGAAATATCTGTAGTTGACAAACAGGTAAACTTTATTCGCACTGTGTAACTAAACAAGAGAAAAGTTCTGGCTCCACAGTAAATGCTGAATGTAAGATACTTCAAAATAATGAATGTGATTAAAGTTACCTAAATTATTTGTTATTAAAACTTTGCTTGCTTTTAAATGTATTCAAACCTTATTAGAATGTGGAAGTTCTATTATATTTTATGATGTGAGTTGCTTAATGCCTTGCTCATGCTACACATTGTCTGAGTACTCATCACAAAATCTCTTTTAGGTTGGCATTAAGAATAATGAAGCTTTTTTGGACAAAAGAATGAAACCAATAGAACAGACAAATAGATCCATAAATGTCTGCAAACTTCCTTCTGATTACCTCAAGAATTTTGATGATCTTCAAACAACCTTTCTGACAAGATATAAATGTGTATCTGCAATGAAAACCTTATAATATGCAGAGGTTGGGAATATAAATCTTATATACAGCTATCATACAGAATTTAATTCCTTGTAACCCATCAGCATCCCTAGTCAGCACCACTGTTGACACAGATATTTGGTAAACTGATGATGAATTGGAGGAACAAGACTGATTAAAAAGAAAATTATAAAACTGAAATAGCAACAGAATGTCAGCTGAGCTCTGAGTAGACAGACCAATAACATGGCACACCACATACTTTGTGGAATGATGTGTTATAACAGGTCCTTGGTGTTATTTCAGATTTCCTTTCAACGCACACAACCAAAATGAGGAAGGACTAACTTGGCTTTCATCGTTGTTAAACACTCAAGAACTGCTTTTGGCATCCAGATTACAAAGAGACAATTTCCTCCAGTGCTTAACAAGGGATAACACATGAATTAAAAATTAACAAGGTATTGCTGTGTTCTTAAAACTAGCTCCCATTTGCATCTCCATAGCCTGCTTAGAATCTAGTCTTTCCTGATTACTTAGCTGTTTCATACAATGTTTGGAAAAAAACAGTCATAATATTATAATTATCATTTCCTTACAGTTTTTAAATGTTGACCTGTCAAAATAGTATTTCTCAAGGTAGAAAGAGAGAAAGGGACCTCTTAACAGCAAGAAAGATATATTACAAATATATATCTATGGACCAGAAGGTGAGAGAATAGAATGGGAAATAAAATTAGACTTCTTTTTCCCACTATTTTATATTTTTAAAAAAATAGAGGAGAGTTTATTATTTTACCCCAAACTGGAGAATAGAAAAAAAGTTTTGAGAAACCCCAATTTAAACCTTCTTCCATGAATCCATGAAATAGAAGTCCTTCGGGTCCTTCCTTTGGCCTCAGAGGTGGAATTAAGCAAGCAAATGTAACTTTGACTTCTGTTGTCTGGTACTTTGATTCACTGAGTTGGAAAATAACTTTTTTTTCAGGTAAGCTATTAAGTATCATTAACTTATGGTAATGAAATTCTGATTCCAGCATGCCTTCATTTTTTTTTTCAAATGATGTCAAGCACTGATGTTTCACTTCCTCAAGTTTTAAATGGAGACATCTTATTTTAGTGCCTGTGCTGAGAGTGGGACCTCTCTTCATAGCTATTGAAAAGGGGTAGACTGACTGAAAGACTAATTTTAGGTAGGCTATCTCTTTTCCAGTAGACAATGCTAGGTTCCTAGTTTACACTCTCAGTTAAATGTCTAAGGTTGGATGGAATAGGCCTGGGCCTTAACACATACATCTTTTCTTCGTGTGAATAAAGAGTACACAGAAAAACAAGAAGCAGGAAGTTCCACTGACTACATTAAATAACCCTAGCTTTCAGCAGTCAGGGATTTGAAAATCAGACGCTGGCACACCTATTACAGATAAACAACAAGGAATTCAATAACTTTGAATAAAGTGCCAGGTAATGTTACTTTTATTACTGCTCTACAGAGCCATGTCCTATGCAGTCACAGTTCACACAGCTCAACAGATACATTTAATTTTGAATTTATCCTTGAGCTGAGAAACTGCATGCAGTAGAAACTAACTCTATACAAGACTTGAAGAGAAAAATGTTTGAGTACTGTTGTGTACTGTATTTGTAGCCCTTGTAAATGAAAGAGACAAGGAAGAACATTATTTACTTATTCATTGTACAGGTTTATTATGGTCTCTAGCATCAATACTAACAAGAGGAAAAGTAAGAAAGAGTATACTTCACACTTGCCAGACAAAGAACGATTTGTACATTGCTGATTACATGATCTTCCAAAAGCACTGGGTTAAACTATAGCAATGCTCCTAATAAGGCCATTTGACTTCAAGTCACAGAGTGCAATCCATACAGTTCAGTCCTACCATGACAAGCTATTCTTTTGAAATTAGCATGCATGACCAAAAACTTTGCTAGTGACAGATAAATGGGAATAAAAGAGAAAATACCTATTTTCTTTATTAGAAATAACAGTTTAGAATGGGGTTGGCAGAGAATTCTGCCTGGATGATTCTACCTGTGCTGTGTGAGCTTCCAGGGAAGATGAAAAATCTTAGCTGTCTACTACTTTGTCCAGTACCTTTTAATGACATTATATAGCTGCTCTCTTTTCAGTATAGATTATGTTACCGTGGAACAATCAACTTGAGATATATATGCTTACCTGAAGTGTGTTCATTCAAGGTGAAATATAAGCATAGAAGCAGAACACCATACTCTAGATGAATGTTTCTCTGTGATGAAGACAACTATGGTATAAGGTATTTAGCACAAATGAATAGTTTAGAAGCAGTTTGAGATACGCACTAAGGGTGGATTGCAAGGCTGGATTGCTCAGGCTGCTCAGGGAGGTCGTGCAGGCTCCATCCTTGCAGGTTTTCAAGTCTCAGTTGAACAGAGACCTGAACAGCCTGGTCTGCTCTCACAGCTGGTCTGCTTTGAGCAGGGGTGCACTAAAGGTCTCCTGAGGTCCCTTCCTACCTGAATGGTCGTATTACACCACCTCTGCCTCCAGCTTGTCCAGTCACTTTTTTTCCTAAGCTTGTGCATAAAATGAGTCTCATTACTATTCCTTGTCATGTATTATCTATTGCATACTATGTAGGATATAACAATGAAAATGTTGCTGTAATCGGAAAGAAAGTTAAGGGAAGAGCAAATATAAATAAAATATATTCAAATGTTAATTTGTTTTTTTTTTCTAGAAAAGTATGTACTTTTTTGTTTCAACTACTTACAGATATTTGTGCAATGGATACTTGTGGAACATGAGTTTCAAAACTTTTCATTCAGGTGTGTGAATGGAAAAGTAATTTTGCTCCTGTAAGCAAAGAATATTTTATTGCGTTCTTATTGCTGTGGCTTAACCACAAATACCCTTCCAACAGGTGAAAAAACAGTATCATATGGCCTGTCTGCTGAGGACTACTTGTTCCCATTACCCAACCCAAAAAACTCTGGGTGCTGAAAGATAAATTGATGAAAATACCATATCCAGGGAAACCTTATTCTGCTTGCAGATATTCCAGGAGCAAGAAGAGTGGTTAAATTTATCGGATTAATTATTCATTGTGAGTTATTATGAACACATTATTATTATTGTTATTATTGTTATTATTGTTATTATTCCCATTGTTCCTATGCCACAATTTTGACTGCTGGATGTCAGGTCCATATATTTTGTGCTGCACTGATTAAAGAGATAATTGATAATTAAGTTCCTTTTCCTGAAAAAATCTTCCCATTCCCTAAAAATAGTTACCTTCATCAAGTCCTGTTAGAAGCATTGCAACTGCTGATAATACACTGTCAAAGAAGACAGAAAGGAAAAAATTATTTGCTTGAAGATCCTTCTTCACTGAGTAGTATAAGATATTAAATAAGTTTCTTTATGTTGATTTTGGAAAGGAAAAAGTAATTTTAGGGAATATAAGAAAGCAGACAGTTTCCAAGGTGACATCCAGAGAATACTAACAGTTTATCAGTTTTTAAAAGTCATGAGAAAAAAAAAAAAAAAATAACAAAAACAACTAACAGCACATCCCCTCCCAAATCCTCAGGATTCTTGGAAGTTTGACTGTAATGTTTGGCCCTCTCTTTACATGAATTACTTGAGTTTGAAAACATAGAGTCACATTAGCAGTTCTGTGCCAGTAAAATAAATGTTAGATTAGTTGGAGGTATTTCAATAACCTTACAGTATTGATTAGACAGGGTACAAAGCTGAATATAGACTTATGCAGGTCAAAATGTCAAAATCTTGTTTTTACTAGGAAAGGAACAGAATGCAGATGAAAAGCACAGTAATTTCTTAGTAAAAGATATCTTTACCTCGTGCTAGCCAAAGCAGAGGGTTTTTTCTTCATTTAAGAGTTTTATTTTTTTAAATTTACTTAATCTTTTATATGAAATATATATGTCTCCTTGTTCCTGTCCTCTTCACTGAAGTTAAATGAAGACTGCTATTACTCTAATTTAGCTACCTCCAGTATGCTAATTTAGTTGACTTGTGTGATTGAACATTTTTTTAATGTGTATTTTTACCCTGTTGCAGCCTTAGTCACCCAAGGCTTATTTAGTGTATCTATATTGCTTCAAAACATGTTCCAATAAATCCCAAGGCATTTCTGTGGAAGGTGTCAGGCTCCTCCACACAGGTGAAGGAGCACTGAGGCATGACAGACGATGGGAAACCAATAACCGAGTCAGAGACATGAGCCCCCCTGGGGATCCTCCAGCCCCATGGAACGGTGGGACAACCGTAAAGTCCGTGGGAGATGCTATCCTCCACCACCTTTTGGACTGAAAGGGCTCACTGGGTGTGAGACCTGTTATGGGATGCAGGGAAAGAGTACCTCAGGATTGTACAAGAAATTATGGGATGTTTGGGAGGAAGCAAACATGGGGAAAGAGCAGGACCAAGGTGGAGCAAACATGTGAAAGGGAGGGAAAAGGGTAAAAAGCATTGGTCACGTACAAACCATGTAAACAAGTGGCTGGTCAGGCCGTGCCCTGCACCCAGTCAGCACAGTTTGTCCTGTCTTCTCACTGAACTACATTTCCAATTCCTTTCCTGCATGAGGGGACTCTGCTCAGTGTACATGTGTGTATGGAGGTCTGCATGCCAGCAAATGGAGTCAGACCAAAAGGTTGGTCAGTCTGTCTGTGGTGCCAGCAACTGGAGAATCCAGTGAGCCTGTATGTTGAGTAGGTGTGTGTGTGCCAGCGTGTGATTGCTGGTGAAAATTAAGCTGGACCAGCTAACAAGTAGGATAAGAGGTTTGGGAGCCAAGTATTGGAGCAACCATAAGTCTGGGCCAGACACCAGAGAGACAAAAATATCACCAAGTTGGCTAATGGAGAGGCCAGGAGGTCTGAGTCAGTTAATGGGGACACCATGGAGATAGAAGGTCACTGACTGGCAAAGCCACAGGCTGGTCCAGCTGCTGGCAATACTCTTGTAAATGTGAGTCCCTGTGTGTGTGAGAAGATCATAGAATCATATAATTGTTGAGGTTGGAAAAGACCCTCAAGATCATCGAGTCCAACCACTAACCTATCACTGCCAAGTCCACCACTAAACCATATCCTCAAGCACCACGTCTACCCTTCTTTTAAATACCTCCAGGGATGGAGACTCAACCACCTCCCTGGGCAGCCTGTCCAATGCCTGACAACCCTTTCGGTGAAGAAGTTTTTCCTAATATCCAGCCTAAACTTCCCTGGCACAGCTTGAGGCCGTTTCCTCTCATCCAGGTACAGGATCCAGGTACAGGATCCACGTACAGACTGGGTGACTGGAGCGATCTATGGTGCCTGTGAGTGTGTGTGTGTTTGTGTGCACACGCATGTGTGTGTGCAGGTCTGCATTCCAGCAACAGAAAAGGGGCTGTGGGCTTTGGTGGCTGGCATGCCCAGATGCCAGCAACTGGGAAGACAAGAGAGACCCAGGGTCCAGCTACTGGGGACTAAGATTTCTGACTGGGGAAAGACCTTAGAGTGTTTTGGAATCAGGAAGGGAACGGACTCTTCCATCCTCCATTAATAAAATATTTTTTCCTCACCTCATGGCTGTGTCACAATGGTTGAAGCTTGCCGGCTTCACTCCTCCACCACAAAGAGGATGGTGGGATCACATCACAGCATGGTGTGTGTGATAAAGGCAGAATTCCTTTTAATCCACATGGTGGCTATTTTGTGACATGAGATCTACAATTTTATTTTCTTAGCTGAAAAGCTTTTATTACTTAATAGTTCTATTATAAAAGCACCTGCAGGCTCTGCTTTAGGATTGGAGACTGTCTGTGATAGGCATTGCCTTCGGAGAGAGACAGATTTAGTTTCTGCCTTAAGAGAGTGTGGTCAATGGACAGACTGGCAGCTGAAGAAAACTATTACTGGTCCCAAAATTACTTAACCCCTTTTCAAACACTCTAGTTATGCCTTTAAGCACACAGAAGCAAAAAGTTTGTCTCTAGGTATGATGAAACTCAAACCCTGGCTAGATCTTTAAGTAAACACTTACGTGTGTGTATATATATATTTAATGTTTTTGTTTCTGTATTTGTTATGCTATAAAATAATGTGAAAAAGGAGGACCTGATCTTGTTTCATTACACACTAGTCCATTTTCACTTAAGGATTTTAACATTTATTTTTGATAATATAATTAATGATTTGCAAATATAATAAATACATATTGCTTTCAGTCAACATATTTGGTGATGAAATATCTGCCATTACGTTTTTCAAATTTGCACACTAATGTGCTACCATTTACTGTGAAAATGACACTTAAAATGAAATACTATAGTCATTTTATCATTGCTAGTTAGAGACATTAGAAAAAAGGACAAAAGAGCAGGGGAGAAAAAAAGCTTTGTGGGGAACAGTGTGAGCCAACAGCATGATGCACAGCTAAGTGGGAAGCCTGCACAGATTCTGTAAGTACTCTGAATCGAAGGCCACAGGATGGGGAAAGTGACATATGCTTATGCAGGTGAAGAGGCAGAGCTTGCAGCATGTGAAAACATCTTCTTGAGATAGCTAAGAAATCCCATTAACAATCTCTCAGCTGCAGGGCTGTGAAAAGATGAGGTACAATAATCACTGATGGGAAACCTTAGGAAAAAGAAATAAGAGGAAAAAAATCAGAGTGAGAAGTCAGATGACCCATTTAGTTGATAGTGTTTTAGTCTGCTCTCTTAAATAAATGGAACAGAAGCAATAATTCATCATTGTTCTACCTCCTTGTCTGTCTTGTGAACCCCGAATGTATTAGAGCTCTCTGACTCTCTCCTGCATGATTACAGACATGATTATTCATGTATGAAATGATTAATTTTTGTTTCAACTCGTGGAATATCCTTTGCTGTAGCAATGCTGCTTTTAAAAAAGCTCTTTGCTGTATAAAGTAAATGGCTTAAACTTGAACATGCTATAATTAACATCTAAATGTATACAGGTATAAGTGTATCAAACAGAGCTATGTGGCAATGGTGCCGTTCACACCAGCTGTCTAAACCGTACTGGAATTTTCTACTTTTGTTCCTTTTTGGAAAATGCCTGTTCAGGCAAATCAAATAATTCTATGAACACTCATCAATTTTAAGAAAAATATCATTGGAATACGTTTCTTAGCTCCATAATAAACATCTCTCATATACTAAGACTTTCTTTTTCACATTAAGCCAAAAACAAGATAAACAGAAGAACCAGGCATAAGTCTTTCCTCACATATATTCATGATCTACATTGAGGTTTTAAACTGAAGCAAATAATCAAAATCTGCTGTGATACAGAAGAGCAAGAACATTTGTCATAACTGATCAGGATATTAAATGTTCTAAAGATTTTCTTTGATCTTAATGAGATGTTGCATTTAGAACAGTTCTTTAAAAATAATATAGCTACATCAGGAATAAAAAGATGTACAGATTCTCTAACTGTTTGGTATTTTTGTGGTTCAAAGCAGATACCACTAGACCACACATACATACAAACCTAATCTCCCTCCCTCCCTCCCTTCCTTCCTTCCTTCCTTCCTTCCTTCCTTCCTTCCTTCCTTCCTTCCTTCCTTCCTTCCTTCCTTCCTTCCTTCCTTCCTTCCTTCCTTCCTTCCTTCCTTCCTTCCTTCCTTCCTTCCTTCCTTCCTTCCTTCCTTCCTTCCTTCCTTCCTTCCTTCCTTCCTTCCTTCCTTCCTTCCTTCCTTCTTCTCTTTTTGATTCCTAATGCTGTTGCTTAAGGCATATATTCGCTGTACGATAGAGATATACTTTGATCCATACTGGATTTCTGGTTGAATATTTTTCTGTGGAATGTGGAACACTTTCCTAGCTTCTTTTTACTGCAGTAATACAAATGAACTGGGGAAAATGAGGTAAAAAATGTAATGCTAATACTTTCCTGATTATAAACAGACTGTCCAGTTACCAAACAATAAAACAACAACGTACTAAGCTAAGGGAAAGCTATTTGCTATTCATTTTCAAGTGTTAGGAGTGTGTCTCTTTCTAAGAAACACAGACATGAATTTACATCACACAGATGTCGTTCTGAATAAGTAGAATTTTCCCTGGAAGAATTTAGTAATGTAGCTCTAAGACACCTAGATAGTTTTCAGGGGTGGGAATGTGGGGGGGCTGTCCACATATCTACTTCATATCTGTTTGGGTTTTTTTTTCAGAAATAAATATAACTACATGAATTAAATCCAAATAATGAAGTTCAATAAGATTTAGTAAAGAGAGTTTACTTGCTTTTCATCCCAGTGAAGGAAACATTAGTGAAAAGCTAGTACTAGGGAAAAACAATGGGTGATCTGGTAATTTTTGTTCATAAGGAGAGGATGAAGAACAAGTCAAAACTTAAAAGCTTTGATGAATATTTATGCTTTACTCCAAAAATGAAAGAAATTAATTGCTTCCTAGTTCTCTGCCCTTTTCTTTCCCCCCATTGTGCAAATGGAACATTTTTATTTTACCACTATCTGAATCTGAGCAGCAAAAGGTTACATGTTTATTTCTGTTTTGATTTTTAGCTGAATTATTTCAGATATCTGGTTTACTGCAGTGTTTCACTAGCAGTTGGCACAGCAGAGAAGACAATAGCTTGTTACGTGGTTGCAGAAATCAGCATCCAGCTGTTCTTAAAATAACTTTTCCACCAGAGAAAACACACTGTTGAATGATATCCTTTGGTACCACATCTGAACAAGGATAAAAAGAAAATGGGATGCATTCCAATATTGGTTGCCCAGTGTATATTTCAAAATATGTTGGTATACAGGCATAGATGGAACGATTTCACACATAACGTGATGTAGCTGAGAATTTATTTTTGTTCAAACCAAAAACTGACATGTAAAACAGAATTTGCAGGCTAATATTCAATTAAAAATTGATTGAATTTGTGAGCAGAAAAGACTGCTTTTTTTTTTAAACCTTTTCTTGGCACAAAATCTAAGACCATTTGTTCCCCATAGTGACATGGACGGACTACAGACGATATATACAATGCCATGACTCAAAGGAATGTGACAATAAATACTTGTTTTGAATAACACCTACAGATTATAACAACCATTGGCAAATTCTCCTAGTTCATTGTGGCAATGATCTAAGCACAGTATTTTAAAGATATTATCCTGATTATTTTTCACTTGAAACATACGAGATATATTAGCCAACTCTATAGAAATATTTCAACATATACTTGACACATTTTTTGAATAAGACAGACTTTGTAGATGAAAAGTTTTGAAATTTCAGTGCTGAAAAAAGAAAAATATTTTTCATTATTTATATTCTTTTCTTGACTAAAAAGAGATCCATAAAACAAGTTTAACTGTTCACTGTTTAACAGAGCACTAGATGGGTCAGCAAGGAGAATTTGGGTGGGGCTAAGGGAACTTTTTCATGAATTCTGGTGGGGGTTATGCAATGGTCACATTGTGGAACATTTTAACATTACGTAGGCATCGTTCTATAATTTGTGAGAGGTGTGAGATGTTTCTCCAAGATCTAAGGAATGAGAGTGATGCCTACCCTTCAAGAAGGGATAGCCAAAATGCAATGAAGCACTGCTACAGAAAAGGAGATGCTTTGAAGAAATAGTATTTCATCAAAATCAGAAAAGGCAGGTGAAAGGATCAACAAAATAGACTTTCAGCTTGTTGGACTATGGAACTAGCCAAGGAAAAGGGAGGAGTTTGGATAATAAAATACCTTTAGAGTGTATAGAATACTAAGAAGAAAGAGGTAACACATTCTTCGATATATCTTATATTTGTTTCCTAGCTGGCAAATTCTCAGCTATCTACTGTAAAAAGTGATTTCTTTCTTGAACCTGTGCATAGTTGTTTGCTTCCATTATCAGACATCCCTGAAGACATGACTTGTAAACACTGAAGGCCTACAAGATTGGATCGTTAGAAAAGTTTGTAATTAAGCTATAATGAAGCCAAAAGATGAATTTATGATAAAGTAGGAGGATTAAAACTAATCCCTAGGTTTCAGGCAGTTGTGAAAAGTTCCTGAAAAACCAAAAAGACAGCCTGCTGAGATCAGAGGGCCTTTTGCACTAAGAAGCAAAAAGTACATAAGAATGTATCTTTTTATATATTTGGCTTTTTAAGGCATTTTCCTAATTCTGTTTGGGACAGTGTTCATGTGCTCCCAAAGCCCTGAATCAGTTAAGAAAAGTTTGATTATGCTACATTCAGTGAAGCTCTTCAGATTTGTTGACTGTTCACTTAATGAGGGATGCCAGATACTGAAAGGTCCTCTACTAGGATTGGCCATAGGTGGCTTATTGTTTGAATGAAGAGAGTATTAATCCTTTGTGTAAGGTTAATATAAATAAAATTCTGAGTTACATTTGATTGAATAAACAATATAATGGTCAGTTAATACTTCTAAGGATTCTTAGGTACAAAATCTAGTCAGCTAAGAACTGTTTAAAGACAGATTATATGCTTATGAGGGGACTATACCCAAAACAACAGTTTTCTGCAATTCTGATTTCAGGAAATATTGAATTCAGAAAAAACTAAGTGTTAGAGAATACAGCTGCTGTCACGATCTACATTAGTTGATTTCCTTTCAGTTTACCTTTATTTTTAAAATCTCTAACCCATAGCTCTGAATAAAATATTGCAGGCTACTTGTGAACGTAACCACAAAACAATACTGGTTTGCTTCAGTCCCATTTTGACATAGTGAAACTATCTGAGCCTTTGGTGGCATAGTATAAAAATCGGGAATTATAGTACCACCCAAGAACAAGTGAGTATTTAATTTTAAAACTGTAAGCACGTCACCCTTCTTTCATATAACCTCCCCCTGGAACTGATACTTTGAGAAACAGGTTATGCTAAACCTGAGGAGATAAACATCATGTGGGATTTATCGAGACAGGCTGTAAACTGTAAAATATTCAGTTTCTACCCATGTCAGTGGGACCTGCCAGACCTCAATGATCTTTGGGACCAAGTTTTGAATAGAAACATCATCAAAATAGCCATCTTCCCATTCGGGCAGGAGAAAACAGAAACAATGTCTTTCTGTCCAGTTCAAGCTATGCTGGAGATACCAAATTACCTCCTATAAGAAATACTAATTTCAAATTGAAATAATTTCTGAATATATAAACCAGGTTCAGGTAGCTCATAATCTTTTTGGATACTAAATAAGAAAATGAAAAAATCTTTATCTGTCTTTGTTCCTTACAGATACATAGCTACAAGATCTCAAAGAAAATATGTCACTAGCATTAGCTGTAGCAGACTCAATGAAATCACAGGAGAAAAAGAAAATTTAAGTCTAGACAGATGAGAGTAGGCTGACTGTGCTAAACTATTTTATAGTAGTGGTAAAGTGAGGAATACAAAGGATGTGGAAAACACACTGAGAAGCTAATTTATGTGGAGAAAATTATTAAAGTGAAGCACTGCCTACAAAATGAGGCTGCAGTCATAACTGCCTTTATAAAATGAAAGCAAACATTCCTGTAAGAGATGCTACCAATGCATTTGTAATAACTTAAAAAGCCATTTCACTATTTGTTGTGCATATTACGTATGAAATACTTATAAGCTAATGTTGTTTTTGTCTACTTCATATGCTCATGGTAGTTTTCATATGAAGATAGAATGAATATTGATGGACATTTTAGTCAATTAGCTATAAATCTATGTAACAAGCAATTAAAAGGACATAACTTCTGCGGAAACACTCCCGAAAGACTGCATGGGGGAAAAACATATGTAGGGTAGACTACCTCTCTTCTAGCACAGACATCTGCTCTTTAAAATGCATATTTTGTTCCTCCCAATTTGCATAGCTAATACTAAGATAATTGAAATCTGAGATCAGGAGATTCTGATATTTCTTGGACTTTTCTAAACTTGCATGCAACTATGTTCCTTCATTTGAGTAGACACACTGATGTGAATATCCTTAGTCATGGAGGAATACAGTACTGTCCTTAAAAGTGTTGTCAAGGCAAATAATTTGTTCTTAACTTCTGAATATCAGAACACAAAAAGGTAATAATTTCCCAGGTAGTAACTCTGAATCTCTGTTTCTCAGGCTGTGGAAAAATTACTTTGAATGGGAAGTCAAGCAAGACCACACTTTTTTTTGGGTTTGTTTTTTTTTTTTTTAGTATGCAAGACATTTCCTCATAATGATTGGATCAACCGAAATGTCCAAATATTTATTGTTTAATTACTTGCAGTTTAGAGGTAAATACACTGAGCTGTTTCAAAGTGATTTCTCCCTCTCTTAAACTGCATACAATCCTCTGTTAAGTATGTTGATTTCCATTTTTATTTGCATGAAAGAAAAACAATTATTTGACATAATTACTGGTATGCTGTTGACAATTTGATTCATCCATGCTTAATATTTTCAAGGGCAACTGTTGTGATATTTTTAACATCCTTGTATAACAGTATGCAACCTGAAGAACCTGCTGTAGCTGACCTCTCCCTTTTCCTTTTCTTTTTCCTTTTTTTTTTTTTTTTTTTAATGATGAATGTTTCAGAGTTCTGTGCAAGAAGTTTGTCTGTACATTCATTTACTGTCTTCTTCATTCACCCTAGTAGTACTGTGGTAATGTTACACATCCCAAACAAAAAAAAAAACAAAAGGAAGCAACTGACTGTAAAACAAGCTATATTCAAATTCAATTTAGCAGTGGCAATTGTAATTGGTTTGAACAGTTGAAACACTTCCAAGCTTTTACACATAAAAGCTCAGATTAAAATGGAAGATCTGCAATTCAAGCTACAGAATCGTCTGCTATGGTGCAGTTTAGACTGCAAAAAAGAAGCATCTGTTCTTATTCCCTGAATTCACTTTAAATATAGGAATTAAAATGTTTCCACAACCTAAATGGTAAATAGTATATTTTCAATGTGCCTGTATGTCCTTTTTCACAAAACTCCAACCTTAGGAAACACTATCACTGATTTAGTGATTCACAGATTTCTGTCTGAATTGATAACTAAGCTCTTCAGGAGCTAGTACACTCATTACTAAGAAAAGAAACACTTCAAAGAAGATTTTAGATATTTGTGGATTTCTTCCATAATGTTGTTTTCAGTATAAGCAATGAAATGTTCTCGAGAATAGGTATACTGTAGGCACTATTTTATCATTAACAACTGTTTAAGCATTAAAAATTTCCATGAAAATACAGATTCTGATCCTGAAATGTGCTGGACACCTTCAAGTGCTGTTACATTAAATGAGAGTCAAGAGCTTGAAGTACCTCACAGAAGATGCTTGGAATATCCATTCAGGCCCGCTATAAGTTAAAATGTAAAATTCATTCAAAACTTGGGAGTATACCAACAGATGTCATTTTCTCTAAGTACAAGCCTTTTGAGCGAAACAGTCAGGGCTGTAACAAGTGGTATCATGATGATTTTCAAGCACCAGACGTTTCTATGAAACACAACAAAAAGACACACATTTAAAATTCTGAGAGAATCTATTCAAGCAGGTTAGCCATGTGTCCTGATTTTTCCTTCTTAGTGAAGTTGTTGTTCTGCATTTTTAAGTCCTCTAGCATAAACTGTTAGATATGGTTATTGCTGCATTAAAGGTTACATACACGTCATTAAAAGACACTACTTTTGCACTACTGTGTGATGCAAGAAAATTGGAAAAAAATAAAGCCCATCATTCCATCTGAAGAAAACTTTCTCTTACTTTCTAATTAACGTGAACTAAAAGATCTATTTGTCAAATGATGTTAAAAGATAAATGTATTTCCTCATTATTTCCAATTGTATATTTGAACTACATCCATATGTTAAATTAGTGAACTGCGAGTCTCTGTGTATGTAAGAAATAAGCTTCGTTTAAACCAGCCTTAAATTTCTAGACTGAATTTGAGTAATTTCTTCTATTAACATTTTCTCGCAAAGTAGAAAACATCACTCAAGGATAAATTAATTGTTTTTGGAATTGTTTTAGCTGCCACTCTTCTGCTGTTTTGTAGAGAAAGATATTCCAGTGTTTTCTCATTTACTGCATCTCCTACACCCGTCCTTTTCCTCAGACACAGACTACCCATTACATGTTATTTCTAAGTGTACTTGGGCATGACAGAGCAGACTAGGGAGGCACAATTTGCATTTCTTATATCTATTCCTCCAAAGACAGTCATTCTCTATGTACAACATTTTACATATTAGTCTGAGAATTTGGAAGAGATTCTGAAAAGCCTGGCTTTTAAGTTTTCAGCTAAAGTGGGGTGATTTGGCTCCTTCTGGTGTAGCTCACCTTTTCACTCAGGAAATTACTCAATTATCATCTCTGTCATACAAAGTAGTACTTCTGAAGAGGAAATATACTTCTAATAAACTGGATGGCAGCAAATGATACAGTTCTCAGAAAAGATTGTCTAAAGAGCCTTACAAAATTTTTGTAACCAGCTGTTGCTGGTAGGAGTCTGAGGATTGGCTAGGGGGAGATCCTACCGCTGTGTCACAAGGTTCAGACAGGACCTCCTTGCTTTCTAAACTCCTCCTCTGAGAGGAGTCTAGGTGCGGCTAAGTCCAGTCCTAGTCTCAGACTTGGTCAACAGTTTATTTTCTAAGGGTTGTAGAAGTAACCACTCATCAGAGTATTTGTTGTTAGTAACTAAATTGGCAGATACCCAATTTAACATTATAAGGCCAGTCTCATTCAATGAGAACGATCATGGCTAGATTAATGAATAGTGCAATTTATTGAAGCAACAGATGCACGGGTTCTTTGGATTACCGGTGATAAAATTGCTGTTTACAAGACACACATAAATATCAAGAAAATGAGTACACTGCTAGGCTACAAGTATGCTAAATAGATATGAGGCGACTCTATGCAATGGAGATTTACAGGGCGATTCCAATGTCTTAGAGATTTATGCAAAACAAATATGAAGTGACTCTAATACAAAGAGACTCTAATACGTTAGAGATTTCAAGTGACTCTACAGAGGTTTCCAATCTTACCCAAAGGCGTCCCAATGTGGGGGAAAAGAGGCTCAGCCCATCAACTGGTCCCAGAAGTCAGAGTGGTAACTTCCTTAACACCCTCTTTCTCTTCACATATTTTATACTACTTTTTATCCTTCAGGTGGAGCTTAAGTGACTCTAGTCATACATACCTTTGCTATGATTGCTGTAAAATTTCCTCACTTTGCTTTTAAAGGTGTAGACTAGAAAAAATCAAAGCACATGCTCAGTGAGGGGTGGTCCTACCTTAGAGGAGGGTAGATTTTGGGATGGAGGTGTGTTTTGGTATTGTAATGATATTATAATCATCAAAGTTCCTGAAAAGGACAGCATTTTGTCAAAAGTATGATGGACTGTTGGCCCAGGGTAGCAAATATGCAGCACACCAGCTCCGTGGTACCATGAGTTCCCATTTATCACAGAGCCTGGCTGCGATGCCTCCACACAGCTCCACCCTCCGGACAACTCCTCTTAGAGTCAGTACGCCAAGTTCTCCTGGCATTGCCAACATCTCAGGTTACTAGGGAACTTCCATGGAATGGATTCCTCACATATCAGCTGCACTTCACCCTGAAAGCTTCTTCAATGCTGTACCTTTTCCAAAAACATAAGTTTAATTTCTAAGTCATGTCCAGCAATTATTCCACACCAGCCTATTCTCTTGCCTTGACTTGAACACACAAAATGTTGCTGTCTGGACCTACATTTTTATTGTTTTATGGAAAGAATATATATTTTTTTAATTATTACCATTCCATAATGTGGTGAAACTGAGACCATTTCAGATTGAAAACATGTTCAGTATTGGCTGTTAGATTATTCAGATGGTGGATAACAAATCTCTTTCTGTCTTTTTTTTTACATATAAGGATGAACAAGAAGAATCTGAGCCTGCTATTTCCCAAATGTTTGTCTTGCTTGCTGTCATGGCTATTTTAGAGATGGGAGTGAGCAGGGGAGAATTTTTTTTTGTTATGACCAGAAATTTCATTCAGGTCAATGGATGGAGTTACATTTCCTTTAAAAGTTCTGCTTTCAGCAAAAAGCTATTTTCTAAACTAGAAGTGGCAGGTTGAAAAATTGCACACCAGCTCTATGCTAACTCAATATACTTAGTATAGTCCTACCAAAAAATGGAAACATCACCCAGAAAAATACGTTGGGTTTTTTTTTTTCCTGTTTTTCCCCCCTAATTCTGGATTCAAAATTATGTATTTATCTTTGGGGGAAAAGAAAAGGAGGCTCTTGTCTTACCTGCAAATTTAAAACATAGAACTTCTATACTTAGGATAATGCTTGGAGGTGAGACAACTGCTGAAAGCTTATACTGCATGTCTCCCACTGAAGAATAAGCTTTGAGGGCAGCTCTTAGAACACCAACAACCAGTGCAGCTTCTTTTCCTCCACGAAAAAACACGTTCTTTTCCAGCATGCTGTCTTCTGTGAATAGTCTTCTGATGTTCACTAACTCCTATATACCATAGTAATGAGAATTTTATCCAGTTTCAAAATCTTGTGGCTTTGAATCTTTTTCCATCCTTATCTTCTACACCCTTTTCATCTACTCCTGCTGTGGACTCATTGATATGTGGGACAGTAGCTGCTGCATGAAGGTCACAGACAGAAGGCACACTTGAACAGACAGCACATTGTTGAATTCTGGATGCAACCGTGCTCTAATACACTTATTATGATAATGAATGTCATACCTTAAATAACAGGAAGAAATCACAGTTTACAAAGGACAAGGTTTTTAGGACAAAGAAAAATAGGGAGATAGTGAGACCCTTAAAGGAAGGAGTCACCATTCCTGACATTTTTCTGGCAGAAAGAATCAGACATTCAGGGACGAGCTCAGGAGAAAGAGTTTAATCTCAGAGTATGACATGGAGTGCTTGAATTCTGTAACTGAATGGTAGAGATGCAATCCTCTAGTCAGACCACTTTATATGGTGTATAAGCCTGGAAATACCTCATTGTTGTTGTAACCACTTACTGCTGTATGCTATGAGTTGTTTTTTTCTTGTTATCTCTCTTCTATTTTTAGACTTGTTTGTGATGCTACTAGCAACTCTTTATATGATGAAGGAAAAGATTCTTGAATCTGCTTAGCTTGAAAGTAACAACCTAAAAAAAAAAAGGACTAACAACTCCTTTATACAGAGTGTTCCTTCAAGCCTCAAAGTGCACAGGAAATACCTAATGACAATTGATAAGTATGAAGAATGGCAGCCTAAAATGTCAGTGGCATCCATTCACCCAGCTGGAGGGAGTGAACAAAAGTCTGACACCCATCTATGGTGAGTCATGACCATTTTAATGTTAGCTAAATTTTGTGATGCTATCATCCTAACCCAGTTCAGGCAACTTTGCTTTGGAATAGCCCCCAGTTCCACCAACTAACTGATTACTTCAGCAAAAGCGTATGTGTTAATGATACAGACAATTAGACACATCTATCTCTATCTGAAGTCTTTCAAAAGCCTTTGTGGGAAACCTCTCAAGAGGCTATCTTACAAGAATAAAACTTATTCATTTACATCGACTGTAATTCCTCTTTAGAAGTCCTTTCTTTCTGTTTCTCTAGATTTAGTTTTCCAACCAACATTTGAGGTACCCAGTATGACCTTCACTCTTTCAGATCTGTCCCTACGAGGAGGCTAAAGTAGGAATCTGTGAAACTTGTTTGAGGCAAGCTAAATCTTCGAGTAATCTTTTAGGTAAACAGGTGACAGCAAAATTGGCAGAAAGGAGCAGGAGTACAATAACCCTGGACTGATCAAGTCAGCTAAGAAGTTGTTAGCAGACAATGTAACTGTTTGGAGCTGAGGAATAGAAAGAAGCTCTTTAGCAGCAAAGAGAATGAACTGCAGTATTTATTTACATCTTGCATATAGAAAATGCATCAGGCTCTTCCCACTAAGATGAGTTACTTGGCGATAATAAACAAGGAGACAAACTTCTGCTATTCCTCACAACATGTCTCCCTTTGCTAATAGGCAAAAAATCAGTATTCTGAACTTGTCATAAGGTATTTGTACATTTGTACACCCAACAGACCATCATTCGTATTGAATATCTTACTTTTTATGGATACAAATTCTCAATCTGCTGAATAATCAAGTTATGTGATTAGTGTGTAAACCTCATCTCCAATGGCTGACACTATTGGAAGCTACAAGAAGCTTAATAAATGAACATTTATTTTGTGGTATTTATTGCATTACAAACTTGAAGGAGAAATTTAAATTTAATGTTTATAAGCAGTTTTCTGGAAGTAGCTTTCTTCCTCTTCCTTTTCGGCCTTTGCTTTCCTTCTTTCCTACATTTCCTACCGACAATGCTGGTGTGTTCTCAGTAGACTCTTTTCTTTCTAGTACTATAGACATGTTTACAGACTATAGACATGTTTACAGAAGATATATGGTTTGACAGCCATATGATTCCTGATTTTTAAAAATTTTTATTTTTCAAATTCTTCTTTACTATATATCTGATGACAAATTGTTTCCTAGTAGTTGCTTTTTAAGCAGGTGTGTTGGATTTGTGATGGATAATAACATCTGTAATCTTCTCTGGTATTACCAAGAGCTATTATGGATTAGCAACATTTTGCTTTGTGTGCATAGATTAGAAACTTGCATCAGAGCAACTGGCCTAATGCAGTAACAGATACCAGACTGGCAACAAGAAAGTTAAAAAAACTAGTTTGATCTGCAGTGTTGACATAGTATATTGGTAAATTCATGTCACCAGGTGAGACACCTGGCAATTAACTCTGAATGATAGTGTGAAGTAATTTTAAAACATCTGAAAGTGTGGTAAAACGCCATCTGCACAGGTTGTCATTGCTATATTAACTGCAGTCAACCCAGCAACAAAAATTAGCATACCTGCTTATCATAGAATCATAGAATCGTTGAGGTTGGAAAAGACCCTTAAGATCATTGAGTCCAACCACTAACCTGTCACTGCCAAAGCTCTCTTGAAATTCTGTCACCACAAAAAACATGTCAGTCACGTTAACAACATTGTTCAAGGCTTTAGCTACATTAATATTGGTAAAAATCACTTGAGTTTTCCAGAGTGCAAGTGTTCATTAATTTGAGTGGGTATCAATAACTCTGCAGAATTTCTTGAAACTTGATTTTGTGTACATACACAAAGTTTAGGGACCTGTTTGAATAACTCAGGTTTGAACATATTTCACTGAAGAACTTGGTTCTGCTCTACCAGTCATTGAGTTCAGTTTCTAAGAGTATCTCGGAATGTTAAACTGGATTAAGCAACATGTTCTGTGACAGTAAGGAAAAAAAATCTCAGAGACCCTTGCACATAATGATAATAAAATCTTCACAAGGACATTACTCTAATATATCTGGCTTTGAAGAAATTTTATTTATAAATTTGCCATATATTATACATTAATAAATGTACGTTAATGTTGGAACCAAAAATCTGGATCTGTATTTGTCATTCATGTCTGTCCTGGGTTACTGCATTTGAATCAGTCCTTGTCAAGAATAAAATAAAACCTCAAAGCAAAGAAAAACAGTCCTGTAAATATATTGAGAATTTATAGTCTTCAGTGTTAATTCTCCTTCTACATACACCTTAAAAGAAGCTGCTTCTTCGTCTTGTGCCAGGTTTGATTTATGGCATTCAAAGTAAATACAAGAATAAAAGACATGAATACTTGTTATCGCCTAGTAAATTATAGGCTTTCACAAGCTTGTATTTTATAGTGTGGTGTTAAGGAATATAAATATAAAGCACACTATAAAAGCTTTGTCAGTGATCACCCAAAGGACTTACAAAGACTGTTCCTAACAACTGTCAGGTCTTTAAATAATGGTCAAGTAAAATAATACTGGAAGCCATGGGGAGACCTTCAAGTTGTCATGTAACAGGAGATTCCTTTTGGAGATTTCTCTCTTTGCAATAACAAAATGGCATGAATGTCAATATAGATATATAGATTGCTATGTAAGATGACATCAAGAGGGATCTGGGAAATACCACTGAGTAGGATAGGAGAAGAATCTCAGGGAAATTCTGGCGATAAGGACCTCTCTATATAACACTTCAGAGGAAGGCTGGTTGCAATTATAATTTTTTTTTTCCCAGAAAATCTAGGTTGGCTAAAAGTACATATATGAGGCTTTTGACAAGCATAGGATTTCCAGCAAGAAACACATAGAAGAAAAATCATTCCTGGACAGCCAATAAATCAGACACTCAGAAGCTGTGTGGGTTTTAGAAGATCAAATTTCAAATTCATAATAACACACACTAACATACAACCTCATCCTATTTTGTTTCAAGTAAATGCCTGTTGGTTAATTAGTAGAAAGTGGTTGACTTTGTTAAAACTGTTTAACTAAGTATGAAACCTCTCAGAGGAGAGGTCAGCTACAGCTGGTTGCTCAGGGTTGTAGCCGGATGGGTTTTGAATATCTCAAAGTGTGGAGACTACACAACATCTCTGGACTACCCATTTTCAATGACCTTTATAAGTAAATACAGGTTCTCTTATGTTTAAGCAGAATTTCTTGTATGTCTATTTGTGCCTCTTGCCTCTTGTTCCTTTCTTTGGTGTCACTGCGAAGAATGGTCCATCTTCTTTACTTACCCCATCAGATATTTATACACATTGATGAGATCTCCCTGTGTCTTCTCTTCTACAGGCTGAACAGTCCCAGCTCTCTTAGCCTTTTCTTGTATGACAGATGCTCCAGTCCCTTCATCATCTTTGTGGCACTGTGCTGGACTTGATATAATAAATCCATGTCTCTCCTGTACTAGAAAGCCCATGACTGCACCAAGCACTCTTGATGTCCCTTACCAGTGCTGAGCAGAGGGGAAGGATCACAGAATCACAGAATGGTAGGGGTTGGAAGGGACCTCTGGAGATCATCTCATCCAAACCCCCTGCTTGAGCAATGTTAACTAAAAAACATTTTTCTCCTTAGACATAACAGCTCATGGTAGTCTACAATACCGTACCCCTATTACTTTAGAAAACTAGAGGGCTCAGAAAGCAGGAATTAAGTCATATGTTGACTATAACTATGAACATGACCCATACTGTTACTGTATAGTCTACATATGGATAGTTTCTTATGCAGTATAGTCAGTTACATCTTTACTAAGTGAGCAGATCTTGCTTATTTGCAGTGTAAAGAGCATTCTCTTCGCACTCTTACACTAATTTCACCTATTTGCAGTAAGAGCAGGGATAGACAGACTTCACAAAAGAGCTGCTCCTGTTGGCTTCATAACCTGTGGGCTGCTGACTCATGGGATTTGTGGGAGGTACAACAGCTAGCTAAGCAGGAAGGGAATTAGTCTCCTCCAGGGAAGCTCCTGGAACTGTTCAACCAATGCTGGACAACTCCAAACATAGTTATGAGGTTATTTCTTTATTTTGTGTGAGAGCTAAGAGATATCAAAGGAGACTGGAAATCCTGTGTGCCAAGCATTATGCAGTACATAACAAAAACAACTTCTCCTTATTTTAAAAGACTGGAAAAAGCATTATATTCCATTTTAATAATGAAAAATTGAGGTTCAGGCTTGCTGAAAGCAATGAAGATCTTCACAGGAGATCTGGAAACTGCATTGGATATTCTGAATCCAGTACAGTTTAAGTATCAAGTCCCATTATAATTAGCCTAAAATACAGGACAATTCAGGGTATGGGCTATAAAACTGAGTGAACTTTAAAGCTTTTTCAGTCAGCTAATGAGCACCCTTGCAATATTCAAATTAACTGCTATACAAGCTCTTTTAAAATTTTTTTTAGTTACTTGAATATTATCTTTAAAACTCTTTTTACAGCAGTCTTCAGTCCAGTTCTCTAATTTTAGGTTCTTCATCAGCTCTTAGCACAGTACAGAATTTTTGTGTGAAATTAACTTGCCTAGTATATTTGATTCTGTATTAAAAAAAAAATTAGCTAAATCTATTTCTCTTAAATTTAGCTCTAAATTTATACTAAAGTTATAACTTAACAGTTAAAAATATGACATAAATGAACTTTGAACCCCTAAGCACCAGCTGTCAATTTTTATTTGATTTATATGTTTAACAGGCTATTACAACATAGTGACATGACTCTGTTGTTTTTTCTCTTTCTCCACCCCCTTATAAAATTTGAAAAGAAAAGTTGTCTTCACTTCACTAAACATGCAGGATAACTGATCAGATTGGGTCTGTGTTTAAGAAAGGGTTTTCTTGTGCATAAGGAAGGGAGTCTGTGCACACACATTGATTTTTAGTTTAATGCTTTCACAGAATCACAGAATGGCAGGGGTTGGAAAGGACCTCTGGAGATCACCCTGTCCAACCCCCCTGCTTGAGCAGGGACACCTAGAGCAGGGGCACAGGAATGCGTCCAGGCGGGTTTTGAATGTCGCCAGAGAAGGAGACTCCACAACCTCCCTGGGCAGCCTGTGCCGCTGCTCTGGCACCCTCACAGGAAAGAAGTTTTTTCTCATGTTCAGGTGGAACTTCCTGTGTTCCAACCTGTGCCCATTGACCCTTGTCCTGTCACTGGGCACCACTGAAAAGAGCCTAGTCCCATCATCCTGACACCCACCTTTTAGATATTCATAAGCATTGATAAGATCCCCATTCAGCCTTCTCTTCTCCAGGCTAAACAAAACCCAAGTCTCTCAGCCTTTCCTCATAAGAAAGATGCTCCAGTCCCCTTGTGGGATATCTGGAAAGCAAAGGACACGTAGTGAACAATCCAGGCTCGGACTGCGCAGGCTTAATCGGCCTGGGAACAAGAAGGCCTCAAGGATGTTGCGAGTTAAAACCAATGTATGTAGCTATTAATAACAGCTGTGATTTTGTATTTCCCAAGGCTTACAAAGCGGCATGGTACGAGCTTACCGTGGGAACATGTGGGATGGCATTACGCCTTCCTGATAAGTTGCATTCCAAGATTGGCCACAGGTGCTACTCTGTCAACAGGGGCCGCATCCCATACCACCACCAGGAGTGTCTCATTACAGTGTAGCAAAACAAGGCGGGAGTTGCCGATGCTGCTGGTAGCTATCCTTGGGATAAAGCCCAAGACCGTGCTGACCAACTAATAGTAGGCTTGTATATAATAAACAGTAGAGGCTTGTGTGTGATAAGGTGGTTGCAGAGCTATATTAACTGTGCCGTGTCTGTAATAAACTGGCATTTGCTTGATCATATTGGTCGTGTGCGGTGTCCGTGACTTCCACATCAGCAGCCCCCTGATCATCTTGGTGGCTCTCTGTTGGACTTTCTCCAGTAGTTCCCTGTCGTTCTTGAACTAGGGAGCCCAGAACTGGACGCAATACTCCAGATGTGGCCTCACTAGGGCAGAGTAGAGAGGGAGGATAATCTCCCTCGACCTGCTGGCCATACTCCTTTGAATACAACCCAGGTTACTGTTGGCTTTCTTGGCCACAAGGGCACATTGCTGGCTCATGGTCAACTTGGTGTCCACCAGCACTCCCAGGTCCTTCTCAGCAGAGCTGCTTTCTAGCAAGTTAACCCACAACCTGTACTGCTGCATGGGTTTTTCCTCCCCAAGTGCAGGACCTTGCACTTGATTCTGTTGAATTTCATGAGGTTCCCCTCAGACCAGCTCTCCAGCCTGTCCAGGTGTTGCTGGATGACAGCACAGCCTTCTGGTGTATCAGCCAATCCTCCCAGTTTTGTATCATCAGCAACCTTGCTGAGGTCACACCCTGTCCCTTCATCCAGGTCATTGATGAATATGTTGAACAGGACTGGACCCAGCACTGACCCTTGGGGAACACCACACAGGCCTCCATCCAGACTCTGTGCCATTGATCATGACCCTCTGAGCTCTGCTGTTCAGCTAGTTCTCAATCTACCTCACTGTCCACTCATCTAACCCACGCTTCCTAAGCTTACCTATGAGGATGTTATGGGGGACAGTGTCAAAAGCCTTGCTGAAGTCGAGGTAAACAACATCCACTGGCCTCCCTTCTTCTGCCCAGCCAGTCATGCCATTGTAGAAGGCTATCAGGTTAGTCAAGCATGATCTCCACTTGGTGAATCCATGTTTACTACTTCTGATAAGCTTCTTGTCCTCTACATGCCTGGAGATGACCTCCAGGATGAACTGTTCCACCGCCTTTCCGGGGTTGGAGGTGAGGCTGACTGGCCTATAGTTTCCTGGATCGTCCTTCTTGCCCTTTTTGAAGATTGGAGTGACATTGGATACCCTCCAGTCCTCATGCACCTCCCCTGTCCTCCATGGCTTTTCAAAGATGATGGAGAGTGGCTTAGCAACAGCATCTGCCAGCACCCTCAGCACTCATGGATGCTTTGTGAACAGTCTGAAGTCACCTTCTACTTGAAGTGTGGGAAGCTGAGCATACCAATAAACTTGCATAAAATCAGACAGTAAAAACCTAAGCAATGCCTTATTTTCCAGGCTTTAAAATACAGCAGTACATGAGCTGAGGTTTCCCCATATAGGGAAATTATGGTAACTGGATATGTGGCACTACTGGTGCTTCTTTTTCCTGACACTATTGCTTTCATCATCACCTCTGTCTCTCTCACTGTTGCTCTGATTGCTAGCATTTATGTTGGCGACAGGAGCAGTGACAGCAGGCACAGTTGCAGGCAGGTTCAATCTGTGAGATACATCTTCATTATAGATATCCTTTGGAAAGATATTGTCTTCCATAGAATATGAGGCATAAGATGTGCAACATGGATAAAGGATAATCCACCTATACTCTACATAAATTCATTAAAAACAAAGGACCAACCAAAGCATAGCAGGAAATGTAGGTTATGTCTGGCATTCATATTCTATACATTTTTAATAAGCAAACTGTATTCTGTAAAACCACAGTCAAAACAGTCTTTGCCATCCTCAGGTTTTTTTTGTTTGTGTGTTGAAACAACTTATTCTCAAGGAAGAAAACACCAAAGGGAAGGATTTAGTTATTTAGACTAAAACTTTTTATGAACTCTCCAAGGGAAAGATAAAGGAGGAACCAACTGAGGTGCAAAGTTGCAAAAATAGCTTCTTCTGTTTTCCTGTTCATAGAACGAAAGAAAAAAAAAAAAGGAAAAAAAAAAAAAAAGGAAAAACTCAAAACCACAGTCAATCTTTACTTTCAGGGAATACTTTCATTGTTTTGATATTTTTCTTTCCTCCAGATGTAAGACAAGGCAAAGATATTTGCCGTAAGGTCCTATTCTGAATAAGGCAAAAGCTCCTAAGTTGGAGCCTTATACAGCAGTGGTACTGTGGTCTCATCTGAGTCAAACAAGTGACATTTTCTGACTTAGTTCATTGGTTTTCTTTGTCATCTTTATGTGTTCATGGGTGGCTGGCATTTATAGTCCCTTATTTCCTCATGCCCACTGTAACAAACTATTTGTCAGCTATAATTTGCTCAAAAACAACCAACCAAAACTGCATACAAAGGAAAAAGAGCAAGAGGTTGCAGAGATTTACAGAAAACTATAAACTTCTAAGGTTAAAGGGGTCATTTAAAATCACCAGTAAAACCAGTGAATTTCACAAACTAATTCTATCATTATAATGTTTCCTTTTGCAAATTCCTATGGAAAGGAGTATTTCTCAGCACTCTGCCCAAGCATTAAGGAGGGCCACAAACTGCTTGCACAGACCAGGGAATGCTTAGCTCCCTTTATCCTTGGCATCAGCTCAGCTTATTTACTCTGGCAAATGAGAGCTTCTACTTCCAACTAGTAGTTATAGAAAGATTTTCCTCCTCCACTTCAAAGCAGCCACACTGCTGTTAGTAATCAAAGGAAGGTAGTTGCTACCTGGCTTGCATAAGTACTTGTGCTGGTAATTATAGCACTTTCTTTCTCCTTTTCTTCCAGGAATATACAACCCCCCTGTAGCCTGAGAAGAGGAAGAAAAGAGACACTGATCTACTGAAAGGGGAGCAGGGAGGGAGTCACAGAGAGACAGGTGAACACAAAAGGCACTTGTGATTTCTAAGAGTTTGAGAGAACAGAAGTGAAACAAAGCTAGATATTTTTCTGTGGCCAAGTGATAGTTGGAGGCAAAACAGGGGAGTTTGCGGAGCCAGGGAAACCTGAGGAAGAGTAGAACGCCTGCCATGTCCCGGCAACTCTCGCAAGCCAGGCTGACACAACTTGGGCCTTGCCAGGAGCAACCCAGGAGATGTAAATGTTCTGAGGGGGCAACAATGATGAGGAGTGCTGCCACCAGGGAGCATGAAAAGGGCTCAAGAGCCCGCAGCAGGGCACAAAGCAGGGCATGCAAGAAGGGCACTGCACCCTGCCTGTAGGCCCACAGCCCAGGGAAGTGCTTGAGGTCTTGGCCACAATGGTGGGCACTTGCCTCAGGGCTAAAACCGGTGTTCCTATGGAGAAAGCCCCAGAGATATCTGATGCTTCCACCCAGGCAGAACTGGTAAGGAAGAAGGCTTCAGTACAGGTGGCAGGTTGCAACAAGTGTCCAGACCCTTCTCCTGGTGAAAAGGTAAGTACCTGTAAAAAATGCACACAGGTTGATGATCTGTTTCATCAGGTGGCTGAGTTGCAGGAAACAGTAAGAGAGGCGCCAAGATGGAGACAGATAAGTGGTTTCAGAACCATGCTTCTGTGGCAGGCACCACAGAGAATGAGGAACCTGGGACCCCAGTGACCCACAAAATAAGGACCCTGTTTCAGTCCCCACCCAACCATTGCAACCAAACAATTGCATAAAAATAAAAAACAGATATGAAGCTTTAACAGCTGTAGACACCCATGAGCAAGGGTGAAACTGTACCAGCAGCACACAGTGGATACTGCAAAAAGAAAAGATGAGTGCTCATAGTGGGTGACCCTCTGTTAAGAGGCACTGATGTGCCGATCTGCCAGCCTGACAGGGAGTCACGAGAGGTATGCTGCCTTCCAGGGGTAAGGTCTGAGGTGTTGCCGAGAGAGTGCCACAACTTGTCAAGAGCACAGACTACTATCCATTGCTACTCTTCCACGTGGGCACAAATGACACAGCAAGCCAGAATCTGGGCAGAATCAAGGAAGACTACAAAGCCCTGGGGGTACAAGTGAAAAGTATTGGTGTCCAAGTTATCTTTTCTTCCATTTTACCAGTTAGAGAAAAAGGTGCAGCCAGCAACAGATGTATAATGCAAATTCGCTTCTGGATTTGCGGCTGGTGTTGACATAAGGGGCCTGCTCACAGAGGACTGTTTCCTCATACAAATGTTACATATGCCAACCAGGAATGAGGCACTGCTGGACTTGCTACTCACAAACCAAGAAAATCTGCTTTGTAATATTTCAGTTAGTGATAGCCTTGGCTGCAGTGATCACAATATTGTGGAGTCTGGGATCCCACTGAGCATGCTGAAGGTTAGTACTAATGACAGAAGTTTTAGATTTTAAAAGAGCAAACTTCAGCTCTCTCAGAGCTCATATGGGAGGGATTCCATGGGAAGATTCCATGGAGGATAAAAAAGCTAGTGAGTGCTGGGAATTTTTTGAGAACGCTCTCCTGGAAGCACAAAAATGGTTCATCCCCTTTAAAGGTACGTAGGTGGAGCAAGAGGCCCCCTCGGCTTAACTGTGAGCTTCTTAGTCTGCTCAAAAACAAAAAAAAGAACATACCAGAGATGGAAACACAAATGAATACCAATTGACAACTACAAGGACATTGCCAGGGTGTGCAGAGATGCAGTTAGAAAAGCAAAAGCTCAGCTTGAATTGAAATTGTCCAGAGATGTCAAACTACAGGAAAGGGTTCTTCACGTACATAAACAAGCAGAAGTAGAGGAAAATATTGGTCTGCTGTTAAACAACAGCACTGAAAAGGCAGAGGTTCTCAATACTTTCTTCAGTTGTGTCTTTATGGCACTGTTGGGCCCCAGACCTTGGGAACAAAAGTCCAGGTTGATACAAAAACAGACCCACCATCAGTGAAGGAAAAGTTCTATTACAGGAGCTTGACCCCTACAAATTGATGGGCACTGCCTTTATCTAATAGAGGGTGTTAAGAGATCTGGCTGATGCTGTTGTAAGGCCTCTCTCCATAATCTTGGAGAAGTTGTGGAGATCAAGGGACATCCCTGAAGTATGGAAGAAGGATAATGTCACCCCCATTTACAAGAAGGGCTTAAAGGAGCGTCCAGGAAACTGTAGGCCCATCAGTCTTACTTCAGTCCCTGGGAAAGTTACAGAACGAACCTCCTGGGGGCCATCACAAGTTAAAAGAATAATTTCAGATTTCCCGTAACTGGGAAAAGCCAGCATGGATTGAATAAGGGAAAATCATGCTTGACAAATCTGATCACTTTCTGTGACAAAGTAACCTCGGTTGATGTGGAGTGAGCGGTGGCCATTGTCTACCTGGATTTCTCCAAGACTTTTGATATGATTTCCCACAGCCTCCTCCTAAAGAAAATGATGTGTTACAGTCTAGATGAGTGGTCTGTGGGGTGGGCGGGGAACTGGCTGACAGGCCGCACCCAGAGGGTGGTGGTAAATAGCTCCTTTTCAAACTGGCAACCTGTCAAAAATGGGGTCACCAGAAATCCATATTGGGCCCAACACTGTTTCATGTCTACATAAGTGATCTGGATGATGGAATCAAGTGTATCCTAATGAATTCTGATGACGATAACAAACTGAGGGGAAGTGGACACTTTGGAAGGGAGGCCTGGACAGGCTAGAAGAGTAGGATAGCAAGAACCTTGTGAAGTGTAAGGTCTTGCACCTGGGAAAACATGATGCAGCAGTGCAGCACAGGTTGGGATCTACCTGGCTGGGGAGCAGCTCTATGGAAAGGGACCTGGGGGTCCTGGTGGACAAGCTTAATATGAGCAAACAGTGTGCTGCTGCAGCAAAGAAAGTTAACAGGATGGTGGATTGCGTCAACAAGGGCATCTCCTCCAGAGATAAGGAAGTCATTATCCCACTCTACTCAGTGCTTGTCAGGCCACAACTGGAATATCGTGTTCAGTTTTGGTCCCCACTATACAAAAAAGATGTAGACAGGCTGAAGAGGGTCCAGAGAAGGGC
Source organism: Phalacrocorax carbo (assembly GCF_963921805.1). Classification (NCBI taxonomy): domain Eukaryota; kingdom Metazoa; phylum Chordata; class Aves; order Suliformes; family Phalacrocoracidae; genus Phalacrocorax; species Phalacrocorax carbo. The sequence goes on along the minus strand of NC_087513.1, from coordinate 155,104,852 downwards.
CACAAAGATGATCAAAGGACTGGGTAGCCTGCCATATGAGGATAGGCTGGGAGAACTGGGTTTGTTTGGCCTTGAGAAAAGAACATCACCATGTTCCAGTATTTAAACAGTGGCTACAAAGAAGATGGAGACTCCCATTTTACAAGGAGTCATATGGAAAAGACCTGGGGTAATGGGTACAAGTTACTCCTGGGGACACAAGAGGAAAACTTTTCACAATGAGAACAGTCAACCATTGGAATAATGTCCCCAGGGAAGTGGTGGATTCCTCAACATTGGACACTTTTAATATTCGGCTGGACAGGGTGCTGGGCCATCTTGTTTAGACCGTACTTTTGCCATGAAAGTTTGGACCAGATGATCCTTGAGGCCCCTTCCAACCTGGTATTGTATAATTCTATGCTTCTAAATGCTGAAGACAGAAAAGTTACCATTTTAACAGAATCTGCTACCTGCTGCATCTTCAGTCTTTCATAATTCGGAAGCACAATTTTCTAAAGTTTAACAGATGTAAATAAAATATAAAAGAATTCACTACAGGGTGACCCTTATATAAAAAAAATATATATAGAAACAACCTTGGTAAAAAGCAATAACAACCTGGGCTGCCCTTGACTTTATACTGCAATATACATAGGTTCACTATTACATGTGCCAGGCCACATAGAGAGTGCAAGCAAGCAAGGCTTGTAACAAAGGAAAATCTTTTATTAGGCCAAAGTAATATAGCTGGGAAAAAAAACCAGACAAGCCTTTCTTCAGGTCTGACATAGAGGGAGGGAGAAGCTACAATTCTAGAGCAGAATTTATGGGAGTTTAGCACATAATGTACTAACAAAATGTCCTCTGAAAGAAAAGGTAAGTGGTACCAGTAGAATGAAAGAGATATTGCAGGGAGAAGAAACAAAGAAATGAGGGAAAGAAATGTGGTGAAGTTATGTTATAGCAAAAAGAGAGAGAGACATATAGAGAGCTGTTGGAGAAATGTTGCTTTTTAGAGATATTAAAAACTAGTATCTCTCTTAATACAGTGATTTTCCTTTTCTTTACTGTTTCTTCTTATCTGCTTAAACCATGATAGCGTACCATTACTGAGATACAATATCCAATACAGCTGTTTAGGTAAACAATATGTTATTACATTTCAGTTACGACTGCTGGCTCTGAAAGCATGGCCAAGGCTTTCTTGAACCTCATACAGCCTCTTAAGATATTCATTAATCAGAATTCTTTAGGATAGTTTTTTAAGTGACCTTGCACTATACTGAAGAATTGTCGCAAAGACCCAGTAAGTCTATTCTCATCTGCATTTCTTCATTGTCATTAAAACCTTTTTCTTCTCTGAAACCTGAGGGAAGCCATTGATTTTCACCACAGATGTCCTTCATAATGCCCACAGTTTCTTGGCTGACTGAAAGGAAACCATAAAACATTTATTTTTGAAGTTTTGAAGCATTTTTTTTGTGTGTATCTTGTGTTGTCAGGAAAGCTGGGGATTATGATAAAGTTTACACTATTTTGCTTCACATTTTTGCTGATAATCTGATTTTTTTGGTGTACAGATTAACATGATACTTTGCATCATCTGATTAACTCTTATAAGTAGTATAATGAGCTTATACTGTTACTTATCACAGTAATTGGTATACTGTATATCTGCCTTTCACCATGTTCATTTTGTATTTCTAAAAAAATTAAATCAATAAAAAAAATTACCTTGTAAAACTCTTCTTCCTGTTATTGTCTGGCCTGTTGCCCAAAGCATTGTGAGAAAAAGGATGCTTAGGTGAAGAGAAAGGTATCTTTTTTTCTCATGACCTGACTACTTCCAATACATTTGAGGTAATATTAAAAACAGGGATGGGATTGGTATTACTTCAGTTCCATCTGAAACACCATAATTTTCCTCAACTTTATGACTAAGATAAATTAGTGTTTTCAGTCCATAATTTACCTTGACAAGTGCAGATGTCTAGAGTAGTATGAAATAAACTACACCTCAGACCTGTCTATTGGTTCTTAAGGACTAACGGGGAAACAAGAGTGGTCAGTGAAAATGTAAATCTCTCTGTTGGAGGTATTTTCATATGGTCACCCATATTCAGGGCAATTCTGATCCCAGAATTTCAGGGAAACCTTAGGAAAAAGAAAATTACACAACTGAAATACCATCTGCAAACTCTATCCTGGGCTTCAAATTTTATCTGCTGTTGTGGTCTTAAAAGTCTACACCATCATATATATGATCCACAGTTTTATGTGGATATGCATAGGACTTCCTCGAAACTTTGCAAAACACAGTTTTACTATAAATTTCTGAGATGGGTTGATTTTCATTTTAAACAAAACGTGTTTACTTCTTATTCTCAGGAATATTCTATTTGTTAAGAAACAAAAACATAAAATTTTCATTTTGAAAGTCTAATTTACAGTCAGACTTGCACAATATTTCAGATATTTTTTCCTGAAGTGTTTGTTTCCGTTTCCATGAATTAAAAGGTATAAAGTAAAAAAAAAAAATCTTAGATTTTAGAGATACATTAATTAGCTTAGAAAATTTTCATCTTTGCTAGAATAAAATCCTGGCCTAAGAATAGACACAAAAGTAATATATCTATTATTCAGATAAAAAGACTACGGCTTTGGGGGTTTTTGTGTTAATTTTTCTATGTATCATTAATGTTTACAATAACTACAGAAATAAAATGTATTTATTAGCTGAAAAGCTAGTTAAGTGGAATTCACATAAACTGATTGCAATTGGGGAAAAAAGGGTTTTCTATGGAATCAAGCAGTCAGAAGCAATACCTGGGAATAGTGTGTAAAGTAAATGTGTTCAAGTGATTAAGTATTCAACTGAAGTAAAAGAAAAAATATTTTCAGATATAAACTATGAAGTGAAAGGAAGAAGAACAATCCTAGCAATGGTTTAGATTACTATGGCAGGCTATTAACTTCCAATATTCCTCTCAACAATGTAAACATGTGGCACCCAGAATGATTCAATAATTGTTCTTTGAAGCAGTGTTTTCAGGGAGGAAATCATAACAAGTGGCTGTTATTAGGAAACCCAGACAATCGTTGTATTAAGATTACTTAGATTAGATGATGTACAATACTTTCTAGATCCAACACACCTAGAAAGGAATCCATGCAAGCTATTAACCTGCCAGCTGCCCATACCACCCCTCCAGTGGTAAAAGCTTGAAAATACTAAGATGCTGTTGATCATAATTTTTAAATTGAAGCTGCATGAGAGAATTTGATCTTAGTTTTGCACCAGAAAAATCCTGAACCAATGAAAGTTAAATATCCAGCTACATGTGTCTGTCAATTGTCGCGTCAAACTTTCCGTGCAATGCGGAAGGGGGGGTTGTGGCCTTAGGGCCCAGGAGACGGCTGTCCCACCCCCCATTGGCCATCCTGCCTGCTGACAGATGAGGTCTCTCTCTATCTCCCCAGTTAAAGACGGGAACATCTCTGACAGCTTTGTCAACTGACTGGAGGGTATGGAGGTCTACCCCTTGCCAGGCTACAGGCAAGTGAAAATCTAGGCACAGACTTCAGCTCCTGGATGGGTGGTTTCTTAAGAGGTAGGGCAATCCAGCAGGTCACCTCCTTACCTGGCAGATGAGCGAATGGGAAAAAGCCTGCCAGAAGCCCAACATCCCATTTTTTTGCTTTCTGTTAATACTATCTAGTTTGCATGCCTATTACTTTTAATTTTCCAGTATTGCTTCCATTTCTGTATATCGCCAATTACTTAAGATTACCTGTAGGAGTATAAATTACAACTTTACAATGACTAATTAAAATTTACACATGATTACTTTCTATTTTAAAAATAAATTATGCATTATTATATTCAGTCATGCTGCATTAGTTGATTCAATAAATTCAAAACAAAGGCTTTTATCTCTCTCTCTACTAAATGACTTCACTTTTATCATGCCATTTTGTCTACAATGAAGTTAGGAATTCATTCATGTTTTTCTTTCCAATTCAAAATTCTAAAACTGAGATATGCCAGAATTCTCACACAAATGATGTATACTGGATTCAAGTTATCTCTGAAATGTTTTCTTCTGTCAATCTTAATGAAATATTTTATGGAAATCTTATCAAACAATTGCTTATGTAAATAACTTTGACATTCATGAAAGCATTTCACACACATACTGATTTTTCAGCCAAAAATAAAAGTCAAATTTAAGAAATCATTTCTGAACAGTTTTAGAAGCAGCTGAGACCAAAAATCTAGGGCTTACCAAGAGCTAAGGTCAATGGCTAGTGAGAGCAATCTAGAAAGCTGGGCAGGCTTTTTAGGAATATCATCAGGGTCACACTTTCTCTGTAAAATGTTTCAGAAAAATTAATGATTTCTTCTTCAAAAAAACCACCCTATTTCATTTCCTCCCTATCCTCATGATAGGAATTAGTTTTCAATCTGAAAAACTGGGGCTTTTTTTTAGCTTATTCTGTAATCTCCAAAGACTTTCTAATTCTTAATTCTTTGCAATACATGTCCTTCAAGCAAGATAGGCTTTCACTTTTAAGGTGCATTTTTATTTTTAAGATGCACACATACTGTGTGCTCAGAAATTCAGCATATGTGGCATTCCAATATGGATATCTTATTTACTTATTTACTTCATTCTTACTTTTCAATGCATGAAAGAAAGATTTTACAGCCCACCTCCTGTGCTGTACAATAGCTTGCTATCAAGCATTAAGAAATTCCAGATTATGCAACATCCGAGGCTGACAACAAACTTTATTCAGTTCCGCTCTCCAGCAGCTCACGATCATTGTAAACAAACAATATTAAGAATTGGAAAAATACACTGTGCAGAAGTCTGTACTCTGAATAAAATCCATTCTTCCTGAGTGGAGGATGTTCTGTGAAAAGAACAAGCTTGAGGCATTCTCTCAAGAAGGAGAATAAGGATGACTAAAGAGCAAAATTAGCAATAGTACTTGAAAAACAAGCTGATAATAAAACCAGCTTTTCAAACATATCCTTCTTAACATAGTACTGGACTTTTTAAAGGAAGTCAGCTTTCCATTGAAAGAAAGCTTATAAAGATTTGAAATGATCCTATAGATGGCATAGGTACCTACGAGTTAGTTTCCATAAAAATAGAACTTACAGGTTGTAAGACTCCAAAGTGGATATGGAAGCTCAAAATCTGCACAGAAGGCAGGTCCCAGGAGAGGCAGAAATCAGTCTCTTCACCCTCTTATTAACTGTAAGCAGAAGGAAGGTAGCAATGGGAGTGCAAGACATTAAGGGCAGTAGGATGCTAAGGAAGTATACAGTCTGAAACGTAGTGGTTAAATGAACCAGTGAAAGTTGGCAGAGCTTGATTTTCAGCCCTGCACATAACTAATTATTGCTTACTCCTACTTCAGACCCTGGCACCTGTGGATCCCTATCTGCAGCAACCTGCTATTCTCTTGCATCTTGCAGAAAAGATATTTTCTTAACTTAAGACTGAATTTCATTCACAGGAGCTAGGTTTAACAAAACCTAGGTTTAAGCACCATCCTTGTGGTTTCCCAGCTGTGTCTTGTCTGGAGTATCACCTGAGAGTCTTGCAGAGTGTTAAATCAGTTTTTTTTCTGTACAAACCAAAGCTTTAGTTCCTCAGTTGTGTAACCAAATCCAGATCTAACCTGAACCTAGGGCTGTGAGACACAGACAAGAGTATACCCATCCCTGGAAGATGCAAAGGCTTTCACAGTCTTGCAGCTATGTTGACTAGAGGCAAATAACTGAGAAATCACTTAAACCTCTATATCACTTCTTCCTGTCAGTAAAATGAAGGTAGTGATATTTCACTTCCTTTCACCCTCTTTTGCCTGCTTATAATTTAAGGCAAAATAATATAGGTAATAGTAAACTATCACTAAGACTAGCTTAAGGAGATATAATTTACCTACAAACATCAGAGGTTTGTTTCTAAACAACACAGATTTTCATGGATATGCTTAGCTTTCCAACAGCTAATTTAGAAAGCAGATGCACCACCACATAACTAAGACTTACATGACTACATGTTTGTAATTTATTTCAAGTGTGTTCTATTGCAAGAAACTGAAACCGTCAGGTTTTCTTCGTTGGGATTTTTTGGGGGTGGGGTTTTTGTTGGTGGTGTTTTTTTCTCACATTGTCATATAAGTAATTTTCTTATTTTCTCCTTGTGTATTTTCTTCTGTTGATACTGTACACACTAGTTTAGCATATGTGTTTCCTGACAATATATTAGTGACTTCCATTGTTTAGCTGCATGTTGCAGTGTTCCAAACAATGACTTTATTGAAGGAATGTGTCTAAAACCTTGAAGAAAAATTTCAGATCTGCCATAATAAAAATCAATTTAGAAAAAAAGTTTTTATTTTAAATCCTTAAAGTCATACCAGTTCAAAATCCAATCTCAGATTAGATTCTTTCCAGCACATTTTACTCCTCTGTAAAATACTAGTGAAGATGCAACATCACTGATATGTACAGATTGTTTGAGTTCAGTGGATTAATATTATATTAATAATATAGAAATGCACAACATTAACCATTTATTTTACATATCTCTTTTCAAAACAAAATAGAAAGAATAGAAATGTATACATCAATGAAGGTAAGAGATTAATCAGAATGTTAGAGAAGAACAGAGTAAATTATCACAAATTCATTATTATGTAGACCACTTGGCTGAGCAGTAAGGTTTAAGATCAGATTTTTCATATTGTATGAACAGAAAAAGGCCAGGCTTCAGGACTGGCAATGACAGGATGGAATGCTTTTCCTTCTCATCAATGATTTGAGGTGAGCCATGTTATTAGTGACCAAAAAACGTATATGACCTGTTGTCATATGTATTTGATGTCACATGTAAAAGAAGGGCATAATTACAAATTTCTCAGCCATATATATTTTAATGTAAGAAGTCTTCACCAAAAATAACAAATACTGAACCAAGACAGTCATAAAAAGGAAAGATGTGTTTGGCTGGCTCATGAGAAAAAAAAAATCAACTATCAAATAGTCATGCAACCTTTAAAAAAAGGAATGAAATACGAACATAGTAGTATGCAAAACTGGCTATACTGCCTCCCATGATGTCTCATGTCTACAAATCCTGAGCCCTTCTTATACAATTGGAATCTCTAGATATTGCTACAATTAAAAACATTATAATACTGATTATGGATTGTTACAGCTCAAAGAATATTAATCAGTATTTCTCACTGTCTGCTTATTTCATGCAGACAAACAGAAACATACAATATTGCAAGGGCAGTCTCTGTTATTCACCTAAGTCCATGTCTGAAGCAGATATCCACAGCAGAGGAAGGCATGCAGAATTCTCTTGAAATACAAGACATATTTTTTAAAACTTGCTTTCTCTAACACAAAGTACTGTGTAGGAACAAAAAAAATTAATAGAAATTTAAAAAATAATTTATTTAATAATATACTACAGCACATCTCACATCCAGTTTTGCCTTTTCTGTTAGTCATGTGACTTACATAATACGTTACTGAAGGACTTCAAAACACCATGGTCTTCAAAGCCTATGTAATTTTGAATAAAATCTTTAAGTTCTTTTGTCTTGCTTTTTTTCCCAAGATATTACATTCAGTTTTGTAGGCTGTAGCAATTCAGCTACAGGCCATTTGGGGGAATGAAGTTATCACATTATAGCCAGTTTCCAGATGGACTGAACAACACCAGCTGCTACATCTGGTTTTGGCCAGAATCCTAGTGTGTGAATGCAACCCACTCAGTATTTTATGCACAGGCAATTAATATTTCTTATCTCCTGATCACAATGGTGAATGGTTCTTTTAAGAGATCTAAGCTGAAATATAAACTCCCCAAAATATTCTGACTCAGAGTGGTTATTAGAGTGAGTTGCTGGTAACAAGTGACAGAATCAAACAACCCTCACAGAGTCTTTCCTCTAATATTTGGGAGGCTATTAAAAAAAAAAATCCGTGTAGTTACAAACTTAATGCTAATAATTACAGAAAATATGATATTGGCCTCAGAGGTTCTACTGTGGCTGCAGCGACAACTGGAATTGGCGAGCAACTCTGAGCTTTGAAATAGCTGCTCCTTTGAAATCTGTCCTTCAGAACTGTATCTGTGCACATCTGTAATTATATGCATTTACCAGTAATGGCAGGAGCAAAACAATGCTAAAATCAATAAGAGACCTTCCTTTCACTCAGGGTACAGTGGGATAAGGCTTTGTTATGGTATACAGATTTCTCTGTCTTCCATAGAGAACGTAGTCTACTGTGATCAATTTACAGGTCCCCCACAGCAACCAGAAATGGAAAATAAAGCAAACATAGGATTGAAATGCAATATAATTAAACAATAATTATAACTATACTAAATTATATAAATAATGCTAAATTCAATAGTGCTTCATTAGTGTTAAAATACCAAAAGATTATGTCTTCTAAATCTTTAGAGCAAATTAATGTCCCAAGTGAATAGACTAGGTTCTACTAATAGTCACTATTGGAAACAGTGAAGGAAGGCCCAAGTTAAAGCTGCTCAAACCACTAGATCTTCGTCATGTTATGGGAAAGTCAAAATGCCGATATGATTTTTCCTCCTTTCCCATTGTGATATGGGACTGTTCCATGTACAAGAATATAAGGGGGAAGAGAAAAAGAAAAGTGATGATAACCTCCACAAAAACGACAGAGCAGGAGCTGGAGATGTGTGTAGGAAATGAGGATTACAGCTAGTAAATACTAGACACCAAACTAGAGTCTTTATAGTCTTGAGGAACAACTTGTCCCTGAAGGTTCAACAGAATTTATCTTTGAACAATAAGAGTATTACAGCTTCTATCCTCTTCCAAAACAAACACTGGGTACACACCCACAGAAACTGTAACATACTTGTCAATTCTTTCTTCTTTCTCTAGGGGGATTTTTAAAGACGTGAAACAGAAGATGGTAACAAGCAGTTTCACTCTGCAAGGGGAACTATACTGGACAAAATCAGAAGGAATGCTGCTAAGTTAGGCCTGAGATAATGATAGTAGTTTAGAAAAATGTATTTTAATAGCTTAATTTGGGGATACGTAATACCAGAGCTAATTGTGGATCTACCCTGAAGAAAGTATTGTAAAATTGTTTCTGAATATGCTTTCACTTATGTGTTACATTTCTCTTGAATTATGAAGCTTCCTTCAGTCTTAGTCTGGACTATTATTTTGTCCAGCTAGTACTCTATCAAGATGTCTAGCTCAATGAATACAACCAATTGCTGGAGTTTATATAGAGATAGCTCAGACATTCTTTTGGAATTAATAGGAGTTTTTGCCAATGAGATATTTTAGTTAAATTACCGTGCTATTTTGGGTGCCTCTGTTTAGCAAGAGTTGGATAAATTGATTTTTAGTATTCAAAAGAATTGTTTATCAAGACTGGAGATTCGTCATTGTTTTTATAACTTAATTTGACAGCTGTTGATTTGACAACTCAAAGCAATCTCAGCATTTATAGCCTAATAGCCTCTCAAATGGGACTTCTTCTGGGAAAGTACATTACTAACCACAGAAATCATTTGATGATTTAGTGAGAACATGCCTGAAATCTGCTTGAAGTGTGTATGGAGACAGAGGCTATTGTTAAGAAATTCTCAGTGTTCATTAAAATGAATAGTTCTATGCAAACCAGTATTGTTTTACAGTCTAGTTTCCATTTAAAGGTAATTAAACTGCATTATTAAAATCAGTAACTGATTAACATTTTGGTGCAAACGAACCTGTTGCTGAGGTTGTCAATATCAATGACAATAAATAATAATAAATAATGACCAAAAGAACAGCTTTCAGTATTCGTCTTTTCAGTTTGGAAATCAGCTAAAATTATACTTAAGTTCTGAGTTCCAAAGTCTCAGAGTAAATTGAAAACACTTTGGAAAGATACTGATGTTTGTTACCAATTCAAAAGTTCCTTTCTAAGAGTTGTCGACGTACATGTAGGAATTTGGTATGGAAGATGAGCCAAATTTTAAGTAGTATAAATTCACATAATTTAGTGTGTTCGCTATGTGTTGAGAATAAGAAGAATCTTCTTAGATGCAGTAGCTGTTTCACAAATATTCACCGTGACTTTTCCTCCTATTTAATATGAACATCTAGCACCGACCACTGTTGATGGTAGATTATGTGGTTCAATGATTCCACCTAATGCAGTTATTACTAGTAAATTATATGCCCAGAAAAAGGTTGAAATAAGGATATGAAATTTTGAAATTAAATAATAAACATCTATGAACATAACCTGTAAACTATGATTATGCATAGTGATTCATTAGCCCTAGGATAACATTGTGTTGAACTCCGCAGTTTTACATAAAATCTATCTTTTATCACAAAATTCTGATCTCTGAACTCATTAAAATAGATATAGCTTTTTTACTAAGATTGCTCAAACTCTTAGGCAAACACAAATGAAAGCATAGATATTTCAGTAACAGAGTACCCAAATATTTTAAGCGGTGTCCTTTATTTCATGTATGCCACATGCTGGAAGATGCAACAGCCAGATATTAATATGTCATTGAAAGACTATATAATTCAATATAAAAATATCATGTATCTTAGTTCAAAAATCTCATGACTGACAGATAGAAGTCAGAAGCGACTGCTTCAGCTGAATTTATTATAACATACCTAAAATTATAGCATAGCTGAAATTTTAGCCACTATCTCCCTGGTGGTTCACGTTTATGATTTACATGTGTTATATTTAAAAACAATCAGTTGCAAAAATATTGAAGGTTGTTTTATCAGCTAAGCAAGTCTATTACATAGGAATTGCAGCTTTTTGTTTCAACCTGTTTGAGATTGAAACAAGGCATCAAGAACTTATAGAAATCTCTGTTCTGCCTTGGTTGTGGTGCTAGTTATTTATTCAACAATGTCGTTTTGTTTAGTTTTGGCGAGTTGTTCCTTTTTTGCCTGTGTTTCTTTAAACCAGTTGAACTGAAAGACCCACACTTCTCCAGCAGTTCAAGGTAGACTGTATAATATTTCTGCCTTCCTCTGCAGAGAAAAAATTGAAAAAAGTATTCTGCTGAAAAATCTGTAAATATATTAAATTACTCTGTTTATCACATTTCCTAATGTGCATGGAAAACAATGTGATTTCTCTTGCAAGGTCCTTTTCCTTTTTTTTTTTTTTCTGCAAGTAGGGAAAATGTTCTTAACTGAGAAACAGAAACACTACTGAAGCTGAGAATGTAAAACTTAATGAAAGAATGAAGTCTGGCACACAGTAGTGAAGATTAATGCTCAAAGGCAGCCAAATTTTGCTCCTTTTGAGCCAGCCACTAATAAAGGAGCCAATCACTGTTTAGAAAACACTAAATTAGTAATTACAAGAAAATACATATTAGAAAGCAGTTTTTTCACCCAAATTCTAACTTCCTCATGATCCTGTGATTGGCTACATTTGAAATGCATTTTCTTATTAAATGTGATACTGAAAATGACAAGCTCAGATAAAGATATAATAGTAAACAAAATCAATATTGAAAACTGCATATAAAATCATATTTTACCTGATTTCCTCTTTAACTGAAAATAACAGTAACTAAATAAACACCAGGGATCACCTTGTAACGACAGGCTTCTTATAAATTCCATCAGCACAGAATAATCTTAACCACATTAAGCTAGGTCCTCAGTTCACATGCCCTGCCATAAATTGTTGCTAGCAACAGAGATTGTCCCTGGTGGAAGAAAAAAGTGAAGAAATAAAGGAATCATACACTGGTCATAGGGCATGAAAACACAAGGCAACTTGGGCCTTAGCTGACAGGGAAAGAGCTGTTGTTTAAAGCAACAGCTGAAGTAGGCATAAAAGAACACATATCTGCAGTAGGAAAAAATAAAATCTAAACCCAGCAGTAGCTGAAATCAGATTGAACAACAAGGAGGATGAGTGGTCAGCTGCCAAAAACATACAATAAAATTGTACAAAACCAGAGTAATGACAAAGTTATTGGGAATCCAAAACATTAGATAATTCCACGGTAAACATAACTGATGATTACTAGAGATAGAATATCTGGATGGGAATATTTAATTTGTTTGCAAATATGTTTACTGTATTTGCCCAGGATAATCCTTGAAGTTCTGCTTACATAAAATTAAATCTAAATATTCAGTTGCCATAACAACATAATACATTAGTTCTCTCGTTTTATTTTTGATCATTTGACTACAGGATTGTTTGCTAGGATCTTTGTGACTTAACTCTTCAGTGTTTCTCGGTATTACTTAAATGAGAACTCTGCATATTTATTTAACCTTGAGGATACTCCATAATTTCTTTTCCTTAAAGAAGCAAGAAATGTTCGAAGAACCTGATACTTAAATAACACCACCAGAAAAAGTATTGCACTTTCATTGATAAAATCATAGAAAGCCTCAGAAAATAAAACTATATAAATATATTTCATCCTTTTATGTTTTTACTGGCAGTATTAGATTACAGCATCACATTTCTGCCAAAAAATACTGAATTACACTCTCTACTTAAGAGCCATACTCTCAAATACAGCTCTTAAGTATAACATTGCCCATATTATTTTGCAAATAAACACACCTTCAGTTCCTGCCTTTGCAAGGTGAAACCAAAATTGTGTTTAAAAAACACAAACCAAAACAAAAAATCCTGGCAATCTAAACAAGTTTTGCCAAGTGGAGGAGATAATCCCTTTTAATATGTCTGCCCCCAAGCGAAAAGCCAAACGTAACAGGTATGAATTTCTGTCCGTGCCTCCTGTCTAATGGAAGTTGTATCAGGACTCCACAACAGTCCGGAGTAAGAGTGAAAAAGTCTACATCAGTGTGTCCAGATTCCCATCAGTATGTCTGTAGCAGTGGGAAATGGGACTGTGTACAAAGGCTAGCGTTAAAGCTGATCAGTTGGTAATGTTAGTAACACGTATGCTAGTAGCCCACAGACTGTTCATGAATATATTAGTATGTGTTTAATTGTAAAACTGCTCAGTTCAATCAGAAAAGGTCTTATCTTTCCACTGATGCATCAAGTACCTATCTACCGAAGGCTCCGCAAATAATGTAAATTCTTTACATAGATATATATTTACATTCAAGAAGTACAGATTATTCTGTCTCTTGGCATACTTTAATTCATGTTCTCTCCCATGTTCTTTGTTTCTCCCAAACACACTTGCCTACATACAAATTATGTTTGAATATGTTTTCTTGTTGTCACCCATAATGATTACATGGCAAAGTAACACATGTTCTAGCAGACATAGCCAAGAGGAGAAATGAGGAGCTCATGGAAAAATTTATAAGTGCCAAAGCTGCCAGTGGGACTAGACTAAGACAGGTAGGTAAATCTTGCTTTTAACCAAAAGAACTAGACTGTGTAAAAAAAACATGCAATGAGCAGATAGAGGGGGAAAAACAGAAGGGGAAGGGGTTCACATTAATTATTGTCATTTGCCATCTTTTTTATCTTCTTCAGTTCTATATTTGGACCTGCCACATTTCCTTGTTAACTGTTTTATACAATGGAGATTCATTCTTATCTCTTAACTTATAATAAAAACTGTATAAATACCTGGTCCCTTATCAGCAGAGATACCTGACCATCCCAATTTATTCTAAAAAAGGCTCACCTAGTTCTGACATTCATGAAGCAACTAAATGTTAAGGAAATTAATAAGTGCTGAGTCAGATATAAACTAAGATACTCTTTCAAGGGCGTTACCTAAGCCTACAGTGGGAAACTGTGTGATTGAGGTGTCTGAGCTAACACCAGTCTCGGTTAGCTTGTTCATGTGGTTCACGTCTGTGTCCCTTAGACAGGGTTCTTTCAAATCTTGCAAGCAGTGAAACCTCATTAGTGCAGCTAGGGGGCTTAGTAATAATATATTGTTAACAGTTCTGCAGATTGTTTTAATTTGTTCCTTATGTGAGACAGATGTGCCCTAAAAAGTGTAAAGAAGATTAACATTAAATGATAAAAAAAAGGAGAATCTTTCATATTTAATAACTGGATGGAAATTTCTCTCAAGGTAGTTTAAAAAAAAAGCTAAAAAGTTGCCAGATTTATGCCCGATTTACTCAGGAGAACTTTCCCACTAAAACATATGAGAGAAACTTAACATATTTTGCCATTTTTTGGATGATCCTTAAGTATTTTCAATTCAACTTCATACGTTATATAAAATGACTGTAAGAAGTTGTAAGGCTTAAGATAAGGTTGTGGTATTATTAAGGAAAAATGAAAAAAGACACATAGAAAGTGTTTCTGTCAACAGTGTTTTGTGTCCCACATTTCTTAGCTGTTGTAGTGTAAAATGAAATCATCATGAACCTATAAAATACAGTAAGAACTTCACATCAGTTATGTGTGTGAGGAGCTTGGATAATTCTATTATTATGCTGTGTAAAACTTAACAAACATAAATCAGAAAATTAATGTTTTGAAAATGCCTTTAAATAAAAAAACTGGACTCATCTATTATCGGAGGAAAGGATTTTGTGGGTGAGATAAGGTAAAAGGGAGCCATGAGTGAATTGCTAGGGTGAACAAGTGGAAGATGGGAAGGCACAATGTACAATGATGTCAGTGACTAGGGAGGGGAGGGAAGTGGCAACTGAGCTCAGCTCAGAAGCTGAGGAGAGAGAAAAAGAATATTTTGCTTCTGTCTTCAAAATTTTCATGAATCTCACAAAATTTTGGGATAGTGACTAAAGAATAAGTTTTTAGTTACTCTTATTTAAATTTAATAAATCTTTATTTAACTGTCAGAACCATTGCAACTCCAAAATGACACTGCCTTTAAAAAAGAGGAAGTTGAACAAAACGATTTGTGGGAGGATAAGTTGGCAACACATGCTCCCATGTTAATGTCTCTGAAGAGTTAATACAAACATGTGAAATATCAGACATCTCTGTCTGAATTGCATAAAGCTTTCCATTACTTTCATCTAGTAGGAAGCTTGAGAACTAGAAGGCAACCCTGCACCAGAAAATTTCTGCGTGTCAGGTGATATAGTACAAAAGGATTCTCCACTCTTGGACATTCTCTGGCAGTGGAAAATAACTGTTTGTTGCCTTATGAGAAATGGGAATTCAGCATAGTGCAGAACAACAAAAGCTACAATGGCGCATATTTTAACAAATCACTACCTTCAAGTTCAACATTAAATAAGAAAAGGCAAAAAGATTAAATTACTCTTGGTTGGATCTTTGACTTCAAAGTTGCCTATTTTGTGCAATTAAAACACCTACAGAGGATTTTTTAGTAGTCTGTGGATTAAAGACAAGAGCTGGGACTGGATCCAAATGCTGTTATAGCATTGCTATGTGCCCTGCCCTCTGAGAT
The DNA here is from genome assembly GCF_963921805.1 of Phalacrocorax carbo. Classification (NCBI taxonomy): domain Eukaryota; kingdom Metazoa; phylum Chordata; class Aves; order Suliformes; family Phalacrocoracidae; genus Phalacrocorax; species Phalacrocorax carbo. The sequence continues at coordinate 155,089,442 of NC_087513.1, read as the reverse complement.
CCAAACTGTGGACTTGCTTTTTTGATTTCTCAACAGCATGCTGAGAGGAGTAGTCACCAGAGTCATAGATTAGCTCTGATGAAATGTGTGTCTGAACTCTCCAAGTTGAGAAAAAGACAGAAGCCAGATCTACTATTTCTTAAACAGATGTCTCAGTAGTTTTATCAGAGGTTGATGGTTTCACCTCTCATCTCTATTTTATAATCAAAAAGTAATTCTTACCCATGTGTTTTAAACATAATTATGGGCACCAACCCTTTGGAAAATATCCCAGGAGCACTTCCCTCCTAACAACATTAGCTCACATAGCTACAGCTGTGAAAAGGACATGATTTTAGTGGCAACCTTCTTGTTATTATTTTCAGTTGACTAACTTGATGAATCTCCCTGCTCAGTCCAAGAGTGCCTGTAGATTAACCTTCTCAGACTGCACTGGAGAATGGTGAGCCTATGTATTAGACTTTGCATCACATGTGTCAAAAAAATTCCATTGATACTTACATTTCAGATTTTCAGGTGTGGGTTTTTTTGTTGGTTTTTTTTTTTTTTTTAAAGCTGAAATTTCTACTTCAAAATGTTCAGAGAATTGCTTTAGCTCTGGAATGAGTGGATGGATTGCTACCATTTTCACCTCAAACCACAACCAGAAACTAGAAATGTCTACTTAATGAAAACAGGTTTTCTGATTTCTTGATTTATCAAATTTATCTTAATTTACTATGCTTCTCCAAGTTCAACATGCTTACTAAACTCTAATCAAATTTGACAGATCAAATTTAAGCTGCGATTTCAATTTTATTTTTATTTTTTTAATGGGGAGACCCTAACTAGTGGTTGCAAAACTCAGACAGGATATGTGAGAAGAGCAGTTTTTCTTTCTAATAGGATTTAAACTTGTGTTTCCTCTATTCTCTGCTTCATTCACTCCTGGCAAGTGTCCTACACAACTAGGCCATAGACCATTCAAGGAATGTCACACATGGGAAAGAAATGACACATTTGATCTCTTCTGTGATAACAAACTGAATAATTTGAAATAATTTGAAATTCACTGGGCCAAGGCAAAAGCAGAAATACGATGACAACCATAGTGTAATGATTAGGGGACATTCTTGGAAGCTCTGGGTTCTAACCTACCCAGGTCTCACAGAAAATCATGAACCAAAGATCAAAAGCAGTCCCCCATCACTTTCTTACGTTATTGTTGGGTACCAAGGAAAATAGAACTGGGATGTAATTAACATCTCAGCAATGTTTTGTAACTATAAGCCCACATTTCTGCTGTTTGAGGGCACTAGCCAACATTTATTTATGCTCATTAAACACAAATAAATTATTAGTCCTGTCACCCTGATGTTCATCATTATTCACACTTACATGTCCCAAAGAACCTCCCTGATGAGAACTGCCACGTTATGCACCCTTCTGTTCATGCAACCCCGAAGTAACCACTTCACCTTCACAAAAATTAAGCAGCCTTCTCTTATTCATGCTTAGGTAAATCCTTTGAGATAAAAACTGAGAGACCCGAAATCCATTTCCCTCTGAAGAAGATCCTGCATCCTCTCGTACAGTTCACTTTTCCTTATGGAAGAAACATTTCAAAAAACAGATGTTCATGGACCTGAATGATAACCTCACAAGACTGCAACAGCTTCCTTGCCCCTCTTCCTCCAGGGCCTCCTCTGGCCATGGCTTCCCATGACTCCATAAGAAAAGCAAAAATTTTCAGCAGCAGGGAACTTTTAATGGCACAGCCTTAACTTCTCCTAAATTCATTTAGCAACTGTAATGAAGGAAGGTGGTGCTCAGATTGGGATAGTTCCTCCATCCTTAAGGCACCACGTGCTTTAGTACACCATTACTACTGCTCTGACATATATCTGCTTATTTGCACCCATTTTATCTTATATTCCTGCTACTCTGCAACAGTTGTTACCAGTCATACATCTGTATTTTTTAAGAGGTTCTTTTTAACTAAAACCATAAAGATAAGTCTATAGACACTTAAAATCTTAATTCTGTAAAATTTAAACAAAGCTCAACATTTGGGGCATTTTTCTAGCAGTATTATATAAGCAGAAGAGCTTGTTTAACATTAGAAACATGATTTCCACATACAATAATTGGGTGGATCAGTCCCTCAGCATAACTTATTTAACAAGCCATTATCAGATCTTGACTCTAAATGACAATCCATTCATTGCAAGTATTTGCCTAATGATTTTGGTTAAAGACTGTTAGCTATCTTTTCCCCAAAGCATTCACTTCAAGTACTCAAAGGCCACTGTATTGATATTCTGTAGTTGTGAAAAGCAGAGGCAAGCAATTATCCAATTCCAAAATTTTAATGAGGCTCAGGTGGATTTAAAACCACAATCTGATTTGCCCATTATATTTCAAGGTCTACATGCTGTAGGTTCCATGCTTTATAAAATTATGCGTTAGCTTTGTTGTTCAAATTACTTGCCTTTTTTTTTATTGTTTGTACTAAGAATCTTAGGCATTTTTTTGGTATGCTTCCCTGATGTAGAGAATAGTGTGCTACTTTAAATTTGTAATACTTATTCCTGTGCTACTTATCTAGTTAGGGTGCCCTCTGAGAGAGTCAGAATATGTTTTATTACTTAAACCATTAGCAATTTTTCAGCATTGCTTAAGGATAGTTTTATCTTAAAACTGACAAATTGCTTATCGGTTGGCATCAGTGTTAAAAACAACAAAAAAACCCCACTTTCATTCCTCTTTCAGAAAATAAATAAATAAATAAATGTAGCATTCAGAAGTTAACAGCAATTAAGTTGAGCTTTGTTTAGATGAATGGTTCCTGATTGCAGCAACGAGGTGATACCAACATTCAGATTTTTATGAAGAGTAGAAAGCCACTTCGTTATCTGTTATAGAAAGTACACAGATGTGGACAATTCAGAGGGCATTCATTTTGAGGAGAATCCATGGTGCTCCAAGGCAGCCTGAAATTCAAGAGTTCTTTTTTTGAATAGAAAGTCTTATTTTTGTAAAAGGGCTGAACTTCAAGTATTTTTATTAACCACATTGTTGAAAAAAAATGCAGCTATGTATGAGAAGATAACAAGTAAAAAAGCATAAGGATTACCAGCCTTGATATCTATTCACAGACCATGTAGCTATAGGTCCCTCAAGCATACCTTTGAACATTTGGTCACTTGGAGTTGAAGGCAAAGCACTGAGGGTTATTTTGGCTGTCAGCTTTAAATAACAACCAACTCCCTACTCCCTTTCTGTTTAGCATATGCTTCACCAACAAGGAAGATCACACTCTGCTACAAAATGTTAGGCTGTAGTGATGGGCGTAATGACCTTTATAGTGTGTCACATTCCGCAGAAAGTTATGTGCAGTGATGTATTAGATTATGTTTTCCTCTCTAACCGTACCACTCTCTACTGGTGTATTTTTTTTTACAATTGCTTAGATTGCCTGGGAAATTGGATTCTAGTTTACAAGCAGTCTTTTCATTATTTTTTTTAACTAGCGGCAATACCTTGGAATTTATATTTCATGTGCTGCACTGTACATTTCTGGAAGTGTCAAGTATTTTGCTGCTTGTACAACTATTGACATCTGTTATGCAAGATACGCTGTTGCACTCTAAACTATTATATAGCACCATTATTGTATAAAAGCACATCCTTTTGCCTATGCATTTTGCCACTAGTTTTATGTGGTACAGTGTTTTGTTTAGGGACTCTACTTTTCCAGAAAGGCTTTAGACAGAGCAGTGAATAAAACAGAGCAACACCAATTTACTAGAAAATGTTGTTTCAAAATATTCAAATCCCTTTTGGAGTGCTTGATGCAGAAAGATATAGACACTAACCAGGTATTGCAGAGTATGCATAGGTTAGGTTTCTGAGGGGTTTGTGTGGGGTTTTCTTCTGTAAAAGGTAAAAAGAAATCTCTTCACACTGAACCACTAGCAAGCTTATTGTCTCAGTTTGAGTAAGAATTTGTTTCAGGTAGACCAGAGGTTATGTTTAATATGATTGCATTTATTTCAGTGAGCTTTTAAATGTAGATAGATTTCACGTTACAGAAGACAGACTATGCTTAACTTACATGTTAATACATATCTTTTGACATTTCCAGAGTTGCCCAAACTGAGGAAAGCCTTTATCCAGCTTAAAATACCCATTGGAATAGACAAATCTTGGACAGGAATAAACCATCTGTTTAAATATTTCAGAGATTCAGTAGGAACACAAATTAAAGGGAACATGGGTTTTATGTCCTTTGACAGTATGAGAGAATTGTGGAGTTAGATAGCTCATAAAGTGTCTTCACAGATCTTTTGCTGTCAGGTCCTTTTCCCAGTTAGCAGTAGGGCACAGCCCTGAGCAACCTGACCTGTCATTAGCCCTGCTTGGAGCAGGGGGTGGCCCAGGAGACCTCAGAAAACTCTTTCTGTCACTAAATCTATACTGACACAGCAGAAAAGAAGATTCCTGGCAGTTTTTCTAAGATATTTGCTAGGTGCTTCAAAAATTACAAGCTGCTAATCTATAACGGCCTCAGTAAAAAGAGTGAGCTCTTAGGTGTATAATGTTTTAGCTATCCTGAATGCATTTCCTTTTAATATACCAGTAAAGTCACTGCAGTTCTTGAAACGGGCTAAGGGAAAGGGTTAGAAATTACTGACCAGCGCCACTCACCCTAATAGCACTATTCCATAAATAGAGGCTCTGTGTACTTAGCTGCCCTTCTGCTCTCCTCCTGGCAAGACCCTGCTCCTGGACTGGCATTTCTCCTTCTGCTCCTATGTCTCTCCTTACCTACCATGCTCCATCTTCTTACTTGCACTGCTATTTCTTTTTTCTCTTTTCAGGAAATAAACCTTTCCAAGTTTTAAATAGTAACATTTCATTTTAGAATTGGTCTGTAAAGTACCAAGAAGGAAAAAAAAAACCAACACAAAAACTTGGGAACTCCTGAAATGTTCCAGGAAAAGTCATTCCCCGTCCCTCCCCCACTGTTATACATTAGTATATAATAACATAATAAACAGGTACTCTTGAGGTAAATATGGGAGATCCAGCTTTGCTCTAATTCAACATATTTATTGAACTTGCTCTCCTGCTTCCCACGTTTTTATCAGGTCAAACATGCTGTCTGCATAGCCTATTGGTAACTACCTTATTTCAACAAGAAATTCTACCTCAGCTACAAGAAATGTCTTCTATGATGTGCCCCTATGAAAAGTTTCTTTTTCAATTAGCTGATATTTTTCTTTCTCCCCAGTTTCTAACCACCTTCTAAATTTTTCTCTATGATCGGGCATTTTGTTTTCTTATGATAAACTGATGCTATTTTAAAGGAAAAAAACCCCACCACATTTCATAGAACTTACTCTTTTATCCTCTGTGAGATATCACAACTAACTGAAGCAATTGTGACAATATTTCCTCTAGTTTCTTCAGAGCTTGCTGGGATGCACTTCATCCAAACCTATGCTCATATTGCCAATTTATTCAACTTTTCTGATTTCTGCTTCAAATGTCGCTTTTTTTTTTCTTTAACTATTAGATTACATACCACTAAATTGAGAAATAGCCTTAATCAGGACATTTCCCAAGGAATGGAATTAAACCTAATGATACTTATCAGCAAGAACTGCTGCTTAATTGGGATAGTAATTCGCTTAACTGGGATGCCTGTAGGTTATTTACTGTAATCAGATAAGGACATCTGATTCTTATTTTCCTGAGAAGGTTATCAGAAGTGCTAGTTCTAGAATGATGCTGTAATTATATCAATTCAGTATTTCAAGTGTGATACCCTGATCTGAGTTGTTGTTCACCTGTTCACAGCTGCACTGCATCTATATTCACCGTATAGGCTACACCACAAGTATCCTATTTTGAGGCACAGGGGCTGAGGAGGTAACATCCTGAGCATTCCCTAACCCTTAGGGCAGGATAAAGAATATAGCAGCTTATGCTATGGATGAACTGGGAACTCATTCATGAAAGCCAGGTGATCACTTGATCTGCCTAACAGCAAAAGCATATAACCAGCATCAGACTAATGGAATAGTCTAATAATGGCTAATAACGACTACAGAATAACTAATGTCAGCTAATGGATTGTTCTTCTAAGGTCCTTGAGGATGCACATAGGCAACAAGAACTTGAGCTGTGTTTCAGTGAGTTGCAGCCATTTGATAACAGCAAATGTAAACTACTCTCTCTGGGCTATTTAGGAGACTACACTCTCTGGGATGGCTGTATTAAAAGAGTGTTTAGGAAAGTGTTTCAATATGCTACTTTAATTCATTGTATTCTAGCTCATTTGGTCAAATATAACAAAAGTTGAGCTGCTGACAGAAGACACGATATCACTTTCAGCTCCTTAATGAGACAATATTTTTGAGGTAGCGCAACAGAAAGATACTTCAGACTCAAACTAGCATTTTTCTAATTATGATCCATCACAGCACTACACAGATGAAAGTATTCAGCCTCTCAGTACTAGACATAATGGAACCAATCATGCAAAGCATCACTGTCAAGATAGAGGTTGTTACAATTAGGACTAAAACCAACACAGAACAACTTTTTTTCCTCATTATTAACAATTTTACTGAAAGTTGGATGCACTAGAGCTTTAAAAGTTGTGGCTAATGGACAATTCATTCTTGATGGTTCTCATCCTCTTTTCACTTGGTTGGGTGTTATGCTTTGCTTGGAGGTCAGCAGTTTACTCCATCTAAGCCTGCCACTCAAGGTCCTTGGGAATGGAAAACATGAATAATAACTGATTCCATTAGTACAGATCACTTATCCAGGCATTCACAAACCAGTAAGAATGACAGTGAACATGAAAACCATGCTTTCTAACATGCACAGTTAATGCCTGCCACACTAATTTCCAAGATCTTAGAAAGCAATTACTCTTTCTTTTTACTTTCATTCTCCAATGGACATTTCTGCTTCATTACGCAGGGCTGTGCTGAGCCAAAGAACCATTTGCAGTCTTGTCTGAAATTTTAATGAAAAAAGAAAGTAATAAAATCTGGATATTTCCATAAAGCAGAACTACATCTCCTTCTCTTCATTTTTTGCAGCTACTGATGTAGGAAGGAAGCTTTGTAAATTCATTGATAGTTAACCTGGATTCACAAGAATTTATGTGAACACTACTGTTTCTTGCATATGGGAAATACAATGTTAGCTTATAAGAGTGGTCTGATAGCTGGTTTTCAGCTGCTTAGGTTATGTTTTCCACTCAGCAATCTCATCCCAACAATAACTCACAGAGTCTGTATGTCTTCATTGCAGGAGCTCACAAATAGACATGAAACAGGCAACAGAATGCATAAATGTGCAGGTAACTTTGAAGAAGTGTTTATACACTGAATCATATAGATACTCATTTCGTTTCTGCAGCTGACTTCACCTGACTTAAAATGCTGCACCGACTTATTTACCCAAATAAACCAAGTCTTTCTGTTTAACAGTTCCATTTCACTAATACATATCGGCATAGATTTCTCAGACAGTTGAATAAAGAACAACCTCAAGATATTTTTTTAAACATTTAGAGATTGATCAAGCTTTTGAAATCAATATGTGTAGCAAGGGAGGTATTGAGCTCCTTCTAGCAGCCTCCAGAGATGCTGTGCTATGTACAGCAATCCTGTACAGTTTCTACAGAATATTCCTAGACATCAATTTTTTGATGGACATTTGTAAAAAAAAACAAAAGCTTTTTTTAGGCAGTACGCAGTCTGTTCCCTGACCCAGATCCATTAGTGTGTATGGACTGGTGATGATGACAAAGACTGTACAACTCTGGCAGTTCTTTTCCAGGAGTGTAAGGCTGCTGTCACTACTGGAGCCCATTTGAATTCCTTGTTCCTGTAGCAGAGCCCTGCACACGCTTTTTACAAAGCAGCCAATAAGCAAGGAGCAAAGGCTCCTTGATCTTACTGTCAAAAGTATGTTTCTAGTAAAAAACATGGGCAGTCTCTAAAATCTACAGTAAATTATATGGATATACCAGTCAGCAGTATAGAGATATAATATGGATATACCAGCGAGTTCTTTGTGAGCATAAACCTAATACAGCATGAACCTAATATGCTTCTCTCACCTTTGAACTCTCTGTGGGAGCCATCTGAACTGCATACACATGGTGGGGCAGAGGTTGGATATTTCTTGCTCTATGTTACAATCAGTCATCCTTCTTACCTAGTAGCAACATGCTGTTCACAGTAGTCTTATTTAGAATTTTTTTCAGATAGTCCCTCTTCTCTCAGAAGGGCATGTGAACATCAAATAAACTGTTCATTAAACTGCAGATTCCTAATGCCCAAGAACACTTTGCTGTTGTATTGGATATGAATCCCAAGTGCTTACAAAACAATACTGAAGATATCTCTTTTGTTAGTTTCAGAGTATATACACAGAGTGAATCTTCCCCTGCTGAAGAACTAGGAGAGGGCAGATCCAGCATGAATAACAGATATGGTGCTACCACAGTATGCAACGGACAGCACTTGGATCATACGATCACTGTGATAGCCCTGTAGAAAAATATCCCTTCTTTTAGGCAGAGCTTGAGATTCAGTTCCACTAACAGTCAAAAGGAACAGAGAAGCAGTTTGCTGATGGAAGGTCTTCACCTTTCAGTCATCTCCTCTGTGCTGGCATTAGCTGTGGTATAACTGTGTGGTGAGACAGATCAGATAATTGATCTCATCAAGAACACCCAGATTGAAGGAAACAGAAGAAAACTTCCCTGTTTGATGGCGGCTTACAGTTACATAGAAATTCGGTTATTCCAGATAATCTCTAAAGTACTGCAGATAAACAGATTTTTTACCAAGTTCAATAATTATGGTTAACACACTGAGCTATGTGGACCACCTTGTGTCAATCTATCTAGAGCTGGTTCAGCATTAGTTATTACATCTTGTTGCATAGTGCAGATGCAGATGCGTGCAGGCAGAATTTTCAGGCACTATGATAAAAGTGTTTTTATTTTTTAAAGGTAGTTGTTTATGGCACAATTGTAATATCTACTCTACGTAATTAGTATACTAGGAATAATTATTAGTATTAAAAATTTATACCAGTGTAAATCTCTGTCAAGTTCAGGATTCCATTGTGCTGGTATTCTTTTCTATGCAAAACAATTTGCTGATTTTGAAATTAAAAGAATCTCTGTGGAGTTGAAACAAATAAACAAACAGAGCAGATGGTTACTTCATTACTAAAATCACAAGTAAAAATAATTCTACATTTTCTACAGTTGTTGTCCATATGACAAAAAACTCAGTATTACAGAAGTAGCTGTAGCACATTAGTTGAAACTTTATGTTTTTAGGTAGTTATTACAATTAAGTCAACACAGTTAATCATGTGTTAATAGTTCCATTTCACAGCTATTTCCAAGGTTTCAAAACTTTTTCTTTTAATAGTGGAATATTGCCTGCTGAAAGGCAGTATTTAAATATGCATTTGGGGATTGAAAATCGGGCTCTTCAACACCGGAAGTAGGGTACATATTTTTTGGATTCAACCTAATCTCAGTCCTCCTGAATGTTCACACACAAACATCCATATGCCATAATGCTTAATTCCAAATGGAGACATGTGTTTAAAGGAAGCAGCTTGGCTCTGCTCTCTTGTGGTTAGGACACTGGCTGGCTGAGGATGCGAAAGACCTACGGTCACATATTACTGAAGTGTACAAAAGTACTGAAGAGTTTTTAGTGGGTTTCACCTTAAGACAAAGAAGAGAAGAAAAAGGTCAGAATAAATATGGTCAACTGTGTAGTGCTGGATGAAGAGACAAATATTATTTCTTGATCTAAGCACTGATCTGTTTATTCCGTTTATTCCCTGAAGCATGAGATTATGAAGATGAATGAAATTCTCTTTGTTGTAATTTTTCAACACAATATGCCACCTGCATTATCTGACATTCACAATTCAACAGAACATGATTTTCCATTTTAGACAGTATATCAAAACCTCACTGCTCTTTTCTTCAAAAACGTGAGTTCAAACAGCTTTGTGACTTTTCTTTATGTGAAAGAGAAGACAACACCTTTTTCCATTATGAATTTAGACAGCTCATAGACACTTAAATAAGAGGTATTTCTACAGCATACTTTAAAATATTTTTCCAGCTATAAAGATTTTATTTACAGCTGGCTTTGCACTTAAGTGATCTTGAATTTACCCATAAATAAAATCAGTAACCAAGACTAAATTCTTCAGGCCATTAAATCTTTGCACATTTAAAGCACTAGGAGGCATAATCTTACTGTGACCTTGATGCAGAACTGCATTACTAGCTATATTAATTAATGAAACAATAAAGACTTTACAGAACTGCAGGATTTGTCATTACAGCTGAAGAAATTCCTTGCCCTGAAAAATAGTATGAAAATGTGGTACTTTGAGACATTCAAAATGAATCATAAGTTTGTGCCAAATTTGCAAATAAGTTTGGCAAAAAGATAAAATTAATTAAGAAGAAAAATATTTAGAAAAAGCCAAAATACAAACCCAAATGGTTTAGATTGAATGTCATTTTAATACAACAACCTAACACTGCACTGCTTGAATGACAAATTACTCTGTATTTTTAAAAACTGTTCTTACAGCTGGTATAACAAGAAGCTATATAGTCTTCTTGTTTGGGGTTTTTTTTGTACGTAATGTATCTACAACTAGGAGAGGGCTTAGCATTTTAATACAGGTATGATATCCAAAACTCCCAAATTGTTCTTATTCTTTAGCTTTATCAGAGATATTTTACTGTTTCCTTTTTAGCTCTGAACAAGCCAAAATAAAAAGGAAGACAATAACTTTGATTATCTCACAGAGATTTTGTCCATCATAAAGTATGGGTAACTGTTTGGTTTTTACAGCCTCTTTTAACAACTGAGTTCAAAAATTCCAAGAATACCGAATGCACATAATTATATTCATGCAGTCCTACAGGGAAAATCTTACAGGTCCATCTCACAGATAAGTAAGGTATAGCTGTGGCTCCCACTTTCAGCTAAGTTTGTTCCCAGGTGCATATTGAAAGTCATATCTTTCACATAGGGATGCTCAGTGGCTCATGAACCAATTTACAGCCCTACTTTCTAAAGCAAACAAGCCCTCCATTTCAGTTTTCCTTAGTTCACTAGAATGTAGTTTGCAACAGTTTAGGAGCTGTCACACAAGCATCTGAGCTGTGCTAGCAGTAGATGTGGAGAGATAACTGAGAGGGGCTTTGAACACTGGAAAGCAATGCCGCGAGGGGCACCTCTTCCCTGCTAAGCCATTCCCAGAGCAAATCAGAGCCTTCAGATAGTAATTCAGTGCACAGCAAGAAGACAAGCCTCACTTAAATAATTAGCAATGATCCAAACACAAATACAGGTGCAATTACTAATTTATTAATCATTAATTATTTAATAATAACAACACCTTGATTATCATTAAGGCAAATTATTTTTCATTGACTCACACACAAGGCTATAAAGTTCATGTACCTTCGTCTCTTTGAGCTGTTATAATAGTATATTTTGGGCAATGTATATTCCTTTTCTTAAATCTAAAACTGTTCCAAAGAATATATCTTCATCCAGCTCAAAAGTAACCATTACAAAATGCATTTTTATAACAGCATTATAACATTACATAACAGTATTATTATAACCAAAATATTTTTCTTTTCTGAAAACACCACAGTGTAAACTGTTTTTCATTTATTTGCTTGTGAATCTGTGTGTCTTCTTAAAGTCTGGTGATGTTATGCCCAACTAGGCAGCCCAGAATGGCAGAAACTTTCCCTAGGGAAACTGAGTTAACATCAAAGAAGAAAATCTGTAATCATAAATTTTCCTTAGATAGAATTACTTTGTGAAATAAGATACTATTATTGCTAAAATAGCAATGTAATGTCTCACCTAAACTTTTCACCTAAAAAATCACTTCCCACACCTAAAACCACTATCTCAGAAATGCTCTCATTCATGTATCTGTGTTTGCTCCTGTTTCTAATTTTTAACAGGAATGCCCTCACTGATCGTACTCCAAAGTATCACCTTTACACTTCTAACAAAGCTCAAGGTCAAAAAATGATTTGCTTTACTCCTCTAAAACAGCATTTTGAAAGCTGTCACATATCTTTTATTAGTTACTTCAAAGCTAGTGTGGCTCACCCATCACAATCAGATTACCTTCTAAAATCCTGATAAACATAATTAGTATTTTAATATCTTTGCACTGCACAATTTAATGTTAATATCTTTGCGATCAAGAGGACAACGTAAGCAAAACATGTCCTTTCAAGATATTAATGAATGAATTTCATGACGTAGCTGCTTTCATAAGACGGAAATATTCCAAGCCTAGAATTCCTACTTAAAATCTTACCTTGAAGTGGTTTCCTAGTAGTAATTCTCTTTCTTTTCAACTGCTGCTTTTGAAATAAGGTAGTGGTGTAAACTCTTTTTTTTTTTTACTGTACTACTAAACCCAAACAAGCACAGACTAAGAAAAACAAACTGTGTGATGGTTATCCTTTTTTTAATAATTAAACAAATTTGTCTGGGTAATGGTATAAAATTAAAAATAAAATGTGTAGTTATTACCCTCCCTCCTCCCTCAAAGCTTGGAAAACACCATATCACTTTGTTTTCTGTTTTTCTTTTGCAGAACACTTTAATGCTGATCATATAAGTAAATGAACTTTAGGACACAGAAATTGTAGGACATAAAATAAAAATAATCCATTGATGAAAATATGTGCATTAGAATCATAACAACATAAAAGACAGCAAGCACATGAAAGCTTGCTTTGGATTAATTTGTGAAAATTTTCCATAGCAGAGCGGTGGAAAGGAATGGGACTGCTACTGTAGCTCCGGCTTTTTTGTGGTTTGGGGGGGGGGTGTTTCTTTTTGCTTCTGATAGGTCAGGAGTCTCCTGGGAAAACAGAAGCATTTTGTAAAATGGTAAAATTTTTAGTGACCTAAAATTTGGTTAAGCATTAATTAATTCAAGTAAAATGATCGTCTTCCAAATTAAGCTTATGTAGTCAACATACTTTACGCTCCTAATAGAGAAAAATTGTAAATGTGCTCCTGTTACATCTCAGTAGTTGATAGGTAGAGAAGGTATTTTAAGAAAACACTTTGTATACTAAAATTGGCTTTGAGATATCTGGTATATGTCTGGAAACCTAAATCAAAGTGATATATAACTGAGAGAGTACAGTCCCAGAAATGCTCAGGCTATATCTGTGTATGTCAACTTAACAATGTGAATGCAGAAGCTCAGGTGTGGACACTGCTCCACAGGCTGCAGAAGTGGTAGCATGGCCTCTGGTGTGAGGCTTTGGCCCAAGCACCTACTGCTTTCCCAAATAATTCCTCGGCATGGACAAACCTTTGGACCAATGGTCCAAACGGGAAATCTGAACATGGGCACCTCCTTTAGAGAGTGAGTGAACTTAGCCAGGTGGAGGGGAGTGTTGTGATGCTCCGTCACCACCTCTTTCTGGTCACATTTTGTCTACTGCTGTGTAGCTTTGAAGTCTCCCATAGTTAAAAGTCAGAACATTTACGTGTAATGGCAAGGAAATTTAACACCAGGGTCCTGGTGACATGATGAGTGGAAGAATAAGACGTCACTATAGTAAGTTACTCCTTTTTCCCTCTCAATAGTTTAACACCAGTTCCCTAAACTTAGACTTACAAAAGTATAATTACAGGGTGATTATTGTCATGTAGACACTGCTGGATTGGTCTCAAACTAACCAGCTAAAGTAACACAGGCTGTGGTGGTGAATATTTAAGTTTGCCTATATTCTCACTGCTTTTTAGTGGTATAAAACAGGCATGGAAGCCAAGAGCAGGGGTAGGAAAGCATCATGTAAAGGAAAATTAGCTAGACTGCTATAGTAAAGTAGATCTAGTCAATCACATCTATATCAAGTAATTAAGAAGAATGTAAAACTTATTTACTGATACATATCTTTTTTGTTGTAACCAGTGAGATGAGCAACCAGTTTGACATTTACCATACTTCATTTAATTTTGTAGCCAACTGGTATATGAATACATATATATAAAAATACTGATTTTGCTTAGAAAAACAGCTTGTAGTTAAGTGAAACTATACACTTAAATCTGAGATAATATTTTTGCAAAGTTCTTTTTCTATTACTTAGGCTTCTCCCCAGTATCTAGAACCTGATTTATGAAAGTGCATTTTTCTCAATATTAATATGTAGTTTACTCTACAACAGTTTATTCTGCCCTTTCATTTCTCTTGAGAGACAAAAATGTAGACTGATGAAAAAAAATTTAAATGACTTTTCACACATGACAATAGATTAAACTCTCTTCCACACACATACAAATTTCTGTATCTCTCATAGGCAAATAGAGGATCATTAGCCTTCAGAACAAATGTTTTCCAATAAAACTATGAATAAATAAAAAAAGTCAAAAGCATAGTCAGTTTTGTGACTGTAACTAGACAATAGCTTTGAGTTCAGGACACTCTGATCTCTTTCAAAGCCTAGAAAGGCAAGAAAGAGCTCTGGCAAGAAAAGCTCTAAATAACAAAATCAATGGAGGATAGATCCTTCAAAATGTGAGGAAATCAATTCTTAAGCAATCCATTCCTAGGATATATAATTACTGTGTTATTACATCAGATTTATAAAAGAGCAGAGTCACTGCTTTTTATTCTAACAAGGACAGAACTACCAGGCAATAGCTTTTTTCCTGAGAAGTAAATTCAGCCTCAGGCTGGTCCAGCCTGGGACTCCTGACAATGTGGAAAACACACTGCTAGCCAGAGATTTAAGTCAGTGGCCTGGGAATTAAACTCTGGTATCAGTCCCATCTTAGAAAGGGAAACTGCATGAGAACTTTGAGTTTCCATAGGCAGACAATGAAAGTACATAAGGGAAGTGAAATCTGCATGTAGCTTGTAAGTTATTTCTGCCTGGAATATTCCGCAGAAATAAGATACATTTTTACAGAGCTGGCATGAATGTGAGATGGAAGAATGGAAATACAAAGTGCTTTTTCAGCTTTGATGAATTCCTCACAAGAATTACAAATGAAAAAAATACATATTTTGCTTTAGTTCGTATATCACCTCAGAATAATGTCTCTAAGTAACTGTTAACCTAGATATGATACTGTAAACATCATGTTTTCAGCAAGAGTTTACCAAATTTCAACTATAATATTAGTAGCTTTATTAAATATGGTCTCATGGATAATTGCCATCCATACGAAATTAAAACTTCATCAATTGTGTTGTGCCTGGTTGCCTTCCTAGAAGCATTGAAAACAGTGCAATTCAGCAATCCTAGTGACTGTAAATTAGTAAGAAATAATTAGACACTTTAATAGCAGTTTGGTTAGAGCATCAGCAAGCCCAGTATTTGGATCTTATTAGTTTGTGTTTTGCAGTATGGTACACACCCACAGAAACATACACCCACACAAAATAAAACCTGGCCAAAACCTGAGAAGACACAGCCATAGATTTTTTTTTCTTTTTCTTTTCTTTTTACTGCAGAGCCTTTATGCAATTTTGTAGAATAGAGAAGCAATCATTAAGAAAGAGCTCTTGACAGGTTTAACCACTACCAGATCTTAGTTCACTTGCAACATTAAGAAACTTTTCTACTGCCAAGTTTCTTATGAATATTTTCATACTTCAGATATTGCATGTGTGAGCTGTGGTGAGCTATGTCTGAACAAGCTTAGAACCGTAATTTTTAACAAGGATAGTGCTGTTTTACAGGGGGACTTTCTCATCTAGATAACTGTGCACACCACATTTGCCTCATCTTGTGATTGAATTAGTTGTTTTAGCTGCCTGCATAGAGATCAATGCCATTGTCAAATGAGCAGTTCTTTGATTAGCAAGTGTCTGGAGAATTGTGTCCCAATCACTGGCAGACAAAGAAGTCACCTAAAACATTAATTTAGAAAAGCTGTGGGCTGTAGAAGTCAAATAAAGAACCAACTGAAAAAATAAAAATACACCAGTAAGCTTGACAAGTCACCTCTAGAAAAAAACCCTGCTAGAAAAATGTTACAATTTCTTTTCTTATATAAGGCTCATCTCTGTTAAGTACTCAGGTCAAAAACCATTACTGAGCTACAAATGTTATGGCCTTTTTTGTATAGTGTTTATCAAAAACAAACTCTTTAATGATGCCTTCCTTTTAAGTAAGCATGACAGTAAAATCCAGAAACAAGGATGAACATAGACTTGCTCTTAGGCAGTCCTGACTGTAGACAGGTCCAAAAGTGTGAGACATATCTAGGTTTCCTTCTGTCAGAATGTTCTTATAATAGTAATGTTTTTAAATATTAAGATATTATTAAATATTAATATTAAATTGGTTTAATTATTAAGATATAAATATTAAGAAAAATACATTAAATAAAAATTCTCCAAATATACTTAATGTATCAGTCATATGCATAGTCTATTATGTGTTAAACTCCATGACTGATACCATCAATCATAAAATGATATATAACATAAGATAATTTTCTAACCTGTTAATTCTTTCTAATAAAGTTGTCATTCAAAATTATTTAAGAGACAGATGTGAAATTTTGGATCAGGCACCCTGCAGGTTCAGGTGGTATTGTTAATAATATGCCCATCAAAATAAGAACGAGAAATAAGAACTTTAGTAAGATTTTTCAGAAGCAAGCTTTCTGTCAAACAAAATCTCTTCCTTCATCAATTCATGGGAAAGCTTCTGAATGAACTGATTTTCACTGCTTCCCCTTTTAAGAGTTTTACCCTACTTTCCTGTTACTTCTGATTTCACTTGCCTACCACACGTACAAATTTAGCAGCATGCCTAACAGATTTCTGGGCTCAACATGTATGCAAATTATTATATACAGAATATGGCATTGCAACAGCACTAACATTGCAGAGTCATGCCCTCAGAAGTATTTTAATTCCAGAATTTTTCAGGAGTGTCCCATTACTTGAAAAGTCTGGTAAAGATACAGTCTAGATAAAGTCTGAAAAAGGCCCTCAAGGACTTAAATGACAACTGAAAACTCATATTTGGTTACTGTCTATCCCTGTAAACATCTCAACTTTCCAATATTCCAACTGCTAGAAGTTCATTCCATTAGTTCTAAAAATACCTGACACACAACGTCATCACAGTAAGTGAAGTGCATCAGCTGACTGGTCAAGCACAGCTATTGGCCACCACAAAAGTTTTTTGCTCTTCCTTTGACTCCTGCAAATCAACTAATGAAACTAATACTTTTCACGGTGTGTAGGAAGTGAATGAGATCAAATTCACCTCTTCTCTTTCAGATTATTAAATTATTCCAGGAAAGGAATAATTTTGATGCCTCTCCACTCTCCAGATGGCAATTATAATTAATCGGGGTAGAAATCAGGGGTGCACCTGAAACAAAATTTCAAGTTCATCTAGTGGTAAAAAGAAAAAAAAAGGGGTCCAATATGCTAACCTCTGCTCCAAAGATCAACTAATATCATGGTCTTTGGGCCTAGATGTGTATCTTAGATTCTCCCACTTCAGCTCCTCGTGCCAGGTAATGGTCTGCTGATTGCTGACCTTGACTTCTTCCTGAAGTTCACAGTAGGGAGCAGCACAGATTCAAAGGGAGATGTGGAGAGCTTAGCCCACAGTGGCACATTCCCCATGACCAAGATGTTCTCCAGAGAATTCATAGAAATATAAAGGTTGGAAAAGACCCCTAGGACCATCAAGTCCAATCACCAACCCAACACTACCACATTTCCTAAACCATGCCCTGAAGTGCCATTTCTACACACCTTTTAAATACCCCCAGGGCTGGTGACCCCACCACCTCTCTGGGCAGCCTGTTCCAATGCCTGACCACTCTTGCAGTGAAGACATTTTTCCTAATATCCAATCTAAACCTCTCCTGATGCAGCTTGAGGTAATTTCCTCTGGTTCTATCACTAGTAACTTGGGAGACCAACACCCACCTCACTACTAACCTTTCAGACAGCTGTAGAATTGAGAAGTCAGTTGGGATTACGTCAAGATCTATCTAGGTGGATACCTAACTTGGTTTCCAATGCCCCAAGTAGTGGGATCTCATCAGTTATTGTATAAAAAGAGCACCATCTTCTCCTCTGGTTTTGTGCATGGACATTCACATTCAGATGGAGGTTAAGGTGTTCCTAACCCCAGGTATTCTCTTCTGGAGCCCCATCTTGAACAGGCTGTATCAAATCATAGCTTCCCAGACTGAACCTGGAGGGCCAAGGCAACCAAGCATATTTTCTAATACAGGCCTAATGCAGAAAACAGCATTAGCTGCCACTACTTAAGCTGCTAGTCTTTTTCCACAGGCTATTCCAATTTGCCTGATGCATCAGGTATTCTTAATTGAACAAGGGAAGTAGATAAATTATTGTAGTATCACAGGCGGTCTTTGCAGTTGATGAGAATTGGGGTTGCTTAATTCCAAACATGATAAAGACTTTAAAAGTTAATGTGCAGCTTGTACTGAATAATAACAGGAAAATATTATAATGAATAGTTAATCATCACTTAATTAAATTTTCAGGATACAAGGCTACTAAGCAATTAAGCAAATACTCGGTACTTAAGGGCATAATTGAAGGGCCTTCCTGCTTCCTGCATATAACATCATTTTAAAAACTTTACATTTCTCATGTCATTTCTACCAGGAAATACCTGTGAGACAGGAGGCAGATTATACAGCAACATGTCATTGTTTCCTCAAAGCTGCCACAATTAAAAATAATGTCTTAAACAATTTACATACTATTCAGTCATGAAACCAATTGTTCATTAAGTCTAGCATATTAAGGGTCAACGTCATATAACTAGATTGCTGAAATAATAGAATGTGCTCTTTTCAACAGCTTCATACCTGTGACTGATTCATCACACCCTCCCCTCTATAGTTAATAAAGTCTGGCTGCACTCTTTTTTTGAGCCTTAGTTAGCTGTAGAGCTTATATGTGGGGCATTATGAGACTGGATGCTCAGGACAACAAATGTGTATGTAAACATTGTAATATTTTAGCAAAAAAAGTCAAGGTTTATAAATCAAAGTTTATGAGTTTATCTAGCAGTCTTTATCAGAATGAGTTCTGGTTTGGAAATACACACAGGCACTCTTGGGATTCAGGCCACTACAGTCAATTCTCAGTCTCATTGATTTTCACTAGTATGAGTAAAATTAACAGAAAAAGACATTTTGAATTATTTCAGTACAAATATTTCAGTTGATTCAGGCTCACTCTTTCCTTCTTTCTCAATTCATCCTGCTATTTGAAACATTCCTGTCACCATGGTATCATAAACTGCTCAAAATGACTGTGACTTTCACAAGAATTCCAATAAAATAAGCAGCCATCTCTGGTTCTGTAGAATCTACTACATAGCTCTGTTTGTAGTAGCCTTATTAAACCAGTTCAGTAGGATGCTATGACAGTGGTATTGACTACTGTGGTTTACCTTATAGAGTGCTTTTAATTCCATTGGTCTCTTTAACAATATAATTTATTCCATTTCTCATGACACAGACTATTAATAGAAGAAACACCAGCCTAATTATCTTGCCACCCAATCAACCTTCTGTAAATTTCCTGAACTATGTACATACAATTTTCCTAAATTCTACAGGGCTGTGAAAAATAGCTAATGTAATGTTGTTATGCTCCTTTTTAATGTGCTATCTTTAAAAGAATGCTTGAACTGTATCATGTTATGAAACAATGGTCAACTGAGAAAATGCAGAAATAAAGGCACCTTTGCAGATTTTGACAGTTGCTTTGTTCTATTTGTGGCTGACATTTTTGCACATATTTTCTTGGGTTTCCTCCTGGAAGGCAGGTAGGCCATGATTATTCTAATTTTAATGTGTGAAGTGCAAAATTAAAAGACACACAAAGCAAGAAGTTCTTCACTATTCCTCCTCAGAAAACTTGTGAACTGAGTGAGTCATCAGATCTCATTGCTATTTATCCTACCAGAACTGTATATTTGGATGTCAGGAAAATCATAACCCAATCCTAGTCTACACTTTCCTAAACAGAAGTGGTTGCACAATCCTCCCCTCCCACTCATAGCCTACTACAAGACAAAAAAAAAAAAACAAAACACCACACCAAAAAACAGCCACCACACACCCCCAAATCCCTCTATAATAGCAACATTTTAAATCCGCCAGTGCTTTCCTCTGTCTCTCACTTTCTCTGTGGTTAAATACTCATGTCATTACTAGCATACACCATCTCATTTCTTCATGAAGACAGCTGCCAAGATCTAAGCTGCTGAGACAGCAATGACTTTGTAAAAAAAAAAAAACAGTCAAAAGAAAATAAAGTTCCATTTTTTCAGTGATGATCTCCAAGTTCAAACCAGTATAAAGTTCACATGCAGTAGTGTTCAGTCTCAAGAAGATAATTTACCAGCAGACAGAAGCTATGAATTATTGACATAAATTGATTTTGTGCTGCATCTTTCTTAGGACCTTCTACAGTCCACATTAACATTTACCAGTCTACCACTGTTTTTATGAAGAGAATGCTAATTTGACAGCACACCTACTAACACTCCTTCACATCTCTCTACATAAGAACCCTTAAAATGCAGAATAAATTTTACAGTAACACAGTATTTGGAAATCACTAAGGAGTTCTACTTTGAAACTACAACTTATAAAACAAATACCTTGGTTACTGAAAACAAGAACAATCATATTGATTTCATGAAGATACTTTTCATTAGTCAGCTATAGGTCTCTCTGTTAGGACACAAAAGTACTTTCAACAGGACGTTTTCTGAGGAATTTTAGTTTCTTTGGCAAATGTCCTGTTGGTGTTTCCCAAGTGATCTATGGAAAGGAACTTAGTGTATTCTAAAAACTTACCTAAAAATTTGAGAGATCAGTAGACTGAAGACACTATAATCTGGGATGACTTTTCATAAAATATTCCTTGAATGTTGTGTCCAGCTCTGGAGCCCTCAGCCCAAGAAGGACATGCAACTGTTGGAGCGGGTCCAGAGGAGGCCACAAAAATGATCTGAGAGCTGGAGCACCTCTCCTACAAGGACAGGCTGAAAGAGTTGGGGTTGTTCAGCCTGGGGAAAAGAAGGCTGCGGGGAGACCTTATTGCGGCCTTCCAGTACTTAAAAGGGGACTATAGGAAAGATGGGGACAATCTCTTTAGCAAGGCCTGTTGTGACAGGAGAAGTAACGTTTTTAAACTAAAGGAGAGTTGATTTAGACTGGATTTAAGGAAGAAAGTTTTTTAAAATGAAGGTGGTGACGTGCTGGAATGGGTTGCTTGGAGAGGTTGTGGAGGCCCCATCCCTGGAAACATTCAAGGTCGGGCTGGACAGGGCTCTGAGCAAACTGGTCTAGCTGAAGCTGTCCCTGCTCACTGCAGCGGGGTTGGACTAGGTGACATCTAAAGGTCCCTTCCAACCCAAACCATTCTATGATTTTATGATTCTATGAATCTCACCTTGTTAGCATCTCTGTCAGGTCATTCATTTCCCAGCAGCCCATTTAGCCTCCTAGATATGTTTTTCTTGAGCCTGAAAACTCCAAAGCTGTTCAACTTCAAGGGAACTGTGTGCTTTGGGAATTTGGTTTTCTGTAAAAGCTAGTTAAACTAAGAATGAAGAAGTAAGTATGCTGCAACTCTTGTTGCATACCCTTAAAGTCCACAGCAGAGGATGCCATATGGTCAAGGTTTGCAGAATGCTACATAAATGATCTATTGGACCCCAACATCAACCAGGATCTTCAGAAAATTGTTTTCTGCCTAGCAGAACTCCATTCCATGATTACTGAAACAAAAGCAAAAAGGAGGAATATTCGTATCACTTATCTGTGGGGGCCTAATGTGACATGTGAAACTTCCTCAGTTCCTTTTGCCATCCATAGAAGGGAAAAAAGGTGATAGGAGTGGGGTACTACAAACTGTCCTTTGGATACTCCTCTATCTCTGTCTCTTATTTTTTCCTGGCAGCAGAGACTCTGTGGAAAATAGTAGGACAACTAAAATGGATGACGTGAATATTCCTCCAACAAGATTCAGTTTAGTGGATTTCTATTTTGGCAGAACATTTTGAAATTCAAGCATCTCATTTTTATATATCAATGAAAACAAATTCTGAAACTTTGAGATTCTTTGTAAACCCTTCAGTTGTTTACTCAGGCTTAATTATACACTTAGGCATCAAAATCATTCTGATTTTGTAGAATATCTGACATCACTGATGTCCAGTATTAAAGGATTTTTAAATCAATGGCATACATGAATCTTTAAATCAATGAAGAGAAAGTAAATCAACACTAGAACAAGATTGCATAGAGTGCTTTGAATTCTTCATCACCTGAAGTCTATATACTAAAGGAATTATTTCTAAAGCCCTTTTGAACCACAGCTACTACCAGAATTCACCATATTTGAAGCAAACACGTGAACAGAAATGGAATGAGGTGCAAGTTATTAACAGCAAGTGTGAAGGAGAAGACAATTGTGTAAGAATGCCAAAACATTCCTTCCTTCCTCCAGAGATTATCCCTGAAGGCTAACTGAATTTGCTGTCACTGTTCCAACTAACAGAAGAAATGTCTTAGTGTTAAGTATCTGAATAATAAAAATGAGGAGGAAAAAAGAATGAACTTTGTTGTTTTTTCTTTCTTTTCCTTTGCTTTTGAGTATCAGCTTGATGTTACATAAATGTCCTTTTTATTCAGTGATCTTCTCATCAGGAAGGCCTGAGATTTTAAGAGTTGCAACAGTGACATGAGATTTCTGTTCACAGAATTTCATTTGTCTTTGTAGTCTGCAGCCTCCAGTCTCAGAAATACAATATAGAAAGTCTGAAATATGAACATGAGGAACAGCAGCAACAGCATCCTCAAAACACAAATTTCTTGGAGACTGTTGCAAAAAAGTGTCAATTAAACAAGATACTGTTACTAGTTGTCATATGACGACGAGTGTCCTTCTGATTATCTATTATGCTATAAGCAAAACTGACATATGTTCAGAGTATGTTTGGATTATTCCTCCAAATAATTTCTTCCTCAATTATATGATTCTCTTATTGAATTTCTCTTTGTCCATTGTTTGCTCCTGAATTTGATTCCAAGATCCTTGCTAAATACTGCTAATGTTCTTTTAGATTAAATTGAAAATTATATTTATAAAATTCTTGTACAGTATTGTCTCCTAGACAATAAATGCTGAAGGAATTTAATGTTTATTTAATGCCAGTTTTAATTCTGGCATACAGAATTTTGGAAATATGCTGTTAACCTAACTATAATTTATCAAACAGAACTTAAAAAGGAAGAGGTCTCTAGATAAAATTCACTGTTAGGGTTTGATAGCTTCTGACGACACAAAACTACAGAAACATTACTTTTAGTGGAAAGCCATGAATAGCTTGATGTAAACAGTAGAACAGAGGTAACACCTTCTAATCCATGTTAATTAGGTCATTAGTTTATGTTTCTGAAAAAGGTTAATACAATTTGTGCCAGAGGATATAGGTAATGGAAAATATAGCTTGCTCAGCTTCTTTATTTTTCTTTTTAATGAGATAACAAAACTGACTGATTAGGTTAGTAGAGTCAAGACCATATTCATAGGTCTTTTCAGATTATGGATATAGCTGTTATGTAAACCAGAATATAAATTTGTACAGCTTTTGTTTCTAGCTCATATTTGTCCAAGTTTTCTTTTCCAATACCCAATTTAATTACACGTGATGTATAGTTATGAGGGTAATTAATGGAATATAGATTCTAGCGTGGCACTGTTACCAAAAAGACCGTCACAGTCCTTGGATACCTGAACAAGAGAAATATTAATTAGGCACCTTTTATAAAGGAATACAACCAGACCAATGCTTGAAAGTGAAAGTTGTGTAGATTCTTACAGAGGATTGAAAAAACACCTTTTTTTTTTTTTTTTAAATAATGATAATCTTCTGGTAAAATTTTTAGCAGTTCTTTAACCTTTCTGTTAAAAATGATCAATGTGATTTTTGAATTCTTGGGCACTTTTTCTACTTCAGTTTGGTTTCCAAATGCACTTTCACTAGCTCTGGTAGTAATGGATTGGATGGAGTCTTATGAGCTCTGTTTACACACATGACCATGCTAATCCTCTGGACTTCTAATTTGTGACTCTACAGAAAGTCTGTGAAATTAGTTGCCTGAGAGACGCAACTTTAAAACTGCTCTAGTGAGGCATGTCCATAGAAAACTAAAGTTTTAGCTTTGTGCTCCCCTTTGTATGCAAGCATCCTCTGCTTGAAAATACGCCTAGTTTGGATTGCTCGTAGTTCTGCTTGTACCTACCACTTTTTTCCCTGATCAGGAAGAGTGAATCTGGCCTCATATAATTGAATATGCTTGTTACACTACTTGTACTGTTAATCAAAACATCCTCAGGCACAATCTGGGTATCTTTTTGCAGTCTTTTGCTTATAACCAATAAAAAGATATATTAAAATAATTTTAAAATTGATTGAATCCCGTTGCACTGAATGATAGCTGCTTTTTTGTATCTACTGACTTGGGAAAATTTTTTATAATATTTTAATAAAGGTAGTTATAGTCCCTTTTTTATATGAATCTTGAAGTTAACACCCATGATTGTCACTGAAAGAAGAGGAGAACATAAAATATGCTTGCAGAGAGAGTTAAGTGTTTGTCTTATGTGCAGGGCAAAGAGAAGCATCTATATATTAAGTAATTTTAATAATGCAAGAATGTCAACTCACAGATTTAGAGATCCAGCTTTGAAGTACCAAACTGTAAAGAGGTGTTTTTTAGTAAAATAAAGCATTCCAGAACAAAGGTGATTTTCATCAAGTGTAGAGCTGCAGGCACAAGGAAGATTGGGAACTCTGTATCCGATTTAGTATTGAATGAAAGCAGTTCCTGGGCAGAGTTTTTGCAGGGATGAAAAGAACTGTCAAATGAAACCAGAAATTGGTGTGCAAACTGAGAACTGTAGAATGCTATAATTAACTGAAAGAACTGGCAAGCTTGGGCTTGATGACATTAGTGATCAAAAGTAACCTCAGGTTTTGGGACTTTTCTTATTCTGAAACATTACAGATAAAATTTTTTTGTCACTACTATTTTTCTGTATCTATCTCAGTTCTTTTAAACTATTGTGTTAAATGATTCCTACATTATTTATAATTTTTTTATTGCCACAAAAGATAAAATTATGCATTATGTGAAGAAAAATAACACCCTCAAATTTAAGTCCAAAAGATCCTCTTTATTTACTGTCATTTTTCTCTCTTGGTTTTTGGTCTCATAAATCAATACATATATATCCTTAATGTGATGAAAATTAGCAATCATATTACGTACTGTATTATTTGAGGAAGTCAGTTTCTCTCTTTTGACCTCATTTGCCATCTATAAACAAGAAATTATGTGAACATGTTAATTTTTATTTTTTTTTTTTGGAAGGAAAGGGTTCTGCTGCTGTGTACATGTTCGTGTGCGTTGGGTTTGGAGAAAAGACATATAAAAGGTACAACATTTGAATGGAAGGATTCCTTTCTCCAAGACACCAAACCCTTACAGAAATCAAGCACCATCATCTACTTCAGAGTTTGCCGAGTAGCAGGGGGCTGGACTCAGTCCAAGGCACCCTTGGAGGCCACCACCTGGAGCCCCCCTGCTGTCAAACTTCAGAGCTCCAGAGCTCTGGAAAGCAGATCAGAGCTGGATTTCCCAGCGCACAGCTTGTAGTGGGCTCCTTCAGTCTTTTTTCTGTTTCCAGAAACTGCCTCAGCAGTCTGTCCTCAGCCTTTTCACACCTTATACTGTGGGTAAGTAAGCCATGTTCACAAGCACAGAAAACCTTTCTTCTGCATGCCAAGCAGAAAAGGACATCGTATAAACAAGCACTCAGGCTCTACTAGTGCTTCCTCAGTTTGCAATATTTCAATATTCATGACCACTTGATATAATCATAGCCTACTTCTTCCTGAGGCAAGCCTTCATTAAAAAATGTTTGGGTTTTTTCCTCTCAAAATTATCTTTATGGGAGAAAGAACTTTATTGCCAGACAACAGCTTCAGATTTCGCTGCCTGCTTTTTCCCTTCCTCAACTAGGAGCATAGTAGACACTGAACCCAGGGTAAATATTTTTGAACGCTGAGAGAAGCCAGCATGTAGAGTTACAGTTTGTATTTAACGGCAACCTTTCTGGCTATGTTTATATCAGTTGTTGAAATTAAATGCAGAAACATTTCAAATAGCTGATAAGTAAATGTAAATAATTCACCAGTCTTGACCACTGCAGAAATTAGGTGTTTCAGTGCTAACTGGGAAGTTAAACTAGTTTGCAGCCTCTGCGCAAGACCATTAGAGGGAGCAAGAAGGAGCACATCCACGGCTGGTACAGAGGAATCTGGC
This sequence comes from Phalacrocorax carbo, assembly GCF_963921805.1. Classification (NCBI taxonomy): domain Eukaryota; kingdom Metazoa; phylum Chordata; class Aves; order Suliformes; family Phalacrocoracidae; genus Phalacrocorax; species Phalacrocorax carbo. Next base: position 155,062,941 of record NC_087513.1, on the reverse strand, counting down.
AGGCTGCCGGGTAGGAGGTGTAAAGCAATACCACCCACAGGGTCCAACGACAAAAACAATTCCTCCCACTTTCTAGACTGTGCCTTAGGCTCTGCCAGCACAAGGTGAACCTTAGTTACAAGCAAAAATTCAGCAAAATTAATATAACTTCATGCAGACAAACCCGAGGTGACACATCTATGCTTCATCTCATGTATGCAAATTAAGAGCCTATTTAGCATCGTTCCACAGTGCAGCCTGTTGCCTGTATCAGGAACCAGTCATGAGAGCAGTTAGCTGATTTCAGCTTCCAAAACTGGAACTCTTAGTAAAGCAGGTATTTTGATCTGTTTTTCCTTGGACTTTGTGTATTTCTAAAACTATAGTTTATCACTTAAACTACTCAAGCAGCATTCTGTATAATCTGTTAGACACATGCATAATTTGTTATCCTGGTGAAAAAAAAACAAAACAACTCAACTGAGCAAAATGATCAGAAGTTAACATTCCTTTTAACAGCAACAGTCTGCCCAAGGTTTTAGTCTTCCAAGTTGGCTCTACATATTCTCTTCTCCTAATGCAAGTTCTAAAAAATAACTGAAATTTTCCTTTTTTTCTTTTTCCTGTCATCCATGCTGCTATTCATGAAACGTTGAAACTTTGGTGTTCTAAAGAAGACAGATGGAATAAATATCACATCTACAAAATATATATGTACATCTGTGTTAGTTGTTGACCTGTTATTTGTAGACATTGAAGAGAAAAAAAAATCACATCATATCTGATCCTGCAAGGCAGGGGAGTTGAACTTGTTGAATGCAAGTAGTGCCTGCTTCTCTGTGTTGACTGTGAAGGGATTTTATAGAATTAGCCTACAATGTGTATTGTAAGCACCTAATGCTACCCAAGAATTCTCACAATATTCCAGTGGATGTGCCAGACCATTTGTCAGGACACATACGTAACATAGGATGTACTAAGTAGGGAGCAGAGAAAGACAAATATTTCTTAAATATCTAACATAACTCCTCTATGGAATGTCCCTCTGATTTGGGTGTAGGGGGCGTTCAGCACTGAAATTTAACTCTAAGTTCATTTTTATGTTCCCTTTTCATTTTACTTCTAATTGTTTTCTGGGTTCCACAGACAAAAGTTGGGTGTTATTCCAGAAAAGATGAAGTGTGGTTTGCAGTATTTTACTACTGAAGTAGGCTGAAAGTTCTCACACAGAAGCTGTCATATCTGGGTTTTTGGAACACAGTTTTGAAGTAAATGATGGTACGCAGGCACAGCTAACAGATAACTTTCTGGATTAGATGGAGAAGTAATGGGCAGAAGAAGAGGGTATGATTCAGAAAGAAGTCCAACAATTCTGCTTGATTTACCTTCTTAGCCAAGCTAAGCTTATAATATTGTGGTGGTTTTGGCTGGGATAGAATTAATTTTCTTCACTGTAGCTGGTATAGTGTGTTTTGGATTTGGTATGAGAATACTGCTGATGGCACACTGACGTTTTAGCTGTTAAGTAGCGGCTAAGTGTCCCTAGGTAGTGCCTGTACTAGTCACGGACTTTTCCAGCTTCCCCTGCTGCCAGGGGCACAAGAAGCCGGGAGGGGAGGGGGCACAGCCAAGTCAGCTGGCCCAAGCTGACCAATGGGACTTTCCACACCATATGACATCATGCTCAGCATATAAAGCTGGGAGAAGAAGAAGGAAGCAGGGGGAAGTTTAGAGTGATGTTTTTTGTTTTCCCAAATAACTGTTAAGTGTGGTGGAGCTCTGCTGTCCTGGAGATGGCTGATGACCTGTTGGCTGATGGGAAGCAGTGAATGAATTCCTTGTTTTGCTTTGCTTGTGTGAATGGCTTTTGCTTTTCCTTTTTCATTATATTATTGTTGTTGTTATTGTTATTATTACTATTATGTTTTGCTTTACCTATTAATCTGTTTTTATCTCAACCCACAAGTTTTCTCACTTTGCCCCTTCTGATTCTCCCCACTATCCCCACCGGGGTGGGGGTGGGGTGGGGCGGGACTAAGAGAGCAAGAGGCTGAGTAGGGCTTAGTTACTGGCTGGGACTAAACCATGACAAATATTAACTTTACACAGCCTTTTGCTTCAGTCTTCATCGTCCCTCCTGCCTATATTCCCCAATATCCTTTGACATCAATGATGTTCAAATCTGAAAAAGATTATCACTAGGTGCAAATTCAGCACAATGTATAAGAGCCACTTTTTTCACAGCAGAATGAATATTCTCTTGTCCCTTAGAAATATTTCACCCCAACTTACTCAAATGTGTATGTGTTTCTAAAAAAGGAAGCAAAACCTGAACTAAATGAAACCAAACCAAGCAAACAAACAAACAAACCAACCCAGAATAGTTTGGTTTTCTTTACTGGCAATTTTTGAAATTTCAAATATTTTTTAATGTTTCTATTGCTTCTTTTCATAACAGAAATACCTAACATCCTTACAATTATTCCATATATAACCAATCCTCAGAAAAAAACCACTATAAGTTTCTTGACAAATTCCACTTACAGGTTTATTCCCTTCTCTGCTATATTTCTACTTTCAGACAAGCTCCAGTGAACCTCAGCTTCTTAGTTTGATAGTTACATGGCTAGATTTTTTTTTATGCTAAACTATTATTTTAATAAGAAGTTTGCTTAAGGAATCCATACATGATGTTGCAAAGAAGTGAGTATGCAAAAATGTCAATTTTTAACCTAGTAAATCTAGTATTTATCCTTAGGGCTGTATCTTTCTCTTACAGCAAAAGAAAGAAGTCCTACTTTTATTGCTGTTGGCTTTTTAATACTCCCAGTAACAATGCAGTGTTTATAAAGAAATGAGACAAGAATTTTCCTTATCACACCCATTAGCAGACTTGTTAATTGATTTGATCCTTGTCTATATTATCCTTCTCCTCTGAAATTTCTCAGTATTACACAGCTCATTCTAGCAATATTAGTCAGGAAACACCTGCAAATAAAGAATGATGGCTCTCTTAGAACTTAGTTTACAACATCATGTTTAAATGTCAGCTTCATTAGTATAGGAGTGTTTTCACTGTTCCAGTTATTGCAGAAGCAGTGAGGAACGATAGGGGAAGCAGATTACTGTAGGTAACAACTTCATTTTATCTCTACTACGATCCACATAAAAATCAGCTGCTCTGGTATAAATGAATGAAGCTAGAATAATAATTATTGATGGATTTACATATAAAATAAAAGAACCAAGTTGCCTTTTTGATTCACAGGCTGCATTTCTACATACGCCAACTGAAAAAAAAATATTTATGTGTGTTATTCCTCTTGCAAACACAACATTCTCATTGGGAAGTCATTGAGATGTGAAGAATCACTGAAACATCATGAAGATGAAATCAGTTCTTTGTAGGAACAGCAGAGTCACTCCCATACTGCCATGAGGGAGAGAAGCTTGCAAAATATTTGCTAGTGGATAAGCAATTGCTATGCAATGACTGAAGCTTGTAAAACAAATCACAATCACCTGTCATCTGTTTTTCATTGCACCCATAGACTGCAATTACTTTGGGACAGGAACTGTCTCTTCTATACACAAAACAGACTGTCATCGTTGAACTGAGGCACAACTGAAACACCTGTAAATCCATAACTAAATAATTTAATTAAGGCATTTGTAACCAGATTTAATATATTATTTCAAAAGTGGTTTAAATGAATGTTACCCATGAATTTGAAAGATGTGTTTATTTCTGTTCCTTTGTTATTTGAAGATAGGTATCAGCATTTTGACCTAGCAAAACACTCCAGAAAAATCAATATATTACTTCTGTGATAAAGTTAAGAGTTATTATGTATAGAGCCTTGAAACTTTTCTTTTTAAATGCACCTAAACAAATGCATAATTGTTCTTCTTCCATTGGATTTGTAGATTCGATATCTTCATTAAATGTTCATCAAATTAATTTTAAATTTCCCTTGGAGGTCATGCATACTTATATTTCCCTAATTTGAAGCTATTGTTTGTTAGTATAGCAGTTCCCCCAAGATACTACTGAAGATTTTCAAATTTAGTAAGTTTATCAAACATATATGTTGGGAAACCTGGACTGAAAATCATACTGAAATTCATCCATTTTCTCTCAATTATTTAAAAAAAGAAATCTATTTCATAATTATTAATGGTCTTATTTTGAGAGATTGATCCTTCTTTCCCTTGTCTCATTGGTATAGTGGCATTTCATTATTCCCTTCTAACTTACCAGCTGAATCATATTCAGAATCAGATTGGAAGTACTTGAATCATGATTCTGAAAGCTGAAAAAATTTAATGAAGTATCTTTTTGTGGGACATTTTTAAGCTGATTAATTTACTTTGAACATGATAGGTGCCTTCAGAATTTGGGCATACAGCAAGACTGCAAGACAAAATGACCGTGAAGAGCTTTTGGGGCATGTTTGGTAGAACATCTGTAAGTAAGTCTAATTTATGGTCTTAGTGAGCAAATGAAACATCTCTTCAAAGACTGAATAGGTCTTAAGGCTATAATGAAGGTAAGAAGCTGCTTTCTTATTTGCTTATTTTCCATTTCAATAAAGTAAGATCTTTTCTTTTTCCCTACAATGAAATGAGCAAAAAGATATCATGGGAAGGAGAAAAAGTTAGGACAGAGAAGGAGAACATATTTCTTAAGTGCTTTGTTTCGGTCTTTAGAAAAGGAGTAACATAGTCAATGTGCTTCGTGGCACAGAGCATAAAAAATGATACAGAACATCTCATGGCATTTCATAAAGCTGAAGAAATCTTAATTGGCTGCTTTTAAATGAAAGGCTCTTTTATTCTTTGGTATCATATATCTACATTTTAACAGGCATGCCTTTTTCTAAGAGTATTTGTCCAGACATTTCTCCTCCAATTTTTAGGAAAAAAGTACTTGGAATATAGAATCCTCTAAATGGAATTTTAAAATCCTATTTACTGTGCCTTTCCTCTAAGTTAACTGTTTCTTTCTTCCACAGAGGAAACAAAGCATTCCTAAACAAAACAAGAATGTCCTTATTCAAGGCTTCATCACAAGTCTTAGGTTATCACCATCCTTGTAACAGAGGGTGAAAATGCATTGGCTCTTTTTCAGAGAAGTGGTGGATCCCAATTGCAGGGAGTCAGATATGTGTTAGTGTTTCACAACCACATTCCACCTCTTTATGAGGGTTAAAAGGATCATCTGACCGCATTCTGACCAAAAAAATATCCAGCCGAATATCACCTTCCCAACCTGAAAAAAACTCCAAAAAACCTTTTTCCCCAGTACTTTTCATTAATATTATCTTCTGAATTAGAAAAAATATAACTACCCATCATGGAATGGAGAAACAGGTCAAGGCTGTTAGCTTTAATTTCTCCAGAGCTGTGCTGGAAAATAAGCCTGGGGTAAAAAAAAATTATGAAACATCACTCTGTTTACCACCTAAAAGGAGAAAGTTGGTATGTACAGATTGTTTGTGATAGTGAAATTAAACAGCAAACAATTCTGACAGCGAAATTAAACAGCAAACAATTACACATCCATAAAAAAGATTACCCATCTGAGCAGATGATGGCATACATTTATGTGTTGAAAGCCTATATATATACCAAAGCACTAAAAAATAGAGAGATCTATCAAAATAGATCATAAAACTCTAAATTTCTACATTCCTCTTGCATAACACTTGAAAGTTAATTCCAGTAGAGCTCAACTGCTGCAGAAACATTCAATACACCCCCCCAAAATAGTGAAATAAGCAAAGAAATTACATGCACTGCTGTTCACAAATTGGCTGTATCCAAGATCACCTTTAATGGTTAAGGCGGCCCACTGCATCACAGTATGTCAGACTCCAATGTCTTGATCTGAGTGATGTGGTTTACATTAAACTAGAATTGCCTACGCCTTTTCATGTGTGTTGTTCAACTGCACGTTTGCTCCTGGAGGACCATCACTATAATCAGATGGATGAACTGATCCTGAATCAGTACTACATGTGCCTGTATTGATACTTGAAGAAGAAATTATTTTGTTCTCATACTGGGCTTTTCTCTCCTGCAATCTGCAACTAAAACGATGATGTTGGGCTAATGAGGAGACCCAGAAGTGCTGTATATTTTCCACATTTCATGTAGCTGAATATGTTCTGCCGTATAACTTTGCCAGCTCAGATGCAGCGTTTGGAACAGCATGGATTCCTTTTTTGGCTTGGCTTATACATAATAGAGAGAGGGACAGGAAATGACTGTAGTTCAGCTGAAGTTTATGTCATGGAGGACACTGAAAATAGTTGCAGGATGTAGAGGGCTAACTGCTGACAGGCTCTTGGTCAACAAAGCCCACTACAGCAAATGAGGACAACGTATTTTTCCTGAACAGTAGGTTTTTGAGATCTATTTCAAATGGTTACAATACAGAAACTTTACAAAACGTTCCTTCTCATATTTTAAGATTACTACAGATCATCAGTCTTAACTTAGCATGCAGTGCTCTCTACCTGCAATGGCTACTATCTGAGGCTTCAAGCAGGACTGAATGAGGTAAATTTATTTAATTGTGTTTTTTGATGTCATCAGATATATAAGCAGAATAATATAATACCTACCACTAGCTGAATTTTAGCTAATAATATCTCTTAATAAATGCAATTATATTCTTGGGGCATTTCATCTTCTAACATTAACTTTTATCAGCCTGTCCTTTCTGTAGACAACACAAGCATTCATCAAATGTAATTTAAGCAAACTGGGCTCTAAGTATGATATATCACTGGAACTCATAGCAATTTATTACACTGAGTATATAAAAAACAATTTGTTTTCCATGCACAGGGACTAATGAAGCTTGTTTTCTTTCAGATTTATATCCCATGTCCTTTATGTCACATCACCATAATAGCTCCATGCCCTTTTCTGTCCCACTAGATTTTGCATCACAAAGTTGGTAGTTCCTTCATATATCCCTGCTCCAGTTTTATCCATGTCCCCTAAAACATATCTCAGTGTACGCACCTCCCTCTTTCATACCCTAACTAGAGGTAGACCAGTGGCAGCAAGTGTGATGGCTCCGGGAGCACCTGCTGACTGGTTTGAGGTCAGGGAACTGCTGAGCTCACTTTCCATCTTTCCACCCACGGAGGTATTCAGTGGGAATGCTCCCTCTCTCCACCAACTTGCACAATACTTATGTAACTTACTACCTTTGAGGCCCTTATCTTCTATTGGATTTTACTAAAATTGGCTGTAGGTTCTAAAATTAAGAGGGGAGGAAAGTCAGAGATAATGAAAGCAAATTTGCACAAGCCTCCTTTCCTCAAGAACCACAGTAAGATTTGAATCACCTAAACATGTGTGAATCTTCATAAAGTACTTTAAGAAGTATAGGTATGTTAGAAATTTAGCATAGGATTATGGAAATGTCTAAGCTTACCGTATTAAAGTTCCTTAAAACCCTCTTCAGATGAAAATACATGCAAAATACCTTCTAAGACCATTGCAGGCTTGTAGTGCATGCTGAATAACTTATTCTATTTTTCTGCTGACTGTGATTTAAGAGGTGCATTCAGAAGTATGTCCTCAAGTCCCATGTCTGCATATAATCAAAGCTCTCTTAACAAAGCAATTCTCTGCACATTTCTTTCTGTCCAGCTTGAAGTTGCATTTGATACAACCTTACCTAGACAGAATGCAATGAAAATTGCTGTTAATAGTCAGAAACCAGGGTTTCTTATGGTCAGAAGTATTAACTTTGCTGGGTAAGAGTGTTTCACATTAATCTTACAAATACATTCCCAGATATTTTATGTGGGAATATATTCAGCAGTTTCTTGATGATCAAAGTCCAGGATGACATTTGTAGTTAAAAACAGACAGGAAATCATTCCAAACCATACCTGAATATCGAGCAACCCAGTGCTTAGGGCACACGTTTGAGAGAGAGAAGAAATAAACTAAACCCTCTGCCTTCCTAATTCAGGTTCTTTAGTTCCACAGGTAGAAACCCGAACTTGACATCTGTGACATCTGTAGGTGAATAGCAGATGCTGCCTTGTCAGAAGGGTAGGATTTTATGTCTGTTTTGACTCTATCCTGACACAAATGCCTGTGCAAGGTTCAGAGTTTCCACGTTGGTGGACAGACCAGCTTTCTATTCGTGGAAAGTCAGGCTATAAAGATAGCTAATGAGATCACTTGAAAATTTATTTCCTGGATTGCTGTATGATGCCACTCAGTTTGTTAAGTAGCTGTCACATTCCTGTGTGGGCTGTGAAGATTTGTACACTGGGCATGTTTACAATGTGCTTCAAAAGGAAAGGAGCAACAGCAGCAGCAAGCAGCACAAACACAGAGAGCATCCTCGGAGCTGAAACCTGACTTGGTGTCAGGCAGGTGGCACACTATCTGCTGAGATGTCCTATTTATTAAAGCGTGGAAACACATTCAATAGGTGTTGATAACTTGGACTTGTTCTGCTAGTTCATTAGTTCACATTCAGTAATAGAAAATCTATTGCCCATGGCAAAGAAAAATAAATGTTATATTACAGAGGATCTATAGCTGTGTAACTGCCTTGATTTTATGAACTCTTACTACCCTGAAGCAAATTGCATGGACTCAGCATGCTGCACTGCATTACTTGGAGCAAGATCCTCCTTTGTTTGCTGCCCAGGAACCTACACAGACTCCTTGTAATTTCTATGAGTCAATTTGTACCTTCTGTACTCTACTGCTAATATGCATTTCATATAATAAGCTGAGGATATGTTGTGGAAGGACATAGCAGGTAAAAGCTTTATAGTGTTGTTTTCAAGCAGTGGAAAGGTAGAGTTAGTCACTAATTACTATTGAATCTTTATGTCTAGCACTTCTTACCATGAGTAAGCTTTCACCTGCGTCTGCACCCGCCTGCCTCATTATTTGTTGAACTAATACTGACCTTTTTATCTCCTATCTCCTCTGCAAAATTTAACTTCATGTATTCAATATGCCTTTTTCTGCTAGAGTACACCAACAATACTTACTGAAGGGCATGAACTTCTTGGCTAAGCATTTCTGCGAACTCTATTTCCCACTGATACAACAAAGGCATACTTTCATATATAGACAAAATTTGTCTTTAATTTTGAAAGGGTAACGGCTGAACGAAGAAGGAGCTGTATCTAAAACAGAGATGTTAGTTGTGTTCAAATCAGCTGCTGAAGTGTAAACAGCATGGTGGAGAAGGGAAGACTATGAATCTTATGATGATCTCTTTTTTCCAGTCTCCATTGTGTTCTTTTGCTATTATTTTAAATTTTTATTCTTTTATTTGAAAATCAAGATCATTCTTCTGTATTCCTGAGAGCAAATTGTTTCTCCTGTCTTTTCTAACCAGATTGCAGTGATATACATAGAAGATATCCACTGACAAATAGAAAAAGTTTTAAGACTAAGGTAACTTGTATAATTTTAAACCAGAAGGAGGAATATGCAACCAACTCCAACAGGAAGCCTCAGAAAACATCATGTAATCTGTATGTGGACTGCTTAGCAAGCTTTGTTTTTTCCAGTGATACCCCTTATGTTTTTTGTGATGCAGAAACATAAATAAAGCCACACCCTTTTAGAAAATGGGAAAAAATCTAACCTAATGTTTCCCTAGTGAAGAGATGATCAAACATCTCATACTTTTCTTGGAACACATACATATTGACAGCCTGTGAAATTTTTTTGTTGTTATATCTATGTTTCTGTGTGCGTATATCTATAAATATAGTGTATCACAAGTTACATTACACAGTCCATGGACAGAACTGATCACAGGTAGTCTAGTAAATTCCCATGAAAAAGATACTGCTACTATCTGAGACCATGTTTAACACTCTATTGAGCCAAGTAAGAAAAAAAAAATATTATATTGAGATAGCTGTGGCTCTGCTGCATGTATGGTATCCAAAAAGCAATATTAAATTTGAAGAGAAATGTACGCAGCAGAGGTGCCCACAGGACACAGGTACACATATTTTTCTTAATGAGTTTGGTTGCTTAAAACTGGAAGTGACCACCAAAATTTTTGAGATTCTCTACAAAGTCGCCCATGTTACATATTTTCAATTAACTACATAAATGTTTCCACAAATTCTGAGACATCTCTCTCTTTTACGTGAGCTTTTCCAGGATGGTACACCAAATAACATGTCAAAGCAAAGCTCTTCAGGAGCTTTAATAAAAACTGCAAAACAATATAAACAATAAAATTGTTACTGTGGAGAGTACTAGGGATAGTTATCTGTATTTCATCTTTGTGATATATTCTTCGACTATTTGAACTATAACATTTTATTAAGCCAACCCCAGGGTACTCCAGATCTCTTTTAAATGGGGGATATTTTTTCTGAAGTGAAAGCAGTCTTCTTCCTAATGATTAATCATTGAAATGGTCCATAGAGAATAAAATGTCAGATTCATACCAAACTTGCATTTTTAAAAACAGACATTAAGATGCCCTACCTAAAGACGCTGGGAAAGCACTTTTGTCTTGGAATTTATAAATAGAATTTGTATGAGTTCAGAGTTTTATCAGTATTTAGCTTATGAGAAATGTATAAACTTCCTTGAAAAAAAGAACTGCCACTGCATGGACTAAATTTTGTGAAATATTAATTATGAAAATATTTATTTTTTTCCATCAGATTGGAATTATAACTTATTTGGAGCTATAACCCCTTTCATGATCAGAACAAAAATTTATTTTCTTTTTCCTTTGCCCATAGATGTTTCAGTAAACAGTCTCACTAGCTCACTCATCAGCCTGAAGCAGCACTGCTAGTTTTTTAATGGGTTGGATGTTGACCCTGGGGAAAAATGATCAATTCACACACTTTAAATCAAATCAGGATCAAAGCAATTTATTGATTTACTAATGACATGTAATTAACCAGCAACACTATGCTCAGGATCAGTATCAGAAACACAACAAAACAGAGTAACAGACTCTTGCAAAATCTTAACACATACCTTCAGATTTCTAAATGCCATTTGCATCTTATCCCATGAAGTTCTACATCACCCCACCCTGGTGAGGGTCACTGTTGCTGTGAGGGTCAGAAGCTCATCCCCCACCCCAGGAGTGGGTCCCCTTTGTGCACACCCATCCTGTGGGACATGTGGGTGCTCTGATCTTGTGTTGTCCCTGTACTGTACCCTGCACCCACTGGCCCATGTGCTGGTGGGAGAGCCCCATGCCCAGGGGGATGGCTGACTTGTTATCCCTCTAGCAAGGTGACTGCAGCTGTGTCATAAATCTCTTTGTAATTCCCTGTTTGCTGTTTAATTTTGCAGATGGTTGTCTTCTACTTTAGGGTGATCAGTGTCAGGCAAAAGCCCTTTTGGACAATTTTGGATGCCCCTCACCTCTCCCAGACACACACAGGGCTTAGTCCCACTTTCCTGTTATATCAGCTGTGGTTATAAAGGCCTTTTTGTCAAGGGCCAGCAGTGTGACCACCTTCACAATGTTTGAGTCAAAGCCTAAGTGACAGAGCATTTCCAGCTACAGCTGGGAGGACAGGCAGGTTAAATACAAAAGTCCCAACAGTCATTCAGTGAAAATATTAGTGGTTTAATGGCATGTTGTTTGTACCTTTATACTGATGCCTCACAAGGCATCTAAAAACAGGTTTTATGACAGGAGAAGGCTACCCATAAGGATCTTAACGCAAAAGCATATAACTTATTTGCAAGTCCTTGCTATGCCACAATGAAGCCAAGGAAAAGTTTAGAGGACATAAAGAAAATAAATGGCAGAATAAAGTGCTGTAATGATTATCTTTTGGCTGTCTCCCACCTAAAGTGAATCTTGAGCTCTTGGAGAGGTGCCTGGAAGTTCGCTCCAAAGGCCCAGGGAGAGAATTGGGCTACTCCAACATGAGACTAACACAGAACGTAGCGCAATTCTGACATTACCACATTTCAGAATAGGAACTGAAGTTATGTCTGTACTGCACCAGGGGATCCAGTTAACAAGAAAACCCTTGGCTAAAAGGTGAATGAGAAGGCAGCAGAAGGAATAATCATGACCAATGTGTGATAGAAGCAGCAAATCTTTAGAAGGGTTAAAATTACATGAAGTCACAAAAATAAGGCAGATCATTCTATGTTGAAGGGTGCGACTTGACCAAGGGTAGGTCAAGATAAGGACAGAGGAGCTCTTGCATCATAGTTATGCACTAGTAATGCTTTCCAAGATAAATGTAGAACTGATGCAAGGTTTATTAGATCCTTCGAGGCCTCTGTTCCTCCCTTTCCCATTCCCTCCCTCTCTCTCTTACTTCCTTCCTACCTTTTCACCAGTATACTTACAGTATTATCTTAAAATCTAAAGAATTTTAGTTTTGGACAGCTAGACAATTGTCCAAATGTCATTGGGCAATTACAGTACCATAACACACACAGAGCCTACCTCAAGGTAAACCTAGGCTAAAACATCCTATAATTGAAAAATGAGGCCAAAACTAATAAGCCAAATTTAGTTTTTCATTCCTTGAATGTGAACAAAAGATGCTTGTTGGCCGGTTAAGCAAGAAACAGATAAAGGCAAGACTGTGAACATCTTTTAAATATGTTGTGACTGATGTAAGCTGTACTCACCTACAGCTTCAAACTAACTTATGCAGTATCTACAAGTTCATCTAAATTGAATTAAAAGATCTAGTTGCTTTACCACTGTTAAAAGTTTGAGAAAATTATCTTACAAAATCAGATCCTCACAGTTTATACCAGCCTTGCTATACAAATCTTCAGTAGAATTTTAGTTTTCCAGTTTGGAAAGTATGTTTATTTTTGAGGTACAAACATGCTGGGAGTTCATTAAGAAAAATCTAGAAATTATTGGATAAATGAAATCTTCCATGTGTCAGAAAGTATTTCTTAAGGAATTACTTCCAATACATATATAGACTATCTTGGTAGATAGTCGCTCCCTCTATAAAATGGGACCGAGTGTTGCCTAACCTACTTTCAGAACTGATCCCAAGTTTCAGGTCCTCAGAAACTTACAGGAGCCCAGAAACAGGGCAGAAATTTGCCTTATTTTTTTTCTGAAATTCTCCTGTTAATTCATATTAAATAGCAACTTTGACTTTCAGTAATATAGTAAGAAAAATTTCAACATTAAAATTAGATTTTATTTTATTACAATTATTATAATATTTTTTCCTTAAATAAATGTTGTTGGAAAAGACTGAGAATTTTGAACTAGAAAAATGGGAAAAATCTGGAAAGAGACATTTGGCATTTTAATGAAACTGCTCACAGCTATAAATCTAATGCTCCTACACCTTGTACAATAATTATAGGTACCCACTAGCACTGTGATACTTAAGGGTCTGTCATCATTTCTGTCGTAAATACACTTTTTCAAAGTTTAAAACTGAGCTGTGAAAATTTTCTTCTGCCTTAGATTCAGAATTGAAGACCCAGCTTGGGAATGCATTTCCTTAGTGTCAGGTATCTTGTGCACCCTGATAGCCCATACCAGTTTTGAACATCATGTTTACATTTTAATGAATAGGGAAAAAAAATCTTGAAAAATTGAATTCCACTCTCTAAATGGTTTTGCGAGTATATTTGTGAGAATCAATCATACAGTGTTACTGTAGCACCATCTAGTAGTTTGGGAAATAGATTAATAGACGAAAGCATCATTCAGACTATTTTACTTTTAACCTAGATCTCAGTATTTTTCCTTTGAATGAGTGTATTTTTCCTGTATTTCTCTTGTGCTGTCTAACGCAGATGAACTGAATCACAATGGATGCAGGACTAAAAACACTAGTAGGTTTCACTCACCTTAAATTAGGCATTCAAGTTTGAACTAAGTCTCCATTTTAGTGAGTGGATAGACACTCCCACAAGAAAAACTTTTTTCAAAGATGGGTGTTTAAGACAGGTTACTGAAATTTATTAAACTTGTTCTAAACAGGGTCAAAATAAAGCAAGGTCTGTATTCTGAGCACTTCAGCCCTCCTTTTTAATGCTTTGAAATGACTAGATGATAAAACATCTCAGTTTGTAAGTTATACCCAAATTTATATATCCATATATATTCCATTTATACGGAATGTTAAACGTTGCCACCTTTAAATACTTGCCATCAACTGGAATTCAACAATCATATTTTACTGAAAAAAGAAGAAATTATATATAATTTTTACAAGAATTTTAGTATGTATTGAACCTGCAGTTTTTGCGATGCTGATTTCTGTGCTGCATAAAAATATCCGAGTTATCTGGAAAATTCCTGAGAGAATTGGTATTGACAGCAAATGTATAATGGTATGTTTAACCTGCAATTTTCATAGAAATCTACTATCTTCTGACAATATTTTCTCAAGAAAGGTTTGGCTGAGAGGCAGCTGATCTTGAACAGCCAGCATCCATTGGTAGTCACCTAACAGACCCAGGAGAATTATAGTTCTCACACAGTAAGTTTCACTCTGAACTATGAGCCTCAGCTTCCTGAATCTCAGGGACACCCCAGACCAAGGACTGCTGAACATACTGGATTTTTTTTTTAAGTAAAGCAAACAAAAAAAAATCATTGACAGGTCTCATTTCATCATGGGGATAAAGTAGGAACACTCTTAGATCTTGAAACTCCATTTAACCTGCATGGGATTTTGTTGTTTATGTTTTTTACTCATCGCCCAATTAACTTTGTGAAAGAATATTCAACATAATATGTTGTAAACCAGTAAAAATAATAATAATTTTAAAAGCTATGGCAGTGTTTGGGAGGGATTGTTTCATGTGAACCGCAGAGAAAAGCAAATGAAAATCCCATAGTTAAAGGATGTTCACGAAGTGCTAAACAGAAAATGTTAAATAAGATAGTAAAATTTTCATACCACGCCATGTCATAATGTAGTCACTAATGATATGTAGAGATGTGTGTACATACATATGCATATACATTTTGATATAAACCTCTCTGTGTATATATATGTTTATACCACATATTTCACAAATTGTTTCACTTTTGTAAAGTCTAGTAGAGTAAGACAAATTCAGTTAGGAAGCTTATTTTTCTGGTCTTCTAAATTATCTTTTCAGAGCTTTACTACTATATCTGTGTGTGACTGGGGGAGAGAGACGAAGAGGTGGGGGTGGATGCGATGGACTGCTTTGGAAGTGTTCCCATTAGACTACACTGTAAACCAGAAAACAAACGGATCTAACACCTTCATTCTTAATTGAGCTAAATAGTCCTTTCTTATGTGGGCAGTCTATGGGATTTTCATGGAGCATTATTAATCAATTGGGAGTGCTCCTGAAGTCAAATACTATGTGTGAGAAAGCTGGAGAAAACATGAGGAGTAAGATTGTATAATCCACATCTGGGGACTTGCCTACACTGATGCTTTATCGCATTCGGCTTAATAAAATGAATGCAAGTGTTAATACTAGAAAAGAAGCAGCTCTGAGAACTGGAGTCACAAGACCACATCTGACTATCATCTGAATGGCCAATACTGAAACTTGTATTGCAAGTAGCTGAGGTATGTCTGCTTGCCTCACACTAATAACTGTGGTTATGTTTTTCCTCCTAATTCTTTGAAAAAGAACTGGGAATAATAATGTTTAGAAAGCTGTAACTGCATATGGTAAGTTTTGTTGCAAAGCCAAGGTTCCTTCTGGGCATTGAAACTTTCACTCCTAATATATAGTGGTAAGAGTAACGTTCAGACAAGCTACCAATTACAGATAACAAAAATGGACATGCTGCAGCCGTTCTTGGCTGTGGTTTTCTTTTGTGCAAGTGCTAACCTGTGCATGCTACATCTGTGATGTTCATAGAACATTCTTCCCTCTTATACCTTCATTGCAATTCATGTAGGGCTTTTTCCACATTCAGGGACACAGTTTCATCATACAGTCTTTAAAGTAACATCAAGTTTCACCACAAGGACATTTCAAGTTATTTTCCAGAGCTAAAAATGAGAAGAGAACTTGGTTTTGTATAGTATCAAACCACCTTGACTAAGAGGTACCTCAAATATAACTACAATATATATGTTTCTGTTCTTCTGTCCTCTTCTGTTTCTGTTCTTCTTCTTCAGTCCACCAAGTGGACTGTTTGGTGGATAAGAAATTGGTTGAATGATTGCATCCAGAGGGTCGTGGTCAATGGCTTGAAGTCCAGATAGAGACCAGTGATAAGCGGTGACCCTCAAGGGTCTGTACTGGGATCAGTACTGCTTAATATCTTCATCAGTGACATAGACAGTGGGATCATGTCTACCATCAGCAACTTTGCAGATGACAGCACGCTGAGCTGTGCAGCTGACACACCAGAAGGACGGGATGCCATCTAAGGAGACCTAGACAAGCTGGAGAGATGGACTGGTAAGAACCTCATGAGGTTCAACAAGGCCAAGTGCAAGGTCCTGTACCTAGGTCGGGGAAACCCCTGGTATCAATACAAGCTGGAGGATGAAGGGATTGAGATCAGCACTGCAGAGGAGGACTTGGGAGTACTGGTGGATGAGAAGCTGGACATGAGCTGGCAGTGCATGCTTGCAGCCCAGAAGGCCAACTGTATCCTCGGCTGCATCAAAAGAGGCGTGGCCAGCAGGATGATGGAGGTGATTCTGCCCCTCTACTCCACTCTGGTGAGACCCTACCTGGAGTCCTGTGTCCAGTTCTAGAACCTTCAGCACAATAAGGACATGGAGCTGTTGGAGCAGGTCCAGAGGAGGCCACAAAAATGATCTGAGAGCTGGAGCACCTCTCCTACAAGGACAGGCTGAAAGAGTTGGGGTTGTTCAGCCTGGGGAAAAGGAGGCTGCGGGGAGACCTTATTGCGGCCTTCCAGTACTTAAAAGGGGACTATAGGAAAGATGGGGACAATCTCTTTAGCAAGGCCTGTTGTGACAGGAGGAGTAATGGTTTTAAACTAAAGGAGAGTAGGTTTAGACTGGATTTAAGGAAGAAAGTTTTTTAAAATGAGGGTGGTGACGTGCTGGAACAGGTTGCTTGGGGAGGCTGTGGAGGGCCCATCCCTGGAAACATTCAAGGTGAGGCTGGACGGGGCTCTGAGCAACCTGATCTAGTCGAAGCTGTCCCTGCTCACTGCAGGGGGGTTGGACTAGATGACCTCTAGAAGTCCCTTCCAACCCAACCCATTCTATGATTTTATGATTCTACGGTTCTTAGGAGAAAGTATAATAAGTTAATTTGTAGGTGTGTGAGAGACATCTGTGTGACTGAAAAAAATACAGGAAGGCATTGTATTTTGACATGAGGACATAGTAAAGGGAAGACTGTAATTCTATGCAAGTAAATGCACAAGTGCATACACAAAATAGGCATATTCATTTTTCATTATATAAGAAATAAATTAAGACAGTTTAGTATTTAACTGGAATAAAATTTAATTGTATATGTTCTGACAGTTCAGGAAAAAGAAACCTGATCACCAAAAAAAAATTCTGGAAAGTTGTCAGTCATCAATAAGTATTGACGTCAGTAGGTAGTTGGAACACTTCTGCATCTGGATCCACTTTCTGACCATTTTGAATGAAAGCTGAAATCCCAGCTTCAGACAGATAAGGGTAGTAATTTAGCCTTTAATACTGCAGGCGTTGAGAAAGCTAGACAAAGCTTTTTTTTTCTCAATATCATGAGAAAACACGAAGTGAAAGTGGAAAATTCAATAACAGAGAAGACTAACAATTGCAATGAAAGTCAAGCTGTTGCTGGAAAAAACACTAGTCTCTACAGAAGACGACTGATGTAAGGCAACAAAAGAGGTGCCAAATAGTGAGATATGCACTTTTCCTTCTTTTTCTGGAGTAAAAAGCTACCTCAGAAGTCCTAAATCCTAGCTAATCTTGTTCATCATAAGAGGTAAGTACAGAAATTTTGGTGTTATCTGTCTTCGTATTCTAAGCATAGTCACATGGCCTCAAGTTTCAGACATTCATGAACTGAAATACTAGAATATCATAAAGGTACTTTCAGTGTTGATTGTTAACTTCTCACATCATTTAAAAACAGAAAACAAACAAAAAAGGATATATTTTGAGGAGAGAACAAGTCCTTAAAATTGTCATGTACAGAAAGTCCTTAAAATCATGCTTGAACAAAATTGGCTCAGTCATTTTCAGATTATATAAATAGGAAGAAAACATACTTCTACTACAAAAACAAGTTGCAACCTATTTTTGGATACTCAGAATTAGTTCAACCTATAAACTTGGTATAAGCATAGCCTTCCTTGAAAAAATTAGCACATCACTTGAGTTTACTTGCTTCATATATGTAATAAAAAGTGACTTAGCATGTGTACAACTGTGCAAAAAACTCCAGTAAAAACTGTCCACTGTGCAGAACTGCAGTATATAATGTAGCTTTAGTGACAGAGGTAGAATTGATTGTGTAGGGATATGTTAGCAAAAATCCTGTTGTCCCTCTCTTATCCCTTTCTTTCAACTCCCAAATAGAGGTGGAGAAATTAATCTTATTCTTTTCTGAATCAGGTTAGATTTACTGATGGGAAAAAAGTGAGGTGATGAAAAGCCTACTCCATTTACACAGAGTCAAAGGTGTAAGACCACCACCACACAAGACCACCTTGCAAAAGAAAGAGGACATCTCCACTGAGGGAGTGATAGGATGTGTACCCTCTGTATTAAGACAGATTTTTGCATCCCCATAGTGCAAAATGCCTTGCTGGGCTCCTGCCAGGGTGGTGTCCATGCCATGGTCCTTATGCCAGATTTAGATAACAAACCACCATCTGTCCTGGAGCTTATGTGTAATAGCAGTTAACCAGGATAGATTACCATTCAGTCATTTGTTTCCAACTATAGGTTTTGACATCCTGTCTAAATATGTTTATTTTTACAATTTTCAGTAAAGGATAAAGGAACTCAAAATATCAAGCTTGTAATGCTAATTAATTTTGCATATGCCTACAACAAACCCTCCATTCCAATGTGCTGTAATAGCTGTTTCTTTAACCCTTGTTTTATTTCAGAAGTATCACTCTGAATTTCTTGTCGTTCCAAGATTTTTTGTGGAAAACACCTAATACAAGTCTCTACCTTCAGAATTATTGTCCTGATTGACTAAATGGAGAATATTGTGATGTTCTAAAAGTGGCTATCACGAACCATCATCTTGTTTTTAATGATAATAAGATTAACAAAATGCCTTGCTTTCCAGATTTAGTAGAATATAGATCAGCCAATGAATTCGTACTTGAGACACAGAACTACTGTGAAAACATTAACTGTTGTAGACAGTGGAAATGTCTGATAAGGAAATCCATAAAAATCTGCAGCATTCATTTTTACAAAACCATTTCAAGATTTACCCAGTTAAATTAGCATTATAGACTTCTAAGGGATTTCTTAATTGGACATAGTTACTAACAAGAAAATTAAATTGATTACACATAGACTGGGCATTTCTTTTCAATAAACAAAATGAAAAGTAGGATTTATGCCCCAGCCCTCAAAAGCTTTCTCAAATGCACTGCAATAAATAATTCACCTGTGAAAGATAAAATAGAGAAAGATCTGCATGCCCATGTAGGGAGTCTCCCATCTGTGACTTCAAAGGTAAATTCTTTCTTCTTGTGTTGCTTCTATTATTCTCTGTTCTGCAGAGGCTACTGCAGTTCTGCTGCTGCATAATCATATTTCTCTCCTCTCCTAACAGCACTCTTTCACTTCTTCTCAGCATCCTGACAAGACTGTCTCCTCGCTCTTCCCTCCTTCCCCATGCTGTCTCTTTTCTTGAGGAGTTCCTTCATAGCTCCCAAAATATTCTTTTCATTAAGGATGCTTTGAGGGAGGAACAGCACAGCTCTGATCAAACCAAAGGCTCTGGAGCAATCAGGCAGCCCGGGAATCCCTGGTGATTGTAGAAATGAGGCAAAGCACTTCCCCTGTGCTTGCAGAGGCAAAGCCACAAACCCCTTGCTATGGACTGTATGAATAGGTATTATAGCAAGTGTTCTTAAACTATATGATCCTTAGCTTCTTGAAAAAACACATCTACACATGCATAAGAAGCAAACTGTGCAGTACAATACGCAGACAAACAACTACAGACAACCTCTGGCTAACAAGGCAGTGTTTGACATGCCAAAACCACAGTAGATATTCCCAAAGTGGCCAGGCACCAGCAGAGGGCATTAGACACCTCAAGAAAATGGGCAAATGCACAGAGAAATTAAAAGAATCAGAGAAATATAGAACAAAATATCTTCAGACAAATATTTTGCTGTGCATGTAAGAAAAATAGGAGGAAAAAGATTCTGCCCCAGAAAACTGACAATCTAGAACTTGATCACGAAAATAAAGGGCTGAACGTGATTCAGACTCCCTTGTAAATCTGTACTCAGAAACACAGAACCTCAGAAAATCAGCATCAGAAATATTTCCACCGTTCTTAAGATGTTCTCCAAACTGCCCATCATGATGGTGGTGCCACAACCTTCCTGGTCTCTGGCAGGTCTTTGCTGACATTTCAGAAGAGATGCAGTGGTAAACCACGGCTCCTTCTCCTACCCCCACTGGATACAAAGAACAGTTTGCTTCCTCTGAAAATAATCTTCTTTTAACTTGGCATCATTATGTTGAAGCAGATAGGCTAGATCCCCACAAGGGTGGGGGAAGGACTATAATTGTATCCTTTCCATATGCCAGCTATGCTAAAGAAAGAATTTTCCATATTATAGATCATAAAGTCATTGTACACACAACTGTTACCAACAATCAGCATTTCTCTGTACCTCTCCTAGCCACCACTGTTCTTTGCTGTAGCAAAAGTAAAAATAAAGGTGGGATTTCAGTTGCTGCTGTGGGAAAATGCTATATAGTCTGACAGTGACTGCTGTTGATCAACTAATTCTTTGTGAACTGGTAGTCAAGATCATTATGACACCAAGAATTGTACTAGAGAACATGTTTTGAAAAATTATACATAATCATAAAAGAGGCCAGCCAACTAATTTTAGGGCGTTATGGAATACATAATTAAGGACCTTTTTCCATATGATAAAACCTCATTCTGTCATTCAGCAGTGGGAATAACTGCTAGAATGTTACTTAAACAGTATTTCAGAACCGAATTTCATAGTAATGAGTACTTCCTTCTTCCTGAGTCCCCTTTTTTGATTTGAAAGAGAAATATTCAAAGCACAAATAATAGAATATAATAAAAGTGATTCCCTAGTTTTTAGACATCAATTTGCTTTGCCGTCTATTACAAATGATTAATAGGAAGAATAACTCAATAACAATGTGCCATTAAATTAGGCCATTTGTCCAAACAAGGCCATTCCACTGGTTACTAGATGCCTAACTACTTTGTACAAATTCCTCTAGCAGATGTTAAAAGCCAATATTAAAAAATGGAAGAGAAAGAATGAAATGGAAACAATACTATAAAATTTTCTTCTGGCTTTAGATTCCGTCATTAACTGTGTTTTCATAAAACAAAAGGAAGACACTTACAACCACTATTTGATTAATGATATTTTGGTCACTCAGTACCTAACCCTTTGCAGGGTTTTTCAGGAGTGCTCATACACTTCCTCCTGCTTCCGTGGTCCTGTTCTGTGAAGCAATTACATTTTGCAAAGAGCCCAGCTTTGCAACAAGGTCCTGTACAGCATTTGGACACATTCTTGGAGCTAATCCCCAAGACATGGGGTAATGATTAAGGCTGCTTCTAGATCAAGAGCAGTCTTGAAGACAGGCTCCAGGGAAAATTTATAGGCAGTTCTTAGCAATTATTCCCAGGGCTACACACAAGGTTTACTTCTTGGTGAATAAGACACATACCCACAGGGTGTTACATCACCTGGTTCTCAGTGAAAACCCAGAAGTGTCCCATCTATCTATTGGTGATGCCACATGAACAAAGCTTAGTAGGAGGATGAGATAATTACAACCTTTCATGGCAGAGCTAGGATACTGCCTGCCACAAGGCAGATTTTTTTTTGTAAGAAACCCTATTTCAGTCTTCTGCAAGAGCTAAATGGATCTGTCCTGACATGTCTCAGAAATGCATTAGGATCTCTACCATGCTTATGTCAAACTGAAGAACTTACAGCGCTGACATAGTTGAGGTGATTCCCTGAGTTCCTTTCCAGCACCTCTTTTCTCTAATTGTCCATGTGAGCTGACACAAAACCATGAGAAATTGAATATTTATCCTCACAGAAATCCACTGTTCATCCTGCCTTTAAAAATCCAATGCAGCCTCAATGCCAAACCAAACCTAAAACTGGAGAGATCACTAGAGTACTGTCTATAGCTGAAGGTATTCAGGAGAGGAATTGGATTTCCTGGCCGGCTACCCACTCACAATTAGGATGACTAACAAAAGCTTTTTGAGACTCAAGCACAGTTCTAATTTATATCTCTGAATCTGTAACAGCATGCTTTAAACAGGCTATTTATTTATGCTTCATCAAAATTAAATCATTAATCCCTCACGAAACTTTACACTAAGCAATACTTCACTTGAACCACAACTCTACAGCTTTGAATACCTTAACAAAATGGATCTTGAATACATCACCCTGTTTTCATCCTCCTGATGTGTATGAAACCCACTTCCAGAAGCCTTAAGTTTTTCTTATACATTTCTCTTTGAACTTAATCTTTGGATGACAGGTGAAATGACTCAAAGCAGGATTGTATATCAGTTTTACATTACCTTTGTCCTATCTGTGGTACAAATATTTTGAAACAAGCAATCTAAATCTTATTGTCTAATAATAATTCCATTTTCTGTGAGAAACTATTCATCATTCTGTACATCATGCTTAAAGAAAAATGGGATATGGTATCTGAATTTCTAAGGGGGCAAAAAAAATCTTGCATGAAAAATAATTGTTTTAAGTCCAGCTACAACAGCAGAACAACTGTATTCCTCTGCTGAGAAAGCTGGTGCTAATATCCCCTGTCTCGGTCTTTCTACAATCATAGTTATTATCCCTCAATTTGAGTGCCAAGCAAACAGAAGAGGGAAAATAAATGAGCTAAAGCATGGAGATCAGCAGCCAGTGAGAATATTCACATTGGCACAATGGTCTTCCCTGCTCTTGGTGCAGAAGTCAAAATATGTATGACCCACATAAATAACTTTACATTAATTTGATTGAACATGATCACAGGAAGCAGCGGCACAGTTATTCACACATGATGCAAGTCATTGTCTTTAAAAGGATCAACATTTCATTGTGCTACTGAGTCGTCTGCCCTGTGTCCTTGTAATGACCACGGCACGGTGTTGCCAACTGTTTTATCTGGTAGCAGTTCAATACTGGTGCCTTTAAACAGTTTTCAGAAATTACAGCAGGACTGGTACAATATAGCATCAAACACGATGTGTACTTGGACAATGTGGGTGCCATCCTTTACAGTCATATTTGCATGTGGATTTATAACTGTAGTAAGTTACTTGGTTTACCAAGTTTGCTTCCTAATCTAGGCAAGTACACACACACATTATTTCTGTGAAACATCCTTTCTTTGCCTATGTGCCCTGCACTCATCAGGGTTTCTAATTCTAAGAACAACACAAGACCTTTATGAGAATTCACATTAACTGGGAAGACAGTTGTCACTAATGACTTAGGATACACATTTATAACTTCAGCATGTTCTGAGGACCAATTTTCACTCCATATCAATATAAAAGTCAAAACGAACATATGGATATTACAAGAATATTTTCTGTTCCTTTCAAGGGGTATGCATTTAGCAGAGATTTAAAGCACATACTTAAATGGTTTGCTGAAAAGGGATCATCTGGAGAATCAGAGCTGAAGCAGAGCTGAAGACAGGAGGAAACATTAAGGTAGCTTTAACAGCTATCTGAAATTTCTTTTAATTATAATCAAAATCTGTAAACACCCACATATTATAGTTCACAGGCTCATACATTCTTTTAATCTGTAAGGTCATGAGTATTTTAGATTCAAGATCAAGCTGTGTAAGATTCATATGTAACTAATACAGCATCCCACTGTTAGTGAAGCCCACAATTACTGTTGTTATTTTGTCCATTTGGGGGTGATTATTTCTTAGCCTAGCTGCCAGCTGGCTTTGCTGTGGCTCTCTCTGAACAATGGAACTTCTCTCACGGAGAGGAGAGTTGAAAGGCAACTTATCATCTTCCAGTTGCAGTACAACTGATGTATTGCAATAAACCCATAAAAACTATACTAATTTTAGATAATTTGAGTACCCAAGTATTCTTGTGAACTCAGTGTTAAACTGTGTACTTTTTACCTGTCAATCCATTAAGATACAGTCAGTTTGACTTTACAGTTGCCATTATATAGGTCTAATTATTAATTCCTTGAATGTTTCTGATGAGAATATGTTTGTATTGGATCTTTAGGCAATGATAAATACTTGGAAAATTTGAAATTAATTCACATTATGTGAGCCAGGAGTTTGAAAAATGAGAGTACTTTTATATTTTGAAAAGTCTCTTGCTTCTTGTTTTGGAGCATCATCTATCAAAATTTTCTCAATCTACCCTAGGAATTCTATATTTATTTTATTTGCTCATTTATTTCTGATAAATTATTCTTTCCAGATTAAATTTTCTATTCCTTATTCTCATATCAAGAATGAGTTCTGTTTGTTAAATTTGAGAAAACTTTTCAAATCTAACACATTGGGAACTAAGTTGAAAGAGGATTTTGGGTTTTTTTGTAAAAATAAACTGTGAAACTAGATTATTTTTTAAGGTTACTTCTTCAGTTACTTAAATAAAATTAACTGCTCCAACAATCTGCTAGGCAACAAGAAACTTTGGAAATTAAGTGAAATAATAATAGGCAGTGAAAGAAATCATTTTGCAGCAATTAATGTGTATCATGCTCACTAAGTTTTAGAGTAATGGCAATTTTTAATTAAGCCTCTGTTCCTTTCCCCAGATCTCCTAAGGAATAAAGAACACTGCCAGAAGAGGATGGACAGATATGGGGCAGAAGCCCAGAGAAGATAAGTCATTCCTGTGCTAAAGGAAGCTTTATTTCCCTAGGCATGGCTCAGATCCATAGAGTTAACAGGCTGAGTCCTTTTGCTTTCTAAGAGCTACTTTCTTCAATGGCAAATTTGTTCTTTTTTTAGTGCTAGAGTTAATTAGCTTCAGTTATTTTATTCCTAATTACAGTAGCTTCGTGTTCAGGACATTACTCAAGTGTTTGCATTTTCATCAGTGTCTCCCTCCTTTTGTAGTCTAAATGAGAGTTGTCCAAGTGCAGAGGAAAATATATAACCTCTGCTTCCCAACTGGTACATAATTCCAAAGTTTCATTCACTTCAATGAATATAAGCTGATCTGGCACTGAATGCATCACCACAAGAAGCTCCTTAGCTTTGGAGTGCTAACACCGTCACTTGGCGTTTGACATATGTTTTAACTTCAATAACACGAACATAAAATTCTGTGGATATATAATTTATTTTAACATAAAATTCAATAGTGCTGTAGATACGTATATATCAGATATAAGCAGAATTTGGTTTCTCAAACAGAAACTTGGCGACATAAATGACCTTTTAGGGTAAACAATGTATTTTGGTCATAGAGATTAAAATATATTTTGACAGTGATCCTATAAAAAACAATTATCAATATTTGTTGCTAGAGATCCTCTGTATAAGCCCTGTTTGTTCTCTTCTCCTTCCAGCTGCTGCTGTTGAGGGCACTCCCAGATTCCCAAGGAGGCAAAATATACTTGACCTTAGGACCTCTTGCTTCCCAAGGTTGTCGTCAAATTAATGACACTTGGCAAAGGAATTTACAGGGGTATTAACTGAAACATTGGCCAGCCTTTCACAAGATAAAATACAGTGGAGGACACATTTTAATTAAACTTCTTCTGCAGGAAGATGTCCTCAGGCAGCAAAAGCTGGGCTCCCCCTTGCCTCTCTTGTTCCGATGATAAACTGCTGAATCCTGTGTGTATGAAAGGCTACTGACTCCCATGTGGGCAACCTGTGAAGAAATAACACTTATTCTATTTTTCCAGTCAGTCACTCCTCCACAGCTTATATTTTCTCCAAGTTTGTTCTCAATTTTAAAGCCATGCTCCTAAAATTTGCCCAGCAGCCATAAAACCAATAAAGATTAGAGCTTCTACTTGAATTTGCTGCCAGAGTGGGATGGGCAGGGGTGAAGAAAAAACATATGCTTTTGCCCAGTCTAAAGAGCAAATTTTACTCATCAGTGGCAGTACTGGCCTGAGAGAAAAGACATATCTCCTCCTAACCCTCCCCTCAGCAAACCCTTCTGATATATTGCTTGGTGATGCGCATTGACTTCTGCCCTTTAACATAGCCAATGTGTATCGGACCTCATTTCATAAATACACACAGATTTTGTCTTTGAGCAAGCAAATTATACTGATTGTACTGCAACCCATAATATAATAGAAAGAAAGAGTAAAAATGAACTTAAATATTAATAGTGCAGCAATTACTGTCATATGGCAATTACAGGAAAATCCGCTAACACAGAATATTTTGCATTTTTGTTTTCATGTATCCTGTTTTTCATAAACTTTAACAGCTGAACCCACGAAATTATAGTCCAGTAGACAGTCAGCTATATGATGCCAGTTGAAAATATGAAATGCCTTTTAAATTATCTACTAAGTATGAACTGTTGGCCAGATACTGTATCAGGCTTTCCTTCTGAGGCAGAGTAAGCTAAATCCTGTAAATCCTCATACACATATTGGTCATATGGATAAAACATCAAAAGTCATTTCAGTGAGAATTCCCCTGCTTAAAAGCAAATGGGCTTAGGTGTTTCAGGATCAAAAACCTATTCTTTAAGTAGTCTTTCTGTCTTCATTGAGATTATTTGAAAACTAAGATGCTCCTCAGGCTCGGGATGCAGAATCTATCCCACCATTCATGCTATATAGACATCTTAAAACTCAGGAGATATTTGGAACATAGAAGCTGAAGTTTAACATCCATCAATAAAGTGAACGAACAAACTTTGTTTGACATTAAACTTGAAAATGTTTTAAATAATATATTGGAATTCTAGGCACAGTAACCCCCTCACCACATCAAAATTAAATCTGGGTTTGGGACACTACTGAGAACAAGCAAGAAGTATTTGCAAAAACTGACTGCACTGAAGTGTGAAAAATCAATTAAAACTTCCAGCCACCCCTGGATATAAATGTTTTCCATTTTAAAAATATTGCTAAAAGACTAATGTTATGATTACACACCTCAAAAAGAATCCATTTTATTAAAAAAAAATGCTAGGAGATAAATTTAAAACTAATAGATACAGAATATTTTAATTAGTTTTAAATGGGATTAAATGGGTCTTTACATATCAAACCCACAAATACTATTTTTAGTACATATTTTCTGCTTTATGTTTATACATTTCCTTCCTGACATAGTCAATGTACTCAGACCTGACCAGGCAATCTTAGATAGATGAATACTGCATTTGATCTGTGGAGCCAAAAGCCTGCAATTGCTGCTGTGTAACCGAAGCCTCTGTAAAGCTGAACATCACCGGATCTGCTGTATTGCTCTGCAGCTTCGAACAGAAAGCCTCGATATGCCTTCACCAGTCTTACCCTTCAGCCTTCCCTGTGTTTTGTGCTCTCCCAACATCCTCCTTACAGCGGTATCTCAACTCTGCCACTTCACTGCTTAATCTCATTCTGCTGCATTTGAAGCCTCCTATACCGAGGGGTAAGGAGTCCAAACGAATCCCTCAGTTTAGCGAGGCATCTTCTGGCAAAGGGCAGCAGTCTCAGGCATGTAGTAACAGCGGACAAGGGGCTATGCAGCTGTTCCTGTAGTTGAACAGGGGGGACTTTACTCAGGATATCAGTCAGGATGAAGGGATGTTGGTTGCAACTCCTACTTTTAACAGCTAGGTAATGGCCAATTTGCAATTCCCAAAGCTCTGAGAGACTTTTAACTTTATTTTAATAGGGGAAAACTTACTAAAACAAACAAACAAACCAACCGAATCAACTTTACTACAGTAATGTCTACATTTCTCAGAGCAGTATTTTTATACAGACAGACTTGCTGAGACCTACTACTCATTCCTCAAAACAGCTTAGAACAGAAAAATTAATGCCTCACTGGATCAGACCAGCAGCTTCAGAGAGTTTAGTGTCTTATCACTGACCTTATGTATAGACTTTAGTTGGAGGAACATTTACTTCACTTACAGAAGTACTAAAAGTAAATTTATCTAGTTTAAGAAACAAATGCTGTGAGAATGTGTCAAGATGGGTTTCTACTAACCTGTCAGAGACTGGGAATACTAGTCTACAGTGAATACCTTACTGCTGAGGATTTTTTGCAACTGGGTTTTAAATCTGTCTAGCTTAAAAACAAAACAAAACAAAAACAACAAAACCCCAAACAAACAAAAAAGCCCCAAACAAACAAAAAAAACACCCCAAAAAAGTGCTAGTATGCTTATTGATGCTGTGATTATGCTCCAAGTTATGGTAGAAATAGTAAACAATAACAGTCTGCAGAAAATATTTGAAGGGGAAGTACAAGAAATTCATCAGCACAGCAGTACTTGAATATTCATGGTAAAAATTTCTTTAAAGCCTAAATGGTTAAAAAATATCTTAAAACAGTTTAATACACTTTGAAATATTGCTTTTACCATTTTTAGTGTAACAATTAAGGACAATAAAGTATAGTTAATTGACAGAGCTAAGGCCGGAAAATTGTACTTGGTGTCCATTGGGAAAATTACTTATTTTGTATGGATATTTTTAAAAATCATTAACAAAGTGAAGAAAATAAAGAGCACATCTAAGAACATGCAGGCATGTGGATTAGTAGAGATGCCTGATGTTCAGTTCTGTAAATTTTTTATCTACTCTGATCAGTTTGTTATTTGGTAACCCAAACCCAGAATGGTTTAACCTGACATCCCTGTACAAGTAAAATGTTTATTTTCTATAAGTAGACTACCTGATTTTCGGGACTATTCCAAGAAAGCAAGAGAAAGGAATAAGGTACTGATAAATAATAGCCTACAGCTGAAGCTATCCTGTCACTGCTAGAAAGCTCATAGTAATTTAGCTCTGGCATTTCTATATAGGTGATTCTCACCCTTTAAATTGATCCACCTTTTCCTGAAATACATGTCCCAACGAATCAGCTACTGCTATATACAAGGAGTACATGCCAGCCTGTGCTGTAACCAACTGTCCCTGTTCACCGCCTGTCAGCCTTTGCCTGTCAACTTTGCTGCCACAGAAAGAAACGTTTTCACCAAGGAAGAGAAAGGACGTGAAGCAATACAAGAGAAAGTAAAAATCTCCAGACTTTCTGCTAGGGCTTCATTCTCCATTCCTGCTCAGGATATCTTCCTGCTTCTTCCTTGCCCAACCCCAACATAGCCCAGCTTGAAAACAGGTCATCTAATTTACACAACAGACCCCAAACAGAAAGCTGAGAGCCATGAAGGTAAGTGTGCAGGAGACACCTGTGGGGTGTGATGGTCTCCTTTACCAGAAGCAGCACAGGTACCTGCAGTCATGAGGAGGGATTTTCATCAGTAGTTCTCTTTTCCATCACCCATCTTTCAGGGGCAACAGCAGTCAAAGCAGTCAGGTATGTGTAACAGGTTTATATGACACAAAGCCTGGCACTGCCAGTGTCTGACAGACTCTAATAAAGTCCTACAGGAAAACAGTTTAGAAACTTCTTGCCTTTAAAGCTGGGAGAAACAAAAAAAGAAAAAAATCGCAACAGCACCCGTACCATATGTACCTAGACATAGAAATGCTTATTGACCTTATACAAATCATGTTTTCACTTGCTGTAGGATTTCACTTTCTTGTAGTGCCGACAGTTGACCCAGTGAGTCCTTTTGGTGAGGCTGCTGTGCAAGTCTAGGAAGTGTAATGTTTTCTGGTGCTAACATTTTGTCTTCCCTATCTTAAACAAATACATGCCAATGCTTCATATTTTGAATCAGTAACCACATCCTACACATTACAAGCCATCAGATCTCAGCTGCTAGCAAGCTGTTCCATGTTGCCAGCTAGCCTTGATATTAGATCACCTGATAGTTGCTTGGTGGTTGCTAAGGCAGGGTCTTGCTAAGTCTCATTCATGCAGAACAGGATTTATTCACTGCTTCAGGCTCCAAGCTATGTCTTCCAAAAAGAGATTCACAATGGATTTGATGGCATACAAAAACCTACATCCTTGCTCAGGGTTTTTCAAGAAATCTCCCTTATTTCAGTCTTCATAAACGAATAGGACTTGACTATGACAAGCTTCAGACAGAAATCCACCACATAAACCTGAATTTGAACCTTGCATACCATCTGTTTTTCTGCTCTTCAGCCTTATCAGACAAACTACCCTCCTATTTCTAAAATCATTCCTAATTAGATTATATCAAACCATGTATTAATTAGCAGAATCCATATTTCCCCAGTACAGGGTGTAGTTTCTAATTCAGATGGAGATTTGGCTAGGAAGAATCTAAACTATTATTTAGCTCACTGCAAAAAGAAACACAACGTTGCAGTCCTTATGTCATTCATGCTCTACTGAGCACAGGAATCAAAGTGATATCAGGAACACAGGAGAGCCACTTTGTGTGCCAAAGCTCATCTGTTTTTAATACCCCATTTAATCTCATGATCACTTTCACACTGTCTGTTCTGTTTTAGCAAAAGAGTAACATGCCTAAGCTTCCCTACCAACAAATTCTACTATTAAAACCAACTAAATAGAGTTAGGTTTAACATTTTTCTTCCAAATTATTAAATTGGTAAGGGAAAACAAATGCACGTGTATAATCTTTCACACATTGATATGCTTTTAAAATATTCCTTTACAGATGACATATGCATGTGCCTGGTACTGAAAGCTGGGCAGATTTATGGCTGGTGTGCAGAAGTGCTAAAGTTGGAAGAAGGTTATACTTACAAACACTAAATTAACCAAAGTATTCCCTTTCCAAAACACACCATCAAAACATCACAAAATTGTGTATGCATTTGACTGAAATTATCATACAGTTTCATCTGAGGAAAAACAAATGTTCAGACTCAGCTAGGTTCAGAGCAGAGGAGGAGTGACCCCTCTGCTTGGCACATGAGGAATTAGAGCCATTCACCATGGCTGTGAATGGTGCTTTTTATCAATATTTCAACCCAAACCTCCCAAGAAATACTCCTAAGAACAGATTTTTGAGTCTCTTCATACCAAACAATTCTACTATTAAAATTAGAACTGGTAGAATTATATTTATCGTGGGTTTTTTTTCTTTCAAATAAAGTCATTGGTAGAGTAAAAAGCCTGATTTTTTAAATATTATTTGCTCATACAATAGAGTGGGCAAAAATCTACTTGTCTGGTTGCTAATATTTTATTTAACAAAATTAAAAGCTTATGTGGTGGGGATTGGTAACAGGTTAGGAAATCACATACTTTGTCTCAGAAATTACTGTTGTATTAAAAACCTGTTCTACATTAAATATAACAATTCCAACTAGAAGGATCATTAATTCAATGGAGTGCTGGATTCATGTCTCTGAAGAACAGAGAGGAAAAATGAAATTACCTTTCCTGTGTTTTTGATGAACTTTGTAATTACCAGTTACCCAAATTAATGAGAACTACACTTTTCTCCAGAAATTCAACTAAAAATGGCTGAAATTAGTGTGCCTTATTTTAAACTAAAATATGGGATTTTCCCACAGTTTGCCACATAGTAAAACTACAACAAACAAGTTAACCTTAGGGTATGGGTTTCAAATTCAGATACGTATTTGTGGTTTTCTTTTAAACTAGACAGCACATTACTATGAGATTTCAGTGTTCATTTTATGCTCCTTGAATTTTATATTAAGCTGTTTGTTTTCTCCACATGCAATTTTAAGAGCAAGTATGCAATCTTGTGTTCTGGTCAAAAAATAAAGGATCAAACTGCTAAGGACAGCATCTGATCTCATTACAAAATGTGGTCAAGATATAAGGAAATCTGTCAAAGAAGTACATTTTAAGTAAATCCAGTGTAATTTGTATGTTTGGGTGTCTGTAAAGAAAAGCTATTATTCTTTACAAGCAGAAGTTACACAACAAGGGATGTTGCAGGGCACGATTCTGGTGTAGAAATCTGCCTTGCATTAAAATTTTCTATTGTAAATGGAAGTGCTGAAGAATAAAACAAATATCTAATTATACTAGAAGAATGAATGTAAGCAGTGGCAGTTGTGGTACATTATAAAATCTTAAAAGAGCAACAGGAGGTTTTACTTGAGTAAGAAAAAGGAAGATGCCAGGGAAGGAATTATTGCATAAACAGGCATGAGAAATATAATTTTTTGAAACTTTGGCTCTTGGTTTTTGTTTTTTTTTTTTTTAGTGTCCCACAGGAACTTCCCTAGTCTTCTGCATAGTTTCCTCCTCCTCTCTACTTACTTCTCCATTTCTGATTGTCATGGTTTTAGCTGGGATAGAGTTAATTTTCTTCACTGCAGCTGCTACAGTGCTGTGCTTTGGACTTAGTATGAGAATAATGTTGATAACACACTGATGTTTTAGCTGTTGCTGGGTAGTGCTTGTACTAGTCAAGGACTTTTCCAGCTTCCCATGCTCTGCCGGGTGCACAAGAAGCCGGGAGGGGAGGGGGCACAGCTAAGAGAGCAGATTCAAACTGGCCAAAGGGATATTCCATATCATGTAATGTCATGCCCAGTGCGGTAACTGGGAGGAGCTGGCCGGGGGTGGCAGGCAGCAACTGTGGCTCGGGGAGAGGCAGCGTCGGTCAGTGGGTGGTGAGCACTTGTATAATTTTTTTTCTGTTTTTTTTCCCTTTTCCTTTTTATTATATTATCATTATTGTTATTATTTTCATAATCATCATTATTATCATTATTATTTCATTTTAATTATTAAACTGTTCTTATCTCAACCCACAAGTTTGGGTTTGTTTTTTTTGCTTTTGCTTTTGCTCTTCTAATTCTCCTTCCCATCCCACAGGGGTGGGGGGAGTGAGCGAGTGGCTGCGTGGTGTTTAGTTGGCTGACTGGGGCTGAACCACGACACTGATATACCAAAAAAAGACATTTTCAGGACTGGTGGAAATAGTAGCTTAAAAACACCTGGGTTTTGACTCAAACAATTAGGTTTTTTGCATCTTAGCTGTGATTCAAAAGCCTTGCTTCCAGCAGAAGATGTACAAGCTTATGACATCACCCCAACCATAAGTGTGTGTGTGTCTCGACCTTTCAATTTCCTTGAGAGCAAGCTATGGATATGATTATTAAAACAAAGGGAAGAAAAGCTTTGCTGCACACTGGCATTTTCAGAAAAAATCCAGCTAATGGAAAGTGCTTGACAATGCTTGCTTTTGTCTTTCCCCTTGCATGTTCAGCTGTACCTAATATTTTGTTTGCAGTTAGACAAAAGCCAAGACAAATTACATGTTTGTCTATGCTTATTCAAAGAATAGGAACAAAGGTTTCAGAATCAGCTATAGAAAATGGAGTTATTTTTCCCACTCTTTACAAATATTTAAATTGTAAGAATTTGAGCTGCTGAAATAGCAGGCCTAGCTGAAACTGCCATTTCCCCAGAAACGTGAAAAGACCTTTTCTTTTCATTTGTCATGCAAATGCTTTCAGGAGTAGTTAAGAGGAAGAATTTTTAGGTTTGATTTTACAAGACTAGATTTATTTTAAGTATTACAGTTTTGGTTTTTGGTTTTTTTCTGATGAAAGAACACAAAGAGTGGACAAATCCACGAAAATATTTCTTTTTATTTGGAAAGCATTTGTTTTATAACAATTCTGAGGTACTCCTGGTCTTAAAAAATGTCATACTCCACAAATTTATATAATTCTAAATTAAATACATGCTGCAATTTTACAAGAGAATTTTTGCCAAGAGTTCATCTATATACTGTCATATTTATCCCTGACTTTTTAGTTTACAACCATGTTGCTTCTTGCAGAATGTTTTGTATTATCTGTAATACATACAGAATAGACACAGAACCATATAGGCTGGAAAAAACCTTTAAGATCATCAAGTCCAACCATAAGCCTAATACTGCCATTTCACCATTAAACCATGTCCTTAAGCGTCACATTCAAATGTCTCTTAAATACTTCCAGAGATGGTGACTCAACCACTTCCCTGAGCAGTCTGTTCAAAACCCTGACAACCCTTTCAGTGAAGAAATTTTTCCTGATATCCAACCTAGACCTCCCCTGGTGCAGCTTCAGGCCATTTCCTCTCGTCCTATCGCTTGTTACTTGGGAGAAGAGACCAACCCCCACCTCACTACAACCTCCTTTCAGGCAGTTGTAGAGAGCGATAAGGTCTCCCCTCAGTCTGCTCTTCTCCAGGCTAAACACCCCCAGCTCCCTCAACCTCTCCTCACAACACCTGCTCTCCAGACCCTTCACCAGCTTCGTTGCCCTTCTCTGGACATGCTCCAGCACCTCAATGTCCTTCTCGTACTGAGGGGCCCAAAACTGAACACAGCACTCAAGGTGCAGCCTCACCAGTGCCGAGTACAGGGGCACCATCACTTTCCTGCTCCTGCTGCCCACACGATTCCTGATACAAGCCAGGATGTTGTTGGCCGCCTTGGCCACCCGGGCACACTGCTGCCTCATGTTCAGCCAGCTGTCGACCAGTACCCCCAGGTACTTTTCCACTGGGCAGCTCTCCAGCCACTCCTCTCCAAGCCTGTAGCGTTGCATGGGGTTGTTGTGACCCAAGTGCAGAACCCAGCAATTGGCCTTGTTAAACCTCATACAACTGACTTCAGCCCATCAACCCAACCTGTCCAGGTCCCTCTGCAAAGCCTTCTGTCCCTTAAGCAGATCGACACTCCTGCACAACTTGGTGTCATCTGCAAACTGACTGAAGGTGCACTCAATCCCCTCATCCAGATCATTGATAAAGATATTAAAGAGAACTGACCTCAGTACTGAGTCCTGGGGACACCACTTGTGACTGGCTGCCAATTAACTCTGTTCAAAAGACACACACTTTACTGTACAACATAGAGCAGTGGGAGTCAATAAATACCTTCCAGGAAAGGTTAATTTTTTTTCCTACTGAATAATTTTCACTGTTTTGAAAAACTCAGATTTTGTCAGTGGGGTGGGTGGTAGCCCAGTTTCACAATATGAACTCTGCTACCTGTATACATTACTCACTTAAGTTTTGAAAAGGAGTTGTGATGTAGCATGGTTTTTGGTAGTTACATCACATTCATGCTTGTCCACCACCACGGTTCTCTTCTTTTAGCTGTATGCAGTGTTAAGGGATAATGAAAACTATTTCCATTTGTGGAATGAAGTAAAGGTCCTCATTCATTTGTAATGCAAAATCAGGCAGCTGCAGGCCACATTTTCAATTTCCCCATTGTCGTGGTTTAGCCGGCAGCTCAGCCCCACACAGCCGCTCGCTCACTCCCCCACCAGTAGATGGGGAGAGAATCAGAAGGGTAATGCTCGTGGGTTGGGATAAGAACAGTTTAATAATTAAAATTAAAAGAAACAACAACAGAAATGCAATGTAAAGGAGAACAACGAGAGGCACAAAACCCTGGGGGGGAGAGGGGGAAGGGAGGGGAACAAACCACCAAAACAAACCGCATGCGCCGCAGCCACTCGCCACCCACCAACCCGAGGCCGCACCGCTCCTGAACCACAACTGCCCCCCCCCAATATACTGGTCATGGTGTCACATGGTATGGAATGAACCTGCCATTGGCCAGTCGGGGTCAGCCGTCCCCACCATGGCCCTGCCCCTCCCAGCCCCCCCCCCCCTCCCCCCCCCGCCACGCGGCAGAGCCCGGGAAGCTGGAAAGGTAGCCGGACCCCCACAGTGAGGAGAATTAACCCCTTCTCAGCCAAAACCAGCACACCCATACAGCTTTGTGTGGAACACCTGAGCAGGAATACAGCTAGAGTATTAAGACAGAAGGAATGGCAACTATCTGTCTTTGAGCACTGAAGACACCAAATTATGATACATAGATATGGAAATTCAGAAGAAAACCCTGAACTGCTACTCTCATAGGATACCTGTAATTAACAGGGCTTTATTTTAATAATACAGGTACACAGAGCTTGGGAATGGGCTGACAAAATCACTTTATTTTAAAAGATCGTTGCTACGCTATAATTATCTCATTTGGCAGCAACTAGACAAATCAATCAATCATTTTGTTGATTGCATAATTATTTAATGTTTCACCTTTCTAAGTACCCCCATACAGTGCTACAGCAGCAGAACAATACCAGTTCTGTAGAGTGAGTGTTCAGTTTTGTGTAGCCAAAGAGATGATGTCACTCCGTTTAACACAATCTAGTACAGGAAAATAAGAGTTGGATTTTCTTCTAGAAAAATGTCTCCAGTTGAACAAATGAGATCTTGGTCTAGAGAATGTAATGAGTATCTGAAAGTTCATATGTAATTGCATATGCATATGTGTTGGAGATGAGTCAGTCCTTGTGTTTTGTAGATACTTCCACAGCATATGGATATGTGTGTGTATATAGACAAGGCTGTTTAGCATTAGAAATCCTTAGATTTTTCTGCCTGTATTCTACTATCTGATCCCAAAAGTTATGCCATGCAGTTTATAATATATAATATGAAAGTACACAAAACAATTCCTTGACTTTAAAAAAATGTATTTCTGATCTGGGACCAGGGGTTCACTGCAAGAGTGCAATAGAAAAGTGTTCTTTAGTGACTGAGCAGAATAGCAGAAGAGCAAATGGGTCTTTAACCTTTGTTCTAATGTGCATGCATGCTCAGTATTCAATAAAAATAATCTTTGCACATAGCCTGAAATTATCAAGTCACGTTTTCAAACCAATTGGGAACTGAAATGGCTTCTTTAAATCTTAGTTTTGTAACAGAAGTTGGACTTGTCATAGCAATAGCGGGTAAATTTTATGCTCTTGTGTATGTCTTATTAGCTGCTCATCCACTGCATTTTTAGGTAAAAAATCTAAATGATTGGAAGAGGCTTATTCAGCCTAAATAATACTTGGTTTTCTGTGATGCTTAAGCTCCAAAAGTTCATGATTATTTGCTGTGCACTCTTCAGAAAGGTTGACACTAGGTTAAGCTGTCATAAAAATCTTCGCTCTGTACTGTTAGGCAGAAAAGAGGGACTGAGTTACCTTGTCCTAGCAGCTGTCTGTAGCCCTGACATGTTCTTCTTCCCTCTGCTAGAATAAAGGACCAATGCTTTCTATAATTCTCTTGGCCAATTATAGCTAAATCTGTACAAAATTTTTAGATTAAAAAAGTTTAATCTGGGAAGATGCTATTTCATTTACACACCTCTGTTTGTGTTTTGGCAAAATCTGTTTAGGATCTTTGCAAATATTTTTTAATAACATGATGTGCCTCTTTCCCAGAATTTTTGTTTACTGCAAGCATTTCAGTTAAAATGAGTCCTGGTTAGAATCAATGCCATTTTCCAAACTTCGTTATACGAAATAAACTAGTTTTTATCACGTTCTTTTCTTTTTTTATATATAACTTCAGCCAAAAAAGAGAATTGCAGGGTAGCTAAATATTTTCTCTCTATGTAAAGGAGACAAAAAATAAGGAGTTAAAGGCATAGGCCACAGGAGTAAAAACCAGGGATTACTTGGTCAATCTTGTAGGTTATATTCTAAAATGTACTGAATTCTTCCTTAAACTGGAAGGAGAGTGGTTTTTTACCTGATGAGGAAAAAAACATTTGGCTGATAACCTGCAGCTGGCTGGAGAAAAGAACAATACTGTGCTCAATGCAATCAGTAAGCAATGAGCTGGGGCCTTGCTCTGTACCTGCCTTTCTTCATTATGTGTGGCCATGATAAACCATGCTGTTCTTGGCACGAAAACAACATACTAACCTACTCTACCTACAAAAGGTGTTTATATATGTGTTGAAAAACAATCCATTTTAGAATGAAGGAGAGGAAAAGTATAAGCTTTCTCCATGACTATAATACTATTTTACTAGAGGAGTTTCTGCCATGCTGATAATTTTCACCTACATTTAGCTTTAACTCCTGTGCTGGTTTTGACTGGGATAGAGTTAATTTTCTTCATAGTAGCTAGTATGAGGCTATGTTTTGGATTTGTGCTGAAAACAGTGTTGCTAATACAGGGATGTTTTACCTGTTGCTGAGCAGGGCTTACACAGAGTCAAGGCTTTTTCTGCTTCTCACCCCACCCCACCAGTGAGCAGGCTGGGGGTGCACAAGGAGTTGGGAGGGGGCACAGCTGGGACAGCTAACCCCAAATGACCAAAGGGATATCCCATACCAGATGATGTCATGCTCAGCATATAAAGCTGGGGAAGAAGAAGGAAAGGTGGACATTTGGAATGAGGATATTTTGTCTTCCAAGTAGCCATTACGCTTGATGGAGCCCTGCTGATGGCTGAATATCTGCCTGCCCATGGGAAGCAGTGAATGAATTCCTTGTTTTGCATGTGTGGCTTTTGCTTTACTTATTAAACTGTCTTTATCTCAACCCACGAGTTTTCTCACTTTTACTCTTCTGTCTCCCATCTCAACAGGGGGGAGTGAGCAAGGGAGCAGTTGCGTGGGGCTTAGTAGCCGGCTGGGGTTAAACCACAACTGGAGTTCTAGGAACACTTTGAAGGTTTGGACCACTGTTATGAATAACATAAACCTAAAAACTTCCTTTAAACACCCTCTAGCTATTATATACTGGTTTACTTTTCCCAGACAGCATAACAAAAGAGATTCCTGAAGATATGGAGGAGGAAAGAACCAATTTTGGGAATGTTAGTAGCATTATACATAAATTTACCTTCAAGCCATTGTTCCAGTAATCATTTCTCTCATTTATTGTAGTATAATGAGTGTATTTTAAAAGAAACTTTGACAAAATCAGTAAAATAATTTCAAAAAACTTTCAATTAGTATACATGTAATGGAATCTCTTTTTATAAACTCATACACCTTAAGCTCATCAAACGTAACTCTGAAGGATAAAAAAAAAGATTTGCAAGTAGATTTCTTCTAATTGTAAAGTGCAGCGTATTTTATTTTCCTCGATATAGATTTCTGTAGGCACTGGGTAACATTTTCTCAAGTATCTTCCAGAACTGTGCACAGACCTATTGCTTTCTTTTGTATTAAAGCTAGGAAAGTCAACAGATTCAGCAACTGTCAGGATACAGTCCCACCTGATGTTTGCTAGCTATGATTTTAGAAACCTCTCTAAGGGCAAGAGCGGACCTGTGGTTCTAAAATTTGTATTCTCTGTTTTTTAATGAAGTCCTGATGCACAGCTGGCTGGAGCTCCCACATCAGTGCTCCCCATGGACTTCCCTGTGTCTCAGAGAGTTAAGTAGACAAATGAGAAGGGCAAAACACAGCATGAATATTAATGTCCTGGCTGTGTGTCTTTTAGCTGGCAGGGCTCTTACCTGGGCAGCTGCCAGATGTGATCATTTGGAATACGAAACTACTTTAGGAGAAAGATATTAAATAAATCAAGAATGCACTGGAAAGCACAAAGCTATCATTTGTTTTTTACAAAATTATGCATTTATTTTTGGCTGCAGTCTACTAGGATAAATGCTAGAATCTTAAAAGAAAAGTAGGTATTGCCCAAAGTTGAATAAACAGCTGCAAGCCCAAAATTACAGAACTAATGATAGGTGAAGATGTGCAGGACCAGAGCTAGTGCTTTTGTTTCCCCTCTCTGAGACACTGAATAGATATTAGCCACATATTTAATGGACATCTGAGTATTAATGTGTTGCTGCTTATTTCCTTCTTCCCCTCCCTTTCTAGGATGTTTTCTGCAGGTAAAGACAAAACAAAGCTGAGCACCTCACATGGCCAGTTGCTGTGACACATGTAATGTCATTAGACTGGGAATAAACACTTCAAAACCATCTACAGAGCCCAATTTCTAATTAGTCAAACAAGCAGGCTGGGAAATCAGAAACACCAGAGCCAACTTTATCTTGCAATGTGCTGTGAGAAAAACTTATGCCAAATGCATCTATGTTCCAGGGCAGTACTGAAATGACTTCAGGTAAAAGTAGTCATGATCAGATAAGACTCAAAAAATACTTTTAAATTATCGAGAAAAAAAATGGTCTTTTCTATGCTATGGCTGTGTAGTAGAAGGGAGGGGAAGAAAAAATAACAACTTCTTCAGTGGTGAGTGAAATGACATCCCCTGGCAAGGGTAGGCAGAGCATGCCAGATCATTTTGGGGTGGGAGTCTAAGACTTTCTTCTTGACAAATTAATATAAGATGACTGTAAAATGCCCAGCAGAAATCCAGTTCTGACTGTGGTGGGTCTAGGAAAGAAGTGTAACTTTCACACTGACAGGGAGACATTCAGTTAGACTGATACTGTCCCTTACCTTGAAGGGATAAAAAACTTGCCTACATGCATGCACAACCTGTGACTTTACAAAGCATTGTCATCCACTACAGAAAGTGGGGTGATAGAAAAGACAGAACCAAGCTCTTCTCTGAGGTGCACAAGAAAACAAAAAGAGGCAACAGGCTGTAGCTAGGTAAGTTCTGACTGGAGAAAAGGGGAAAAAAATAATCCAGGTGCAAGTGTTTAAACACCAGGCTGTACTACCCAGAGAGGTTCCTGCAGTTTTTCAAAACTGAACTAGAAGTCTTGAGCAACCTGATCTACTTTGAAGTTAGCTCTGCTTTGAGCAGGTGACTGGGCTCGATGAACACCAGAGGTCTCTGACAACCCGAATTATCTTGCGATTCTGTGATAAGCTACCGTGTTTTCAGGGATGGGGTCCTTGAACTTTTAGCCAGGACTGCATGTCAGGACTGGAATCTATATTTTGAGGGAGGTTGTTCCGACACAAAGAATGAGTTTGTTATTCTTTAAAGGTGAAGCAGTTCTTAATGTGTTTGTAGGTTTGATTTCATTTCCAAATCTGTTATTTTCTGTCCTCTCTCATTGTAACCAGAACTCTCTGAAGCATTTCAGGCTGCTTTTTCCACCCAGACACCTTTTCTTAGACTATCTTTTAATTATGTGAGTCAGAAGCAATGTCTTCTATTGCCTTGGTTCCTTGGGGGACTGTAGGACTCTTTGGGTTTATTATTTACATAGCCTCTTTGCTATATGCTTTCTCCTGACAGCTGTGAGTGCCATCTCTAACTCTTCATTATATTTCAATAAGGTGAGAGAAAAGTCCCTAAATAATAAAATATATGTGATAGCAATTACTGACATATGGCTGAATTACAAAGAATTAAAAGTTATTTTTTGTCATGAAAATGGAATTTCTTGTCTTATCAGATGGGCTGCAATGTTATTAGGGTGGGTTTTTTTATGTGAGAGTCCAGGTCAAAAAGGATCTGGCAGAGGAGAATTTGTCCTTTTCCTTGATCTCTGGTTTCTGGCTTAAGTCAACCCTTGAACTCTTGATCAAAGTTACTCCTAGCAGTCCAGGTCTTGTTACTGTAGGTAAAACAATATATATTACTGCTCAAAAGTAAGGTAACATGCTACTCAGGAATTTTGTGAGAAGCTTGAAGTTAGTGCCAAACAAAACATTGAAAATGATGATAGATTTCTGACTTTTCACTAGAAGCTGACATGTAGACTTGATTGACTTTTAATTTATTTTTAAAGGAAAAATGTGAACATAATTGTTTTTGCAAAAATGTTACTTCACATTTCTCCCACCTCTAATGGGAGGGAATATAGAAATAGAAAATTCCTCTGATAGCTATGGCTAGAATGGATTCAAGGTCACTGAGCTAAGCTCTTAAAAGGTTGCCTGAGGTAAGTCTTGCCTGAAAATCAACAAGATCTGTGCACTTGTTAATAACAGCAACGTGTTTAAAGCATGAATACAGGAATCATAACATAAAGACTGTCTCCAACGAAAGTCAGACCTGTCCATGGACTAAGAAACCACTACCTGGGCAAAGAGTAAATATTCTGTTATACCTGGTAAATGTCAAGTCTTAGAATCAAATTAACTCTTTTTCTAAAATGAATTCCACTGATCCTGAGCATACAAATGATTGTACAGTACTCCCTTTAGCAATTTCATTTATAGAGTTTATTGTAATGAAAGTTTGTGGGCAAAATATTTTTTCCCCTCTGCATTCCATCAATGTTTGCTAACAAATAGGTCTCTAAATATTTGCATTAATACCCTCCTCCCTGTATCACATTATCGTTGCAGTGTTGCTCAGTACTCATGATGTTCTTTGTTTCCTTGGAAAATATGTTTCTTTTTTTTCTTGGCTATGACTTATTTCCAGTTTTGTTCATAACTTAACTGACCCAAAGAAACCAACTTCCCTTCACTTTCCAGAAGTTGTAACTACATAACTATGCTGGTTGTAACTACATAATTAAGTTACAATCCATACATTAAATGTAGCTCTGACAGAAATCATCTTATTTCTGGTTTGCAGACAGAATTTTCAGTCTTTTACAAGCATTGATTCTATATAAACCAAGTGTTTATTTCTTTAGGACCTGAATGATCACTTGTCATTTTAGTGACCAAAAATAAAACAGAAAAACTAGGCAATTACACTGACTTACTGTACAAAGAAGACATTTTTAGGTCAAAATAAAAGAACACAGACTGTCTTTCCACTTCCATATTTACATGTGTCCCCTGTATCTGTGTTTTATTTTTTTCCCTCACTACACAACCCGTTGAAGACAAGACTGTTAAATAACTCTTATTTCTCCATGAGAGAGAGAAAACATTATAACTCTGATCACTAGTGATAGCAGCTGTTACGTAATTTTGTTATGAAGCTATTTCCTGCTGCTCGAGGGCTTGAAATAGCATTTACTCATATAATTGTAATTCCATTTATTTTATCCTTCCTGGCCTAAATAAAAAGCATAAATTAATCCATATTGAATATGTCACAGAGATAATCTTTTTAGAAAAAAATGAATTAAATGTTTATACTAATATTTGACATGTTATTCCAAAATAACTCATGGTAGAAGTTATATCTCAAACAACCAAAGCTATACTAACTTCAAATATGAGTTTGTCCTCCTCAAAGGACTAGACTTCCATCTAATTACCTTTCACCAGGCAGTGAATTATTTACTTATTACTTATTCACTATTATTTATACATATATATTAAAACATATATGGGTCATAGTACCTTCTTAGCCATCTGAAGGTTTGACACCTGCATAAAACCAGTCATCCACATTATCTCTGTGGTGAATGAAGAGATATAGTGTCTAGAAGCCAAAAATGCAAATCCTATAAAAGATGTCTCAAGACAGGTGGGTTCTTCTAATTATTTTTCTCCTCAGATACGACTAGCTTAAACTATCTCTACAGCCTATTTATTTCTATTATTAGGTATGATGAATCCTGCCTGAAATGTGGGAGTCATTTTTGTTAAATTATCCAATTAAAAGTTAATTCTAACAAAAACAAAGACCTAGGGATAATCGGAGGAACAATAAAAGACAGAGGGGCCCTCATAACCTAGTAATCACTGTAAAGACAGCACACAGAAGTGCTTAATCTCTAAGACCACCCAATGAGACTGGTTAGACCATTGTTCTGGGTGTGAAGTTGACCAAAAGGAGTCACAGAAAGGAGCTTCCTCCCTGTAATGGCATGCAGGTTCAGAGGCTTGATGTCTCAATGAGTGTGGGACTTCCTGGCAACAGAGGTTTGGGAGACTCTGACAAACTTATCAAAAAATGTTTTCGGGGGATTGCAGGGTGTGAGAAACTTATTAGGTGATGTTAAGGAGAAGGAAGGGATCAAGGTGGATCTGGGAGAACAAGGGTGAGGGAAAAGGTGACAACATGGGCTGGCCAAGTGCAATAAGGATGAGAGCGCACAGTCTGTAGGGTCCTGAGCACACAGGTGCTAGCAAGTCAAAGAACCTGCGGTGTAGGGGCCTGCTACGAAGTGGATTGAGCATGTAAAGTTAGCTGTAAAAAAAGGCTTGTGTATTGCATGTGTGTGTGATACTTCACTAAAGGACTTCAACCCTGATAATCTGGAGCAGAGGAACAGTCTGTACTGCTTGTGCTGGGATGAGAGCTGTGCTGAGAAAGACACTCTTTTCTGTCCTTGTCGGTCTGTGCACTCAGCCATGTTAGTACTGTGCATATGTCTCTGCTGGGAGTATGTGCTCAGCCTTGCAGCTGGCTGGACCTGGAATAGGAGGAGCTCCCCA
The DNA here is from genome assembly GCF_963921805.1 of Phalacrocorax carbo. Lineage (NCBI taxonomy): Eukaryota > Metazoa > Chordata > Aves > Suliformes > Phalacrocoracidae > Phalacrocorax > Phalacrocorax carbo. Next base: position 155,018,678 of record NC_087513.1, on the reverse strand, counting down.
GATCCTGTACGCCTCCAGATTCAGCTGCCTCTGGTGAGGTGCAACCTCAGTCTGCCACATGAACTACAGAACCTCAGAATGGCAACCAAGGCAGGCTTGCTCTCCAGCTACTTGAAAGGGCAGGACAGCATTACTTAACAGGTCTTCCTTCCCTGCCCTCTGTTTATCTGGTCAACACATGGAAGGAAGGACCTGCCAGATCTTCATCCATGCTCCTATCTGTCTTCATTATTACCTGCCTGTAATTCCCCTGTAGGAGAACCTTTTAAATTTTAAAATGATGAAACCTTATGTCTTTCTAAAGAGTTCCCTAAACCCCATGTGGCCAGTGGAATGGGGTTCATTATATTCAATTAATATTTAAAAACAGTTAATAAACCAGCAGCACCAAAATATAACAACCAATCTTCAGGAAAACAAAAATTTTTAAAAAATCAGTATCAAGTAATCTGAATCTTAACTTACATGAGCAAATAAATAATAGGTTCATTTTAGGTGGAGACTGCTTATCTGTTTTTTCTCCTGATTTTCAAATAGTTGACTCTGCAAAGTACATTAGTGAATGAGAGCTCTCTTTAATTCTCTGCTAGTTTCCAGGTCCTTCTGCTTTCCACACAGCACTAGATTTGCAATCTTCATTTGGTTATCTGTACTATTAGTAAATCAGAGGAATAAAAAGGAATAAAAAAAGGCTGCTATTCTGGCACAATTATACACAAATTAAGACTCAAAAAGCTCTTATCCCTGCTGTTGACTACAGAGCTTCACCTTGATCTCAATGCATTGCTCACATTAAGTACCATCTTGAGTGACAACAATAGAAGCTTGAAACTTGAATCACACTTTAATCTGTGATTGCATCTGAATATATTTCATCCATTTCCCTGAAAATTTATTTTTGATCATTCTGTAGCACGATCTACCAGAGCACAGTGAAACAAGAGATGAGAGGACAAAAAATACAAGAAAGGGTTTCTGAAGAAATATCATGCTATTTCCTCTCATTTATTATTTTTTCTCATTCTCTACTTGTACCATACCTAGTAGTCCAAGTCCAAGTTGTCCTAGGGTTGTCCTAGGTGTTTGTGGTCCACTACAATGTAAATATTAGATAAGAAAAGTGTTCTGGAGTGTTGGGTTATAGACTACAACCAAAATGAATATAACATAAAACCAATGGTGTTATAAGCTGCAACCAATATTTTGTTATTGTTCTAAATTTAGAACACTTCTAAAATCCATCTTTTAGAAGTGGAATTGTTGGTTGCAGACAATTAATCCATTAATGATGTGAAACAGAAAAAAAGTACAGGGAAAGATAATAGATTAAGCAAGGATGAGAAGTAGGAAAAGACAAGAGAATAATAGAAAAAAAGAAAAAGAAAAAAGGAAAGGGGGGATCTGAGATAAAGGTAGTGGCAGAGAATATTATTTACATGAGATAGTTGAGAAAAATGCAAGGAGAAAAAGAAAACTGTGAAATAATAATGAATAAAAAGGCTTACAAAATTTAAGGAGTAGGAAAAAAACAAAGAAAACAATCAAGAAATCAAGGGAAAAGAATGGAGAAAAGGGGATTTTTGAATACTTTTTTCTGTGCATCTGTAACTAAAGGAAAGGAAGGTAATGGAATAGGACAAGAAGAAAACTAAAAAAATGAAGGGAAATCTGTAGAGATACTACCAAAGAAACAAAAACAAGGTGAAGAGCAAAGAGGTAGAACAGAACATGATATACCTTATGCTGCAAATATCAGTATTTTAAATATATCAACATTTTACAATATATTTTACTTTATTTTCATTCCCATTCATTCATTCTATTCTATACTTTTTTAGAAATCTAGTCTTGAGCTATATCCTGCAAATTGTTAGATATGAAATTCCATCTGTAATCTTAACTAAACTTATAAAAGTAGAACATTGTTGCTAAATATTTCACATAATACACCAGATGTTTTATTTTAGTTTCAAGTCAATAGGTGGCATTAGTTTATTATCACCAAGATCTTTTATATTTTGTATTTCACACTGCTACCTGTCATAGATTTGAAATATGATGCAGAATACCTCAATACAACATGAAAATTTAAAGTATTTTCAATGTGCATCATTAAGATTACATTTCTCTGCTGTTTAAAATAGCTGGAAATTGTAAACCCTTGAAATACACTGAAATACCCTTGAAATACACTTTCAGGTTTGATTTTCAAAAAGAATTTCACTCGTACAGATTACAAAGATAATTTGTTAGTTGATGATTTCTTTATACACTTTAAAATTTGAGAGGTCCTTTGCATCAATAAAAGTATCTTCACACCATATGTAAGCCCATATAAAGAACTAAAGACATCTCAGCAGTTCATGTAAGAAACACCAATCATTCATAGATTAATCAGACTGAATTTGCTCATTTCTACCAAAGTAAGAAACAAAAAGAGTAAACTTTATTGCTTGCCAAGCTTTCCTCCTACTGTATGTATTTGACCACCATGACTGGAATGATGGAGGTCTCTTACACAGAGGTGCAGGCTCAGGCAAGACTCTTGTAGACCAGTTTTGCCCCAGATGGGGTAAGATCAACTCAGGCCTGCATCCTGTTCACAGTACTAGTGGATTTTCATCAGTATAGCTGAAAGGGAGGCTAATAATAATAGTGAAACATTTTAATTTAGTTTTTAGTAAGATCCCGGTTTTTATAGGGTGATTCCCTGCAAAAGAGTATTAGGTGTCTCATGTATATGTCTAAATCATAATCTATGAACTTAAAAAACAAATTTTACTTTGCCTCCCTGAGTAGAATTATGCTGTAATTATGCCATTTTAGACATGGTCTAGAAAAGTTTTTAATTTCAAATGGAAAGAACTATTCCTTTACTGTATTTCTTTTCAGAAAGATTGAAAAATTGTACTCAAGTCTTGAATGAAACAGCTCAGGTTTCAGTTGCCAAAACAGCTGATCACATTTTTCTCCCTCTTTTTCCAATAGATCACAACTACTTTTAGGCCAGCAGACAGTTTCTGCAGAGCTGCCAAAGTCTAAATTCTGTTGTTTTAATTTTTGTGAACAAACTTCATTGTTAAAAGGAAGAGGAGAAAGCTCATTCAGATGTAATATTGTGTTTGTTGAAAAGCATTTCAGATGTTTCATTCCAAGTGTTAAATAAATAAATTCATAATTACATATCATCAGTGTGTACTCTTTAAACACTATCAAACAATCCCTGTAAGGATTACTGCAAAGTGTCTTTCCTTGGGTGTCATGCTGGGATGTACAGGTACAGAGTACTGACATCTTCTGCTTTCTAACATCTCCTGCTCTCTAAATATTACTGTTCGGTGCCCTAAAGCTCACTTTTTACCTTAGCTCTTACTGATTTTGTCGTATATAAAAAAATGTCCAGACCAATCATAGACATACCTCATATCTTGTCATCTATGTTTAAAACACTTAGATTTCTGGAGGCTAAAAATACTCATTGTTATTGTGCTCCACCAGCTAAAATGTTAGCAGGAAAAGCAACACCTATAAAATTAATTTGTTTTCCTTTGGAAAATATTTTGAAATCTCAACATGAAAAGGCAGCAACACTGTGTTCAAGGTATGCAGGATCAAAACCTTGCCATTTTAAATGTTATTAGAGTTCACTCTCAGTGGTATATAAAGGTCCATTAAAATCACATATTTGTAATCTTACATGTTGGATAGGTAGAAGCTGTACCCAGGTGTTCTTAATTTCTGTTCTCATATTCCTTAATGCCTCAAGACATTAAACTCAGGGCTTTATGGGACCGCATCAGCCACCAAATACAGTCTCCTGCAACTGTGGGAAAAAATGCAAAAGGGATTGAACTAAAAAACATTCTCCAGAAAATCTACCCTATTATCTTCTCTACCATCAAGGCATGAGACACCTCTAAAATATGACACATTTAAGACTACTTTACAAAGGACCGCATGTGTTGAGGTATCAGAAAAAGAGCAGGAGCTAAGAAGGTTGCGAGTAATGCATTGAATTGCTGAAGTGCAGAGAATTTATTATCCAGAAGTGAATGCACTCACTTCCCTAATGATCTCCGCCCATCTGCCCGGAGGAAAATTGTTTCCTATTTCCTGACATGAAATATCTGGTAATTACATTAAATTTGCTTGTAAATATGAGAGCAAATAACACTACCAACAACTTAGCAATTTGGAAAACAGCTTCTTGTATGGAGAAGCTGAACAATCATATTCATCCTTAATTCTGAGCACTGAGAGCTTGGGGTTTGATGTAGTCACTGCTAAAGTAAGCCAATTTCTTTCCAGGAGTGGGATTTATTGCTTATCTATATTGTACATATTAAATAGATACTTAGATTCAAACAATTGACAGTGATGTAAAGACCAATAAACTCAGATCAAAGGTTGGGGGTGGAGAAGAAATCACAAATGGTATTGAAATCCTTGAAATCATTTACTGTTGAATTATTAAGACAACACTCCAGTGACAACTGTTAGAACAGCCCTTTCAAAAATTCAGGCATGAATATTTGTAGTCAGCTTCTCAGCTATGGAAAAAAAACCTTTCATTGATCATTTCTATGAATTTATTTCTAGGATATTGTTTAAATGTTGGCTTGTAAAAATCACTCTTTTAAATTTAAAGACATATATTTAGATTATTATACTTTAGCAACCATAATATGATCAAAGGAAACATTGGAACAAAATGGTGACAGAACATGATGACCAAATCAAAAAGAAGACTTCTTTCCCCAGGATGTGTTTTTCTGTGATCAAAGAAAATTTCTATTCTAAGAATCCATGTCTTATTATGTAGCCAGGGAATACATCATTAACTAAATAGAGAGAGGTACCCAATGTATTGCTGAGTAAGTGTTGATTTGGATGGAGAAGAGTGAAAGAGAAAGAAAGAGAAAGAAAGAGAAAGAAAGAGAAAGAAAAAGAAAGAGAAAGAAAGAGAAAGAACCTTTTGGGTTGGATATGCATGCATGTCATCAAAAGTTGGTAGCACTAAGTAGAATTTGGATTATTTGAGATATTCTAGAAATAAGGAGGGGACTACACCAAGCCTCCTACAAAATAATGTACTCTTAAATTAAATACAAAATAATTCTGACCTTTTACTACGTCTTATAAGTATTTTCCTTCCTTTCTTCCTAATCCCTATTAACTTAGGAAACGTTCCTTCAGGAGACGCAACAGGTCATAACCTTCCCAATAAAGCAACTGTTGAGTATAGGGATGTTTCCAATATGGCTGAGATCTAGTCTCAACTAAACCAGTAAAAATAACATAGGAATGAAGAAACTGAAAATATATTGATTTAAAATTACACTTTGTTTCCCAGGCCTGTTCCTTGAAAGAATCAGACTAACAGGATCATAGCTTTTTACCTAAAATGCTAGACTTCTGGACATGTTTAATAAAAATCCTTGGAGAAGGGATGTAGCAAGAACCCTTCCTTCCCTAGACCATCCATGTTCCTCAGGAGGTCCATTTCTCCTGTACCTAAGGGATGATACGAGTGACAACAGGAAAACAGAAGACATCTGCAGGATTAGAATTTATGTTGAGATCAGTGTAAAATCTAAGTATGCAAAAGCTATCTACAGCACACTTCTATGACTTTTCTTCAAAAAATCACATAAACAGGTATAAGCCAATTTAATGGTTATAACTGGTACTTCATTGAATACATAAGAAACAAACAAGTCGTCTTCAAAGTTATGAACTTCTTTGACATCTACAGAGGAACAACATTCAGAGCCATGTACACATCTGCACAAGTTCCTTTTTTATCCATTGACAAATCTTTTCTAAATCCACATATCTTTCAGGGTGAACTGTGCCATCAGCTTTTTAAAGGTAAAACCACAAGATTATGCTTCCTTTAACCAGCATTTATGTCTTGAATACTTAAGTCAAGTTAAATAATAACTCTGCTGATAGGAAAAGAGAGACTTTTTTTCCTGTCTCATAATTGTAATATTGTTTAACAGTACACATGAATAGTTAGATCTATTCATAATGATGTTGAGTCCACAATCAGTTTTACGATGCAATCATAAAATCATAGAATGGTTTGGGTTGGAAGGTCATCTAGTCTGACCCCCCTGCAGTGAGCAGGGACATCTTCAACTAGATCAGGTTGCTCAGAGCTCTGTCCAATCTGACCTTGAAGGTCTCTAGGGATGGGACCTCCACAATCTCTCCAGGCAACCTGTTCCAGGGTTTCACCACTGTCGTTGTAAAAAATTTTTCCCTTATAACCAGTCTGAATCTACCCTCCTTTAGTTTAAAACCATTACCCCTTGTTCTGTCACAACAGGCCTTGCTAAAGAGATTGTCCCCATCTTTCCTATAATCTCCCTTTAAGTACTGAAAGGCCACAAGAAGGTGTCCCTACAGCCTCCTCTTCTCCAGGCTGAACAACCCAACTGCCTCAGCCTGTCCTTGCAGGAGAGGTGCTCCAGCCCTTGGATCATGTTTGTGGCCCTCCTCTGGACCCATGTATCTGTGAGTAGAAATGGCTACAGTCAGGTGTCAAGCTGAAATGTTTTCCAGGAGCAAAAGTCTGTCAAGCACTTTATTTGCCACTACCGATTAGGTCTAGTCAGAAATTATGTGAAATGATGTTGGGAAAATTTGGTTTGACAAAATCTAAACAGTATTTCAAGCAAAACTCTGCCATGCCTTTTGGAGAACTGTCTAAGCCTGGGGAATCAATGCTTTTGGTTTCCTTATTCCAAGGTGTTCATCCAGTATGTCTGCTTGTAGTACACAAGTTCTGGAATTCCTCATCTGGGAGTCTTCTTTGGATCCAACTTGAGCCATAGGTAGCGGAGCTCTTGGCTGTAGGGTGACCTTGTCCTCAAGCCATGAATGACAGTCCTGGATCTGTAGCCCTCTACTCAATAAACCTTTAGACCAAAATAAAATTTAAAGTTTCCTGACTCCATTCTGGACATTTCTATTCCTGATTTACTGTCAGAGCAAATTAAAGTTCTTTCTTCTGAAATATGGATTTAATATGTAAATAAACTAATTAACAATTGTAGGCAGGACAAATTGTAATAATATGTTTCATCACAATCTGCTTGCAACACGGGAGATGAAGAGCTTTGCTGTGAGTGATGAGACATAAGGGAAAATGTCTGGTTTATCTTTAAAACTTCAAGGACAGGTAAGCACTCCCAGTGACTTATTGAAAGATTTAGTACTTTGCATATATGCATGTACGGGCAACAGTAAACCTGTATCTGCAACTGAGTGCATCACAATTTCATGTTTTTTGCTAGGAAACATCCAGTACCTCCATATTCCAAGCTTGCAGATTGTACCAGGTAAACCAGTGAACTGTGTGGCATGACAGTTCTTAATAATGATCATGGTCATTCCCATTATTAATGATTGTGAAGTGCTCACCTAATAAAGGTATTTTTGAATGCCTTTCTAACACAGACATGTGTCATCTACTACAGTAATAGTCACCATTATTTAAAAACATAAAAGCAGCATAATTAATGTAACTAGTAAGAAAAACTAAAGCCTCATTTATTTCAGGATAAACTTGGTGCATAACTGTATATAAACAAGGGAGCAGAAGTGACTGTAATGTCATTATTCAAATTCAGATATTAATTCATTTTATTCCTCATTTCTTTGTAATTTTTATGTAGGGGATGACAGCCCCAGCCTGCCCTAGCTTGTTCTAGGAACAGATAATTACTGCACTGATTGCATCAGTTCTAAGTTATTTTGTGCATGGTGGCTGCTAGCTTCTTTAAAGTGCAAACTAGATGTGAAAAAATACAGAAAAATCAAAACAGAAACGTGTCAATTGTTTTCTCTTTAAAATGCTAGCTTGAAATAGTAAGAAGAGCTTGATGGCACATTTCTTTTTTTTAATGTCAGATAAAAATCAAACTGTCTAAAGTACCAAAGGACCTTAACTACAATGTCTGTCCTTATCTAAGTGATAAAAGGCTTACTCTAGACTTATTGCTTAAATATGATATATATATACAGCTGCATTTTTCTTTCCCTGTACTGGAGGAAGAAGAAAAATGGCAAAGCAAGCATCTACTCATAACTGAAAGCTACCCAGGCAGAAAGATCCTTTTGTAAAGCTATACAGTAACAGGGCTGACCAGTCCAAACAGCTTAAGGTAACTCTTTAAAATGACATGGCAGAACCCCATATCCTACAGGGTAAAAAATATTGCCTTTCTGTAAATATGCAAACTTGCTCTGACAAGGTGTTATAGGCACTGCTCTCTCTGAACCTAAGAAATCAGCTTTATAAACTAGCTAGCAATTACAACAATTAGAACAGCTGTATTCAAAGGTGAAACAACAAAAAAGCTCCTACCACATCCTGCCACAGAGTAATGGTGTCACTGTAGTAGTGACATAAATCTGAATAACCAACATTGCCTGAATTGTCTTGTTACAACAGCAGTGCTCATCTTCTGAGAACCAAGTTTTAGGTGTAATCTTTTGTGCAGCATGGTATTTGCTGGCTAACAAGGACAACCCTTAAACTTAGGCTTTTGAAAGTTTTCAGTTCACCATATATATATATAGACAGAAGTATATTATTCTGAACTTTTTGGAGACAACTAGTGGAATGAAGAGGTGGAAAAGAAAAAGCAGAGCTCTATACTGAAAAAATATTATTAGTCAAAGTCTAAAAAAACACCACAAATAATAAATCTTAATTGCACTTATTTTAGAAGTGATACTTCTATATTATTTTAATCACATAAAAGATTTTAATTTAATTGTGTGAAATTAGAACAGTTGAGAACTTTATCTAATTTCCTATGTAGCTATGGTCATCTGGGACTGGGAAGAAATTTCAAAAGACTTATGTCACTTTTTTTTACCTAATCTTCTCCAATTTGCTTAGGGTTTTCCTGACTGCTCAACAGGCTTATACAAGTTAGTTTGTTTTTCTAGGTATGCCTGCTGTTGAAGTCTTCAGGTAAGATTTGTATTTCTAGGCCTTGATGTTAAATAGACTTCATTTAATAAATTAGACTATACAGTTCATACCTATATTCCAGCTCTGCAATTTAAAATGATAAAGAGCCCTGATTTAATGAAAGTAAACTAAGTCAACACTGCGCACACAAATTTTCAGTATCAACGTTACGGAGATGCGGAACACACTAAAAAACAGTCACTGTGAAACACACTTTCCATTAATTCTTATCAGAAAAGTTACAGAAACAAAATGAAATAGATAAATACCTAAGTACTTCCTAATTCTTGAACTAGTATACATTTATGTCTAGATTGCATGAGGTTTTGCTTGATTTTTAAATCAAACTGAAGTTTCTCCTTCCTTCTCTTTAAATCAGAAAAAAAATGAAATTATTTGAGACATAAAGCTATTTTATTTTTTAGCTAAACCTTTAACTACTCTTGTGCAGATATGTCAATTAAGAGGAACAAAGATTATTTCTCTGATGAAGACATGGCTGGAGGAAAAAAAATCCTATTAACATTCCATGATTTGGAGAAAAATAACACAAAACATAAAGTCAGAAGTCAGAAGACTGTTCAAATGATATTTTATCGTGATCTCTATTCACTTTCCCAAAGCCTTCTGGGCCGCCCTTCCACTGTGGGAAAGAAACCATCATTTATCATAACCTGCTCCTTACTTGCAGGGCCCTACTAACCTCGTTGTCAGGCCCTGCCATCTCTTCTTGGGTAGCCATGAAGGACAGCTTTCCGGTCATCAAAAGATGACCTTCATTAGCCTCCTTTTTCCTAGTTTTTCCTTACCAAAAATAAGCAAATCTGCACAACTGTTTTATGCCCATAGTTAATCCAGTCACATTCTTTGAAAAGTTGTCTGGTGTTTGGAAACTGCCAACATGAATTTGTTTATCTCTTTGAAATGTTGTATGCATTATTAAAAAGCTGATGTGAATATTTGAAAGGAAAAAAGGAAAATCCAAAGCTTAAATTTACACTGTAGGGATGTATTCTGTTCAGAAAAAAACATAAAGATCTCTGATGGGTGAAGTCCTGTCCAGTTCAGTGTATATCCAAACATGTCCTATTCACTTAAACCTTCCAACCAAGGCACAGCAACAAGCACCTTTTTGGATTACAAAGTAACTGAAGTTTCAGAATTTCCTGTGGACTCTTTGGTCCCAGAATTTTTCCTCAGTATTTTCCAACACTATCCTATTGCTTGTATCCATCTACTAATCTGGTCTGTGCTTCCTGATAATCTCAAATTGTCAGCGTGGCAGTGCATGTGACTGACTCCTCATAACTCCTCACACTGTGAATTCTCCCTGTTTCCCATGTGCTGTGGTACCCCAGGATGAAGGGCAACCTGCATCCAAAGATGCCACAGGGCCTCTTTTCTAAGCATGATTCCAGCACAATTGTAATGCCCACAATCAGGTACCTTAAAAAGAAGAAAACCAGAAAGTATAATCACTCATCACATGATCCTTTATTATGCGGTTCACCTAGGCATATGCTTACCTTCCTACTCAGTTTGTGATACATGCAGCCATTCTAGCATAATACCACCAAACACGCCACAATTCAAATGCATGTAGGGTTTTTTGATTAAGTGAAACAAAATTTGATTATCGGCAGGACAGATAAAAATCCTTCCCCCTGAAGACTATTTCCTGGCGCAATTTCTACTTTCTACCCCCAGCTGCTCTCTTGTTCCACTTACTAACAGTATATGTCAGAAATAGGTATGTAGCACAAAATAGTTTTCACATTTTTAATATCAGACCTATGCTTTTGCTCAGAGTTTCCAGGAAGGACAAATGAATCAGAAAGCACCTGTGGAAACTCCTAGCTCAAATACTACTGTTTTAACTAGAACTGAGTTAATGAGAACAGAACTAGAAAGAAACATTGCTAAAATTTAACTGTAGTCGTCATTTTCATGCAAACACAGTATGAATAAAGGCATCTCAGCTTCACACTGGGATGAGATGCAATGGTGAGGGATTCATGGGGAAAGATAGGAAGACAGTTTTCAATAGGATCCTTTGTTTCTTAAGCAGTAATTGTGTATAATACATGTGAGAATCTTCTATTAATATCCTTGGACAAGGCTGAAAGGACTGGAGCAGAGAAGTGCACGTCTTGTTGTTTCATACCTAACAAGCTGTTTGCTGCTTTCTCTAATACGTATTCCTTGTCAAGCTGTGGACATGTTGATAAAAGTATTCTCCATGTCCTTTTCCCATACTCTCTCATAAAACATTGATGAAAACAGAAAAGGAACGGCACTGGGGAAAAAAGTACACACGAAACATGAACTTAAGCTGAAGTATTTTTAAAGCAAAAGCCTCACATTTCCATTAAAAAATGTTGAAAGGCTTTGGTTTTTTTTTAAAGCATCCCTATCCAAAAGGAGTTCTAGCTGACAATATTTGGAGAAAGCGATTACTGGCCTCCTGAAACTGTAAAAATTATGCGTATGTTTAAGACACAACAGAAAAAAAGGGAAATAAAAAAAAATCCATCTGGGACCACAAATGGCTGCCCCCTCACTAGGTACATATTCTAGTAACTGAAATTTGGTTTTTGTACAACAAGGTGGCAACAATTTTAGTTGGAGATCATCTGGACATATACATAAAAAAATGCAGGCTATGCATTTGAAGATTTATCTAAAAAGGACCCAAATCCACCTTCCCAATGGTAAAACTGAAAGCATGATACGATAGTCAATTGGATGTGTTTGCCTTTGGTTTATTGTCTCTTCCATAGATAGTCATTGCAAAGTCTGCAATAAAAAACACGTGTTTGATGAAATCTTGTTTCTGCGAGGTAGAGAGAGAACACACAGCAAAAGTACAATCTACACAGCAGAAATAGCATCTTCTACATTGCTTTCTTTTTTCTTCATGGTTAAATGTCTTAGGGGGTCTTTTTTTATAAAGCTCACCAACAGAACCTTATGACAGGACGTCTAGTTTATACTCAAAGCATGACCACAGTTTAGTGAAGTAATTTTCCCCGGTAAATTTTCAATAAATGCTGAAGTTCCTTGATGCCCATAGTAAATACACATCAAATCCAGCATCAAGTATGAAAGCAGCAGCGTGAGGACACCTCAACTGGAGGAGTGAGAAGAAGAAGAGACACTGGAACCTGCTTCCAATCTACCTGCTGAGAAGCAAGCTGCGAGGAAGCTGAAATAGCAGCAAAGGGAAGAGCTGGAAGTATAGTCACAGGAATATGCAGATGATACTTTTGACTTTTTATGTTTTGTAACTGATGATTTTTCCACTTTCTTCATCCTTTGCTTTAGCTGAGTAAAGGTGATTTAACCCTTCTTTCAAAGCCTGCCTAGTATGAAGTATGATCCCTCTCTCAGCCTTTTCACTCCTGCCCTGAGATTACCTCTAATATTATACACATTTTGGAATTCTCGAGGGTTAGGAAATGTGCTTTCCAGTTTTTTTGGCTTTCCTCTCCAAAAGGTGGTTTGAGGTCAGGTAATACTAAATACCTCTCAACAGGCAAAAGAAATCTCTGTTAAAAAAGAGTTTACAGCTCTGTGAGTACTCTTTTTTTTTTTAAATAAAACTAGCACATGTTCCTCTATAACAGCACTTCACAAATAGAAATATTGAAACAAATACAAAATGCAACTTATTTAATATTTTGTGTGTATTCATAGGATGCAATATTCTCTCCCAAAGAAATCTGGTTTCTTGTATTACCTCTTTTGTGATTGCCAGAGCTGTCTGATACTAATAAAAATAACTCACTGGATTCCTTACTTTATAGAACTGGGATAACTCTGAATTCTCATTTTATTTTGTAACAAATTCAGTGACAATCACTCTTGATTTTCACATCAAGTTTATAAAGCATGATCAAAATTTCTTTTTTAATACATACTATAGTTTCTAAAGAGATAGATGAAACTATAGCATATGGCAGAAAGTAGGAGACACTGCCATGGAAAAGTCTTATGGATTTTTCTTTTCTGGCCTTTTGCCATTATTCTGCAAATCAGTGTGGTCATCAGATATTGACAAATGTGTCACCAGTGACAATGCTGAGCTAAAGGAATTAACACAAGCCGACATTTCTTGAACTCTTTGGAAGAGAGGTTTTGGAATTGAATTAAATGTGACTGCAAAGACCGTAGCTTGACTGTAGTGGTGAAGATCTTTTCCCTGTGAATGTCTGTTTTTCTTGAACGGTGCACATTTGGCACTACTGAAATGGCATTCTGTTTGGATAATAGTCTAATAAATCACATTTCTCAAGAGGAGAAAAAATGTTTTGCGTCTCTACACTGGGCAACTGACAGCACCAAGTGGCTCATAAAGAGATCATGGAATTAATATTCTGTAACTGTGCAAGAAAATTATGCTGGGTAGCGTCCTATTCACCAGTCACACAGATGTGCCAAGGAGTGATAGTGTGATGCAGTTTTGATATAGATTAAACACTTTAACAAGCTGAAAATTATCAGCTTAACCAAAGGTTAGAGCAGGGTGCTGATAGAACTGATTTGATTCTAGTCCAGTTTAATTTAAATGCTGGCAAGGAAACCTGAGGCAGTAAATGACAAACTGGTCACTGCCAAGATATTTTGGACTTCCTTTTTACAATATGAATTTGTTTGTTTCTGTGTTTTTTCCTGCCCCCATGCAATGTTTATACTATTACCAATGTAAGCAAATGAGATGTCTTTCCAAAATGCAGACATTTTTGCAGCATTTTATGAGAGAAGTCCCACTGTGAATTATGAATGAATGGTAACCACAGAGGTATCCACCCAAAAAAACATCCCTGATTTCCATCCCTTCAGTGGTCAGTCAGCTCTCTCTGTCTTTTACCATTCCTCATGGACTGACTGTTAAGAACAGCCGTGTTCATCCTTCTGTCCTGTATTACTCAAAGGACTTTTTGATAAGAAACTTAGCTTCTGCTATTTCACTATGCATGTTATGATATTGTAATAGTTTGACATAGGGATTCACACCCAAGGTCAATTATTCTGGCAAACCACAAAGCTGCCACTGTACAGGCAATCAAGCTTTTAGTAGTAGAGAACGCAATGTTGTTATGGTCAAAACCCATTTATAATGTGTAAAGCAGCCTTTCAAATGAATCAGAGGCAGTGAGCTGTAAAGGAATTGCATCCCAAGGAATCTCCTTGCACTTCCATTTTAATGCGCGGCATCATTACAGATCTCACATCACATAAAATCTGACTTCTGTGAGAACAAATGAGGACATTAAAATCTTTTAACTTCCACTGACATAGCTGCAACTATAATTCATGTTCAGAATTGCCTGGAAGTCACAAACCTAAAGGAGAAAACAAAATAAAACCATCAAAATTACTTTTTTTTCCCCTGGCTCTTTATTTTGCACAAATGGAAACCTGTATGCAGTACTGATGCTCAAACCCTGCAAGCAGTTACCTGTATGAGAACCTTCATGTTCACGAGTAGCCTGAACTGAACCAGCAAGGAAATCTAATAGGGCAACACCCGCTCATATGTGTTTGCATGTTCAAAGGATTAGATTACCTTCAGGTGCTGGGTGCAAGTACCATCTTTGCTTTTTAAATTCTATTTAGACATAAGAAGCTGTAAAGACCATGTAAAAATTTAAATTTTCATCCACGAGATAGCGCAGTATTTCATCCTCTAGAATATTTCCATGCATCAATGAAGGTGAAACCTCCAAGAAACCAATGAATAGTTTGTCAGCTCTGCAAGTATCTGACAGGCTTCTCAGCAGTCTGCAAAAGCTTCTACCACTACTCTAGGAAACTAAGCACATGGAAGGAATTTAAAATTTCAGCAACAAACACAAAAACCGCCGCTGGCAAAAGAAGTGCTAGTTACAAACTCAGTACAGCAAAAACACTGATGCTCTAGTTCAAGTATCAACGGCACATTCCCTGATGGCACAGCTAGATAACTTCTACTAATTCCCATATCTCCTACCGAGTACAGGAGGACTGTTGTTCCATCTGTCGGCAGCAGAGGGGAGGGGGATATGGGGGAATTCACTTATGCCCGTTCAATAAGAGAAATAATATCCATGTTACAGCAGCAATAGCAGCATAGCAACAATATGCCAATATGCGAATAGCAGAGCTAGAGCCCTGCATTTCAGAGGTTTCTTGGTTGTGCTACAGACATATGATGAACCTCGCCTCTGCAAAAGTCAGTCCCTCTGTTACACTTATTGCTGGCATTGTTGAAATTACAAATGCCAAATTTGCAAATTCTGGCAAGGCCTAAGGCATACTCCTTTGGACAGTGGAGAGTAAAGAGTTATGCGACCTCCAGGGAGGACTTCATGACCAAAGACAATGTTTCAATGGGATAGAAAGAATTAAGTGGTTATTAAAAATGTGGTAAAACAATTGCTCCAGGGTATGGGCAACAAACCTGCCAGTCTGGCAAGTATAGGTTGCCAACCAGTTATGGCAAGCAGGAGGATTTGACTAAATATCTGCTTGTTTTATTCATTATTTGGGGTCTGCTCTAGAAATTGTCCAGCAGTGTGCCAGGAGTTCCTGTGGCAAGCACAGCTGCTCCTGCTGTACTGTCTCCTATGCAGTGCAAGAACCTATCTAGTGTCCTGGTCCTTGTGTGTATTTCAGTGGGAGATGGCAAACAAGCTTTACGCCAGTTATTGTTTGGTTCCTTTATGCACTTTGAAGAGAACCGTCACCTGCCATCCTTTGGGAAAGACAGTACAGATACACAAAGATTTTGTGTGAATGAGAAAATCTTCTTATGTTTTTTATTTCACATCTTCCCTTTGAAGTGAAGGGAAGCAGGCCCTTCGGAGACTGCTCAAAAGAGCACAAAGCATGATTCAGGTGTTCTTATTTTACGGAAATGCCTCCATACGTTATTCCCTCCAGGACATTTTAACTAATAATTTACATTTTAAGTTTATTTAATTAGAAATATTCTTTAAAAGTAGTAGAAAGAAAAGGAATTAAATGCTTCTAGCAGTCTTTCACTTAAAGAAGACTACAGTGGGTTAAGGCAGCTCCTGGAGACAATAAAGATAAAATGATACCCTGATTTTAAACAAAACTCTTTAAACAGTTGAAAAATCCAGAGGTAAGGTGTTAGGCATTTATAGTGATGTTATGTTCTCAGTCAACAGTAAAACTCAGAAAACTGCAGCAATATCAGAGGACAGCAGACAGAACTAAAGGTCTCTGCCCAAGAATAATAAAAAAAAATCTGCATACATGAAGGCATCAGATAGATACATCAAATAGAAGTCAAAATGAATTGTAACAATACCAGAAGAAGAAAACCTAGTGAAACTATGGAAAATATTCATAATTTGTAAAGTAGGATACTCCATTCATGTAGAAATACCCCACTGAAATTTCTTCAGATCCTCTTTGTTGGGGAGAAACAGAATGATATCTGCTCTCTCTGTGTTAAAAGCTGTGAAGCTTTAAAATACCTGTGAAGGCTGCTGAGGCACAGATAAGAAGGTGTGCCAAACCTTAAGCTAGAGAGGAACCCACATGAGCCAAAGAAACTAAACACAGACTGATGCTTACTTCTTCCATTCTTGTGCCACTGGCATGAAGTCTGAGGTATTGTGAGCTATCGCAGAACTTTGTGGATATAAATTGAGCATCATTAGGGAATAGCAAAGTTCCTTCCATATATTAGATATTACTGAGAAAAAAAAAACACCAGAAAACCTGTCTTTCAACTTAATAGAAAATCACTTCAGACTAACCAATTTTCCTGGGTCTACCAGCTCCAGGTATTATCTATTCCACTCCTTTCTATACTCTTTCCACTACTGTACTTCTCACTTGGAGTAATTGAACCCCACAGATATCAGGATTTAAGAAAGAGAATATATGAGATTGAAGGAGTAGAAGCACATAGCACATCCTTAAAACCAGCTGCTACCACACTGCATACAACATTAACTTAATTAAACCTCTTATATGTTGTTCCATATTGCTTCACTAGTTTTTGCTCAGGCTAATTCGGGAAGTTCAGAGGAGGTAAACCAGCGAATCGACAGTGGAACAAGGTACAGATCATGATCCTCTATGCAATACAAGTGATTAAACTAGTTGAGAGAATGTGACTTCAGTGAGGAAGGCACACAGGATACATGTTAAAGTCACTATATTAACTTTCAGAAGTGTGACGTAAGGAAAACAATTAAACAAAGGAACTTCGTTAAGGAGAAACATCTACTCAGCCACAGGAATAGGAATTCCTTCCCCAGTCTTCAAAAAATATGGGAGATTTTTTAAAGGTGCAATGAATTGAGAGTAGCTTGACCGATTCTTGATTAAATAAAATAGTACCAGGAAACAAGGTGATTTGAACAATTTTCCTTGGGGGAAAAAAATTAATTACAAAAAAATTTGTTTTAATTTGGATCAAAAAAGTGACAATCAAAAATGAGAAATGCTCTGATGTCAAATTAAAATGCCATTCTTTTTTAAGTGCAAATCTAAATATTCCTCAAATTCCTTCATTTTAGTATGGAAGAAAAGTAGCAGGATGGGTCAACTTTTTGCTGATTTTGAAGGGAGGTGAAATGAAAACTGTGACTTGTTTTCACTGCAGCACACGGCACTGTCTATCGTGGCACAGTATGTCTGAATAATATCTTGCAGGTTGCTGTGGAATTTGAGTATTCACTTACCAAGTTTAAGGAAGCACAGCGACCCAATTAAGACTTATCCATGTGCAAGCATCCAGCACATGCACTGTAGCTCTTCTGAGTTTTGTGAGGCACTTAAAGCCAGTCTTTGGCCACGCTGGTGCCAAAATATCCCCCAACATCACGTTCCTGTATCCCTTTTCTCTCGCAGGGAGTGCCTGATGCAACTGAACAGTAACAACTTTATGTAAATGTTTATGCTCAGTCCAGCCCACCACATGCCTGAATGTTCAACTGTATTTAAACAAAGTGTCAGAAATGTGTGGTGAGGTGGAGCAGTATCATCCTTCTGGGCACAGCACATCTTAGAGCAGCCAAACCTGTTATATACCACAGCCTAAATAATGATGCTGGACGGTTCATTTCTACTGTAGTTAATAGAAATTTTCTTACCAGTGTCCGTGAGGCCAAGATTCCACCTGTAATTGCTCAGCTGAGTGTATTTGGCTTTGACTCAAGGTTCTCTAAGCCTGTGTGTAGATCAGCATGTGCGAACATCTTCAGCCATCTTGACTGCCTCATGGTACCTTTGCATGCCATATTGGATACTCATATTTGATTTATCATGGAGGAAAGTCCTTCCTGAAGCAAACAACAACTATAAAGAAGAAGCTGGCTCTAGCTTACAAACATTTAAATCTTATTTTAAAGTTGTTTTTAACTCTGAAGAAATTCTAGATTTATGTTTCCTGGAAAACAGTAATAGCAGCAGGCTTTCTGAAACAATGTGAATAAAATCTAAATTTGTTATAAGAGGAATACATAAGAACTGAATACTGATGGATAATATGAAGAACCAGCTCTCAAAATATGAAAAACTGTCTCTATGAAATAATTGCAGTATTTCTCCAAAATACCTCTTTTTCAGAACTGGAGAACACTTTGAATAAGATTTCCAAATATTTCATAATTTCCACTAACAATAAGGAAATGTAATTTTGCCACAAAATGTAAAACAGAAGAAAGTTTCACAGGTTGAAATGTGCTCTTTTCTGTTTTTCAACAACATATTCATTTTTAAATTGTACAGTGAAGAAGAAACAATACACATCTCCCTTTTAGCCTGCTTTGTTCAAAGAAAGGTTTTAAAGGCAATGATCAAGAAAATATACTTGATCACTCATAAAAGAAATGTGATGTATAATACCTCAAAATTACCATTACTGCTTTTCCCACGACTGAGATTAGAATATCCACAGGTTCTAATTGCCTGCATTCACTTGTTAAAAATTAGCTTTTAATATGCATTCATTCAACAGTAAATCCAGATTTCCTTACCCACCTTTTAATTCAGGCAGAACTCCTACAAAATACAAAAGTCAGGATAAATGCTACACTAATCAAGGTTATTTAGTCATATTTATTATATGATTAACTAAAATTCCTGTTCTGTTCTGACTCCTTTCTTTACTATTTTGCAAAATGAGTTACATTTTATTCTACCTTATGGAAAGGTTCAAAGTTAAAGGTAGATTTTTGGAAAGGTTGTTATGAGAAGGCAGATAATACATTCCAGTTCTAAAAGAATTTTCATTATGTGTCTTCACTGGTTGTGTATCCTTTGCTGTATAAGCAAGTATAAATTTATTTCAGTGAATAACAGTCTTGTATATGGCAATGGTTTCCACAAAAGGCTTGGCTTTAGCATTTTGCAGCAGGCATGAAAATGTTTTCTTCAGGTTTGCCTTTTTTCCTTTGTTTTTTATTTCTCTCTCCTTTTTTTTCTTTTTTTTTTTTTTTTTTTGTTATTCAGCTGTTACTTACAAATGCAATCCATTACTGTCCAGTTTCCCTGGGAAGGTGACATTAAGCAAGACCATTCTTAGAGAAACAAACCAATCTATTTACATAAAGGTTTTGTGTATTTATGTTGGGCAGAAAAGTACGTCTGCCTCCCTTAATTTTAAAGCTATCTTCTTTCTTCATTCAAGAAGAAAGAGACAAGATTCTTGGGTCCTTGAATAGGTGAAAAATATACACAATAATATTTTTATTCACTGGAGCTGTTACTATAAGTCAGGTAACATCACAGTATTTATCTTTTTATTGATGTAGCCATGAAAAGACTAAGCACTGATGAACTACCATTTTCTCTTAATATTTCTGTGCTTTCCCTTATTCTGGGAATCCATAATGTTAAGCCATCTTTGGCTTTAAGTTAAATTCTTGCTCTGGCAGTGTTTCCTGTTATCCATGGCTTAATATAAGACAAATCAATAGAGATGAGGGTTCAAAAGTAACTAAACTTAGCTATTAATGCAATATCAGTTAGAACATGTAAAGTATATATGTATGGGCAAAATTGTAGCTTAGAACTTTTCTCTACAGTAGGTTTAGAAAACATTTGTATATTTAATAGATAGTGATAAAAGGTCAACTGCATCAGCAGCACTGCTGTAATGCTACATAGAAATCTGCACAATAAGACTTCCGTCTTTCTGGTGTTGAAATTACAGTGGTTTCCCCACTGTTGAGGCCAAAGGCATAACTAAGCTGAGTAGAATTCCAGTAGGGCTCCTAAAAAAATTAAATTGGCTACTATGGTCTAAATCACAACATAGTAACTAGTAATATGTACTTCTCAAAAGCAAAAAGATGATCGAGAATGTAAAATACAGGGAATTACCGTAAACCCACAGGAAATTAACTACCAATCAAAAAAGAAGACAGAAGATAATGTAGCAAAATTTACAAATGTAAGCACTAGAAAATAATTTAAATTAGTGGCCTTTTAGTAGGAACCCAGTAAGTTTTTGCAGAAAAAGAATTTGAAATGTATGAGTCTTATGCAGCTATACCTTCATTCAGGTAGTCCTTTGCTTGCTAAAAGGAAAATTTCCACATTTCTTGGAGATGCTTAATACTGGCATGGTAGGGAAGAGGATCTTCAGGGAGACAACTGTTAGTCAACTTTTGTACCACCACTATTTTTTATTTTTAATAAAGTATTCACATTTTATCCTATTAGGCTCCATTTGATTTTAAGGATATTTCATATTTACTTCACAAGACAGGAAAACTGATTGTTGTTTTTCTAATTAGACATAGACCTGTACACAAAAAGACATGGGACTGAACACAAAGAGTGTGTATTTAACATTCACAGGTGCTTAAATGTGACTTAAATTACTGGCATAGGCAGTGAAGATGATTCTATGCATGAGAAAGCACCATGAATTAATACAAATGAAACTCAGCCTTTTTAGCATAAATATCCTGGATTTGGACAGAAAAAATAAATATTCCAAAGACTGTGACCCACCAGCTAAAAAACAAAGATCAGATCGAGAAATCTCACTAACTAGCGGTGTGACATTGTAAAAAATGTTTCCTGAAAATGATTCTCACATGAACAAAGATTTCACTAGAAATCTTCCAGGGGACTCAGCCACCAGAAAAATAATTTGTTTCCTTTTCACTGACTTGAAGCTAGTCTGAGGTCACTTTTCTTTGTATTTAAAGAAGCTACTTCATCATATTCTTCTCCCATTTTGCCAAAAGGCAAAAGGATTTATTGAAAAGTCCTTAGCTAAGCAGAAATGTGAGAGAGAATAATGACTGGATATTTCTAATAGCAACCACAATAAAAAGTTACTCCATTGGACTGTGTGAATAGTACCTGAATATTAAATTAGATTCCCATCTTGCATTCTGATTTAAACATGCATATATATATATACACATGCACACCTTCATGATCAGATGGAGAAGCATGCACTCCGTATTACTTTTATTCCTCTTCTTTCCAGCTCTGTGAATGTGCAAGAGCACAAAAAGGCTGGGAAGGAGGAAAAGAAGTTTGATCAGCATGTCAGAAAACGTTCAACACACTTCAAAAAAACAACTAAAAAGTCAGATTACAGCCACAGACCTCTTACAGAGCTAGGAGAGTCAACCTAGCCAGTTCCTATCTTCCACAGCTATTTGCTTCATATAGTACAGATGCCAGTAGCCACCTCCAGGTGATGGATTTCCACCATGATCACCGCACTGTATCACATTCCAGATGATGAAGCATCTTAGCATTGAATGACTGGTAGTAAATCAACTTTATTAACAGTGCCCACAGAAGTCACCAGTTCATTTTCAGTCCTTCCTCCTCCTTTTCAAAAGGGCAATTAATGAACTGGGGTTGAGTAATGGTGTGGCTGCTAGCACAATTTATGAAATGAAGATCGTATCTTAGAGGGTGATCAGTTTGTATAATAACAGGTTCAGCTGAACTATTTGGGAAGAAATCTTCACAACCAAGAAGGCTTTCTTACTACTCAGTTACCTCTTATTGTACATAAATCATCCAAACATACTAGGCATTTAAAATGTTGGACTGAGGTGGGCTTATCAGGGAAGTGCTGTTTCAGCAGAACACTGTAACACCCTTGTCTCTGGCAACCAGTGATAGGACCCAAGGGAATGGCAGGAAGATGTGCCAGGGGAGGTTTAGGCTGGGTGTTAGGAAGAGGTTCTTCACCCAGAGGGTGGTGGAGCACTGGAACAGGCTCCTTAGGGAGGCAGTCACGGCGCCAAACCTGTCTATATTTAAGAAGCATTTGGACAATGCCCTCAGAGACATGGTGTGAATTTTGGGGCTTTCCTATGCAGGGACAGGAGTTGGACTAGATCCTTGCAGGTTCCTTCTAACTCAGGACATTCTATGCACATCACCCTTAAGTGTCTGGTTACACTGATTAAAGTCAGAGACAGCTCCAGCACAGAGCTGTGAGAGGAATTATATTCCCAGCTCCAGAGGGTTTATGACTATAAAAATGTTCTCCTCCCACTACGTGCCTTCAATACATAAAAACATAACCCACAACGATATTAGTATTCCATGAAATACAGTATTATTACAGAAGAGGAGTCATCTTATTTATGATGTGTGGGAAGGGAAAGGGAAAGGGAAAAGGAATGGGACAGGGAAAGGGAAAGGGAAAAGGAAAAGGAAAAGGGAAAGGGAGAAAAGGGGGGAAATAAATTAGAAAAAAAAAAAAAAGAAGAAAAAGGATTCAGATTGATGCCAGGGAAAATAATATAAAAAATGAGAAGAATGCCACAAAGCAGTCTCAAGAAAGCATGAATAGCAGAAAATTGTATACACAAAAAGGCATTATAGAGAAGAAAGGGAAAAGCATAGTAACACCAAGAAACAGGATGAATCAAGACAGGATGAGGATTAAATAGAATAAATGGAAGGGTTACATAGAGATGATGAGACTAGGCGAGGGGAATGAATAAGATGCGGGGAAGTTCAGAGAGAGCAGAGAGAAGAATGAGTTGCACTTACTACTGATTATGAAAATTTCATGAAAGAGTATAGTATAGGGACCATCACCTTTTATAAGAACTTCATTTGGCACACTTGCTTTTTGGAGGGATTTATATAAGGTATTTATCTTTTTTCCCCATGTATATATCCATGTAACCATAATATTGCTTTGGTCTGCTTGTTAAAAAGATATTGTGACTGACTTTGAGATAAAACCATACATCTCTAGGAAATAAGTTTTCATGTGTTATAGTTCTTATGAAAGCTCATTCTCCTTTTAATACATCCATTTTCCTACAACACAGAAGTGCTACCCTGGGACATACATTCAGAGAATTTTTGCTCTTCTTTAGGTATGTTAGGTCATTATAAAGTGGCTTTAGCCTCAAGCCTTATGAATGATACCTCTGGAAACGTGTCCTAACAGATTCACTGCCGATTGCTTAATTATATCCAAATCCAAGACCCTGATTATAGACACATTCATATATGGTGAGACGCTACCTCCAATCCAAAGTCCATCTCTCTGTGTACTTTTAAATTTTCCCTGTAATTGAAGATCCAGAGTCCAGAATGCCTAAGTGGCAAAACGGTTTTCACAGTTGCTTTGAGAATTAAACCTCACTACAGCAATATTTTGTTAATGTTTACGTGATGAAAATAGTACTCTTGGGTGGCAAACCTCTTTAGCTACACAACGCACACCTTTATTTCTTCTACTGTTTCTTTTATGAGAGGCATTTCTAATCCATTGACTTGGGTGCAGTATATAAAACTGAACTGTTGGGCTGGATTATACATGTACGGGTTTCCTGACAGTGCAAATGACATACAGCTAATAACAATCAAACTAATTAGCACATGCATAGCACTTTGTATCTTGGAAGCGCCATACAAACCTTAACTAATTAATTCTCACAAGACCCCTGTGAGGGAAGGAAGTAATTATCCTGAGCCCCATTTGACACATGGAGAGGGGTTAAAGTGTTATTCTGGTTGGAAAACGTAAACCACAGGTTAGTATTATGGTGCTTTATGTTTCTGATTTCTCAGCGATATTGCTCTTCAAGTGCCAGGCCTGCAAGCTGGGCTTTTTCTCTGGCAGAGGAGACAGGACAGCCTGGCCAGGGCGGGCTGCACCTCCACGCTACGCTGAGATGCGGGTGGAGAGGATACACCCCCGCCTCTTGTTACCTCCTCCCTAAAATCTTTCCTTCATAAAGGCCTTTCGTTCAGTTCCACTATGTCGTGCACGTTTTGTGGTTCCAGTGAGGCCTTTATGCCTGTGGCGGCCTCCCTGCGTCTCAGCCGCGGCCTGAGTGGCACTCGCAAAGCGCTTTGGATGGCTCTCCAGTGTGGGAGAGCCGGTGGGCTCTCACACTCAGCCTGTGCATCAGGGCCAAACGACAGGCAAACCTCCCTCACTTGGCTGTGAGGGCTGAGGGGGGAGAAAGAAGCTAAATTATTTCTGACATTAGCATAGATTTGCCTTTTCTGTTCTACACATAAGGAACAGGCCCGTTATGTGAAAAAAGCCATGTTCCCGCAACCCATGTTGGGAACAAAAACAGCTTTAGGATACTTCCTTTCAGTGAAAGCAGATTCCTGCTTTATCTCAGACTTCCAATAACACTTCTTGTTCAGCTTAACTTTTAAATGCTGTCTTTTAGAGAGAAGCACACTATCTGACAGATGTAATATCTACATGTGGATGTTTCTAAGAGGTCAAACAAGTTCAGGAATCAAGTCAGATTTTACTCTAGATGAGAATGAAACAATTAGGTAAATCACCTAATTAAGTATTGCATATTTGTGAAACAAAATTGATTTTGTAGTGTAGGTATATCAAGAGAAGTACTTAACGATAATTAATCATCTACCATCATTGCCAGGACTTCAATTGTCAGCCACAATTATGCATGAGTTCTTCTCATTAACACAGACTTAATCACGCAAATCCAACTTAACTTATAACTATGGCAGGGCCACCAGATGGTATAATCCAATAGAAGTGTCTCACAAGTAAACAACTGGATCATAATAATCTGCCATAATATAAAACCAATGGGGCCCGGGATGGCAGGGGGGAACCCAATCAACCTCTCAACTCTTCATTCCCATGATGTTTTCAGTATCTATGCTTATGACAAATTTGCTGCTTTACATTCAGCTTCATTAAGTGAGCCTTGAGTCACTCTCATAACTAATGAAAACCTTGGGCAGGTAATTATCTAATAGCCTGGAAACAACATTGTGCCATTCCTAAATCCCTTTTGCCATGGGGTGCTGCTTGGGGAAACAAGGTTTCTCTGGGATACATGAATTTTCCAGGCATCTTTATGTTTCCAGAACCACTTACGAGATCTGCTCCATATCCACTTCAGACTGACTCATTGTCTCTTTGTGTCAGACTGGGATCTAGCGTCAGAGTCAATGGGCCAACTCCATTTCTGACTCCTTATTCGCAGTTCTGTAAATTCATCATTTCTGCACTGTCTGTAAAGTAAAACCATCTGTGCTCGGAAATGTGCTACACTTGTTGCTAACTACTTTGACCTGATTGGTAAAATACATGAAGTTGCATTCCCTACATAAATTAGTAATTCAATAGCTGTCTGCACAAAATTTCATCTATCCAGTAAGACTACATATTAAAGAGAAAAAAGTCTATATGTATGTTTATATCCATATAAAAAGTCTATTTCAAATCAATGGTTAAGATGGGGTTTATGTTTCATAATGAAATGAATCTACACAACTGCTGTCACGGGAAATGCGTTTAAAATTCATACACTCTCCTTAAAAAAAAAAGCCAAAATAACAGAGAAGAAATTAACAGAAAGAATCAGGAGCTGCCATATCCAGCTTCCACAATGTTTAATCAGTGAATTTTGCTTTTGCAAAGGAGTGTTGATATTTATTTGAATCTTTATATACAGAAAATACTTTAAAACTTTATAAAGATACTATAATTTAGTAACATGTACTCTTTAGTAATCTACATATTATTGATACATATTTCAAGTTAGCATATGCCTCTAAATAATGAGTCTGATATAGACTTGTATACACATAAGACTTTTAGTAATTAACTAATTAATACACAGCTTCAATAGTTATTTCCACAGATGGCTTTGCTTTTATGCTAATTAGAGTTGCAGCTGCATTTCTACATTTTAATCGATAGGTGGCACCAGGAATTTCTAGAAAATATCTATACATGTAACATATTTTTTGATTGCAAATTAGATTGCAGGTGATCAGTAGCCAAACTAACAGCTAGATATATTTAATAATTATATAGCAGTAACATACAAGTAGCAAGTAGCAGTAGCATACAAGTAAAAAAAAAAATAAAACAACTACCAGGAGCTATGAAACTAAAAACCAGATGGAATAAGAAATTATAACCTGCTCAGGGACTGTCAGAATAGATTTACAAGAAATGAATCCTGGCAGCAGCAATACAATAACATACAAGTTGATATGAATTAGAAAGGCGCAAGTTAGCGAGGCACAATTTTCTGTGATATAATTGCTCTTCAGTTCAGAAAACAAGATCCCTAAAATGTGGCTCAAGCTAGACATCAAAACTTAAAGCACCTTAACTAAAGTTTTTTGAAAAATAGGTGAATATATGAACATTTGCTATGTATGCAAAATTTTAGATTATGCCAAATCTAAAGGAAAATCAGTGTCTGAAATGACAGCTCAGAAAATGCGTAATACACCCAAAAGATGGCAAATTGTACACACGGCCCAGGGAAGGACACACAAACACCATTCATATGACAACCTGACCCACAAGGGCTTGCAACAGTTTGTGCAAAATACGTAAAAGAAGACACAAGATTCTGCCATGCCAGAACACATTAAAAGATAAAAAGGATAATGGGTATTTCTAACAAAAACTGAAACAGTATATGAAGGAATTTACTGCTGGATCCTAACTGGGATGCTACCACCAAGTCAGGTACTACACCACATGATAATAAACATATATCCATACACACACACGCATGTGCATGCATAAACTCAGGTTTTTAACTTAGTCTTCCTTCCTCTCCTCGCTATCAAGATAAGTTTTCATATAGAGACTATCACTGACTGGAGACACTTTCCCCAGAAAGGTGACCAAAATTATTGTTTCCAATATTTTGCTTAAAAGACTAAAAATAAATATGAAATGTTGCAAGAAGTTGAATGCAGTATGTTATGTGAAACTAAAGAAAGAATTCATTAAAGTGCTTTAAAGAACAGCAGATGCTATATCAAAGAAAGTTTACTAGAAAGCAAAGGCTTTCAGACAAATGCAGGAATATTTTTCTAAAGACACAGGGGTTTGTTTTGAAATAAGAGGGCAATGGAATGTACAGATAATTATTTAGGCATTTTTTGAAACTCAAATTCTTGCACTTAATCCACAAATATTTGTTTATTCAGCACTGAAGTAAAAATGGTTTACAACCAAATTTTGTTTAAATATTAAGGTACATGACTATGCAGTTTTTGGAGGGAACAGAGTGCCATCCATTAACTTTTTTTGTAAGTGTTAAAGAGCAATGTAAGGAATAGGATAATGTGAAAAACATATTTTTTAATTTGCCTTCTAGGACTCAAAACATCTAGAAGTATAAGCTTGGCATTGCCTCAAAATGCTTTAAAACATAAAAATTAAATATCCTTCCAAAGTGAAATAACAAAAAGACATACTAAGAGCCAAGAATCTGCAAATATCCAAACCTTCATGGTTTCGATAAATTTAAATAGCTAACTGAAAGACTCTATCACTACTTGTGGGGGTTTAGTAGCCACAACTGTGAATGGTGAGGAGAAAAAATAAATTACTTCAGATTTTTAAAACCATCTTGTTAAGAGGAAAGTTAGAGGCAGATGTTACTAACATCTATCACAGACGTCATATACAGGTTTCCAGGAAATAAAATCATACCAAATATTTATGCCAACACATGAATAATATTTTTTTGCATTAAAAAAATCTGAAAGGAATTTCAAGAAAAAGAACTTTATAAACTTTTCTACTGAAAATGTGGAAAATGCAAAGGATGACTTTTACTCAAAATGTTGAAATATCCATGGCAACAATGTAAATTCTGGAACTGAGGAAATATCCATTGTAATTAAAGAGAATTAAACAAATTGCAGTAAGAAAATAATATTGTGATATAATAAATTAAGAAAAAAAACTTTATTTTTTAAAACAAGCATAAAAGGGAGGGAACATCTAATTGTAACTTAAGAGAAGAAAATTATTTAATAACGTTTTAAACAACTCCCCTTTGGCATTCAAAGAAGGTAAACCACTAAACCCACTAAAGAGTCTGCAAACTCTTTGGCATGTCACGCCTGACTAGATTTGTTAAGGGAGTACATTAAATGAATGAAGGTTTCTTCCAGAGGAAGAAGAACCCAGAGCTCAGCTGTTCACTCACCCCTATGGCTGTGCAAATAATTAAGTTTTCAGTTCACTAGCCACTCACTAGACTAGGTATAAGAGAAAAAAAAAAAAAGAAGGAGGAAGCTTAAAAAAAAATATTTAAAGGGGAAAAAAACTTTTACAATACCTTTAACCTGAATTTTGGCATCTTTATAGAGAGAAGTCTTGCTTGAAAGTAAAAAGTATTTATTTTGTATCTAAATGTCAGAACAAGATACTTTGAAATTTCTCATTTTCTTCCTTTGGAGGAAAAGGGAGATCTGAAACTAGCTAAAGATCAAAACTCTCTTTAGTCTACCGTAGAATAAAGTCATGTTACTGAAGAATTTTATGTAAAATAACACCAGGAACATATACACAAACATCCATAGAGCAGCCTATAGGCAGTCTAACAAATGTAACAAATGTGCTTATCTTAATTTTTATTTTTATTTTTTTTTGCCTAGCAAGCTGCTACAAACCAGTTTCTGCTGGTGAGACATTGCCACTTTCATCTAACAGGGAAAACCTTTTTACCTTGTGCAAGGGAAAACATTGCAGAAATCCCCTTTTTCAGTAACTGAAACACCATGTCTACACCACACAGGAGAAATTTGTGGTTTAAAAAATATTAGAGCCACATCTTCATGATACAACAGCTGAGCATTTAAGGCCTGCTCCTCCAAATACCTAATGAGCATTCAGTGCTGATTATTAGCATGCTCTGAGATACTTTTTTAACCTTACATTTTATGATAAACTGTCATCTAATATGACTAGTTGACTAAATTTCTTTCCCAATTAATTGCATCCATGCCCATTGGTACCTCACTATTTGTGCTGTATTTGAACTTTTTTGTATTATACTAAAACCTGTAAGACCATTTGCAATTCCATTATTAGTATTCAGCAGCAGCAACAGGTCATGACTTGCTTTTGCAGATTATTTCCCAAGTTACTAGTGATAGGACGAGAGGAAATGGCCTCAAGCTGCATCAGGGGAGGTTTAGATTCGATATTAGGAAAAATTTCTTCACTGCAAGAGTGGTCAGGCACTGGAACAGGCTGCCCAGAGTGGTGGTGGAGTCACCATCCCTGGAAGTGTTCAAAAAATGTGTAGACATGGCACTTCAGGGCATGGTTTAGGAGGCATGGTGGTGTTGGGTTGACAGGCGGACTCTAGAGGTCTTTTCCAACCTTAATGATTCTATGATTTAGTTGTCATAAAACAGAGTAGAATCAAGATCTATATATGGAACAACAACAACAAAAAAGAAATATACAAACAAAATATAAGTGACGTTAGGTGCACTGAATTCCTTCTGCACATCCTTTCCAGCTCAAGAGCCTTGTTTTGTTCAGCTTTACAGAACATTGATTTACACAGCTATATGGCCTAAGATAGGCTGGTGGGTTCTAACAGACCTAGCAGATAGACACTGAGGAGAAAATCCAAATCAGTATGGATATCACCGTTTGAGCTCAAGCGTGGTTTCAGCTCTCTTCAGTTATACTTACTACAGTAAAGGTCAGTACAGTTCCACTGCTCTCTTTTCTGGATGTCAGAAATACTTTTCCCCACCCCAAAGAAACTGCGCAAAGAGAATCGATCATTTGAGACTGAACTGATCTGAACTAGAAAATCTTCAATGTTTCCTACCTTATTTTTCTTTTGAGAGGGGGTTGGCTTACTTGTTTGCTGTTGTTTAATTTTGTTTACAGGGTTCAATACCTAGAAATGAAGGAAGTTGTGTGAGTTGAACCTGATAGACACAAAAAGTTTTTATTACTGTCAGTAAGCAATGTTATAGCAGGCCTGATGTGGGTATGGAAGTAGTCTAATCATGTATATAAAATCAGGTATAATGGCATGCCGGACCACCATACCCTATCTAAAGAAACCCCTGCACAGTACTTTCTCACTTGTAGGAAGAAGACTAATCTGAACAACACAAGCATGAGTTCAATTTGCCTTGTATTTGCCTTGTAGAAAATACTGCCACTAACAAATCACCCATTCAGAACTGCAGTGTCCCAATAATACAGCCACATTAATTTAGGAAAAGAACTACAAAAGAGTACTTAACTGCTTAAGAAATCCTATGATAATGAAATAATAGATTACTGAAAGTTCACCCAGAATAGCCCAAGCAGATCTCAGCAGATGGTAATGAAAGAAAGAAGGTGTGGCCATACAAAGGCAAAATGTCAAATCCAACATACTACAGCCTAGAAAAGATATCCATGATGGCAAAAGCCAAGCAACATTCAGATACACAAGTTATATATATAAGATAGGCACTTGAAGGATCAGAGCAACACAGAAATAGAATTAGCTCCATCCCAGTACCTTCCTTAGCACCTTACATCAATACGCAAAGGAATGTATCAGATTGTGACCCAAGAGTGTGCATCCATGCTGCTACGTGCTCTGCCCTTCAGCAGGTCTAATTTGTTTGCCACCCCTGCTGTGTGACATGGCTAGACAGTTTCCATTGCGAAACAAGGAAAAACATTCCCTGTTCCAAAAGACTTCCATAACAGGAGTAAAATTTTTTTCTCTCTAATAGCAGTGGTTTTCTAGCATAAATAACCTAAGCTTAAAACATTGCAATGACTCGTTGCTGACATCCACATAAAGGGTTTTTTTGTCAGTTAGGGGTAGAATGCTTTTTGCTTGTGCCATTATAACAACTTGAAGGTTACAAAATTTTCATCAGGTCCCTGGCCTAGAGTTCAGATTCTGCTGCAGCCTCAGATAAGTAAAAGATTCACCCTTATCCTTATTATGACTTGAGAATGACTTGACCCTCTTGCTGAAAGCTTTCTTCCAGATGTTGACTTTGCAGACTGTGTCTTTGTTAGCAATCCATGTGGTGCAACAGCAATGGATATGTAGCACAGAAGAGTTGGTACAGAGGATCTGACCACCACACTGCACATGATTCGGAGGAAGTTTACCCTTTAATAGCTCTGGCGTGGTCCTGTAAAGGGAGCATTCATTACCAGTTGGGAGTGCACTAGGAGAGCTTCTGGAGTATATCTTGCTGTTTAGTTTTACCTGAAAGGAGTCTGCTGTGAGACCACCAAACCAGCCAGCAAGTACTGTGAGATTCCTTCAAAAGTGGGTGTCTGACTTGAACCAAAATGCTAATGTCAGCAGACCACATTTTATCACAAGAACAGGATGTGACCTATATAGGATTACACAGGCTGAGAGGACAAACTCAAATACTAAGGGCCTTCTCAGGAGAATGGGGAATGAACAAGAGCATTGTCTTGTTCAGTTGAAGGATTATACAAGAAGGAGCAGAGACAGTATCAGTGATGTTAAAACATCAGTGAACAACACATTGGTCTATAGAGTGTAAAATAGAGCGCTAATTGCTGCACTCTATTAAAAAAAAAATAAATTAAATCAGGCTACTACTATGCCCAAATACTGTGTAACTAGCCACGAGGAGATCTTGCAGAAGGATAGATAGCTTTGTCCTACTACAGTCTGCTGTTCCTTTTGAGTCCAGCCCTGAGTTATTGAAAGATATGAGATAACATTGAAGGGCAATAAGGAAAAAAAGAAAACATCCCTCAGCTTATTTTTTCTGTAATTGCCACTGCTTTCATGGTTAAGGTCTGACAAAAAAGTGATTGCTTTGCTCTTCTACCTAGGGCTTTTTACTTGCCTGGTTATGTCAGGCAGGCATATATTATTTTTTTCATGCTTCTAGATTAGGAGTCCTTCGTTTATGAGCACAAATAAAAACTAGAAATCTTTTAGGAAGATGCTTTTTTATGGTTTAATTTTACATTTTCTAGTTATTCTTGGCACATATTGATTATAATTACAGTTTACAGTTCCTCAAAATAGCAATGTTCCTGTACATACTATAAGATAACATCTTTTCAATCATCCTAAATTCACAAATGCTCACTTTACATTGTTTTTACTGAACTTTATTTCTAAAGTTTGCTGTATGTTTTAGAAGTTTTGTCCACCTTAGTTTAAACAGGGAATTAGCAATTCTGGGATTATCACTGTAGCATGCAATATTTAGGTCTGCTTACATATATTTTCATTAAGACAAGCCATTGTTCCATTTTGCTTGCATTTTCTGGAGAGATTAATAACATTTGATTATGTGCAAAAAATCACATAACTCAAAGGTTCAAAGCCTCTGAGCTTTCCACAGTTTTAGAAACAAGACAGTTCTTAAAAGAGTGGGAAAACAAAAACAAGGTGAG
Organism: Phalacrocorax carbo; assembly: GCF_963921805.1. NCBI lineage: Eukaryota > Metazoa > Chordata > Aves > Suliformes > Phalacrocoracidae > Phalacrocorax > Phalacrocorax carbo. Next base: position 154,986,018 of record NC_087513.1, on the reverse strand, counting down.
ACAACAGCACTGCTTTAAATCATAATTATCCAGAGCTCAGCCGCTTAGAGCAGGTAGAGCTCCACTGGTCTCAGCAGAGCTACATGCCCTTGCACTGCTTTAGGATGCAGTCAGGATTATGCAGCATGTCTCACCCCCCTCTTCAGTTCTGCGTTATGCCCTTGCAACTTGAAAACAGGCTGTTAGAAAAGCTTTGCATTCCAATGCCTATTTAGTGACAGTTGATCTATTTTAACAAACTTTTCAAACATTGGTTCTGAATCCTTCTATTTTTATTTTTAATAAGGCTATGTAAAAAGCAAGTGTAAATAAAGTCCTAATACAATAGCACTACATAAACACATGTGTTTTGCTCAGAACAAGAACTCTGGAGAGATAATTAACTCAAATTGCAGGGGTTTTGTCCAAACGCTCTGCAGTTACTGACAATTTCCCCACTTTTACTACCTTATAATTATAAATAGTCTATATGCCAGACCACTTTGTCATTTTTTCTATTGGCTAGTAAGAAATAAAAGCTCAAGCTGCAGTCTGCCTTCTTTCTTTATTTCATATTGTACCATGTCCATAGCTGCTATTAGAAATGAGAGAAAAGGACAACTCTAACCTTCAGTGCCTTCAGTCAAAATGTTGTAAATTTGTAAATCCCGTTGACAGTCACTAATAGCAAGGAAGGTTTACCTGCATTCACATGCCTTAATATAATATACAGATTACTTTTACAAAACAGACAGTGCATAAATATCTCAATATCCATTCATAATGACAGTGAGCCCTCTTTATTTATTTTAAAATAATTTCATTATAATTAAGTAACAGTTTAACTTATGTCCAGAATATGAAAACATTTTCTTTCCCATGTACCTAACCACCGTTGTTATGGCAATGCTATCCCTAGAACATGGTCTGAAGTGTCTGCTCATAGAGGTTGATGGTCTGGTGCAATAAGCAGTGTTTTGACAGGGGGTTAGTAAGAAAATGTATTTGGTCAAGTTAAGGTTGAGCAATAGTTATCAGTCTCAAAGACAAGTGTATTATTCATCTTATTGGCAAGCTGGACTTCTGGTTTTAAGGTTTTGGATTTTTTGCAGGAGGTGCTTCTGTTGGGTTGAATGTTGCTTTTTGGTACTAGTCTAATTCATGTGAGCAGTTATTAAGATTCGTATGACTTTTATATGTGTATGCAGTCAGCAACTCAGTACCTTATCCATATGAATGGCCAGAAAACTTATTTTTGAGGAAGTCATTGAGTTTTCATTATGGCTACATGAGCATTAAATAGTTATCACTGAACATCAAAAGAAAGACCGGGCAAAAACATCTTATAAGAATCTCAGCGTCCTTTCTTCTTTCCTATACTATTTTAATGACAGTTACTATGTAAAACCTCTACTGATGACACAACTTTCTATCTTTCCTTCTCTCTGTTTCTAAAGGCTCAAAGACAATCATTCTAGAGAAAAGATTGGTCTATGAATATAGGTTGATTTTAACAATGATGATCTGCTCATGTTCTGTGAGACGACATAAGCCACATATTCCAATATATAACAGTCCTTTGCGGACCGATTTTCCCTTGTCCTTGCTGGGTTCTCTCTTTTCAATGAGTCCAGAGGGCCAAGGGAATCAATTTTTCAACACTGTTCACACTCCAAGTGTCATGATCAGATCAAAACTATCCAGACTAATACCAAAATTGTTTCATAAAATGTCTTAAAATGAAACTTTTTACAATTAAATAGTACATGAAAAGCAAATTGTTATCTTCTGTCAAAGAATTACCCAAATACAATCTTTTACATTAAAAGAAAGAACCAGGACACATGAACACACATTTGATGGATTGGTTTTTATTCATTTTTCTATTAGCACACTGAATATCCGTTAAAATAATTTTTCTTGTAGCTAATAGAACTGATTATATTGCATCCAACCTCCAAATTTATTCATCAGTACATATTCCTAATCAAGTGTTAAGTATTTGTGCAATATAATTAGAGTGCATACCAACAACATAGCTGTATTGGTAAACAAAAAAACCCAACCCATTTCTATTTTGCATCCATGCAGACCTAAAGCCTGAATAACTAGCCTGGCATCTGGAAAGGATCCTTTGATATGAATGACAAAACTCCTGCTGACGTTAGTGGGTCTAAAAACCCACTTGAAGCAACCTCATTTCCTTTAAATAAATTTTAGTTTTGTTTTCCTGGATTGTATAAGTATTTTGGCCATTTTAAATCATACTATATGTATTTAATCACCTCTCAGTTGAGTAGTCACCATTCAGGCAAAGATCCCATCAATATGAATGAAGGTATCAGATCAGACTGTAATTAATGGCCATAGAAATGTATCCAAGCCATAAATTTATAAACTATGGGCACATAAACTTTGGGAAATATTTCAAACTCAGTCCAAACCTATTTCAATGCCAGAAATAAGAAAGGTCTAATCTTATCTTATGGTGTGTGGCATTAATGAAGTATCCTTTATTTATCCAAATGGTGTACTCATCCCACATTTATACAAGCTAATATTTGTCTTTTATGTTATGCCACTTTCTGGGGTTGCTATTAAGAAAATCAACAAAAAAAACCCTAACCCCAAAGATAAGAAAATATATACATAGTAGATATTTGTAAGAAATGCAGAAAACGTCCTTATTAGTGATTATGAGAATTCAATTTTAAAAAAGTCCACATTATGCTATTTTCTTTCTCATAATAGCGAGAAATTCCAGTTTTCCCAAGACTGACACTTTGATGAGCTGACATTGCTACTTGCAGGTAAAGAGTGTGAGAGGCTTAACACTGATTATAGAATTTTCTGGTGCTAGTCGGATATAAGGAAAGTATTTAACTCGTAGTCTCGCTCCCAGTTTCCTTCCCAGTAAAAGCTATGGCATTATCAACCTCTAGAAGAACAGTGGAAAGCTAGAGATCCTCCTCACACACTTCTGAACATGAGAGAAGAAAGGAGAAAGGCAAAGTTTAATGAGATAAAATATTGACCCCAGTCAGTAAAGCTGCTTTAATAGAATTAGTATAGGGGTCCCATTAACTGCAGTGAGGTCACTCCCTTCCTAGATTTTAAAGATAGCAAGTATAATAACCTCTTATTAAAAGCAAAAACACTGGCACAAAGCAAAAATGTGGCAGGATAAAAGGTAGGGAAGGAGAAACAAGGCAACCTTCAAAAAGTTCCGCAGGAGGGATAAGAGGGAAAACAAGGGAGATCAGTCTCTGGAATCCTTTTAATCGCTCATGTCTTATACCTGATGAAGATGAAATGGCAGTTATGTTTGACTTTGTATCAGAATAGATGGGAGAACTGTTGTGTGATCTTTTCTATTAGGACTGGAGGGAGAAAACTCAGTAATGAACATGAAGGAACAGGAGGAAGAGAAGAAAAAGCCCCAGGATGCAAGCTCACAAAAAGTGCCAGGGGAGCATAGTTTCCTTCCTAAACTATAGGCATGAAGAGGTCTGAATCTTTATATATATACACACATAAATATATATATATATAAACATAAATATATATATATAAAAACATAAATATATATATGTAGAAAATGAGGAAGTACAACCTGCTTCCTTTGGGAAGTAGCCTAAGATAGTATACATGGGTAAATTAGACCTTGTTGTAGTAGATAGGATAGCGTAAGACACAAAGATATTGTCAATGGATTTGAACTTGTTTTGGAGTATGACAAGAAGATTTGAAATAGCCATCTATTTCTTGAGAATACGCATACATTGGTACTGTTGTCTCAAAGCTCCACTTCTGTGCAGAAAATTTCTACAATATGGTACAAACATTGGCCAATGTGATATTTCGCACAACTGCTCCCTTGGTCACCATCCCCTTGATTAACCTTAATTGTGCTTTTTGGTTTCTTTACTTCCTCCTCTTGGGAAAAGAAACAAACAAACAAACAAACAAACCCTGTGGCAGCTGAATCTGTAGTGAAACCTACTGGGAAAAGAACTGACCTGCTGTTGAACTCAGATAACAAGCAGCTTATGCCTGCAGCAGACAGCTCATGCCCTTTAGAGAAAGGAGACAGACAGACAAAGTTGCAGTGGCAATTGCACTGGTTATTCTTCTGCCTTCCCTTCATGAAATGAACACATAACCCAGTTCAAAATCCAGTCAGAGGCATCAGAAACATGAAATATGGTAGTTAGGTCTCAAAAAGCAATGAGGAATACAAAAAAATAAGGTTTTAATTCACCCAGTTGTATTTATATGGACTATGCTGTCAATGAAAACATGGTGTTCGTTGTACAGCAGAAACATAATGAATGTCTGGGGCATAAGAAGACTTCTCTGGTCGTGAAGGGGTTGTGCAGAGTGACTTTTGGATAGGCTAAATACAACAGAACAGAAGAGGTGTATTCAGTATGAGCTCTGTGATTTACAACATTTTTAGCACTAGTTCACAATAACAACAGCAAAAGGTTCAGCCATAAAAAGGAGGAATTAGAAGAATTTCTGAAAATGTTAAAAATATTTCATATTATCTTTTTTCAAAATGAAATGTTTCATTTCATTGCCACAAAATGTTTCTTTTCAAAATTAGCAAAAAACACTCAATTTTGAAACAGATTTTTTGATCTTGCAAAAATATTTTAAGAGGCCATAAAATGAAATAAAGCACCCTCTCTGTATTTACCCAAAGTAGCTTTGTTGACAATGTAGTAGCTTTTTAATAAAAAATCTTAGAAAAAAATGTTCCATTTCAAGACATTGTTTATTTTTCTTAATTTTGTTTTTACTGAATTTACTTAATTTTTACTGAATTAAAAATTTATTATCTGCTTAGCATTAACCCCAAATTGATTTAAAATTTCATGTAGAAACACATTTTTTAACTAGAACTCTTTCTAAAAATATTTGTGAGCTTGATAATACAGACTGTATAAAACAATTACATTTTTAGGCATCTTTTAATAACTGAGACAGATAATTTTTCTTATTACAAAGTAGGTAATCTTTGCTGCAGCTTAAGGAAAATGGGAGCTCATCTTTATTTATGATATGTCAAATCCCATGTGTGTTATATTTATGGAGTGGGGAGATTATTTAGATGCTGAAGACCAGGTATAAATTAGTATATTAATGTCAATAATGTATTATGACAGTTGGGAGTTATGATGGTATTGAATTAAAGATGTAAGACTGGTATTGTGATGAATATTGATGATTATGTTAATAAACATAACTTCAATAGTTCAGTTTATTTATTTTGGGGGACAGCTACAAACAAAACTCTAATTTTAATGCAAATGGTTTTAGTTAGTAATTTTGTATTTAGTCATGCCACCTCTTTGTCTTCCAGAACCCTGTAATTTAAAAAATGAATAAATTTGTGTTTAACTCTTTAAAACTAAGGGTAAGAACCTTCTCTACTGTAATATCATGCTGAAGCCCCAGGGCACAAGTTCCAGCTGTGTCTGGCTTTAGCACCCATATTAGAAGATGGCCTTTTAGCAGGAGATGTTGGAGCATGTTGGCGGAACTAGCAAAGGAACATGGTAGTGTTGGGATGATGGTTGGACTTGATGATCCTAGAGGCCTTTTCCAACCTTGATTCTATGAGTCTATGCAAAAATCAGAATCAGGAGGGAAACTGGAAAACTTTCATTTTTTAAAAAATCAAACTAACAAGGACACGCATTCAGATCCACATGAAATTTCTCATTCCAACATATTCCAGAACTAAAATAAGGAAGTTTAGGATCGTCTACACACAACACTATGGTGGATAAAAATCATACAATAGTACCTATGATCTGATTTATTAAGCTGTAATCTGCTGTTCGATCTCTCTCTGTGTCACAGTGACCTGGAGTCAGTGGCACAGATCCAATACTTCATTCTTTATTCAATATGAAACTTCCCAAAACCCATTGCGATAGGAAGGCTCCGCATTCTCTCCAAATACGGATTTGCGGATGGGAAGCACAGCTGAGGCCAAGTAGTATTTTAGAATGCTGAGACGCTACTGAGGCAGAGGTTTTTTCTTCAGTTGTAAAAGGAGTATGAGTGGAAAGAAGCAGGTTAGTGGGGGACCACGAACATTTGTCTGTTCTGCTGAACAGTGCTATACTTGTCTAAATTCTGTTACTCTTTATCCACTCAGAGCAAGGAAGGAACAAAAATCATGCCATTATGAAAAACTCATATTTCTTTTTAATGAGTGAATCTTCTAATCATTAAAATGTGTTAATCACCCAATAACCAGGGATGTTATTTAGATAATTATTATAGACTTATGAAACAGAGGTTATTGAAAATGAACACTTAGCTGTTAAAATTAATTCCACAGCATTTATGCTTCCTGCATTAACAAAATGTATGTCTTGTATTTGGGTTTCAGTATGCATTTACAGATATGTAGTGAGGCCATTCATGATTTATTTATATTCAATTAAGTACGTGCTAAGAAAGAAGAGATGCCACTCTGCCTATAAAAATGTTAGCAAATAAAGAGGAGTTTATAGGAATAAAAAAATATTTTAGTCACATTTTTCTGCTTATCTGGTATGTAGCACAGAACTGAGACACTTTCCCTACAAAATTAGAGGCATGAATCAAGATGATCTGCCTAGGGTTACCATTCAAGAGGCCTTCTCATGGGATGGAAGCTGATTTGTATTCAGTACACATGTATCGACCTAGATATTCATTCCAACCTTACCACCAAGACATCTAAGGATGTTTTAGGCTGGATGAGGAGCTAAGTTCTCAAACAAAAGATGGCAATGCATCCACCTTATTATGAATCAGAGAAGCCCAGGCACCTTAAATATCACCAAAACAAGGAAAATGGGAAGCTTGTGATGGAGTGTCACTAAACTGTAAAACCATAATAATACAACTGGTAGCAGAAGCAGCAATACAGATGTATTGAGTATGAGACTGTACTTTTCAGACTAAAGGAAAAAGACTTCTGACCATAAGGAATTTACAATCTATATAAGAGTGGTTCGGCAGAGTTTTATTAAGAGATAGAAAACCTTTTTAAAAAAATTGCTGCTCACATTTTAAATTGGCATCAAAATAGTCTATGTGAGCAATTGAGAGTGGTGGGAAGAATGCAAAAAATTAATTAAAACTTTATGCTGGGGGTATTTTTCCAACTTATTGATGACCCTCTGCCTCAGCACAGCTTCAAAATATTCCAAAGAGAAACACATTATCAGTTTCACAAAAACCTAGGTCTGCCAAGCCACAGAAGCAACAGTGAGCTACATTTGATGCTTTAACAAAATTCAGCTTTGCCTGAGTCACTGGTAAGAATTATTGAATATAAATATGACTTTCTTCATTACCTAAGTTATCTATCTGTGCAGAAAAGTTAGCTAGCTTCAACTGAGAGAAATGAAGGAAATAGTAGAGTTAGATTTGAGCTAACTTTAAACAATTGTCACTATATATGTCCTACATAAATACCATCTATTTCATTCCCTTCCCAAAGCTCTTAACAGGTAGTATTATATTTGTCATTTACAGAAACACCTGTTGGTTTTTTTCTGTCCTGTGGACATTATCAGTTAGCCAAAGAAAACTTACTCTCAATATCTGAATGCTAAATACTCTGTTTTACTACCTGACACTAATAGAATCATTTACCTAGTTACAAAGGAGCTGGTTAAGACAGATACTGAAAACACTGGATTATGAGTCACACACCAGACATACATTAGGGGTTACTTATTCCGGTTTCTTTTCCAGCCAATGTTTTACAGATTTCTAGTGATTCTGGTTGTAGCTTACCAGCAACATAACTCAAAAACAGGTGTCATCAGGCAATTTAAAAATGCCTATTTCTATATACACCATAAATGCAAATACAGCTAAGAAGCGCGAAAGAAAAACTCTTAGATTCTTCAGCACTGTGCACATGTGCTAAAACACATATTAAGACTCTGAAAGGTGATATGTCAGCCCCAAAGGAAAAGAAAAATCCCCGATCCTGGCAATGGCCAGCATCGCCTGGGTGTTGTTTAGTGCTACCAATTCTCACTAAGGTCATCTGGCTTTTTGTGGAGGAGTCACTTTTCAATGGTACTGAACTCACTCATCTGCAACATGATGAAGTCTGGCTCCAGAAAGTTGTCTCAGCTTGTTTGTATGGCTTCCTATCAAAGGGTTTCCAAAGAAATGACCGTGAAATCATTTGCAAAAGGATTTTTAGCTTTAGTAGGTAGATACACCTACAGAGGTGAACACTCCACATATTCTCACCTTTAGGCATTATTTAATTTCATGGCTATCAAAAAGATAGGTGATCTATAAAGGAAACAACAGGAATAAGATAATACGGAACAGTTTAAAAATATTAATAAAATTTTCTAGGAATCCTTCAGAGCTTCAGAGTGTTTCTTCCCTTTGTACATTTGTATGCACATCTTTTTCCCATTTCTAAGTGGGGCATTTTCTGAAATCAAAGGGGCTGCGATTTTTGAAAGCATATCGGGTTGTTTCAGTAAAACTTAGGCAGCACATAAAGAAAACAACCAAAACAGCAGAAGAGAAATATCCTTTCCTAAGCTAATTACTATGCTTTATACAACCAAATGAGGTTTGAAATTTTCTAATTACATAGAGAATATATGAATATTTCCTCTGGCACATGGGATTTAAGGAGTGAGTTTGAAAAGATATGAAAGGAAATGAGCACCTTGCAAGATTAAGTATGATACCAGCTTGATTCCATTACAATAATTTGTCAGCTGCTGTCTGATTAAAATGAAACAGAATACTCAGGCTCCTTTTTTTTTTAATGATACTTATTATGACACTTATTATGACACTTATTAGAAAAACTTACAATGAAGGTCAAGACTTTGTGTGATGACTTATTAATTTTCAAGGGTTTTTTACTATTATTTCTTTATTCCTCGAAGTTTAGCATAAGTCCAGTCAAAATCTGTTAGCCAGCAGGAACTGCATTTTTGTTACAAGAGGCCAGAAGCAATTTCATGTAAAAAGCAAAGCCATTTCTTGCAGATTTATGTGAGAGCTTATAACCATGAAAATCTTGAGAAAAAGAAAGAACTTGTTCAGAAAGAGTACGGGAAGAAAGGGATGTGAGGTATGTATGTTTATTTCTATAGAGTGTAGAGAATTGCATGGTAACTTCCAGTTATTTAGTGGTGCTCACCTACCAAGTCTGAAGCATCCCATGGGATAGGAGGATCTTGGTGCCGGTTCACATTGGCAAGGAAAAGAAGGGCCAAGCAATGGTCCTGGGTGTGTGGCAGGACCAGTTCCATTCCTTGACAGTGACAGTCAATGCTAACTATGCTGTTTCCTGAGAACTGCTGTTCCTGACAGTTCCTAATGTTTCCATTGACTCCGCAGGGCAAACCAAAACACCTTTCACATTTCCCTTTTTCTCTCATCCTTCTCTTACCCACCAATAAACATAATTTCCTGCCAGCAATTTAGATCAAATATTTTCAAGGGTTTATTTATACTGTAGTAAACTGCATACACACACATACAGACACACACACATGTATAAAGAAAATTGGGGCAGTAATATCTTGTGAAGTTGGATCAAAGCAATCAAGACGCTTTTGCTCTTCCTACATGAAAGGATTAGTTACACCTCCAATATGTTCAGCTATAATAAGCAGGACAATAGCTAAATATTATCTTCATGGTCTCCTGTACAGTAGTACCTCATGAGTCTACATTGGCTAGATTTTCCAAAGTTACCAGAGGTGTGAAATAATAAGGAAAGAAAAAGACAGAATTGGCCATGCGCATATATAAAGTGAAGCATGGCTCACCTATTCTTACCTTATAGCAATGTTTAAGTTCTCAACTCTAGTCCATGCTGTGAAGAATTGCTGTCTGCCATCTTGCAAGGCAGCTGAGAACAAGGCGTATTACTTTATAGATAAGGCTGTGTAACAGAACATCTGTATATCTTGAGGCATTCACACTGTCAGCACATTCCTTTGTGGGAAAAGCTGGAATTGAAAGCCAAGAGACCACATCTTGCCAGACGGTCCATATACATTTCTTACACACTGAAAAACAGTTCTAAAGGAAAAACCTGTATTTCCAAAATATGCAAAAGAGGTAGGCGCTTTTTTTTTTTTTTTTTTTTTTTTTTTGAGGAGATGGGGGAAACTTCCTTTGCCAACTGCTTTGCTAGCACAGACTGGGTGTTTTTCATACCAAACTGATGCAAGCTGATTAAGAGTCTAATGGAAACTTGGTGCTTTTATCTCACACAAGTTCTCCTTTCAAAAAAGGGTAGAAAAGATAAAAGACCAGGCTTCATGTACAGGTCAATTTCTTAATAAATCATTTGATGTTTTAAATCACTTAATTTTCACTTCTATCACTCGATTTGCAGGCAACCTGAACTCTAAACTGTATTTTGCAGAACATCATCTACTGTTCTCATTAAAGCATCCATGTGCATGTGTAGACTCAGGCAGGCGGGTGGGTCTGAACAATTTTCCCCTTTTCCACAAGCACATTGTCAAGTGGACACAGTAACTGATTTGTGGCAGCTCAGTTAGAAACTTAGGCCACTAATGATCTATTAAACCTTTTTATTCTAGGCAGGATGGACCTTTATCTAACGTATTTTGCATTTGAAAAAACTGTGAAATGTTTTATCCTTATGATGTTCCATAAAATATGTTTCACAATATTAAATGTGTACTAACAATAATACACTTGCATGAATACAACAAAAGATAATGAGCTAGAATAAATTTGCAGAAGTACTTTATATATCAAAAATTAATAGGACCTTGCAGTTGCTTCAGGTAATTTTGTTTGTTCTTTCAAATGTGAGATTTTTATGCAGCTTTTTAAATCCTACAAGCAAGGGAATCACGAAAATTATTTTAAAATAATTTTATTTAATATCCTCATCAAGGTAATATATTTAGGGTATGACCATTATGCAAAATTTTATTGTCAGTTTGCAAGAATTCCTAAAGCATGCAGTCCAAGCAATGACTAAAGCAACCAGAGCTTTTGTGTGCACCTACACAGGTGTGCATATTATTTTTCATATAAAAACCTTAAAATTATTTCCTTAGTTTTTTTCATTTAAAAAACCCACAAAATGAAAAGCATAGACCCTTTTCTATGAAATATACAGCAGGTCTTCAAAGAGCTTCACTGATGCACACAATTTAAATGCCAATAAACCTTGATGGTGATTTGTGTTGACAAGCATTTCTTTTTCCTGAGTCAACTACCACCACACAATTATTCTTTTCTAAATCTTCCTATTTAACCCAGGCAGCCAAAGCCACTTTATAATTTCCTCAGATATATTACGCAGGCCTCTAGTATGTATTTTTGGGGAAGGGTGTTTGTTTTCTAAATTGAAATTATTCTTTAATGACTAACCTCTTGAAAATATATATTTGACAAGACTTTATCCTTTCACATTTCTTTCCCTTCCTTCCCATTACTGCAGCCTCTGTATAGGTTTGTCAAATACCTTTCTCCTCCTCAGCTGTTTGGAGAAATTTGCATGTTAAACAGCCAGCAAAAACTATATAAATCCCACATGAAGCGTGCTGTCCCTCAAACTCAAGTAGACATTAAAGATTCTGAAACCTCTTAAGTAGGAACCTGTTTGAAGCACACTTACAGAAAAACACCTACTTCCAATAATCGATGCTGTTGCAGGCTTCTCTTAAGTCAAGGATATTTTGTGTGACTGTGGCCTTGTGTCATAGTTTTCTTTACTAGATACCATGATATCAAATCCATTTAGCATTCACAAGAGCTGAACCAAGGACAGAAATTGTTTTCCCGGGCAACTTCTGAGGTTTTTCAGAAGTATCTTTGTTTCTTGGTGAAACAGTTGCATTTTGAGTATTTTTGTTAAAGGAGAGTTTTGCGGGGTAGTTTTCCACAAAACAGAGCACTGTGGGGAAAAAATGTCCCCCTCAGCAATTGCAGTAGCTTTGTAAATGTTGCCAGTTCAAGTCCATGGGCTGCCTGATTCATAGCAGAATTTTTCATTTCCGATCAAAGAACAAAGCTTTCAACTACTTCTCACTTCTCTAAGTCAGAATTTAACTATTCAGCTAAAGCTAGAATTTCCTTTCTCTGCTCTCATACCTTCAGCAGGTTTGACAGAGCTACTGATTGGACGCATGAAGGAGAAGATGACTAGGAATGGTCCGGACAGATTTGCCAAAGCTAAATCACTCCTAACCTACCCAGTTGCCTTATGCACCAAAATGACTACATTTGTGGACAAAGAGAGAGCAGTGGATGCCATTTGCCTGGCTTTTTACACTGGGGGCCCTGGGAGCTGGGCAGCAGCCAGCAGCGAGCCCTGGCAGCAGAGACAGCCAGCAGCATCCAGGGCTGCATCAGCAGGAGCACAATGAGGGGGTCGGGGCAGGGGTTGTCCCCTCTGCCCAGCTCTCACTGTTAGACCACATCTGGATAACGTGGCCAGCTGGTGCCCCCCAATGCAGGAAAGACGCCGATAACCTGGAGTGAGTCCATCCCTGCGAAGCTCAGGGCCGGAGGGTGTCCCCGTGAGCAGAGGCTGGGGCTGCGGGGCTTGCCCAGCCTGGGGCAGGGACCCCTTCGGGGGCACCTCACAGCCACCCCAGTGCCTTCAGGGAGGGGATGGAGGGGGGCAGCTGGGTCCGTCACAGCCATGTGCGGCCGGGCAACAGGGTACAGCAGGCATGAACTGAGATGAGAGGGGTTCAGGCTGGGTACTGAAACCTCTCCCCGGTGAGGACAGGCAGGCTGGGGGCAGGCAGAGGGAGCGGCTGCCCAGGGAGGTTGGGCACGCTCCGTCCTTGGCGGGTTTCAAGACCCACCTGGGAAAATCCCTGAGCAACCTGGTGTGACCTCACAGCTGGCCCTGCCTGGAGCAGGGGTGCAAGAGGGATCTCCTGAGGTCCTTTCCAGCCTCAATGATCCTACAAACCCATGATTCTTCAGTAAAATATAATTTTCCAGAGGAAATATTCTGATCAGCTTTAGTATTTAACCTTCCAGGTTTTCTTAAAAGGCTGCTCATTTGACATCCATGCTCCCACAAACTGACAGGGACTTTTTAAGGTTCTAGAGGACTGCTAGTAACCTCTTGGCTATTCTGCTAATGAGTTATAATTTCTTGATTGAAATGTTGCCAGGACAGACTCAGAGGGTACTCTGACATATGAAATATTCAGTGCATTATAATTCGATCACTTAATATTATTTATGAGTCAAAATCATAAGCATAAGAAACTAAAATTAACAAGGTTGATTCCATGCTGAAGCTAATTTTATGTAATCTAAGCTATTGATTCGATATTTATATGAATAAGACAATAGAAAGATTTATGGGAAATATGAGGTTAGAAATGAAATAATTGTTAGGAACTGCAGTATGGCTTGGAGGAAGCCATTCACCTCCCAGTCCAGTTTAACCACATGAAATTGTTTGCATTGTTCAGGAATTGCACTGTTCCTCCTGAAGACCATTTACTTTCTTTGTTTCAAGCACACACTGTGAAAAGCCTGCTTTCCCCTTTGCCATCCATCCCGCCAGCACTGTGTAAGCCATTGATGAAAAAACCCAAGGTATTCACGCCTTGGTCAGATCGTTACTTTCCCGTTGGGTTGTTAATCTTGCTCCATTCCCCTTCATTTTGACACTACAGAAATTAACAGTCTTTCATCAGTTCTAGTTTGTGGGCCTTCTATGACCACTAAGAAAATACAGCCTTTTTTATTTGCTGAAACGTTTCCCCACAAGTTGTTAAACAGTAGCACAGAGGTATGGCACTCTTTCCCTGAAAAAGTTCAGTCATACAATATCCGTATCTGCATGGCCTGTGCAACATGCCTTGCCTTCATGAGTGCAGCTGAGTAAGTACAGTCCCCTTAAACAAGCCTGAGGGACAGTCAGCTTTTTCAAAAAAAAAAAAAAAAAAAAGGTGAAGCATTTTAGGCCAGAACAACTCAAAGGAGATTATCCAGTGTAAATAGACTCTATTTTCAAATTGTTAGAGAATCATTTTGATTTTTCTGAGATGTCAGAAGGAAATAAGAGCAGAGGCTGCTGTGTGGTAAAGTCACGGAAACAACCCAACAGCTCCCACCAAACCTGTAGTCTTACAGCAAGATTTTCTACACTTGATCACATAGGCTGGAGATGCCCTAATTCTCAGTTTCTTTATTCACTTTGAAAATATTGGCGGAACCAAAAACCTCCCCCGTTCTCAGCATGAAACTATAAGATCATGAACTTCACCTAACCAGAGTCTAGCTTACCTGGATCCAAATAGAAACATCAGATCCCTGTTTTGAAATCACATTAAAACTCAGACTGCATAGAAGGAGAAGGAAGATCAAACCTTTTTTTATCAGGTGTCAGGAGACAGAATAGAAGTATTTTTTCTAATTGGCAGAATTTATCTCTAAGGAAAATCAGTAACAGCTTGAGAAATGATCACTGGATGCAGGTTACTTCATTTCTGTTTTAAAAGGCCAAACCCAGGATGAAGGATTCAGAAAAGAAGGTAAGCAGCAAGTTTCTCAAGACCAAAGATGTTCTAAGCAGAGTGGAGATGAGGACGGGTGCTGTGAACAGAGATGCTGCAGCTGCTCTGAGAAATAGTTTTACTTGAAACTGGTCATTTCAGACCTTGGAAACAGGCATAGGAGAAAGACCTTTCAGAGGTTCAAATTCCTGAATGGAGCCAACAAAAAGTAAATAGATATCACAGCTGCTTGGAAAAACTTGGTTGCTTTCAACAAGTTTATATATTGCATAATCTTGCCAAGTTATTAAGCAGCAAGATAGCTTCTAGATCATACCTTATTTCCCTCCACCTCTTCAGTGATGAATAAAGGAAGGTAATTCACCTTACTTATACGCCTGAAGTAAATCAATCTAAAATATTTCAAAGCTATTAAAACCTGAGTTAGCAGAGAAAAATGTAGAATTTAACCTCAGTGGGAAAACAAAGTCCAATTCCTTCACACATACGTGACTCAGATTAGCATTCTGCACTTAAACGGGATTTGCAGTGTAAGAGAGCTCCTCTCTCACATGCAGAGAGTTAAATGGAAACACACACACTTGCCGGCTCAGGGGCTGTAACACTGCCTTTTTCTCAATTCCTGAATTATGGTTTTGCTTAACTCTGTTTCTCAGAAATCACAAGAAAATACTGAAAAGCTATAAAACAAAACAAAACTCTCAAAGAAATTTCTTCCACTACTATTTAGACAGCTTTTATATAGATATAAAAAGATGTTTCCAGGAAGATTAATTGGACTTTTACAATTAGTAAACTGGTTTGCCATTCATTCATTACATGCAAGAAGATATTTTCTGCCATGACAATGCAACCAGATTAGTTCTTCTGGTAGATTTAATCTGAGCATTTAATTTTATATTTTTAAGTGGTGTCACATTTTCCTCTTGTCTAGGCTATATTTAAATTGTGTGATTGTTAGAATTGGACTTGTCTATTGAGAAAGTTAAAAGAATTTTTGACTAAAAGTCTTACCTTTTATTTGTTGTATTTTGCTGAAAATTTCTAGAAAAGGACTAAAAATCAAAATGAAGCGGTGTGATAGTCAATGTTCTTTTTTATTACTTTAAAAAGCAAACATTAAATCTGTGTATAATCACATTAGTGGGGTGCAGTATTACAAAGGTAGTAGCCAAATAGTAGAGAGAAGCATAACCAGATTTGCTTCAGATTAAGCATAAAGATTGTGAAAGTATATAAATAAAGGTCAAAGTTGGGGTTTCTTTAAGTCACAGTAGAAATTCTTTGAAGGTCAGTCATTAGCCTGGTTGCTTAAAGGCTGCTATTTTTCTCATCATTAAAGAAAAATATTTTGATTTATAATAACATACATGTAATTTACTTGAGTCTTTGGTCTAGCTATTTATTATACAAAACCCATGCATGCACATATCTGGAGGACTCAACATTTACCAAGGATGTATAACTGTGAATGGAGAGAGAAGGAAAAACTCACAAGGCAATTGAGGAGAACTCTGTCCACGTACATGTTAAGAATGTATTTCTTTATAATTTCTGACACTAGAAATATACTTTAGGTTCAGAGTCAGGATTTTGTACAACTAGGATGTGACTATTTCATTTTCATGATCACTCTAAGTTTATCCATGAACTTCATACTGGTTTTTTTTTCCCTCTTCATGTTTTTAATCAGGTCCCCATTCATAAACACAGTGACGTTATTACTGAAAGAGACACTCAGAAAGTAAACTGTACACAGGCATGAGAGTTAATAATCTGTTTAACTCACCCAAGTTTCTACTGAAACTTCCTCAGACTAAGAAGGAATTTCCATTCCTACAACATGTTAATCATACCCCATTAAAAAAAAAGCCAATATTCTTCTATAATTCAGGAAAAATGTTTTCAAATATATTAGGTGATTAAGATAAATTCCATTTCACAAGTATGTGGATCATATCAGGTTAAGGTTGCTTCATTTTTTCTACCTCCAAGTTATCATTATATATAAATCAAATAAGCACATATACATAATTTGACAGCTTAACCTTTAATGCTTAAGAGACAAAATATTTCTTTACAGAAAATAAGGGAAGACCAAAAGGAAGATTAGTGCCAAGAAAAGGCAGTTTTGAAGCAAACACTGGTTTTATCTTTGGCATTTCTTTCAAGACTGATGATCCTATAAGACCCATTGGTAAGTAACAAGTATCGATGCCTTCATGTGATCTTTCCCAAGCACACACATTTTGGGGACAATTCCTCTTCATCTTTTAAAGAACAGTTCCATCAACTTAAAATGGATTACTTATTTTAAGACAATCATGTGTTCTTAGCCATAAATTCAGTGTTTCTTTCTGCTCTGGAACATGAATAATTTTAAGTCTGTAGAACGTGGGGGAAAACAGAGATACAGTGAACAGACGTGTACTTTTCTGCAGTTCAACTGTTATTACACATTCCCCCTCTAGCACCCTACTTCCCTAAGAATTTGTTAATATTTAGATTTACTGCTCTTATTATCACCTAACAACTCTATTTATAGAACATTCCATTAATTCAACTTTCTTGACACATGCAGAAGCCATATAAAAACAGATGTTGGGAAGATGGGGATTTCACACATATATTCCATTATGTGAATCTATTTTCCCAAATAAATGAACAAAGAAACCACAACCCCCCTCAACGTAATACTCATTGCAATGTTTCCTTGCAACACTCTTTTTTTCTTCCTAGTTTAGTGTACTGCCTCCTGAAAGAACATTCACAGCAGAAGGACTATTGTGCAAGCAGAGATGAACGCACACAGGAATATGAAAAATTCACAAGGAAATTCAGTAAGATTTATTGAACTGACCTGCTACTTTGAAAGAGGCTGGAGAACTCTACCTCTCCATCACCCCATTGGGCATTCCTCTGTGTAAAGTTTTGGAACTTCTTTTTTCCTTTCAATGGAATACATGAAACGGATCTGCTACACCAACTCCCAGCTTTTCTATGGATCCACTGACTTCAAAATAATTCAGTGTCATTGTTTATGAAAATGCTGCAAGAATTTTTAGGCAGCTAGGAGATTGTTCTTATGCTTAGTGTCTTTGTGTATTAGCAATATCATTTTTCTGCATACCAGAATAAATTAATGCTCTAGATGGTAAAAGTAAACATCTTTCTTGTTGTTTTTCTTGTTGTTTTGGCTAAAAGATAAAACAGCCAATTTGTTTATCAGATATTTTCTGGGAAATTTTTGCAAGCAAAAATTTTCCATGGGTGGAGATTAGGGCTTTTCTTGTGTTCTCTAAACTAGCTGGTTTTAATCAGACCTCGGGTGCGCCAAGTATCTGTCTCCCTCACCATTCAAGACAAATTTCTGATATGGGTTATGCATGACTCCTTGCCTACAGATGCAGGTAATTTATGAAAGGGAATAGGAAGTCCTTAGCCTTTGTCAACAGGACATAAAACTGAATTTACTGAAAATTGAAATGTGAAGTATTTCCAGATGTCTTAAGACTCACAAGCACAATAATCTAAAAAAGAAACAAAATGTGGAAGTAGAAACTGAGGACTGAATCCTACACATTTTTCTGGGTGCAAGAAAGGCAAAACTAGGAAAAAATAATCCGTCTTAAAACCTGGCTGTATAGTGTGTATATATTGTGGTCATTGTTAAAATATACAGAAGTATAGAATCATAGAATGGTTTGGGTTGGAAGGGACCTTTAGAGATCAACTAGTGCAACCTTCTTGCTGTGGGCAGGGATGTGTTTCACTAGGTCAGGTTGCTCAAAGTCCCGTTCAGCCTGACCTTGAACCCTCCCAGGGATGTGTCACCCACAAGTCCTCTGGGCAACCTCTTCCAGTGTCTTAACACCCTCATTGTAAAAATTTCCTCCTTATATCTAGTTTGACTCTACCCTCTTTTAGTTTAAAACTGTTACCTCTTGTCTTATCACTACAGGCCTGGGTAAAAAGTCTCTCTCCATCTTGCTTACAAGGCCCCTTTATATATTGAAAGGCAGCAATTAGGTCTCACCAGCGCCTTTTCTTCTCCAGGTTGAACAATCCCAACTCTCTCAGCCTTTCTTCATAGGAGAGAAGTTCCAGCCCTCTGATCATCTTCACAGCCCTCCTCTGGACCTGCTCTAACAGGTCCGTGTCTGTCTTGTACTGGGGACCCTAGAGCTGGGTGCTGCACTCCAGGTGGGACTCATGAGAACCAAATAGATGAGAAGAATCACCTCCCTCAACCTGCTGGCCACACTTCTTTTGATGCAGCCCACAATACAGTTGGCTTTCTGGGCTGCAAGCACACGTTGCCAGCTCATACCCAATTTTTCATCCACCAGTAATCACAAGGCCTTCCCTGCAGGGCTGCTCTCAATGCATTTATTCCCCAGTCTGCCTTGATATAGGGGTTTGCCCCAATCCAGGTGCAGGACCTTGCTCTTGGCCTTGTTGAACCTCATCAGGTTCACATGGGCCCACACCTCAAGCCTGTCAAAGTCCCTCTGGTTGCATCCCTTTCCTTGAGCATATCAGCTGCACCACTCAGCTTGGTGTCATCCGCAGACTTGCTGAGGGTGCGCTCAGTCCCACTCTCTATATCATTAATGAAGATACTGAACAGTTCTGGTCCCAATATGGACCCCTGAGGGACTCTGCTTGTTACTGATCTCCGTTTGGACATTGAGTCATTGACTGCAATTTGTTGGATGCAGCTAGTCAGACAATACCTTTCCCATCAGATAGCGCATCCATCAAACCCATATCTCTCCAGTTTAGTGGCAATGATGTTGTGTGGGACCATGTCAAAGGCCTTACATAAGTCAAGGCACACCTGATTTGAGCTTGCAGTTCAGAAGTTTACCGCCTCTAAAATAAAGAACGAACCCTTTCCTCAAAACTCGGGAAACATGATCACTTTCCACATATGGTATGTCAACGCTTTCATTTCATTAAATAATGCAGTAATAAGTTATGAAGCACGAATAAAACATGAAGGAAACATTTATTCTGAATGAAGGCCTTTAGCTGAGAGTGTGCTCAGTCAGCTGTAATTCCCAAATGCACTAGGAACAAACAAAGCATGTTTGCTAGACCACACAGTTGAAGTAAAGGAAGTGTTGGCTCTAAGCTGGACTGACAAGACCTGCATAAAGAAACGTGGAGGCACTTTTCTAGGACACTGCAGCTGGCTTAGTCTCCTTTAAAATTTATCCACATCAAATTTTCTACTCTTTGGAGACTGCAATCAGGTCTTACATGTGGGAGGGACATTAAAAAAGCAGGTAGGTTAAAAATTTCACCCAAACTTTTAGCTATCAGTCAAACAGAAGCTCAGTCCAAAAGTTTGGTGGGTTTTTTTTCTGTAATTGTAAACATTGTTTGATTAAATACAGATACAATTTAATGGTTTAGCAACAGATATGAAAGAACATTGACCCTGGGCTTTCTTGATATTTCATTTTCCTGACACATCTGAGACTGTCTGTTGCTATTGATTATTTTTTCTCTAAGTCTTCCAAAAGGTCACATTTTTGCTTTGGTCGTTTTGTTACATACTCCTCTCCTTTTTTCATCTCTGCTTTATTTCTTCCACAGTACCAGTGTGATATACCTTGCTATCCTGTCTATTGCCTTTTTGCATTTCTCGTCAGTGGAAAAACAAACTACTGTTGAACACTGCTGGCTCCTTCATGCTTGGAGCCTTAGCAGCACAGAAGAGTTCTGTCACAGCACTGCAACCCTCTAGGAGCAACCTGTCAGCTTGGGAATCCTTTTTTTGATTCACAAATTTTGAAGTACAGTTGCTGTCTTCCCAGTTGCAATAATTCTAAGTGCAACTCTCAGTAAATAACTATTCTTTCTAAAGTAAGCTCTGTTAAGAGGACATTCCTCCTCTTTGAACCGCTTTAAAAATTTTCCTAGTGTTTTTGCACCTAAAAGGTTAGTTTTGCTTTTACCCTGAACTTTCAACATACAGTGCTTTCTCCTACCCAAATAAAATAATGAACTTAAAACCATGAGGGGTTACATCTCTTCTTTTCTTCTTTTTTTTTTTTGTCTTATTTTTAGTAGCATAATAGTTTGTGTGCAAAGACATTTCCCCAGATTTATCGTTTCCTGTAGAAAACCCCCCACTGTTTGTAGAAACACGTCCCCAAGAACAGACCTCCTTGCAAAGCAGATCACAAGAATTTCTTTTTTATTTAGAAGGACAGTGTTCCATTAAGCATCTTGAATTGTATGGATACTAGTATAACTGACATTGCCCATGTACGAGGTTTTTCTCATCACTGGTATTTTACATTAGCATATGAGATGGACTGCAAGATAAGGGCTTTGTTACTTTTAAAAGGAGTAAGGTTATGTTGTGCACCTGTCGTGAAAAGTAGATTTCCTAGATTCTCTCACACTACAGAACACAAACAAAACAAACAAAAATGAAAATCCCACCTCAGCGCACAAACATGTTATCTGCTTTCTCTGTGTAACCATCCTGTCATAAATTGCAAATGAGGTTGACTAAATCAAATAGCAAAATTATGGTTGTTCAGATTCTAGTAAGCAGCTTGCAAGTAAACTTCTGCCATGGAACATTTTTGCGTATGAGGCCTTATCACTAGGCTAGAGTTATGCACATAAGAGTTTAACTATAATACTGAAAGATCCTCCTGAATCTTCTTTCTTGCTTACCTTTTCCTTCCAATGGGTCAACATGCAAAATTTCTCTCTCTCTCTTTCTGCATATGTGTATAATTACACACATATTGGTGATATAATTATTTACCTCTACAACATATATGCCTTCCCAATAGTTTCATTATGGTTTAGCCTGAGATTGTTAATTTTTATGTACTATTTGATGCTTATTGTGGTTTAAACACAGATGTTTTCCTATTGGGAAAGCTTAGGAGAACGGAACATGAAACAAGAGCAGCTAAGTGAAAACATTCAGTTATTGAAAGAATGGGAAATTATATTTTATCTAATTATATTGTGTCAATAGAAAAAACTCATAGAAGTCATAATTAAAAGAAAACTTTTATTTTGCTTTTTGAAATAACATTACAAAAGGAGTATCAGAATAAAATGTGCAAAATTACATGGATCATGATCATAGGCTCCTTCCTACTTTCTTTTTTGTAAAGGAGTCAGCTATGAACCATACTTGCAGCAGTCCTCATAGGATTGGCCATCAGAGATGATAACTCCCCTTTGCATATGCAAGATGCTCTGATATAAAAATTGACTTTGTTTTCTACTTTTTACAAACTAGCTAAAACCACTGACCCCCAAAATTCATAAGTAAAAACATGAAGTTAACTTGAAAGATGACTCATTGGGTTTGACTGTTTCTTCACTGACCTGAGATTTTCATCCGAGAGCTTCATCTTGTGCCGTCTCATTGCAGAGATAAATTTTGATAAGAAGATGAGAGTATAACGTGGAAGAAAGTCACATACTTGCTCCAGGGTCCAGAACTGGCTTTTCTTCTGCTCTGCAAGTTGAACTTTTATGTCCTTTTCTCATCAGTTCAAGTCCATTATGGCAGACAGGGCATGGTCTCCCTCGTGTACATCCTCTAAATATCTACGTATATTACCTGCTTGTCTCAAACAATTGGAAGTAACATACACCTCTGCTTGAGATAAACTGCGTGGATGCTGAAGAGGGAAAATAACTTGAGATCAAACAGAGATTTCTGCTTCAAGGCTGTCTCTGCTTTACTGAACTTTACAAAGAACAGCTGTCGCCTCATGCTTTTTTCTTTCAAACTGCTCAAACAGCCTTAACGTCCAGCGACTCTCTAGTGACAGCATGCGACTCTGTGGTTTACAGGAGAATGTCTGCTGACAGATACAGAATCGGCAGATGGAGCGCCCTGTAAATTAAAACAAATAACACATTTTTTAGACAATAAAATCCAATAGCTTACTTTTTATTTTGTTTATTTTGTATTTACAAAGTTATATAAAAGATGCTGCTTGCTGGATACAGACTGAACTTACTTCTGAAGCCAGGAGAAGTCTTCACCAGTAAGGAGCAGGATCATGCGCTCTGCCTGGCTACTTCAGAGAACACGGAAGGGGAAAGAGCATCTCCAAGGTAGATGCTGAAGATGGCTTTAGAGACAAAGCTGATGACTAATAACTACCCTTTTAAGAACTTTCAAGGAGCACCAGTGATTTGTGGTAAATGCTTACTGTGTGTTTGCTAACAATACCCTGTTCTTCAAGAAGATAGAGAAACAAAATACTGATTGACTTACAGCCTGTCTCTTGGGATAGGCTTTTGTTATGTACTCCAAGTTTATATATTTTTATTAATATTTACCATTTGTAATGCATTCAAGCAGATGGTCACTGAAACTATTTCTTCTTAATGCTTTCTTGCATATAATACAATGTTCTTCTCTCCCTCTGTGTCTTGTAGGAAGAGAACAAGAGGCTTTGCCCTAACACTTGAATAATTCCAGTAGCACTTTTAAGATAGTATTCCTGCAAAGTAACATCACTCATTAAAAATAGGCAATAACACCACTACTAACAGCAAAATCATACTGCTGGATGGATTGTCACAAAAGTAGCACTTGCTTCCTTTGCTCCAGGCCTGCTTAGGCTCAGTTTTCAAGAGATAACAATTAATTTCTTGTTCAAAAGGCCATCAGGTCTCCTAGGAAAAATTTTATATACTAATTGTTTCAATGAAATAACCTATTACAAGTTCTCCTCAATATTTCCTTAGACACCAGGTCTTCTTGTACTAGTCAAAGTAGTTGATGCCAATCAAACTTAATAACACAGAAGGCCCCTCCCAAGAGTTTCAAATCAAGAGAGGTCAGCTGGACAAAATTCAGACTTTCTGCTGTAGCCTTTAAGGCAAACTCAAGACCTACAAGACCAGTTAAGTTCAAGGCAGCAATGACTCACTGCTTAAGACTCAGCATGCAGATTCTGGTTCTGTAACACGGATAAAAGTGGGCATGATGCCTAATTTACAACCGATCACTGTTGCATGGAATCTCTTGGATCAGTAAAATGTATTTTGGGCGAATAGGAATGTGAGCATGTTCTCTTGTGGGTACTCCTTGCACCACTGCTTCATGCCCTGATTTAACTGGTTCAGTTCAGTAAAAACGCCACTCTCTGACCGTCTGTAGCATGTGTTGGATTCTTACTTTTGACTGAGTAATGTCAAAGCAAGAATATTGCTAGAGCAGAAAGGATTTAATGCATGCATCTTGGGAAAAAATCACAAGTGTGTTCTGGTCTCTTTATCTCTCTGTCTCACTTTTTAATATAATTAATGATCACATACATTCACAATAAGGCAACATTATCTCAGCAGTCTATGAGCAAACTTAGAACAGAGCAATGGATTCTAGCAACATGCCTTGAAACCGGTCTCATGAGAAATCAAAGCAAGGACTCTCATGGTCACACAAGCAATACACTAGCTAAGGATAAGGATGAAAAGGAGGGTAATGTTTACCTAGAATATAAAAGTAGGTGGTTAAGATGAGATATGCTGTGAGATAGTTCTAAAAAGACTAAAAATAGCACCTTTCTTTTAATATTCTGTCATGCAATGTTTAATTATCCTGTATGAAAATTCAAATGTTCTTTAGCTAAAATGTGTATGAAAACACACCTCTGAATTGAGCCACTTATCAGTACGTAGGGACAGCACATCACAGGCCCCATAATTTTTGAATTTATCTACCTGAACCATTCACATTTGAAAGTATCTGGCTTCTTTTAAATATTACTGTACAAAGCAATTGTAAAATGTTCATTTCACCCAGAACTTTTACAACCGTTGCACACTTTGATAAAACTGCATTACATGTCTGTAAATAAAATAGTAGGCCAGCCTAAATGTTAAAAGTCAAGAATACAGCTTAGTTGGGCAGCACATACTATGTTGAGTTCTGGGCCATCCAAGGTCAAGAAGGCTGTCCAGAAACCGGAGTTCAGGAAAGGGTTAGCAAGATAGTAAGGAACTAAAGGAGAAACTGAGAGTTCATTTATTCTGACAAAGAACTCAGGAGATAGTCACAGCAGCCTACTCGAACAACAGTCACATAAATGAGACACTTGTCCCAAGTAATAGCAAGTGGTATGAGGAAGCATAACAGTCACTTTCACTCTCAAACCACACTTTAGACAGAGCTTTTTCACTAGGAGGGTAGTGTACGACTGGAACAAGCCAGCAAGAGACGTTGTGAAATCTCCATCTTTCTAAGACTCAGATGGAGAAGAACACAAGAAATCCATAAGCTTGATACAATAGGAACACGGACATTTCTTCCTAACCTCATACTATTTATTAGAATGTTGACTCTTAAAATCTGTATTAACTATTCTTTTTATACTAGCCAGCCAAAGAAACTGCAGATGCTTACTGCAGAGGGTTGATGGCATACTGCATTCAAAAGGAAAAAGTCCTGTATATTTGAACAATAATTTGATATAAATATTCTGATTTCATTATGATAAATATAATTCTATCAAGATTTAACAGATTTTTTATTATATGTTTCCTAAGAAAGTAATTGTATTATTGGCAGTTTCTCCTTGTATATGGTTAAATACCTTTGAACTATGAAGTCAAGAAGCCTGTGTCCCTTGCTGGATAAACTTCTTAAGATACACAGTTGTTTGAAGAAGCTGTTCCTATAATACATGTGTTTCCTCTGTTTCCAGATTGCAACAATTTTGCTTCTGTTTCTTCTTTGTCTCTTCATATTAAACAGGGCCTTAGCTATATATTATGAATTATTAACTTAAGTATCTTTTTCTTTCAATGATAAACTGATTAATTTCACAGTCTGAAAAGCCTGTCCTTTGCTTTTCAAGAGGAAAACTAGGGACTTGAGCTTGAATTTTTCAGCAGATAAAAAGACAAATTCTGTATTTCTGCAAAACTTGGAAGAAAATTAATTAAGGGAAAATGTTCTTGTAATTTTGGCACAACATGCATACTATTTCCAGTCATGTGTATTTAATCAACATTTGTTTCTGTTGGTTTGAATTTCTATAATATTTTACTGCATTCACTTTTCAGTTAAAGGGTTACGAGGGAGCTAACTTGCCATTGATTCATTCTGCCACAGGGCATTAACTTGATTTGAGTTACAAATTTTTGATTTGAAATACGCTGGTAAATATAAAACATTTTTTCTTCTTTATTAATCAAGAAGGTTTTTAATTTTGCCCAAATTAAATATTTTTTTTAATTTAAAATTGGTTTTGAATTCATAAGCATAGCAGTTCATTGTCATTATCCTGTCACTTCAACGTAACGATTACCAGGGAGAATACAAATGGAGTTATGACAATTTAAAGGAAAAAGGTATTATTCTGAGACTCAAGGAAAGAAGGAAGGGGTCCCTTGGAAAAATGAGAAAAAAAGTTGTTTTATCAAGCACCTTGAAAAGAAAGTTGCTGCTGAACCAAAACATTAAAGACAACCATATCTTACCAACCAACTGAAGAATCGCAGAATTGCAAAATGGTTGAAGTTGGAAGGGACCTCTGGAAGTCATCTGGTCCAACCTCCCTGCTCATGCAAAGCCACTAAGAACCAGTTGCCCAGGAGTTTGTCCAGGAAGCTTCTGAATATCTCCAAGGATGGAGACTCCACAACCTCCCTGGGCGACCTGTGCCAATGCTCTGGCACCCCCAGTGTGAAAGTGTTTTCTGATGTTCTGAGGTAACCTCCTGTGTTTCAGTTTCTGTGCACTGCCTCTGGTCCTGTCGCTGAGCACCACTGAAAAGACCCTGGCTCCATCTTCTTTGCACCTTCCCTTCAGGTATTTATATAAATCAATAAAATTTCCCTCTGCCTTCCCTTCTTCATGCTTGAACAGTCTCAGCTCTCTCAGCCTCTTTTCATAGGAGAGATTCTCCAGTCCCTTCATCACCTTTCTGACCCTTCGCTGGACTCTCTCCCCAGTACGTCCATGTCTCTCCTGCTCTAAGGAGCCTGGATCTGGACACAACACTACAGGTGTGGCCTCATCAGTGCTGAGGAGAGAGTGAAAGATCACCTCCCTCTGCCTGCTGGCAATACTTTGTCAAATGCAGGCCAGGATACCATTAGCCACCTTTGCAGCAAGGGCACTTTGCTGGCTTGTGTTGGACTTGGTGTCTAGCAGGACCCCCAGCTCCTTTCCTGCCAACCTGAAGATTTTAAGTCAAAGGACAGTAAAGTCTGGTTTCTGTTTCACAGTCATTTTTTCAGCAGATTGTGAAGGACTTGACCAGAGAATTTAAAATCAGGAATTCCTGAATCTTTTTTCTCCATTTTACCATTATGATGCACAGTAATGTTATCCAGTCTGTCATGTTTCTTCATGAAGATAGGCCAGGATTTTAGGGGACTATGTGTGACACTATGTGAAGCTATGCACTTGGCAGCTTTTACATCATTATTATTTTTTAAAGCTTTAATATAATTTTTCAGTTAAGGTTGCTTCTCCTCTAAAGTGAGAGCCAGTATTAATCTCATTTTTCCTATAAGTTAACAGAGAGATGATAATTAATTTTCTGTCTCATCAGTTGCTTTCAAAATTCCTTTCTTTCACCATCTTCAGGCTAACAAAGGAGTCTATTGACACTCCATGTTTCCTGTGTAGTGCCAAATATAGGCACCCTAAAAATGGAGCACACACTTTACTTCTGACAATTTTTACCAAAAGAGAAGAAGAAACATCCTTAGTAATGTAAAGAATCACAATGTGGGAAAAGAGGTAGATTTGAATAATCATCCCAATCTGTCACTGTTTCTTGTTCTTTTCTTGTGAAAGAAGCTTAACTGGTTTTGCATCATTTTTGGTTTTCCTGTTGTGCATCTTGCTCTTTTCTTCACATTTCTTTTTTTAGGTTTGCTCCTTTTTTATTTTCCTTAGCAGGTCGGAAACTCATCTCTCAACCACTCCTTCCTGCAGATCTCCCCCAAAGTACTTCCTTTCAAGTCTCTGGAGCCCACAATGCACTTTATCCCACAACAAAACAAGAACAAAATGTTACTGGTCTGTGTTTTTATAGCCAATTTGCTATAATCACTTTCCTTTGTATTATATAACAGAAAGTACAGTACATTATCTTCAAGAACAGGGAGGCTTAATCTCAACTATTTTTAACAGAATTTTGTTTGTGCTCTCTTTCCAACTTCTTTTCTGCAACTCCCCTGCTATCTTCCTCTCACTCCACAGCGCCTGATTTGACAACAAACGCTGAATTTTTGACCCATGTGGTCAAGATCAATTGAGGCAATGAATTGTTGAGTCTGGATAAGGTAGGTTTTTTTTACATTTGTTAAAGATTAAAAAACATATGTAACCTGGCACACAGCATGTAACACATAAAATACCGAAGTTACTTTAAGTTTACAGATTTTATTTTTCACTGCGTGACATGCTAAAGTTTTATTCTTCTTAGCTGTCTTGATAATGCTACACTTTTACATTTATAAAAAATTGAGTGAATATTGAGTAAATAAGAAAAAATGTATACGTTCCCCTGCCATTTAAGTAAGGTTGATAAATGTAAACAATGATACAGAGCTCTCAAGATCAAATAAAAGTTTCATAGCTTGAAAAAATAGATGTGAAAGCTTTTTGAGAGAAGAAGGCTTCCAACGTGGCCTACTTTTTTTGAGAAATCATTCCCTTCTTCCTTTGAGGAATCTTTATCTCTTTCCCTTATACTTACATTTTAATGGGATTACTAAGTACATTTTTCCCTCATCTTTGTTTCTTGTATGGTTTTAGTGATTTATTGTCACTCAACACAAAGCTTAATTATTTTCTGATTTTAGGCCTCAGTTGTTTTATTCTTTGCAATGTCTTCATCAATGCCAACTCATATTTTTAGCAGATAAGGCCACAGAGAAGCTAGTGGGCTCACAGAAAACCCACCCTCTTAGGCAGCAAATGTATGGGAATATCTCTTTCTAGGACTCACGCAGCTTCTCTCCTTCACAGCTTTCTGATGAACTAAAGAAGTGCTGGCTCCTGTCATACAGGCTTTAGGAGAGGGCAGGGAATTTTTCTTTATGAGTTTGCTAGGACCACATTTTATTACTGGATGAAAAAACACTGAAATACAGTGAGCACATGTTGTTAGGAAGTTAACAACTGTCTCTATAAGGCTAAAACCCCTAAATGACAGGCACCAATTAGGCTGTGCCTGTTTTTAATTCTTATCTCAAACCTGATGATAGTTAAAGAACTGAAGAATTTCCTTTCTACTCTAGTATTTTTAATGCTTCTATTTCGAATTCTACCAACTGTCCCCACATCTACAATGCCAGCCGACAATGGGCAAATTTAGAGATGGGAGAGCCTAAACGTGGATCTTCTTTGTCAAGCAGAGCTGTTACTGAGCTCATTCACAAGAAGCCTAAACAACATGCAAGTGCCCACTGAATATGGACGACTGCTTTGATTAGCAACAGTAAGTTTTTCAGACACGCATTACCGAAGGCAGCCTTCCATGCTTGAGACACCACAAATGAAAAGCTTGCAGAATTTTATATGGTGTGGCAACTAGTGCTTGCTGTTTTAAAAGCAAAAGAAAATAATCAAGTACAATAATTTAAATCTATGGATGTGACGCAGCATTAAGAAAATTTAAAAAATAATTAACAAATACACTCTAATCTTCTACCTGGCAGGCACATGTTACTTCAGCCACAGGTACCATGAATCATTATTATTTCCTTTAATTCTACACATTTAGGAGTTCCGTGTGTCCTATATCCCATTTTGCAAGACCCTTCCTGCTAGCACATTCAGATCACTGTATTAAATTTCCACTGGTAGTGTGTATTTGGGGCATGGGAGGAAAGATGGTTGAAACAGATTGGTTTTGTAAGTTTGGTATGCAAGGTGCTAAAAAGCTGAATTTCTGTAAGGAGAAAATTATATTTGGGTTACCAGAAGATGTTATCGGTGGGTGGAAAATAAATATTGTGGTCATTTGCAGCGGTATATATTTCACTGAACTTGAGTTACCTGTAAAGTAGGCATGCACATTGGGAAGTGATTAATTAACCCTTCTAAGTGTCTGCTCCTCTGGAATGACCATTTCAGGAGAGTCTTAGCCCACTACACTGTACTTTTCTAAAGTTAGGCAATATAGCTCCTATCTTAGCTATTTGCTGGCTTTCTTAGCTTTCTAGAAAACACATTATATATGCATCAAGAGTAGCTTTTCTGTGTCAAGCACTGTTGGTTATTAGTCTATTCTAGAACTTTTTATTTGGAAAAATCATGTCAACTTGAACTTGAGACTGTTTACATGCAGCTCCAGTAAAGCCATATTTTCCCCTTCTGGAGGCAAATAATATACTTTCAAAATGTGCTAATTACTGTAAGAGTGTTGTTGAAAATATGACAGTCTATATTTATACTCAAATACCATGTTTATAGTTTGACTTTTTTTAATTTTATATTCTTAGAACTAAGTGCATCCTCCTGTTTCCCTCCTCCCCCACACACATTGGCCCAGAACTAATAAGAAATGAATCAGCTTACTGAAATGCAATATAAACTTCTGTACGCTTTATATCCTATTCTTTCAGCTGTTGCCAAGACAAGGCTAAATCTCTTTAGAGCATGTAGCTTTAATATACAATCAACTAGAAGAGGTTTACTGCAAATGCTACACAAAGTGACTGTTAAATTTACTAGATACTAAACTTCTCATAGTTTTCACCTATACGCCTCACTTGTGCATTGCTGTGATCTAGAAATTTATGAGCAAGAGCTGTTGCAGTTCCAGAATGGGACTGGTGTAATGCTGCTATATATACACACTTCATTGACCTGAGTCCTGCTTTTAGAGATTAAATGGAGCAGGTAGGAAAAACAAAGGCTTTATGTTATTGCTTTTGGCACATGATATAATAATGCAATATGGCAAGACTGCAGCATTGGAATGGGTTCATGAGTCAGAACAGACATAGAAACAGCAAAAAATGATCAATATTTCAATACGTTTGTTCTCACATTATGTATCTTAAATGCCATTCTTAAATTTATCACAAAACAATCATATGTAACTAGTATGTTTCTAGGGTTAACCACTACCTGTGCTTACGCAAGTTCGTTGCTGGTCTGCATTGGCATTACCATAACTTGAATCTGCACCCCCATACACTGAAAAAATTCTGACACAGCGTCTTCTTAGGTGGAACATTATCTATTAATGTAGTCACTAGATAAAATGGATACTCAGCCCATTACAGGTATATAGACTCTAGCTATAAAGAACAGATTGTTTGTTTGTTTGTTTATTTAACCTAGAAAGTGTTGAAAGAATGATGAAATGGGAAATGACATTGACTTCCTACTAGGTGGCCTCCTTACCCCAGAGTATCATGAACAAACCTAGCCTAAGTGGCCTTACATAAAAATATTATGGACCAAGATGAGAGTTTGGAGGAATACCTTATAGCCTTTTTGAGTTGTGGTCATAACACCTAATCTTGGAGAATCAGCCTTCCATGCTAAATATACAGGATGTGTAATGGACGGTTGCAGACTGTGCCTCACATCGTTAGGAGGGTAGCTGTTCAACAAGAAGTCATCCATACATTGAAAGTTAATTTCAATTGGGCTACAAGTCAAATTTCAGCAAAAGTTGCCAGGCAGAAAAGTGGTCACACGGTGTGAAAGTCCAGTCCAGCTTGGACACCAACACTGTAATGGCATACGGTGTGCTAATGAACGCTGACTCAGGCCTGGCCTAGTTGACAACATGGGCAACAGAGTGAGAGGAGCTGACTAGAGGCATAGACAGGCCTTGCCAGGCCCCTGGAAAGCTAAGACAATTGCCTCTACTGCTGCCAAAATGCTGAACGGTGTGTGTTAGAGGTTATTCTTAACCAGCAAGACCATGGTTCTCACCTCCCCATTACCCACAGTAATTTGCAAGACTGTTTCTCCCACTCAGCTGCACCTTTCAGCTGATCGTCTTTCCCTTTCACAGGAATATCTGTGATATCCTCACAGGAATATCACAGACGGAAATAGACTCTTGTATATTATAATAGCATATTTAAAAGCTGTTTATGCAGTACACCTATATATAGAGCAAAGATTACCATACCCGTATCAAACTGTTATTTTTGCTTCATTTACACACAGGCTGTTTTAAAGTTTATGGCCAATGTGTAAAGAAAATGAAAGCAATTCAGCATGCTGCTCGCATCTTTTTCATG
The DNA here is from genome assembly GCF_963921805.1 of Phalacrocorax carbo. Taxonomy (NCBI): domain Eukaryota; kingdom Metazoa; phylum Chordata; class Aves; order Suliformes; family Phalacrocoracidae; genus Phalacrocorax; species Phalacrocorax carbo. Next base: position 154,954,258 of record NC_087513.1, on the reverse strand, counting down.
CAAAACTCCAAATTAGTTCAAAGGAACTTTGTGCAGTAGCAAGATGGCCCAGTTCTTCACTTCTGCACTCACTGCATCCATGCACAGTTACATAGTAAAAAGTTTCTGAAGCATCAGAATTCACTGTGAAAAAAGCAAAATACTACAAAATTTACAAAGCTACCACTGGTGTGATTGATCTTAAATTATTCTGCAATCTCAGGAATAGTGCTGTAAGGAAATAAAGGATACCATGTTTAGCTAAAATAAATGGAATTTTTTTCCCCCATTAGCTTGTAAATTTTATTTATTAACTTTTTTTCTCATCACAACTGGTGTGAAAATTAAGGTGAACAAGGAATGGATACATGAATGCTATTATTTTCTGGAGGGGGGAATGGGAAGGGGAATAAAATATAGTAATGGATCATAACCAGTCACAAGAAATTTTGAAAAGCATAATTTTCTGTTCAAGGAGAGAGATGCAAGGGAAAAAGAGTGGAAATAAATGATTGAAATGATGGCAGCAATCAGGAAAGAAAAAAGTATATTCAAAACCAGAATCCTATAAAAAAAACAAAACAAAACAAAACAAAAAAGGCACTGGTTTTAAGCCATTATGTGAAGAAAGGTTAAGTCCTGGGACGAATTTCCACCACTGACTCCTATACAAAATACTTCCTCTGCCTTCCATACAAATTGACAGCCTACAGGGATGGTGGTGAGTTTGTGTTCTCATTATGGATGGATGTCAGAGAAGTGAGAAAAAGTGCTACAGTTCTACCTTAAACTGACTTGACCAAGTCCACTACTAGTCCACTCCCTTGTTATTAAAAGTCACATTCTGTATACAGTGAACAGACAGCCAGTTCAAGCGGTTGTAGTTTTAACTTTTGGGTTGCTTTTTTTCCTAGGCTGCCGCCATTCACTGCTTACAGTCACCAGTGTTCAGACTATAACAAAGAAGCAGCTCTAATGAAGACAGCATGAGCTAAAGCCTTGTCTTGGGGTGTGGAATTGAGGTGCAAACATGACCGTCAGTAATTTTAACTTTCCCACACCTTTCTTTTTTATCCATGAACGAATATGAAAACAACAAATCACTTAATGTGGCTGAGACTTCACTTTTACATGAGTTTATATAAGCTAAGACTATTTAGTTTTTTTCCTGAGAAAGGTGTGCCTTTTGGATTGCTGACCATGAACAGGAAGGCAAAATTTGTGAGGAAGATGCAAGGACAAACATGCAATTAATGTCAGCATTTTCTTTAAATACCCAAAGAAACAGCAAAAACCCCACCACCACTCATCCAGGCATGGCTCTCACCTGAAAACAGGAGATACTTTGTCTCTAGAAAGTCTACAAATGTGTTTTCATGAGGGGTGTGTGATGCTACTGTGATGCATAACCATACAAAACCACAATATAAAACACTTCTCAGCAAGTGTAGTGAAAGTTATGTGTAGTGTACAAATTTAATCACTAATTGCCTCTCAAAAGGGGACTGAATTGATTTCACACTCCGCCTCTAATATTTTTACATTTGTGCATTTGTTTTTCTGTCAATATCACCCAAACTGACTTCATTAAGAAACCCACTCTGGAAACATTTGTAGAACGTCTCGTGAAACAAAGAAGTGGAGAAGTCTATTCCTCATACAGGGGAGGGAAGAAAGCGACATTTCTCTGAAAGTTAACACCATGCAGGAAAAGCTTTTTCGTACAGCAACAGGGCACTCTCAAACTACAGATCTGTTTAAACAAAAGTTCTTCATGATGTTACTGCCTTCTCCCAGCTCTTAAATGTGTTGTTAGTTAAAAGCTTGATCCCAGCACAACAAGGTGCAGTTCATGACCTGGTAAATGCGGTGTTAGGCACATTCTCAGCTAATTGCTATGAAATCATTGATGTTGCAGCAACATGCCGTGTGAAATAGGAAAGAATGAGAAAAAATTATAGCCTGGCCATATGAATGGGCAAGTTCATTTCCTCTTGCATTGTTGCTGCTGCAAAATCACTATCAACTATGGAGTACAGAAAGGTTTAAAACTGATGTCCTGATCGATACAGAAGAAACAAGAAAACTTAACACTGGGCGTAACGTGACACTGGACGACCTCTTCTAAAGCATTTAAAAAATGAAAAATATTAAATTAAAAACAAATAATTTCCAATTTCGTATTAGAAATATTTTCTCTCATTCCATTGCACTGGCCAATTTGGAAAATTAAGTATCTTTTCTTTTCAGATGTTGTCTTGTGTTTTTACACATCATTGCTTTCTCCCCTTGTGTATTCTAATGTAAGATGTTATTGAGTATAAGATTAATTGAATACCAGTTTGACACCAAAATCAGAGAACAATTCAATATTTTATATCCGCTATAACTCAAGTCTTCTGAATTCATCCTGTCCCCCAAGAATCTGTTGCTTTCCTGGTGTTTTTTGGTGTGGTTCCCCCCGCCCCATTTGTTTAATACTAGACACCTTGGAGCCTTTTATTGAGACTCTTGAGACAGAGCCTTGATCTCACAGATCCAGTTTCTGGGTAGGGGCTATTCCTGTTCATATAAATAATGTATGAGAGAATATCATTATTGACTTCTTCTATTTATAATAGCTTTAAAGTCCTCTAACAATAACACAGTGGTATTATCTTTAATCTTTATTACAAGCACTGGTGGTGTGTATCACAGTGAACACGCTCACTAAGCATGCACTACTAAACTGTCACGTTATAGCTGTGCTTGGAACAGCTTGAGATAAAGCTGTTCAAACTTGCCTGCATGGCTTAGACAATTAAATGCAAAAATTACAGTTTCTTTCAGTGCCTTATTTGCTGTACACATAGTATCAGAGACTGTATTCAATGTACTTGGTCTTCTATTTTTGTACTCCCCCAAAGAAAGAAAGGAGACAGAGGAAGAAAGCTGAAGCAGGTAGAGATGAAAGCAGTGTTCGTGGTTTATGAGGGTGACAGGGAAGAAGGCAATACATTTAAAACACATAAAACAGTACGAAAGCAACCTGCAAGAAGGCTTTAAGGTCTGAACTACCGATGTCCTTTGACACTCAGCTGGTTTCACTGCAGTGCAGGGGATCTGTGACACACATCAGCCCCAGATCTGCCAACTCTTCCAGCCGCCCTGTCAAGTTAAGGGAGACCACTCATGTGTGCAAGGTCTTGCAGAAACAGATCCAGGCAGTAAAAGATGATGCAGAAGAAATGTGTCATGAAAGATCACATCCCAGCAGGGCAATCTTGACTTAAGTCATATTTTCACTTGCTTCAGTATACAAGGTAAAACAATATTTCTTAGCTGCACCTGATGCATTTTCCCCAGCCTTCCACTCAACACTTGGATTCAAAACAAGATGCAGCTCTAAGCCTATATTATGACACTAATTGTAACAGCTGTATATAAAAGAATAAACTACTTTTCTGATTTTCAGACTCATTTTTATTCACTTTCTATAATTCAGAAATGAAAATAATTATTTATCTGAAAACAGATGGATGTAAAGGTGGGTTGGATAGGAACTGTCAGGCCAGCTCAGCATTTCCCCTGTGAGCCATGTGTTATTGTAATACTTGTAAGGAATAGCAGAGAACCATAAGACATTCAGTCATAGATTTCAAATGTTTTATTTTGAAAAATTAGTGTTACATATGTCACTTTTCATTCAGCAAAACCACACTTATTTAAACATTGCAACATTCCATAAATATTGACATTTAATTATTTTACAGAATCATAGAAATGAAAGAGGTATTTTGAGGTAAAACCTTTGTTATGAGAGATTTAACAGGGCTAACAGTATGTTTATAGCTTTGGGGATTTTTCTTTCAAGAGAAACAAAACATAACCCTAAATTTAAACCAGCATTATAGGTTTGGGACTCTGCAGTCTGGGAAATCCGTAAGGGTTCTTCTTCCCTAAGCAGGGACTGCAAAAAAAGGGGGAAAAAAAATCAGGTGAAATCTCAGTATTGTGGCCTTTCTTTTCACTTACAGAACATTTCACTCAGTTTATCCTTTTTCAGTTGCAAGAGTATTTCACGGGACCTTCACAGCATTTATAAAAGACCGAAGACGTTCATAAAAACTATCTAGTTTGTACTAAAATATCTTTGGTTTTAGCAACTGAAGCTGTTCATTTTTTAAACAAAAGCTACAGGTGTAGGCATATTAAGAAGAAACCTTTATAGTTCAGCAATTATTATTTACAGGACTCATGTTTGTGCATTTCATATAATAATAAATTTCTTGCAATTTAAATTTGACCTCTTTAAGTAACCTGTATGGGTTTTTTCCATAAATGAGTTTGAACAATATCACCATGAATCTTTTCTCTGCTTAACAGTCTCTGAACAGAGCTGAATCCCCAATTAATTTTATGAAGTTTATGTGCCTAACGGTTTCACAACGTTGTGTTCTCTTTGAAGAAAATAAAGTTGACTAGGCAGCATTTTGGTGCATCACAAGACTGAAATCATTGTAATCAGGAAGAAACATGACTGCGGCACAGCAGGCACAGAGAAATTATATTTCACTTCATTTGCTGTGTCAGGCATGGCTACAAAATAGAAAATCTATTCTTCCTTAAAAAAAAAAAAAAAGAAGAAAAAAATGTTTATATCAAAAGGTTTCAGTTTTGCATAAAAACACTTTTTGTTACAGAAAAACTAGTCTAATTGAGCATTCCTGACCAGCTGTAATAGTACATCAAAATTTTTAGGGCTTGCATCAAGAAGCTGCTCATGTTTCCCTATTAACTGCTAATGCAGTATGAAAAAAATAAATGTGAAAGACCATGTCCCAGACCTATACTCAATATGCAGGAGTACATAAAAAGTTATTTTAAAGATAGCAAAATAGAACGATTCTCAAAATTGATGCAATATGTACCTTGAAAGCAGATGTAAAATGAGCTTAAAAATCCATTGTTATGACTGACTAGAGAGATTACTTTGAGTGTAAAAAACAAACGTTCTCCCATTTAATACCAACAAAACAGAGCTCCTTATTCTATTCTGAAACTCAATTTCCACTAAATAATAAGAATTTTGACGCACAAAATGGGGACAGAAATTTTACCTTTTGTATGGTGCATGTGTGAAAAATTATATGAGGATATTTGATCAATTTTAGTACTTCAATGTACACTGTTTTCAGATAAATAAATTATACTCATAATAAATATATCACTGCCAACATTTTGGTTTTTTTAAAAATAATATGATTCTGAGTTTCTGTGCATTGATACGAATGATTTTAAAAAAACTTTCCTATCTCAACCTTTGATTTATGTTTACTCCACTTTCCTAAATACGTTCGGCCGAACAAATTTCTACTGAGAGTTTAACAGCAGTATCACAAACATTGGGAACATGAGCAGGAAAGGGGCTTTTGCTTCTAGTCACATAGATCCCTTTCTCACAAACACAGACATGGAAACACACACACACACATCACTAGTGAGCAGGACACCACAGCTACTTATAAATTAAGACATATGTATACACATGTAACTGCATAGTCCCAGTGAGAAGATATTTAGACTATCCTTACCTCAGCTGGTTTGGGGTACAGAAAGAGAGCATTAAACTCACTTAGGGTAGGAAATATACGTTACACAGATGTATGTTACTTCATACATAGATAAGTAATCTTGTCTTTGTAAAAGCATATGCATGTACACTTATGTAAGCACATATACACATATTCATATAGAAACTCCTGTGCGTATGTGATGAGCCAGATTGCCACAGTTAAGAATCTATTCTATCTTCAGTGATCAAGTACAAATATTTTTGTCACCATAAAATATCGAAGGCGTAATGGTTTTAAACTGAGAGAGGGTAGATTCAGACTAGATATAAGGAAGAAACCTTTTACAATGAGGGTGGTGAAACACTGGAACAGGTTTCCCAGAGAGGTTGTGGAGGCCCCATCCTTGGAAACATTTAAGGTCAGGCTGGATGGGGCTGGACAGGCAAAGATAATCAAATGGCAAATAAATAGTAAGCATTCTAACAAAAGCAGTCACTCTTGAAATAATAAAAAAAAGAAAAATAATTAAAGCATGCAGTATTTTATATATCTTCATTAGAGATGTCAATAAAACCCAAAATTGAATCTAATTTAAACATACTATTAGTGTGTAATAATCCACTCACAAACGTTAGTTTTGATGCCTTATTGTACACATACTATAAAGTTAGAACCAAAACACTGTCCAAAACTGAATCATGTTAAGGTTTCACAGTTAAGCGTTCTACTTTAGTATCATGGATTGAAAATTCCTTGAAACTGTTTCTAAATATAGGTAAGTGGGAGAAGAACAGGCTGAAGAGATGTGATATAGTGACACCACTCATTATTAAAGACATAAATGAAATGGGAAGATAATGTGAGAAAGCAGTGGTGATTTCAGTAAGTCAAATTTTTTTTTTTTCCCACAAGGATTAATTCCTATTTATAAGACACAAAAACCAGGCTTATTTCTTTCTTGCATAACATTTTGTATTATGGTTTAAAACTGGCACCTCATTGGCTGGAACAATCCCAATGCTTATATAAAAGGGATGAAGAAACTATTTTCTTCTGAGTATGAAAAGCATCATAGTCAAAAAATCCTTGCTTTCTTTTCCTGACTGTTCTCTAGATGAATTTGCAATCCTGAATTATTTACATTTTGACAAAGGCTGTGATATAATTCCAGAAATTTTACAAGAGGATGCCTCCAAAACTTTCCAGCTCAGTCAACAAGGCATATGATATTCCCTGAGCATAACTTTCCACCAAAATACAAAACGTTTCTACTTACTGACAACTCACCTGATTCTACCTCAGTAAATTCTTTGCCAAGTCCATCAGCCTTTCTACCCTAAATCTCAATCCATTCATTCTTACTCAACTTAATATGCATTCCCTTACCTGTCAAATCATGAAACTCCATTTGATTGACCTAAAATACGCTGAAGTGGTATCTCTCAAAAGTGAAATGGGGCATTAATTATATGAATGTTGATCTTGCCATATGAAGTATGGGCTGTAAATTCAAAGAACACAGTCTCATTTGGTCTAAATGGTTTTCCCCTGACTGCCAGTGATCTGTGCAGAAGAAAGGCCTTGGCATAAAAATGCCAGTAAATTGGAAGTAGGAATGTCCCCCACAGAAGGCAGAGAAACACAGCCAGCCGCTGCTGGACAGCTACTTTAAACTACAGCCTCCATTAAATTCAAAGACCAGGTCTCCTCAAAAGGCACATTGAGAAAATTTCAAGCTAAAGATCACCTTTATACTTGTTTAGTATATTATAAGAACCTAGAATGAAAGGAGCTTTGGTTTGATTATGATTAGTGAAGTTAAAGCAAGCAGTAAGGTTTTCCCTCCAGCCTCTTCCCACCTACTATTAGAATCTATAAACAGGCAGAAAAGATTCAAAACCCCTTTTGCTTTTACTTTTCATGGTGGCTTAGCTCGGAATCATAAGAACACTCAGGAGACTAATAATACTGCATAGGAAGCCAGAGCAGCTGAAAACAAATGGTAGGAAAATAAACTTAGGAGAGTAGCTAGCTCTTGCTATTTAAAAAACTGGTTACAGACAGAGAATAAGTTGCAGAATCAGCTGGGTTACTTAGTCTGGCTTATAACCTTACCTCCTGGTTGTAAGTGTTGATGCAAGAGGAAATGCTGGTGCTAGGAGGACAGGAAGGGAGGAAAAGCAAAATGATTGCCCAAGCAAAAAAAAAAAGAACAAAAAGAACTTTGAAAGGCAAAAGGCATGGAAAAGAATTTTATAAGGCAAAAAGGAAAAAGGCCTAACCTAGATAGAGCCCACCCCACCTAAACGTAAGCGTGTAGTTAAGTAGCTTTAGTTGATTAGTAAGCTCCCTACACAGAGAGTCACCTCTCTTCAGTGACTGCACCCAGAACTTCAGGACACCTGCACTGCCTGAAGAGGATGGCATAAATAACTTAGCAAAAATAACTTTGTGTGGGGGGAAAGTTCCTCCTGTTCAAACAATTCGACAAGAAACAAAGAACAAACCCAAAAAGGCAAAACTGAGGTTTTACTTCAGGGAGTTTCAAAACAGTCTGAATTTATTGATGACTTCACATCAGAGCTCTCTGTTTGGCTAGGGTGCAAAATACATAATAACAGTTTAAAATTTGCTCTTAGTATAGAGAAGCCATTCTGCCCTATCTTCAAGTCACTGAAGCAATCACTAGGGTTTTTTTGCCAAATTCAGGCATCACTTTGTTTCTAGAAGGTAACATTGCAGTACAATTAAGTCCTTATGATGCTAATTTGTTAGAGAGAATATTTTAGATGACTTTCCAACTATGGTAATCCAGGCAGACAGATACTTACTGTAGTTTATGAGCTGAAATTTATCTGGAGATATATGTAAATACACAGTCAATACGTATTTTGTATGATACATTATTCACAATACTCCTACTTACATTACAGGTAATTATAACTTTATTTTCCTCTGTGGATATAAGCACTTTGGCTGATGTTCTGAACACTGAATTAGTATCTTTCTCATAGCAATGGCAGGTGAAGAAAGATGACCTTTTTTTACAATATGAAATTTATTTTTGCCAGAATTCATTTTTATTGCTTTCTAAGCTCCCCTGGTATCATGTGTTTTCCTCATTTCTTAAATCTTAATGTTCCAGTCTTCCATTTCCTGTATAAAATACCTATAAGTGGAATAAAAGGCAAGCATTAAAGATACAGTACCGACTGCTTAATCAGATGATGAAATGTTAGCAAAATACAGGGCCGAGGCTCCTAGAGGCATTTTATCTCTTTGTAATCATATTTGACCCTTTCCAGAGGTACCTGAATGAAACATTTAATGTGAAACTGTGGAAGTCCTTGAGAAATTTTGTTGCTTGGAAAAAGGTGCATTTTTCACAAGGCTTTTCTTCATTAAGTCTGAAGGAAAATAATATGCAAACAGATCATCTTCAAGGAAAGATGATTTTCAGCTCTCCTTGATATACATTTTGTTGGAAATTACCAGAATGAATCAGTATTTTTGATCCTGTCTTTCAGTGTTGGCCAAAATCAAATATGAGTGATTCAAATAATATATGAATATTCAGATATTCACATTTTAAAAACACATTATAGGTAAATATGGAATAATCTATTCTTAAACATTAAGTTCCCTTGGATAACTAATCAAAGGAGAGTTGAAACAGAAACTTGATAATATTTTTAAAATATATAACAAAGTAACCTATAATATCTAGCTATTTCCAACTATATTTTAAAACTCCTATTGTGTATGTTCACAGACTTTTGTCTATACAGGTACACATTTGCAATCCATTTTCAATGTAATGCCATGCATTGTACTAAATTTGAGGAAATAATATACGATCTTAAAGGCTGTACTTTACACTATGTTACAGACCTAAAAAATATGTTGTTTTATTAAAGCTAAAGTTCATGTCCCATAGACCCAGAAAAGGGTAACATTAAATACGCTCTCCTGTACATGCATATTAAGACTGAGCATAAATTTTTCTGCCCATATAGACTGCTATATTCAATGCATACTTTGTTTACTAAATAACTATCTAGTACTTTTTCTTAAATTGTTTAATATAGGGCCTTGTTTATTGCATATTTTTCAGGCCTATTTTGAAGGCACAATTAGTTGTTCCTTGCAGGATTTTTAGAGTGATTATCTGTATGGTACAGGAACACTTTTTTTTTTACTCTTCACCTATTTGGTGAGGTTAGGATTTAGTGAACTTCCATCTAGGCAAAAAATAGGTATTGAAGTAAAAGACTTCCTCCAACTCTGGGTAACCAACTCGAGGTGTCTAACATCTAATTTTTCAAAGTACTTTAGCCTTCAGAGATGTGTTCAATAATTCTTTGTCCGAGTGGAGCATTCCTGAGATTGCAGGACAGACTAAGCACTCTTATTTTAGATGATTAGGCCAGTCTCCTGGGAAATATCAGCTAGTTGGAGTCCAGAAATTGCCGCTGAGCATATGCAAAGTAGGATTTTTGCCACTTGGCCAAATCTGGATGGAATTTTACAAAGGCAGCAAAAGATTCCCCTCTAGCGCAGGCATCTCTTAACAACCCATAATGTCTATTACCCTGTTCCAAATCAGTGAGGTTTCAGAGTTTTAAACAGATTTATGATCTCATCCTTTTTCTAGAAGCTAAATGAATTGAACTGATATAAATTCAGTCAATCTGAATAAATTACCAGTCTCCAATATTTCAGATTGCACAGTCAACAACTGACATGTGGCTCAGAAAGTCACCTGCTGCCAGCCCCACCGGTAACTTTCTGGTTTTCTAAGGTAACTCTATACTAAAACAAGAATAGTAACACTATATGCAAACCATATTTGCCCACCTCATTCCCAGTCATCTCCGCGCCCATTTTCTTAGGAGTGAAATTGGCTGTTTTATATACTCTTAGTACTTGCTGATTTGGTTGTTTCTGTAGGTAGAGCACAGTGCCGCACTACCTTATTTGCTGTTAGTCTATACATTGCATTCACTGTAGCTGGCATCCAAACCATTGAGTATCAAATCATAGCAGAATCTGCCTGCAGTAATTAATTATTAATTAAACAGACTGGGACAAGGGAAAAAAGAAAAGGAAAAAAGTGATGTCAAAAGCACTGATATTCTAAAGTCTTATTAAAAGCTGTAATGAACGGGCAGCAGTTCACCTTATGCATACAGAGCCATGTAACATAATTATTTACAGATCTTAATTTCTGACTTAAATGAATGTCCTGGTTTCAGCTGGGATAATTTTTTTCATAGTAGCTAGCATGGGCCTGTGTTTTGGATTTGTGCTGGAAACAGTGGTGATAACGCGGAGGTGTTTTAGTTGTTGCTAAGTAGCGCTTACACCGGTCAAGGACTTTTTCAGCCGCCCATGCTTTGCCGGGTGTGCAAGAAGCTGGGAGGGGGCACAGCCAGGACAGCTGACCCCAACTGACCAAAGGGATATCCCACACCGTATGACATCATGCTCAGTATATAAAGCTGGGGGAAGAAGAAGAAAGAGGGGGAACATTCGGAGTGATGGTGTTTGTCTTCCCAAGTAACCGTTACACGTGATGGAGCCCTGCTTTCCTGGAGATGGCTGAACACCTGCCTGCCCATGGGAAGGATTGAACGAATTCCTTGTTTTGCTTTGCTTGTGTGCAGCTTTTGCTTTACCTATTAAACTGTCTTTATCTCAACCCACGAGTTTCCTCACTTTTACTCTTCTAATTCTCTCCCCCATCCCACTGCGGGGGAGTGGGCGAGCGGCTGCATGGGGCTTAGTTGCTGACTGGGTCTAAACCGTGACAATTAAAGATCTGAAATTAAATCTAAACCCATAAATACCTAAGTTCTCATCTTTACAAACCTGGGAAACTAGAGATTTTCCCTCAAAACTATTTAGGGCAATGAATTCTGAACTTCTGAAACTACTTAATCGCTTCAAGCATGATTAAAAATACAGTAAGGAATCAGGGCATACATTTCTTTTTCTTGTATAATGAGTGAAATGAAGCAATAGAATTGCTTCATGGGGAGCTTTAGGTAGGTAGTGGCAGTATTTAGGTTCTGTTTGGACACATCTAGTATGTGCCTGGTATTCTTAAACCTGAAAAAAACGATAACCTACCCTCCATATTCAGAATGGTAGATGGGGTAGTGAAAAACTGCTTTTCATGGTATCTTTTGTGATGCCTTTCCAAGGAATACATTGTTCTGGAAGAATATCACACACATAAAATAAATGTACACCCTTTCCTGGTAAATTATCTTCCTCTGCAGTGCACCAATGACATACATCTGGATTATGAATGAATCAGTTTGAAAGCCAAAATATCTGTCAATAGAACCTAAACTCTGTGAGATTAAATGCAGCCCCATACTGATCATGCAGAACTACCACTCTCTTTAAAACAACAAAGCCAAGAAAAAAGTATGTGATTTGTTGAAACTAATTAGTCATCAACATGCAGATTAGTCAGAAACAGGAAGACTTTTGTGGTCAAAATCAACAGCAGTAGCAATGAGGGGAAAATAAATAGTTTCAAGTGAAGTTCTACCAAAGAATACAGCCAATTGGTGGGAAACTGTAACAGGTTAAGACCCCAATTCCTCCACTTTGCTTAGGCTTCTAAATCACAAGCCTGAATCAACAGTGTTGCTGGCGCCTTTAATCCAATGAAGAGCTGAATATCATTTCTACAAGCCAGCTATGAAACTGTTCTTTGGGATCCTCCTCTTTTATTATTAAACATTTATGGAGACCATCATACCTATTCTTTTAGTTAATATTAGGTGACCAAATTTTTATGGGCTCAGCTAATTACATCTAGTCAGACCCCTTACCTAAGAGAACCTACAGAGGGGCTACACAGAACAAATGTCGCTCTGTAAAAGATAAGAAATACTTTTGATTTAATTCTGCATAGCTACTTCACTGGCACATGGCTTCCTTTGACAGCTCAGTATACAGAACAACCACATTAGTTTTACTTTAATCAGACATTACATTCATATAGAGGCTATATGTTACCTTCTCATGATGTCTCATGGCAAACTGCACACACTTCAAACAATGTATATCAACAAATAGATGGTTTAGTTTCACAGTGTACATTACAGGAAAAATCTTCCCTGACAGCCTATTTGTCAGTGCGTCGGATGCAGCACAGTAACACCAGACCATCTGGAGGTTCCAGTGAAAAAAAAACACTTAGGGTGAAATTCCTCCTTTGGCTACTGCTGACTGAAAGGAGACAGACTAATGGGCCTTCTCTGTGGTTTGTCATAACATCAAGAAACAGGGATCGACTGTGCTGCTTTTATTTGTATTGGTTTGAAAAAAAGATAGGGTGTGCTGTAGTGATAAAAGCAGAGGATCAGAAATTAAGATTGAGTCATGACAAAACATTGCTAAGATCTACTCCTTCATATTTGCAAGGGGAGGAATGTGTGTTCCATATACATGCATTTTTAGCCTTCAAATGTCATAGCACAAAACTCAGCAGACTACTCAGATTCAAACAGCAATTTTCATCAGATTTCTTGATGAAGCCATGCACATTGCTGAATTATTTTGACTCATTTGCATCTAATGACCCACGGTCACTAATGAGTTATGAATTCCTAATGCTCAGAAGATAAAACTCATTAATGTGTTTATTTCTGTAATTGGCCAGGTGGAGTTTTAAGAGAAATATTGTCTTACAACAAAACATAGTTTTCATAATTAGAGAGTGTGGAATCTGTTGCATATTACTTTAGACCAGTCTGTCCGATAGACACAAAGAGAAAGAAAAAGAATCTTGATAGCTTTTACAGTGATTTTACCTGGTGCAAAATAACACTTAATACTACTGTTGGGGGAAAAAGTTACTGGGGCTATAGATAGTTGTATAAATTATACCTAGGTAAATACTCCAAATGGAATACCAGAAAGAATGAAAAATATTCAGATATTGTTGGCTTACAGTTAACAAGATCCTCAGGGGAATAAATTCTGGATTAGACAATATATTTGTGAAATAATTAAATAACAATCTCACAGTAGTCATGCTATACTTAGTTTAGTAACAAAACACTGATCCGTTTAGGTTTGCTCACATTTGCTGTTAGATACATTATAACTGAGGAATACCAAATGCTGTGCTTTAGTCTGATTTGCTGCTGATTAACAGCAGAAGAAGCCAAACTTAGAGCATTTTAAGAACAGATGGTGCTTCTTTCCTCTTCTTACTGGTCAAAAATGCAGAGAAAATAGGGATGAAGACGGATGTAGATAGAGAAGAGAAGCAACCGAAAGAGGAAAAAAAAAGTTTGGCAGATCCCATAAGCAGCTATAGAAACAAATTATACCCATTTTCCACTGTGGGTGTGCAAGTTTGAGGATTCACAGATGGCTTGGAATTCAGCTCCTCATCAGAGCTGAATCTGTTTCCAAGACAGTCTGAAAAAGGGGTACTGAGTAATTGCAAAATGTTACTTTTCCCACTTCTACTACTTGATAGTTTCCCATCTTCCCCTTCTTTTCCTCCAAATTAACAAAACATGAAGTAAGAATGGAAGTTTATTGAGGTACCAGGAAAAAATGAACGGTGCCAGTATTTGCCCACACCAGTCAACTAAAAGTTGATTTCACTGTGGGTTTCCTAAAGCCTAAGGGGACTTGAGGAGTTCTCATATCCTCCCACCTACTCCTTATAAATAAAACCATGACTCAATTTTAAAAATTTGGTATCAAGTGAGTCATTCTTTTGCACGATCAGCTTGAGACACCTTAAAATGGTGGTCTCCTTTCCTCAATCAAGAGTAGATGAATGTTTCAAAATTCTAGGAAATACAACCAAATGTAAAGGGAGGTGCTCTGCTTTCTGAGAATCAGTCATAAAGATAAAGAAAGCCATCTCAACTGTGCTGAATAGGTGTTCAGTCAGTAATTAGGTGTTAGAGTCAGTAATTATGTGCTAGAATACAGTGCCAGAAACAGACATGCTGCTTTTGAGGAGGTATTGTCCATCTTTGTTCCAAAGCAGAAAAAAGCCAGTTTGGATCCTGTTATGTCCACCTATATACTAACTGTAGCCCTTTCTTCAAAGTCCACCAATCTATCAAGGCACCTTTTGTATCTGAAGATGCTCTATTTGCCATCCAATAGCACCAGGCTCTGTCTGCTAGGATTTGCATTAGTCTGTTCTCTAGTTGAAAAAAAACAAGCAGTTCACCCTCCTAGTACATCTTCCTATTGATTAATGTTATGAAAGAAGTGAGGAACTAGTTTTTATCTCTGCCAGACTCACCGGTGGACCAAAATCCCTGCATGCACTGACTTACCACGATTTTCATTCTCTGTGGTAACCCTCTTGAAATTTCATCAATACAGCCCAGCTAGTGAATCTATCAGTGAAAACCAACTGCAACAGCCTTGCTGAGCCCTTATTTGCTTCTGTCACAGAGTTCATGGGGTCTCTCACGAATGGGAAAGGCAAACGTGCACACATGCCCTGCTTATGACAGAAAAATCCCCCACGTCCTGTCAGATGGAGGTATTTAGTCTTTCTGTAAGGAATTAAAAAAATATGGTTTAACTCTGTTTCTCACCACAGAATAGAGGCAAATATATTTTGACTTCTAAACTTCATTTAGAAAACTGATGGGGATTTTGTAACAAGAGGAAGGCAAGACTGCTATGAAGGATGTCTTGAAAGACGTAAAATGCTTCCAAAGCTAAAACAGCCGCAAGGAAGGTTTCTCTGTGGTCTGCTAAGTTTCCAGTGGAACTCTCTTGGGGTACATACTAAAATACCTCCTGTTTTATAGGTCTGACCCAGTCATGTTAGCAGCATGTAAATATTTTGACGTGCCAGGCACTGAAAAGGAATGTTAATTAGAATCTTAATAATGTCTGCAGGTTAAACTACCAATAAATAAATAATACCTAATAGGTTCAGAAATAAACATCTGAAAACATGACAAATATAAAACAGCATGAAATTAAAGTTCATAATCCGAATTCTGTCTACATATGTTGGTGCTTGAATTATAGTGAATCGCTATTTCCACCAACCTTTACTTCACTAAAATCACCCTGAACATGAAACAAGACAGAAGCATTTCTTCTCCTTCGTTGTTCTTAATGAACAGCTGAGAAATAAATTTAGCAGAGGGGAGAGTTAAACCGAGGTTTTCATTTTCTGAAATTATGTTAACAGTTATTCCGCCCCTATACATGCTATCACGTATTTCAGAACTATGAATAATAATTTCATGCAGCAATGAAGCAGTTATTTACCTACTGCATCTGTCAGCAAAATGCTGGGTTTGAATCTTCATTCCCCTCCATTTACAAATACTATCTCATAAAGTCCATCTTTCCTCACATATTTCCAAACTGACCTACACAGAACCTCAGGTTTTTTACGATGGCAAAACATTTTTATTGTTTATGTTTGTAGATTAAAGACAGTGCTCTCCACAAAACAGGAAAGAAAATGCTGAAGATAATATTAAAATTGCAGAACTGTAGAGTGTACTTTTCACTAATCCTTGCAAATATCTCTCTGGACTTATCACGCCCGTGAATACATAGAAGGTAGTAAAACATCTCAGTCATAAATAAAAGCAGTGAGCATATAATGCCCTACACAAGACATGACACATATCTTAAATACTAATCCAATCAGCATCACATAAAAGTTCTGTGAAAACTGAATTATCTTGCATCTCACAGTTGGAGATAACATCCTGTCATGTCTAATCACTGGGAAAAAAACCTTAGATGCCACAGGCCAGTTCATATTTAGTTAATTACGTTTAACTATATAATAAGAACGGTCAAGTAGTGAATTTTTTGTACCACACCAATTTCTTCTCGTATTTTAAGAGCAACCCTTGAATTTTGTGAATCTTCAGAAGGGTTGAACACGTTATCTAGTAGGTCAGGAAACAGCCCATATTTTTTAATGTATTTACTGGGGTTTTTTTCCCCATTCTTTGAAACTACATCTCAAATGACAGAATACGTCTGTAGAGAGGCTGTTTGAAAACCTGAATGTTTGAAAATCCCCAGAAGGTGCATGAAACAAAAGAGCTATAAAAGTAATGGCTTAAATTATTGCTGCTACTGCTTCTTATTTGTTTACATTCGTTGCAATACGAAATACCAGAACAGTAAACTGCAATTTTCCTACTCGCAGTAAAGTTATTGTTGCAAGTAGAAAGACTGGGGGGGCCACTTACCTCAGGGTCTAAACACCTACAACAGTTATCTATAAGAGAGCTTGGAGGCTAACCTATTGCAGTTAATGAAATGTAGAAAACAATTTGATAACTAACCACTGGGTGTCTTCTTCAGATAGATAGGCTCAGTTACTTTCTAGACTCCATTGACCACATGGGGAACCTAAACAACCTACAGATAGTGTATTCTGGCACTGAATCTCACACTTGGTCTGCTTGACCAAAAACCAAACTAAACCAAAATTGAAATTAAACCACAGTCAATGTTAGAAGTATAACCATTATGGTTTGTATTTAGCCACATACAACTCCAGTCATGCTCCATTATAGGAGGAGTACAATACCTTGCAATTATACAATTACTATGACCAAGACTACAAAGTAGTTTAAAGCATTAAAAGTGTGTTAGAAATAGGATGACAAATACTTCTGAGGTTTCGTCTGACTTGGAAAGAATGTCCTTCATACTGAAAAATCTGATTCTCATGGAATGTTTTTTTATCCAAATCTAAAGTTTTGTCTTTTACAGGGCAATTTGCATGCTAATCTAGCAGATTGCAAGATATCCAGCTGCCCAGGGCACATATTGTCTAGAAATCCCTCCCAAACGACCCCTCTGCATATACCAGTCAACTTCATAAAATTCAGAGCAAGTCCCAGCTGGTCAGCAAGAGTGAAATAGGAGGTGTCAGGGCAACTGCTGGACAACCCCATGTTGGCATGTCTGCTTATGATCTGCTGTGGCCAGACCTACAGATCCTTCCCTTGCACTGCGCAGGGGTACCAAATAGCAGCTTGAGAACAGAGAGAATTATTGCAACTGATGCAGAGAGACAAACACACTTTGTTGGAGAGTCTGTGTGGTGACAGTGTGCACAAAGGCACCCCAGAATGTTAAACCAGGGCGACTAATGCATGATGGTTTTCCAGTCAATAATTTCTTCAAGCACAAACTGGATATCAGTCTTGATGATATCCAGGTGAGAAAGAAGATTCTCCTAAAAGCATTACTTTTACTGGTGCAAATATTTAACAAGTCAAGGTAGTATAATAGTGTCATGTTCACCAGTATTAGATAGGAGTTACTTCTTCACCACGGAGCATTGAATTCTGTATTAATTCCTAAACCGTGAGTTTCAAAGTGTTATGCTAAGTCTACTCCTGCCAACAAAGAAAAGTTGCTAATAAGCAAATTCAGACCCTTTTAACAATTTAATAGAACCTTAGGAAAACTGCAGCTATGTTTTTTATACATAGAACCATGAGATGCTAGAACAAGTTCAACATATTTCTGTTATTTATGGGCACACAAAGACCTTCCTATTTTACAAGGAATTCAGACACCCTAAAATACTAATACCGCAAGTGGCAACAGGTTTCTTTTTCTCCTAAGCCACAGGTACTTGTTTTCAGCCCCCAAAATCCTTTCTCCAAGACCTTTAAATTTAATCTCAGTAATTGATTGAGATGTTTTTGTCATATGTGTTACAGAAAATTTTCTTGACCACATCACATTTTGCCCAGTTGAGAGATGTCCTGTGAGGAAAGGAGGGGGGGGAGGGATGTTATCTGTTTAGATTGGCTTTAAAATCAGTAGGAAAAATTTCATCTGCTCCCCAAACTATTTCCATTCTCTTTTTATTTCTCAAGATTTTTTTGTGCTGCAGGTATATACAGTTCTTTTGTAATCTTTTGCTTCCTAGCTTCTGCAGGTTGTGAGGGCTGTTTTTTGTTTTATTCTGTCCAACATTTTGATTTCTTGCACTAAGGCCAAGTACGAGAGATGAATTGCATCTTGGAGTTGCCTGTTTCATTTTTCACTGATTAGAGAGGGAACTATGATTCTAGCTTAGACTAGCTGCCTGATTTTTAAAGAGCTGAAACTAAATTAATTCACAAGATTATTCCACCCTTGGATACAGCTCTAGCTGGAGGGCAGAGGAAAGGAGCAAGGGAGCGATGCTCTTACCTTCCCACACTACACAAATGCAACCCACAGCTGCATCTGCATCCTGAATACTTTTCACTGTATTGCTGAGCCCAGCCACTTTTTTCACCTTTCCATAGGACTGGACTACACTTCACCCGCACGCTGTGGTACTCTGCCAAGTTTAAAAAGAAAGCACCTGGCTGCGTCAGGATTGCACTGTTGGACTGATATCAGTTTGACTTTGTCCCCTCCTTTGTAATACCTCCTTCAGGAGACAATTGTCATCTGTGTATGCATAAATCCAAAGCTCAAGGTCTGTTTGTCTCTGACCTTCTCCAGGTGAAAGCTGGGGTGTATCTATATGTGGCTGTGGCAGCCTTCCAGTCTTTCAGCAAAACTGCTTGTGTGCTTCACGCTATTTAAGTCACCTGTGTACTTTCAGGCTTCTCAGCTGCACTGTCCATTATAACAGCTACTTTTTATGTGTTGCCTCAGGTTTCATACCAGTAAATTATTATCCTTTTATTTGCCTTAACATGATTTTAAGAGGTATCTTATCATGACAAAACTGTGCCTAAACACATTTCAAAGAATTACTACTCAGAAAGAAAACAAACATAAAACAAACACAGAACTGCATTTATATTAAAAATGCAGTGAGAGGAAAATTATGGTAAGATACAACTTCTGAAGGAGTGGGGATAACATGGAATAATAAACACTAATCAATGACACTAATGAGGCATGCAAAATCACAATTACACAATTGTGCCTGTGGGTACAGTCTCTGTTTATGACTTATAACGTTGAGCAGGTAGTAACACAGATGTGTTTTGTAAATCTCTAAAAGAAACATCCAGAGTTATTTAGCTGAATCCTAAGAGAAACATTTTGTCAAAATACCATGAGGACCATTATTTATTCCCATTGTACATAGCATTTAAAAAGCTTATGAAAACATTATACTATCGACCGATATTCTATAGAGGTGAGATGCACAACAATTGTTTGCAACATAATAATTATGGCTAAATTAGGTATTTAACTGTGATTACAGACTTCTTTTATTATTTTTGACAATGCAATAGGACCCAAAAGGCTTCAGACAATATCAGGTCCTTATCGTGCCAGGCAACAAAAGCGTGCAATGAAGACAAACACTGAGCATGAATGGACTTGACAGAAAAACACCATAAATTTTAAATCTGCAAATCAAATACCATCAGAACTATCAGCGACAGTTCTGGAGACCGTAATACTATGTTGTATATCTTGAAAAAATTAAACTTTAGTAAATAGATTCAGCACTCAAAAGTGCACTGTCCTTCCGGGATGTTCTCTCTTTTTTTTTCCTCTACTGCACATGAACAATATAATAGATTAATAAATAGATTAACAATTAAAAGAAACCAACCTCTAAGAAACCTCGATTCTAAATAGAAAGGAAACATTTCCAGAACAAGTCTCTAAATCAGATTAGTTTTTAAAAAGGCTTTTGTAAAGGCAATTTATTTGCCTAGGCACAATCATCTTGGCAATCATATCTGTTTTTCTATCGAACTGGTTAATATAAATGTGAAAGGATTGAATATGTCTTTGATTTTCAGAAGCCCCCATCAAAATTTCAATTAAAAAGGTAAATTCAATAGGTGGCTAAAAAAACCAA
This sequence comes from Phalacrocorax carbo, assembly GCF_963921805.1. NCBI lineage: Eukaryota > Metazoa > Chordata > Aves > Suliformes > Phalacrocoracidae > Phalacrocorax > Phalacrocorax carbo. Next base: position 154,933,891 of record NC_087513.1, on the reverse strand, counting down.
GAAAATAAAGCAGTAAAAATAAAGCTTCTGAAACATTTCAATCACCAACTCTACTTCATAGTAGCAACCACACCATATTTACCTTACTGCTGGGCTGACTGAACAAAAAAAAAGAAAAATACTTCCTCTAATTTCACACAGTGAAAGATAATTTTGCAAATCATCCCAACTATTTGGATACCTATAAAAATTTTACACAGTATGATTGTGGCCAAGGGTCAACTGACTTCTCAGGGTGCAAAATTAGGCTATTTCACTGTAAAGGAGCCATCTGCACAGACTTCTCTGGACAAAGGTTCAGTTTGCAAGTCTCCTGAGGATAAATCATGAGGCCCTCATGCCTCCTTTTGGTCCTCCGAGCTCTCCCAACTGCCACCTCAAGCTAGGGAGAGTCACTTGTTTGCTTTAATTTGTCACAGCTGCATAGATTTGCTTTAAAGAAAGTAACATAGTTTTATAAGTAGATGAAAACAACTGGGGAAAAAACCCTCAGATTTAAAATCCAGAAGCTGCAACAGCTGATAATGATATCACCTGATTCTCAGAGGTATTAAACGCCTTCATGTCTTTCACTGATACCAGCCTATATGCTAGGCTGAAACTAACTGGCTGAAGGCCCCTTATTAACAGAAAGGAAATGACTGTATTAGGCTTCCTAAAGCAGCATAATAAACCTTCAGTCCAGATTCTGCTACCCTCTGTTAGCGTTCTGATTCCCCCAAGTACTTAAGATCTTTGAATCAATTACCAGTTAGTAGCTGAAAGACTCTTTTGAATTTGAGCAAGTTGCACAAGTTTCTGGCATCTTGAATTTAACGGTAGCTGAAGTGAAGAAGGTTGAATCTAACTCTTTGGGAGTGTCGTCTTCATCTGCTTTAGGGTAAAGAAAATGACAGAACCAGCTGGCTTTGCTGCATGCATGAGGCGGTCTTCTCTCTGCAAAAGCAACAACTGTTGCTAGCTTTTATATTAGTACTTGATAAATATGAGGGTTTGAACGACATTCAGAACTTGGGAGTTACCGTCTTAACGTGACTTAATCCAAGTCGTAAAGCAAGCCATGGGAGGAATCAGAGGCAAAATCTGTGTGCTTTGCCTTTAAAGGTACTGTCTCGGTTCCACTAGTACACATAATTTCAATAGCTTTCAGTATCTATACAAATGACAGCAAGGGGACTAGGACTAAATTCTAAAAATTACATGACCATATGTTCTCAGTTAAAGCCACTAAAAGGGTACCAGGTTTTCCATGTGGAAAACCACATCTTCAAGCCCACATTCTCAGGACAAATGTAAAAAGCCAAGCAATTTCAATTTTTAGCACAACAATACTCTCCAGAAGTAAACTAATCTATTAGCAAAAAGAAATAGTAAGATAAAAGCAAGTCACTGCGTCTGCACCCTTATTTTGCCAACATTTACACATTTCATTAACTGTGAAGAATAGAACACGGAACTTCCAGGAAACTGACCTATGGATATGGAGTGAACACAAATAAAAGTACTGACAAGATCAGGACCTCAGCAGGTACAGATACATAGTTACAATAATATTTTACTAAAAAAATTATTCATAGGTTGCATGTAAAAAATTTATAATGGTTTTGGTTTAGAGTTGGATGATTGTCAGACCCCTTAACCTTGAATGATAAAATTGTAATACAGAAAAAAAAAAAAAGAAACATTGATGCTCTTATGAGGTTTAACCTTTATCCAAGCCTGGCATCTGAAATACAGAAAAGAAAGGGAAAAAAAAAAAAAAGAGATTCTTAGCCTATAAACAGCCAAAAAATTCAGAGTAGACTACAAAGGAATGAAATAAGCGTTTTCTCTGTAAGCGAATTATGTCCAGCAATAAAAAATAACAAAGGCACACTACATAAATTTTGTCTTATTTTAATATTGGGAAACAAAGTATCTTTGTTCCCTATGGATCCTTTAGCATTTATCTTGCTTATGAAGTTAACAACCTGGGCACAAGCTTGTCTGAGTACAAGTTAACAGTTCTGAGAGCTGGCATTTGTTCCATAATCCTACTTAAGGGAAAGGGTGGAAGTCAGGGGGAGAAGAGGAAAAAGAGAATTTAAACAATGGTCACAGACATCCGAATATTTAATAATTTATAAGTACTGTATGCATTTGACTTCTGCCTTGAAACTTTTTGGTGATTTGAGCCCAGAATGTTATTTACCTTGACAAAATAAGGCCATCTTCTTCAGTGAGCATGTAGAACAGCTTTACACTCAGAGCTTAGGCAAAAATATGTCACATGTCTTTTTGCCAACATAATTCTCCAGCAAAAATCTTCCCTGGGTAACAAGATTTATATGCAGTAAGGCTGGATGGCAAAAGAAGACAAGCTACATTGAGAACAGCTCAGAAGCATATGAAACCCAGCAGAAAGCTGAGGTATGAAGACAGAGCATTTACATCAGGCTTCCAGAAGCTCAGCTGTTTATACAACCCTCTAGATTATTACTAGCTAAAAGTGCCAACTAGATTTTAATCCTTTTCACCCACCCATCATTCTTTTTCCATGTTCAGCAAGTACTCACCTTTCACTGTTTGACACTGCAATCTGCTATTCTGTACCTTCACAAGATCTTTACAGCCTTTGCTGATACTCATATTTGAAGAGAAATGCAAAGGGTAGGCAAAGTCAGGCAATTATATTTTGAAAGTGCAATGTTCTGAACAGTAACCCCATATAAACCTGGGCACTTCCAAACCATATAATCTGTCTTGACGATGAAAAATAAATCTAAAAAAAAAAAAGTATTCAGCACTTGTACAGGCCTTTTTCCACTTGGAGCTTTATGAATATTAACATTCCTGCAGGGAATCATTTGGACCCAACAACTAAAAATAACAGAACTGAAATTGACAGTTCCTTGAAAATAGGTCAATATTATCACCCATATTCTGTGAATGAAGAAACTGAGACATTCAGAAGACATAGAAAAATGTTTAACTGAAAATACCCAGATTTGTTCTCTCTTAAAATCCATCATTAGATGCTAGACACATGGCTTGATTAACAGGGATGTCAAATACCAACTAATCTCATTGATTTCATATTAACCAACTGGGTCAAACAGCTGTGTGTGGATCTGCCATCTCTGTCAACAGACAGGCAGAAGTTTATTAGGGTGCAAGCATGGCCCTCAGGAGACGTCACTTGTTCATTCTATGTGTCATGAACCTGACAATTAGATGAGCTGGTACAATGGCAAAAGTCATCCCTCTAATTGGCTTGGTCCACTGCTCAGAGTCAGGAAAGTGAACACTTTGGAGACAGTGACCCATTTTTTGGATTAATGAAATATATTCATTTTCAGAATCACCACCTCCATTGTTTCCCCATAAGACCTTGCATCATTTGTTTGTAGGACCTTTCCAGCTCCTTTCTTGTTTCCCAAAACCCTCTTTTTTCTTGTTTCAGCAATTCGTACATAGCACTCATTAAAGACATCCGAAATACTTTTATCTCCTTTGTTTTTATTACAACCATGTTTCTTGTCTGTCCACACCCCCGTTCTGGCTTCTGATCTCTTTCCATATCAAGAACCAGATGTTCATCATGTCCTCAACACCAGCAGGAAATCTGGCAAAGACGGAGTGGAGCTGACAGATAAGCAAGGTGTAAAAAGTGTCCTCACTGGTAATAAGGTCAGAGGAAAAAACTAAATTACTTCTTTGCATCAGTGTTGACTGCAAAACAGCTTAGGAAGCTTCCAAAACCAGAATTTTAATTTAAAGGGAAGGTATCAGAAGAACTAGTTCAACTGAAATATCTATAGGAGAAGTTTTGGAAGGACTTAGAAAAAGAACAGTAAAAAAATCCACCACAAACTGAATACATCACTCAATTTCTCTAGGAGTTAAAGTAGGAAAGCCATTGCTGTCATTCAAATCAGCCTCAGTATCAGAGGACAACTGGTAATAATAACAATAATGCCAGCTTCTGAAGTGCTCCAGTATACCTGAATTCTAGCCAACACAGTGATAGTGTAACACAGAATAAAATTAATAGACCCAGAGAAACTATGGTGAAGACTCAACACTATTTATTTTTTATCAGGCTTCACAAAATTATTACAGGGCATTTTGATAAACTCAGTGAGCATGGGAGATGAGTGAAATGGATAAAACAGGGAACTGGAACTCCAAAGACTTGTTGGAAATGTCTTTAAACTAAAGCTGGAAGAAACTTCAGAGGCCAAGAATAAAAGATTGGTATTCACAGTTTAAAAAGTGTTCACAGTTATCAAAAATAAAGCTGACTAAAGAATTAATAAAGGAAGACTTGTTATTAAGAGATTGAATTTCACCTGTCATTTTAGTGACCAATAAAGAAGCATGCAAAGTAACATACATGGAGAAAAACAATTCTAACTATACATGCATGATGCATTAAATTACGTATTGCCACACAAGAGAGATGTTGCGAATAGAGCTTGTTGATGTTCCTCTGAAGATATAGTGGTTCTTATTAGTGGTCAGAAAGACAAACAGAATACTAGGAACTGTTAAGAAAGAAATGCAGAAAGAAAAGAAATGCCTCCATGTTGGTTAGTAGTTAGCAATTGTGTCTGCCCCATCTCAAAAAAAAAAAAAAGACGTAAATTTAGAAAAGGTTGACTAGAATGATCAGAGATAAGGAATGGCATCTATCAAAACTGAGGAGAAACAGACCACCAGGATGGCTTTGCTTTGAAATCAGAAGATATAGGAATCTATAAAGTAAAAAATTATATGGAAAAGCGGAATAGGGAAGGGGTTTTTGTCTTTTCCGTAATGCAAGGCCTAGTGGACATCCAAAAAATTGCAAAACCTAAGACCTGGAAGAAAACATTAGGGAGTACTTTTTCTTTTGACAAGCAATCTAATTATGAAACTCATTGCCACAGGATATGAGAGAAGTCAAGTTGTAAACAGTATCAAGAACTGTTCATTCACAAAACATAATTATTTCCAGAACTTCAGAACTTCAGGAAAATTCCCTTCATGGAAAAATCATGAGAGATTTAGTCCTGGACTGCTGATTCAATTCAGTCTGAACTCTGGAGGCCCTTAAACCACTGCTTTCTAGACTTTCAACAGGAAGGATTTTTCTGTACTTTCCTATTTCTTATCCTCTTTCCTTAAGATCTTCTACTGACCAGTAAAATTTAGGCTACTAGGTAACACAGACCATTATAGTTGCTGCTACATTTTCGTTTTGTGTTATGTTCTAACAATTTTTTAAGCTCTTTCAGTGCTTACATATGCAACATCTGCTCTTCTGCAGTATTATGCCCCACTCTCCTCACTGTACAGTGAGATTTGTCTCTTTCTCCCACACATGATTTGATATTGTAAAGCTTCTGTTTGGTTACTGATCCTCTGTGTATCACACAGCCCACTATAATTCTCATCCTTCAGCTCCTATCCTTATAAACCCCTTCCTTCTGTCAGCCTGCTAACATTAATTTATGCTTATAGTTTCTACTCCAATTTCATTTCCTCAAATTATATTCCCTTGTCTTTTAGTCCTTTAATAATCTACCTGTCCTTCCAGTGACCCTTGTCACTCTTTGCTACCTGATGTATTATATCTATTTAAATTACTGGCTTTCTGGGTTTTCTTTTCACTTACTTGCCTGGAAAACTAACCACTGATTGTGCTGCCTATGTGATGCGTACCGTTGGAAGTGCTAATAACCACCGTGCATGTTATTGAGTAGGTCACGCTTCCAGGCCCCAGCCAAACTGCAGAACTAACACAGGAGCCACGCCTTTGATCTCTGTTTTACAACCCACACTGTAGACTATACTTTAAATAAAATATCATATACAGCCTCATAAAAGATTTCACAAATAAATATGAAATTTATACTCTTATATTCTGTTAGATTTCAGGGCATAAGAAGTGGTACTACAGTTCCTCTTTGCAGGATTCAGGGCATTTTATTCAATTATTCAGTGATCCTATTGCAGCAGAGCCTGTAGGTCTGTGACACGCTTTAAATCCTAGGAAGCAGAGTAGCAGCATGTTTATCAAGCACTGTTCACTCACTGATACAAACTGCTTAAATCTACCTGTAAGAGGCACATCACCCAGCTAAGAGGCCAGAAGAATCAGCCAGAAGCCAAACAGAGCAGAGAGAGTGAAGACCAGGATGAGAAAATAGGCAGCAGACAGAGGAATGTAACCTGCCAGCTGACTGTTGAAAGCTACCAAAAGAGAAATCAAAACTTGATTTTCCAATTTCCAGAGGCATAAAGGGGCAGGTTACAGTAAATAGAAAAGTAAACCAGAAAGTGCTTAAGCAGCTGAGTGTTGTACTATACTAGAACCCCTACAAAGAGGAAAAAGATGAGCTTTGCCTGAATATCTTTTTCGACCTCACGATGTAATGTTTCTTTTTTTAATGGCAAACAATAAAATCTGTCTGAATCTTGTGCTTACGTCCCACATTTTGAAATCTTTAATAAACAGTTTGGAACATTTTTGAAATTATTGAATTCACTTTTGGAAGTAATGTGCCTTGAAATTAGATGAATGATTCTACAAACACTAACACAGTTATCAGAAAGAGCCATAAAAATATCATTATTATCGCTAGTTCGGTGATGGAGGCAGAGTAGTGTTATAAATGGGATTCTTTTGATACGCACTGCTATATGCACCAAAACATCTCACTGTAATACTAAACAATAGCAAAATTCTATGGAACCGGAGGTAACAAAATAAGATAATACGCTGTACATGCCACAAAAAGCCTACGGCTTTATTTATTCCTGCCATTGCTAAAATATAGGAATGTGAAATTACTGCAAGCAGGTTCATCTATTCCTGGGCCAAGACACTACAACTGTTCTGCTACATAAAAAGGGCAAGGCCTCTAGTCCTGGGAGCGGGTGGTGAGCAGAGCTTGTTTCCCTATGGCTGAACCCTTTCACACCCCAAAATGGGTGATCTCGCCTATGCCACTTATTGGGAATAGGTCCTGATCATGACATCTTTGAAGCAAGCATGGGCACTATCTGGAAATATGGTAGTACATCCAAAAGCTCTATCAGGATGTGTGTTATCAAACTCTGAGGATGGTTGTTGATGTTGTTTGTGTGACAGTGCTCAAGCTGGAGGCCTGGCTCTGATGAGTTTACTGATGCTGCCGTAACTAGAGGAACCACCGCCTCTTCATTTCCGTGCCTGACTCCTCAAACTTTCATTCTGAATGCATTAAGGAGAGCAAGCTACTTGATTAATATTTCTTGTTGCATGCCAGTCCAGACATTCCTTTCCAGAACAAGAGGAGTCACGACTTTACTCATCGCACTCCCTTCCCCTACTTGCAAAGCACCACTACATCCTTCTGACATGCTACTACTAGGACATACACTACCAGAGTGATGCAGTGGGTGCTACAGCTTCCTCAGGTACCTCCTGCTTCTGCTCTTCCCTTCTCTCTCCCCCTCTTAGTAAACCTGTTCCTGTGCTATCTGTGATAGAAAAGTAAACACTTTGTTCTCTGCAGCTGGCTTTGCCTAGGTAAGAGTCTAGCCCTGAGTCAACACTGAGATAACAGCTCTGCAAAGTGCTTCTCCTTCAAAGCTTTTAAAATGAGTTGGCTGTACTTAGTGTTCATTCGAATTCTGGCAATTACTCAATGATTTAATTATGTCTGTTAATGGGATTTCTAGGAAAAGTATTATTATGTCGAGACCAAAAGCCATTGTGAGCTGAAATGATACTGAAATGATACTGAAATGATATTGGACTCAGCACTAAAAATTCAAATTCTTTCTTAGTAAAATAGGTATTATTTTTACAAGCAGCTGGTTTTACCTTAAATGTAAATTAAGGCTGTTGGGAATCAACAATGTATACAACTTGCTCCTGCATATAACTTCAAGGAAGTCATTGAATTGCAGCAGGCATGTAGCTTCCTACTATACTTACCATATAGCCTTTACTATATGGACACTGGGAGCTTTCTTCCTCTTTTATTAATTTCTGTTTAATTGCAAACACTTCCTGTACAGTCTTAATCCTAGCTGAAAGAACTATGTCTGAATTGTTTATTAAGCTTAAACTATTTTAACTAAATTTAAGCTAGTTTTCACCAGTAATTGCATATCCTGAATTAAGAAGTGTTCTTCTAACAAACTTCTAAGCATCTTTTAATGAGATAAAACTCAAGTGATAGCATTTGTCTAAATAAGTAGTCCTTTAATGCTTTTGCATTTTAACAGCACTTAGTATTTCCTTTTTATTTGTTCTTCACTCACTCTGTGAACAGTCATCAACAAAAACAACAACAAAAAAAAAGGAAACCAGCAGCCAAATCTGTGTAATCCCAGAAGAGTGCCCTAACCAGAAACATGCTTCCTTTTCTTTACTTTTCCTTGGAGAATCCTGAATTATATTCTGGGGAAAGAAAAGAAACAACTTGACATGTTAAATCCTGCCTCTTCTCTCCAGGATTGCTGGGTGATTAAGAGACTCTTGAAGAAGTGTCTGAATATCCTAATCAGAGAACTTGCATCTCCAAAACCATCACTGAGTCTCTTAATCACAAAAACCTTGAAAAGAAAGGGAAGACACCAGCAGTACTTCTACTTCTTGAAAGACTGGTCTCTGCCTGGGTTCAGGAAGAAAGGAGAAGAAACCTAGCACAGGATACAGTTGTCAAGCCAAAGGGAGGGATGCCACATGGACACCCCAGTGCATTCAGCGTGTCTCCAACTGTTGCTACAGGGAGGGACAGCTCTCCTGCAAATCCTGGGCCATACCCACAAGCTCTGTGCAGGGACCTCAAGCACTTGGGAGAAATTAAAACACTAATGTTTAGGCCACAGAATTGTTTTGCTAGAGACGAATAGTGGAAATTGTTTCCATGTTGGTTAAGCCTAGGTAGCCAATCTCACAAGGAGCTTCAGCACCTATTAAGTATCCTGGATCTCATATTTGTAGCCTCAAAACTGAGCACTTCTTTGCTCAGAAAGCCCAAGCCCCTTCTGGAGCAATGCCTTGGTGTCTTAATGAGATACTTTTAGCCAAAACTTAGTAGGTTTTCATATTATTTTTATTTTAATTTGAAAGTTACAGCTGAGATGTAAAAATCTTTCCTGTTGAAGAAAAATAATTTCTCAGCTGCACTAACTTCAATAAATAAAATTTTGACCTTATTAGCATGCATTGCTAAAAAAGTTTTCTCATAGTCCTGTCCTCACATACATTTTTTTTGGACTAAGCAAAATTTTGCCTAGAGGCAACAAGGACTTTTAATCAACGAAACCTTACATGTGCCCAGAAGTTAATCCTAAATACTATATACTGTCTGTGTTAATATTGATTAGAAAAATTAATGCTTTCAACCTTTAACACTTGATTATTTAAAAACTACCTGTTGCTGTCATGATCTATGGTCACTGCATATAGTATGTAATATGTAGCAATATTTTACCACTGACTTCAGAAAAAAATAACTTTTAGCAAAAAAATATGGGAAATTTTGGGGGAAGAAAGTTTGTCTGGAAGCAGAAGCAGAGGGAGAGTATCCAAAAGTCTTGGACCTCTTTTTGTCTCCACTGGCATATCTTGTTTCACTGGACACGTCTTGTAGTTGTTCTCTTTAAAAATGAGAATGGTGACTACTTGTGGACATTGGCAGATAGGGGCAGGAACCAAAAAAGTGGACCCAGACAGAAGCTGGGGGACTCAGAATCTAATAATTTGTCATAACTGTTTCTGATAGCATTTATGTTGAACTAAAATCAGTTCAAAAGTAAGACCAGAAGGTTAAAGTATCGGTAACTACGCAGCTTCTCCACTGTTGTACCCAGGAAAATATGAGTTTACATACACATATTTCACAGATACAGCTTAAGGGAGCCTTCTGTCTAAAATTCCCAAAAGCTCAGCACAAACCTGTTCAAAGCCAAATTCAGAGCTCATAAAAAAAGAAATGGAATTACATCTGCTACATCTTAAACTTGTCTTCTGTGTTTAACCTGTCCTGACTTGCCCAGCAGTTGCAGTTCAAAGAAAATCAACAAGCTTTGTCTTGAGATTCTCCAAATCCCACTGCACAGCTACTTCTCCCAGCTTTTCTTCCAGGGCATCCAGCTGTATCCATAGATCTCCCACAGAGGCTGAGCATAACTACACCTGTCACAGTCCACTGGGCTATCAATATCCCTGACACCATTGCTTCTTTTACAGATTGCTGTTTGCCTCCTATCGTTCTCGACCTCTCCTTCCTCCTCCACTTTATTCACTCAGGCTCGTTGGAAATTCCATTACAAAAATAATCTTGTATACAACTGCATCTTTAATAGCGTGATTCTGAACTCGCACTGTACAGAACAGAATTCCCAAAGTCGTTTATGATGAGCACCACCAAGGTGTACGAAACGAAATCAAAAATGGAAAAACAAAATCAACTTCAATAGAATAAGATCTGACAGTCAAGCACAAGCACAATACTGATTCTTTGAGGAAAACTTGGATATACCAGAACGTACAAGCATAAACACACAGAAGGAGAGGTCCAATTAGTCATGAAAAATGGTTCCCCAAAATTACTAGCACTATCTGTACAAACATTCAGATTAATATTGATCTGATAGAATTAGCACTCCCTTGAATACTTGTACTGCCTTGTAGTTAATGTATTGTATGTGACATAGTTATGACAATATATGTAGCTGTTAGGTGGGTACCAAATGGGTACCAGATCCTCTGTACCAGGTTTGTATCTTTAACAGTCATTTTAACTGCAGCAGTGTATTCTCTGCTTTCAGAACATGCTGAAATTAAGGTTTGTTAATCCATCTGACAAACCTGGAAAATTGTACATCTGGGTGCTGGAATTTTTGTCCGCTTATGCGCGAAGGCTGTACGATACCCTCCTGATGTGAGACAGAAGGTGCGGTCAAGAGTCATAGGGCAATGGCACCTTTAAGGCATGAATTCACTAGTGGAAATTTGGCTGATCCTATGCAAGTTTAGACAGTCCTCTAAAAGACTAACCGATTTGAATTTGTTAGTGCAGCTCGCTATGAAGCACGTGTGGGAAGTGCACTTTGCACTGAAACCACATCAATACACTGGGGGTGAAATAGGAAACATGGGAGGGAGATAAGATAGATTTGGGCATTCACTGTAGGTGAGAGGTGGGGGAGAGACACTGAGCTGGGCTCTCCCCTTTCTAGGCAAGTGCTCAAGCTGCTCTGGGCAGCTGGCAGGTGCAGCAGTTCAGCTCAGTGATATCAGAGGCTATATCAGCACAGATAGCTAAAAAAACTTGCCTTGTCCTCTTCCTGGGACAAATTCATTCCCAAATAACTCTGTTGATTTAGTTTAACTGCAGAGAGGATATAAAAAGCCTAAAATTCCTGCCTAATCCTGTATGATGTATCACCTCTGGGAGTTTTTCTGATAAAGGAACACAAGTCTGCCTTGTTTTCTCCTGTTATTCATTAGAAATAATGCATATGAATAACAGTGTCCTATTTTCCTGAATGTTTTTTTATTCCCTTAAATGTGCATGGTGCTTTCTCATGTCCCACTTGGGAGTAGGTCTTTTGCCGTCTCATTTTTCCCATTAGTAGTAGTAGCAGTGGTAGTAGTAATAATAATAATAATTATTATTATTACAACCATCATCATCCCACCAAATTATTTGGATTTTTTCACCTTCAGATTCTCAAGAGCTGGGCTTTGTCACTTTATGCCATAGGTGGTTTGCTATCAATAAATGATATATTAATTAAACGGATGATCCATAAGTTAGGTATAAAGTAGCTCTTTGGGTAGACTGCCCTGAGATATGATAGTAGTCCCTGATGAACCAGCATTGGCAAAATTCTGAGTAATGCACCTCTGAAATGCTGAATTCTCTTGACCCACAAGGGAGGGAGGGAAAAGGAGACAGAAATTCATATTTATTTGTTCTTAAAAAGAAAAGAGTGTAGCTTGCTTTCATTACTTACATAAAAACCAACTATGTCTTCCTTACCTCTGAAGCCAGTGCAATTCCTCATATTTCAAAGTCAGTGTAAACCGGACTGTTCTACTGTGCTGCCTTCGTAGGCAACAATAAGCCTCCAGTAGCTGTTGTCACTTTGTGCCACTCCCACATATACATGGGGGCACCAGAACAAGGCAAAGATCGCAGAGAGTCTCATCTGACAGAATAGTCTAATACCTTAATTCATTTTTTACTGTTTTCCCTTAAGTAATGAATGTCAAGTCTGGAAGTAACCAATCAGACAGCAAGCGACCTGGAAGAGGGAAGTATTCAAAGCATCATTAAATTTGCAAAGCATGGTAGAAATTTGTTACTAAAGATATGGTGCTAAAACTTTCTTCCCTTCCTTTTTTTACACAAAAATAAATTACATTTCAGAGAACATCCCACCATATTTTTCATGTGTTTTCGGGGTCTGCATGCAAAGGAAGAAAAGGCATTCTGTAGAAGAGAATCTGTCTTCTCAGTGTCTGATTAATCAAGTGCCATTAAATTGATGGAATAAAAGTATTGCTGGTCGTTTTTTTAATACTGGGATTGCAAACTTAATCCAAAGTGAGCATACTTGGGTTTAATATGCATGCACCTAGTTAATAATGATAATTAATCAATAAATTTGGAATATTTACTTTTCATTTTCATTTTATTTTACCAAGAATTGGTAAAATAATGGTAAAAACGATGGATGATGCAATGAGAAGGAACTCTTGTCCTGAAGATGAAAAGTGTTTAAAAAAAAATTACAAGAAAAAATTCTTTTTTTCCCTTTTCAGTGCTGGTAACCTCAGACTCTGACTTTTTGTTCTTGCTGTCCTTTGGTGTTTTCCATCTTGCTCTATCCTTCTTTCCTCCTCCTTGACAAGATCTCTAAAATGTTCCATTTCATGCTTTCCATTACTAATTCTAAAATAGAAGTTCATATAAATGCAGTTTGAAGAAAAACCTGTTTTTCAGTGCAGAGTTTCTAGTAAATTTCAGAGAACAAATAAACAATGGGCGCTATCACAATATCATGTTTCCCAGAAATTATGCAAGGACTTTAAAGATGCAAAGTGCATCTACACCATGGTTTTATATTTGGCCTTCTCCCTCTATGTTATCAAGTTTCTCAGATGAAAAACAACTGCTGTCAAGCCAGTAAAAGCCCTACAACTTATTATTCAGTTGGAAAATTTGTTTCCTGATGAATTCACATGGAGATAGCAACAAAGAGTAGCCTTTTAGGCTGATTCCGGGAAAATGCTCTGTGTGCTGAACCAACAGGGCTAAAAGATGTTGTTTCACTCCTCTTCTCCAATATATCCTGCAGCTATCCTTCGATTTTGTGGTGGGCTTTAGAGACTGGATCCGATAATAAGAGTATTCCACAACTGTTTTCATACTACTCAAAATTTTGAATAGTGAATAAGCACTAATGCATATGTTCTAGAAAGCCTTCAAAAACTATTGTTGATTTTTAAGTGGATGTAAAAGGTTTTTTTTAAACATTGCTAAAGGAAAGGGAAAAGGTCATAACTTTCATTAGTAAATAAAAGCACAAGAAGCATCAATAAAAAGTACATCTACGAAATAATGTAGCAGAGAAATAGAATAACCAGCTTAACATGTAAAAAACCGAGGCATTTCAATGCTGTATTTTAAGTCACAGGCAAAGATGTTGCCGTTTGGACTTTGCATGCCTAATAATAGTGAAATTAGATAATTATCTAGCCGAGAAATAGGCAAGTTTTCAAATGTCCAGATGGTTCCACCACCCACCTCATTTAGCAAAACTTCCTTTATTCACACTGCTCTAACATGCTGCCCATTTCCTCAATTTGTACCCATTAGCTGACAAGAAAAGGGCTGAGCTCAGAAATCAACAGGCTCTGACAGGAAACCAGTTCCCAGGGGCCCTCTTAGAAGAAGTAGGATTTTAAATGATGTTGCCCAGGAGACAGCTGTAGCAACTAAGTCCCCATCTGAAGCAATATTAGTGAAGCAGGTGAAAGGATTTACAGTACAAAGACCTCTTAATATTCTTGGTAAGCTGCAAGGTACGATCTTTAGCCCACGGGAAGGCGAGCGCATGGGCTCGGGATATGAACGGTAATGTAACTCATTTCCCATTCACCAGTGAATAAAATTTCCACGTTTTCAGTGATCCAACTACAAAATGTGGTTTAGTTTGGTATTTATAAGGGGCAAAGTCAAATCTACAGTGGAAGGCACCTTCATATTTGTGCAAACATCTGAGAGTTCCCAAGGTTCTGGGAAGGGGTTGCCATCAGCAGACATGTCAAAGGCAAGGTCTTGATTTGCTACAGGTCACGGTTTGTAAAGTACGCAACCTTCTGATAGCAGAGGCATGCATGGCCTGAAAAGGGAGGTAGGAATGCACAAAGAAGGTCATTTGACCCATGTCATCTTCCAAAATATAAAAAGATGTTGACTTCGAATTAATTTTATGTTTATGAATATTACATCAGGCTGCACCAAATTTGGTCTGTATTTTCAGTAACACTTATCTGATTAACCTGGTGATCCTAAAAGATATTCTAAAATGTTTCTTTTACTGCCTTTAAAACATGAATGTTCATTATGCCAGAATGGCAAAGAGATCACTTTATTTAATTTGTAGTATGTGGACAACAAAGAATAAATAAAATGTTTGAAGTTTTGTTTTGTTACAGTGAAAGCAATCAGCAAATAATGAAAGCTTCATTTCAAGGTCTTTAACGGTAACTGCCTCAGAGGGAAATGTAATTCACCTGACACCGAACAACAAAGCTGAGATGCTGTGATGGCTGTATCTGTTACGCAGCCTGGGAAACATATTAGGTAATTATTTGTAGGCATAATGATTCCCTGACAAAACCTAAATTAAAATGGAGTTGCTACTGAGAGCACATATTAGTAGTTTAAGGTAAATTACAAAGCAGGCATTTTATAATTATCCTTAAATCTTGCATTTTAATCTAAGATATTGAGTGAAGGTTAAAAGAAGGCCGTGCATGTTGTGAGGCAGAAACACAGTGAGGGCACGAAAACCACCTTACTTCAGCACTGTCGAGGATGCCACAGTCTGCCAATGAAATAGATTTTGCATTGAAATCTAGTGCCTACGTGGCATTAGATAGCAAAAATTTCATTTTGCTTATAAGTGGATGTGTCAAACTATCAACCTTCCTAATACAACATAAATAGGGGACGCTTTGGAACTGACAGTGTATCGGTCAGTACTAGGTGGCAAATGATCAAATCTTTAATAACTACAAAACTAAAATCTTAATCTAAAATCTTTAATAACAAATAATCTAAAATCTCCTAAGAACAAAATTTGCACTAGCCACCCTTTAGAGAAGGATACATCTCTGAAGAACAAAAAGACACACAGAAAGATTAATATTTACAAGCCTTAGGAGCATCAGAGGAGGTTGATCTGAGCAGCAAAATACAGTCAGTGTAGAGTACTGAGCTGATGGATGCTTTCAGTTGCTTCTACCTTCTGCTACAAAATTAGTCAGTAAGAGATTACCAACACGCATGCAATACCCTTAAGGAGAAAAGGAAAACAAATGAGACAAATCAATAGACTAAACCTCAAAAAAGAAGGAGAAAAGTGTCTGAGACATTCTAATTTACCTGTTTGTATTATCAGTTATCTGTTTAGAAATAGTGGTATATAAATACCATCATCCTTTTTGTCCTTCAGCTATGTCTGTTATCCCTGGCGAGGGAAATGTGAGAACTCATAAATTCAGTTCAAAGACAACAACATTTTTCTTTGGTTGGCTTAATAAATGACCGCTTTTAAACTATTAGTCTTTAAAAAGGCTCCTTTGAAATAGATATTCATATATACTTCTTAAATAATTACATTCTTATTCGTTCGTTACACTATATACAGTAAGATGAACTGTTGCCACTTCTGAATACAAAGAAGCTTGAAAAATTTTTATAGCAATCTCTCTCACATTTCAGAGTAAATATCTCCCAGAAAGTCAAAAGAATCAAGAGGCAAACAAAACCAGCTCACTCTTTGTAATTTGTTGGTTTGATTGAACACAATGGGAGAGCGGTTGCAACCAAGGTTTTGGATTATTACAAGTTTCAATACTGTGATTGCAACTGCTTTGGATTTCATTATATTTTTTTAATTCTTTCCTTCATTTGTTGAAAATTTAATCAGGGAAGTGAAGCTTAATTTACTTTCCTATCAAATAATGGACAAGGCAACAATACAATTGCTCTCCCTGACTCCTCAGAGTTACCCAATCCACTCCGCTTGTCCTCCCCAGCTATGATGGCAACTGCTTTTTTTCCTCTGTAATTGGTGAAACATCAGGATGGAAGAAGCACAGACCAAATTATGGTATGTTTGCCTTGGTAACTATTGTCTAACACTGAAGTGTAGCTATCAGAACCCTTTCTGCATTTCTGGTGCAAAACTATAATCAGTTTTAATCTGTATGGTTTTCTTCTCCCTGACTCAGTAACATTAATACTAAAGTGACCAGGGCTCGGCAACAAGCTGCTTTGCCACAGCTAACATGAATTGGTTGCTGTTGTTTAGAGCCATTATTTCACTCAAACATGCTGAGGAAATATCCTCCCTTCTCCTTTTCTTTAGATTTCAAAATTTACCATCTAAAGCAAAGGAAAATGTCTAGCTGCTAAAATAGCTATTAATTCCATTTTAGCTGTTAGGTTCTTTGGAAAAAAAAACTTGTAGTAGGCTGTGTAATGACATTTCTCCCTCTTCACATAATTCCTGACTTTCAGCTACTGGGCATTTGGTTTGGTTAATACTCAGTTAATATCAGAAAATCATGCCTTTACAAAGATGTAATTCATTTTTTCCCCTTGAGGCTGGTCTACACATAGCTTCTGTACAGTTTAATTTTGCTATCAGGAGGCTGCTTTTACCAAATTAATTAAGCAAATAGACCTTCAATTTTGATTTTAACAAGCTGGTGTTAGATTGTCACTTACCAGACAAAACATATTTTCATTTAGTATCAAAATAAGCTGTCTTGATATAAGCACATTTTTCTTTGTGTTGCATTAATAATATAATGGTATGGTTTTTTACACTCTAAAGCACATTAACTATATTACTAGTAAGATAACTAGAAGTACTGTGTAAAGAAGCCTCTAGGTAGCACAGTTTTTGATGAAAAGAAGATGTGCTAGGACAAGTAAAGGCAACCAGGCATAGGTAAATATGACTTTGTTATGTGTAGGCATGACTATAAATCACGCATTTCACATCAAAATTGCAATAGACAACTTCAGAAACATGTTGTGTTTATGATCTTTCTATGGAAGGGCCCTCTGAGTCTGCATATACCTCACACAGCCCACAGCTTCCCCGGGATATGCTCTGCAAGTGCATCCTTATTTTCTCAGGGTGAAACATCCTCCCAAGCGTGTCCCTTCCCAGTGTCTGGTTTCCACTCCTGTGTGCTCCTCCAGAAAGGACTGCAGTGTGCTCTGAGTGATATCTGGCTCTAAAATGTGCTGTAGCATAGTCCAGCACATAAATACAGGTGACCTCAAAAGGTTATAAAGACTCAAAAGTAATGTATGTGTGTGTCTGACTCTTGGCATTCTTCTGCATATTTCCTTAAAATGAAGAAGGTTGTCTACAATGCACAATACAATACTTATAACATCCATCCATTTATCAGTTCATACATTCAGGCACACATTCATTTATTCATGACTAAATCAATAACCACATTCTCCACTTCCACCCAAGCTAAAGAGCTCTTTTCTCACAACTTGAAGGAGAAATTCAAGGACAACGGGTTAATGCAGTTAGAAGGGAGGACAGAGAAGGGCTGATCTAGCTAATGCTGTGCTACACTGAAATGTATTGGAGTGATTTCTGAGTAAATCACTGACAATAAAAGCTATATGGCTATATACCCACAACAAGGTAAGGAAAGGCTGTTCCATTATTCTCTTCCTTGCCCCACTTTCTCTTGAAGGACAAAAGTGGCTAAACCACAACTTTTTACCTTTACATATAAAGGATTTGTTGCCTTTGTAAACACTGTTATTCTCAAGCTTCCCAGACTTGAGAAGTTTCACTGCAATATATTAAAATGCTGCTAATTATGATGGGGAGCTGCAGAGAATTGTGGATTGGGATATAGTGAACAATGAAGTACGGGCTTCACTTTTCAAACACCTTATTTTTAGAATTCTAAACATTGTCTCAAAACAACAGAAATATCTAATATACTGTTAACACATACACAAACTAAAGACTACATCTCAATGTAATGTGCAAATTTCTTATGGGACAGTTCACATCACTTCGCATGGATGTCAGGCTAATGCACCTATCAAACAACTGCACAATGTCCTTAAATCAAAACTCACGTGAATACATTCCATATAAAGGACAACACACAGCCTTCATGGACTTTGCTAGGCTTGCTTTCTCAGGTGCTTTCTCAGCTTGAAACAAAACTGGACAATATTTAAAGATCTATACTTTCATAAAAGGAGATGATTTTCTTGTAAAATTTGAAGCTATCACAAATTAGCAGAAAAACCTAGTTGTGAGCAAACATCACAATACCATGCCATAAGGAAGATTAGGAGGATGGAAGGAGGTATAAACAGTTTCAGTGTTCACGACCATATATTTATGAATGCATCCTGTACTGAGGCAAAGTGAATGAACTAGCTGTTGACTTCATTTAGCAGCAGGAATCCAACAGCACAATCCTGAATATGAAATAAACAGATGCCTCAAATTCAGAAACTGTTGCTGAAAACTTGACAAGAATTTTCTTTTCTGCCAGCGAATGGTTATATTTGAGTAGAGGATTTGCAGCAGTGGGAGAAGAATTGCCTAGTTACTGTTCCAGTCAATACATACTGTGGCTGCTTGCAACAGCAACAATAGAAGAAGCTCTGAATAGTAGTACAGTGCCTTAATATGCTAAAGAAACTCTCAGAGCTTAATAGTGCAATTTAACCTATGAGAAACCATACCCACAGAGAATGTCTGGCAAACGTGGCAATGTCCTGATTACAAGGACTGCACTCCTGCTCAGGAAACTGGGAATTGAAATTGCCTGGCACTTTTAAGAAGCAGACTTCCACAGCAATAAAAATGCACCCTTCCAATTCCCTACCTGGGAAAGGAACTCCTCAAACAGGCAGAAGAAACCCAGAGAATTCAGAAAACTTCTAACAATTTTGTATTTTTTTTTCTCACATAGACAGACTATAAAACACATGACCCTGGAGTTTAGCAAGACTGGCAGGCTTGGCTGGTCTCTTTTTCCATCGGTGCACTAAGCCTGATCTGATCTGAGCACGCAGAGCTCCTGGGCTGTTCAACCTCTCTTTGTTATCCATCTCTTGACAAGCACTCTGTTAGAGGTTTGTGGCATCTAGCTCATTAGGAACAATTCACATTAAATCAGACTATCACGTTAAATGCTAGCCTCCCACACAAAAGATTTGACAGCGGAAGCTGGCCTCGAGGAAACCACAGCAGGTTCTTGCACATATACAATTTCTGGGTTAACATTTCATTAGAATGTAGGCTGATACAATGGCATGAATGAGCAAACTGAGGAGCAAAACCCAGCCTTCAGATCAGAGCGTTCCCATTTTTATTGTTATTTCAGCATCCTCAGCTCAGCTCTGATGACTAGAAACACTGTTTGGCCTTGGTTCTTTTCCTGCTTTTAAACATTTGCCAGACTCCTACCAAAATTATTTGAAAAGTTGAATGTTATCTCTAAATGTTCAAAATGAATATTCAAGAAGTTCTGATTTAATTAAGATGCACTTGGAATCTCTGCCTCTTAAAAACAGGGAGAAAACATCTGTTTTCATTTCAGCTTCTATTAGCAAACATATCTGATTTCATTTGGGACGTATCACATTTTCATTATTTGCGTATTAACAGAGTGGATCCTCAAGTAGTGGACATGCAGGGTTGTCACAGAAGCCATCCTTTGAGTGAAGCTATGTTACATTACACCAGTTAAGAATCCAGCCCTTTAGTGTTACTGCAGGTGGCAGGTGCTTTTTAAAACCACTATGCCGGCTTTTGCAGTTTAGCATCTCATAACTTTCATAACTGAAAGTGTCTCCAACAGGAGATAAGGTGAAGTCTAATGAAGGCGCTGCCTCCTGACCTGAGATTTGGTGGAGAGCTCTGGTAGAAAACTTCAAGGTGTCTAGAAGTCAGCTTGGACAGACATGATCTGGCCGATACCACTCACTCAATTTTTTAAAATATCTACTGCAGTCTTCTACTGCAGTTTCTCATGTTTTAGCAAAGGTGGCAGAAAATGATGTGCTGGCACTGAGACACTCCTGTTCAGAGGGGGCACAGCAGTAAAGAGTCTGTCATCACCCTCTGAACCAGGACTTCTGTCAGTGCTTCTTCCTCCCTTTTGGTTGTAACCATGCGTACACAGAGCTGGTCGTAAGATGACTTTTTCCTTTTGTCAAAAATGTATGTGACAACCCTTGCCTTTGGTCTGGGAAATTCAGGGAGTGGTATCATGTACCTTAAATTCAAAATCTCTCTCCTGAACATTACAACCCCCAAATAATCTTCTTTCAAAATGGTGGCCTAAAAATAATTTTCATTCTGTTCTATAGTTTCCATAGCAGGTTCAGACTCAGACGACACTGCTTGAAAGACTGATTTTAATAAAACTAGCATTTTAAAGCAAATGGCAACAAAACATGCTTTATTAAGTCCTTGCACGTTTGGACACACTAGCTATCTAAGATGTTTTTGTTGTGGGTTTTTTTTTAGTTTTGAGTTAACATGAAAATAATGAAAATTAGAAATTCTCCCTAGAAGTTATATCAATTTGGGATTTACAAAAATATTTCAGTATTGTGGTTTCATTTGTTTTAGTACTTGTTTGTTTCAGCATATATGTCAATATTTGTTTATGTAAAAATGTTTTATTTTGGTAATATTATATGTATGGCAACAGTGTGTCAACACCACAGTCTTACCTTATTTCTGTTCAACTTGCATATTATATTAACACATATACAGTATAGTTCTTGAACTGTAATGCAAAATATATAATTTTTTAAAAAATGTCAGTATTGGCAAGGAACTACTTTATATTACGGAAAGTCATATATTGGATGTTATCAAAGTGAACATTTGAAATATTGAAGAGAATTTTTTTCCCACAATGTTTATGATCCATATATACATGTGAACACTATACCAAATACTTAATTTCTACCAATTTTTTAAAATCTGGAAACTTTTGTCAAAATTTTCTTCACTGCTCTATTTATTACAGAAAGATGGAGGTTTGGAAAGAAAACAGCTGAGACTTTTGGATCTCTCACCTGTCTTTACAAGACAGGATAAGTCTTCATAAAAACATAATTGCTGACTGTGGTTCATTATTAGAACAATGGCGGGATCCTGTGTAAAAAAATCTAAACTCTGCCGACATAGAGAAAACTAGAGCATCTGAGAAAGAAACAGAAAGGAATGACTACACTAGACAAAAGAATACCTACTATGATTTCTTAAGAAAAAGGACACAATCAGTTCCTTCCAGAAGCCATTATTAGGGAGGCTGCTGAAGAATCTGATCTGCAATGTGTAAAATGTTTATTCTGGGACCTTAGAAATTTTTGGGTTTGTGTGGATCTAAGCACCATGAGTCGATCTTACCTATGGTCTTTAGTCAGTATAGTAATGCAGGTATGAACACTTCAAATTTTATGAAAAGCCTGTGGATTTACTTTCCCTAACTGTGGATCTCAGTTCAACCTCATTCATCACTGAATTTTCAAACAATGTTTCTATTATTTGATCTTGCGTGAGGATTCACAATGAGATTTTAATTATTCTAGTGTCCTGTGCTCACTCCTATAACATCTGAATGACTTGCACTTCTTATTAATACCACAAAAAAAAATTTGCATTCCATGGATTTTCATTTACAATGCTGAGCCAACTACCTTTCTTTTGGTAGGTTGATCTATACTACCTTAAAGTGAGAAAAGTCTAGGGTACACCTGATACGCTCTTGGAAACCATATCCTTAAAACTTGGTATCCTTGGTATCCTTATCTCCAAAGCTCAATATCTGAGTGGGGTTTTTTTGCTAGAAAAATACAGTGGGTAGTCATTTTCTATGCCTGCTAAACCAATCCTTAAATTTCCAATTGAACAAACAGAATCACAGAATCCAGAATAATTGGGGCTGGAAGGGACCTCTGGAGGTCATCTCATCCAGCTCCCCTGCTTGAGCAGGGACATCTAGAGCCGGGGGCACAGGAACGTGTCCAGGTAGGTTTTGAATGTCTCCAGGGAAGGAGACTCCACACCCTCCCTGGGCAGCCTGTGCCACTGCTCTGGCACCCGCACAGGGAAGAAGTTTTTTCTCATGTTTAGCTGGAACTTCCTGTGTTCCAACTTGTGCCCATTGCCCCTTGTCCTGTCATTGGGCACCACTGAAAAGAGTCCAGCCCCATCTTCTTGACACCCACCCTTTCGGTACTTACAAGCATTGACAAGATCCCCCCTCAGCCTTCTCTTCTCCAGGCTGAACAAACCCAGATCTCTCAGCCTTTCCTCTTAGCAGAGGTGCTCCAGTCCCCTGATCATCTTCATAGCTCTCCACTGGAGTTGCTCCAGCACTTCCCTGTCCTTCTTAAACTGGGGAGCCCAGAACTAGATGCAGTATTCCAGTACTCCAATACTACTAAAATATTTTAGAAGGCGAAAGATACTGAAAATTACTTCAGCGTCTGATTACTCCTCTTGATGAGTGCAACTGTCTGTGGGACCAGGGACTACGGGTCTGATTCAACAAAATATTTATGATAATAACTTTTAAAAATCATTCTTTTTCTTTTCATGAAGGAAGTAATCTAATGCAAGATTAATGAAATTTCTGCAAGCAATTTCTCCCACTTATTAGCCCTTGCTATATATAAAGTAGCGCAAATTAGACACATGTTGCTTCTTTTTCATTGGAATCTTATGTAAGGTCAGAAAAATTTCTCCCAGCATCCAAAAAAATACCACTTTTTTGTTGTTTAGCAGTCAGTTCATCCCACCAGTCAGATTTAGGCTGGAAGGATGGTTCAATGGTGAAAGACCTAATCTAAAACATGGTGAAAAATGGATGCAATTCTTGAGCACAAGACTACCTTCTCGACAAAAATAATTTCAATAAGGGAATCAGGTGTCATGACACAAAAATTATGATTATGCTACTACTGTTTAATAGGCTTTCAACTTTTTACTATATTAAATCCTGTCTGGGAACTTCTTATTCTTTCTTTGTTTCTTATGCCACTCCAAATGTCTTTCCAAATCTTTAACTAAAAAAGTTTCAAGGTTTCCTGAACTTTGATATCTCCACTGCTTCTCCAGAATTTCATTACAAACAGTGTGCAGGAACACTCAGTACAAAATCCGCTTCAAACAATGAAAGGTACAGGAAACCTTTAGATGTACAAAGGTGCCTTCCTTGTGGTGCTGACAACAGACTAAATTATCTGCACCATTAAATGATCACCTCTGTCTTGCAACCTGAACTGAATATTGCATCTGAACTGGTTTATGAGGAGCATTCTGAAAAGCACATTTTAAGTATATTAATTTATTTTAAACATGACTAGCCAGTTTTTTATTTAAAGAGCAAGTTACTAACTCATTCTAGGCTCATTTGGCTGTTCCACCCACCCACAGCACTAATAATTATGGCAGTAAGCAATACCTCCATGTATTATGCAGAATTCCTAAGGTGAAAAGGTAAAAAACATATGCAGTGCAATGAGAAGCCAAATGCCGATTTTCTCACCAAAATTAAAGGATGCAAATGAACCAACAGAATGACTGTGTAATTGTGGCAAAGCTGTCCAAGCCGGCCACCAGGAAATCCATTAGGGTTAAGTCCCATGGCCCTCACCTGTCTCAACACCAGGTTTGCTGACATCTGATGGTATTTAACTGTCTCAGAAGGGGAAAAGGGTTTTTGCTTAGGAGCTAGCAGGGTTGATTGACAGGGCTTTAAACTAAATTGGAAGGGGGAAAGGGGCGGTACCAAGCTAGTCAGCAATGGACAATGGGTATACACACCAAAGTTGGAGGAGCTGCATGCTAGAGAGACTCTTCAGACTGCTACGTGTGGCGATGGGCACAAGGACAAGGAGCCACACTTGAAGTGTTTCTACACAAATGTGCGCAGCATGAGGAACAAGCAAGAGGAGCTGGAAGCCTTGGTCCAGTGTCAGAAGTATGACATCATTGGCATAAGTGAAATCTGGTGGGACGAGTCCTGTCACTGGTGTGCCATGATGGATGGTTACAGGCTGTTTAGGAGTGATAGGCAGGGCAGGCGAGGAGGTCAGGGTGGCGTTGTATGTAGTGGAGCTGCTGGAATGCACAGAGCTTGCAGCTGACTATGGCACAGTTGAGAGTGTCTGGGAAAGGATTAAGGCACAGACAAATAAAGTGGATGTTGCCGTGGGTGTCTACTATAGGCCACCCAGCCAGGAGGATGACACCAATGAGTTATTCTTTAAGGAACTAAGGGATGCCTCTAAGTCATCTGCCCTTGTCCTTATGGGGGACTTCAGCTTGCAGGATGTCAACTGGGAATACCACACAGCTGGTACAAAGAGGTCCAGAAGGTTCCTAAACCATCTGGATGACAACTTCTTGGCACAGGTACTAAGGCAACTGACCAGTAAGGGTGCCTTCCTTGACTTGTTGCTTATTAACAGAGAGGGCCTCATGGGTGAAGTGGAGATTGGGGGCTGTCTTGGCCACAGTGATCGTGAAGCAGTCAAGTTTAAAATCTGTGGTAACAGGAGTAAAGCTGCCAGCAGGACCTCAACTCTGGACATGAGGAGAGCAGACTTCAGGTTGCTCAGGGAACTGCTTAATAATGTCCCCTTGGAAAACCTTTTGAAGGTGCTGGGGTCCATCAGTGCTGGTCACTTTTTAAATACCACCTCCTAAAAGCACAGGAGCAGGCAATCCCAAACTGTAGGAAGTCAAGCAGGAGAGGCAAAAGGCCAGCTTGGCTGACCAGGAATAGTCTTCTAGAAATAAGGAGAAAAAAGGAAGTATATGGCCAGTGGAAGCAAGGTCAGGTGACATGGGAGGACTATAGGGATGCTGTTCACCACTGCAGGGAGGAAATACGTGTGGCCAAAGCTCAATTAGAGTTGAAGCTGGCTGTAGGGAAATAGACAGGGATCGGCGACCAGAAGATCACGGGCTGTGACAGAAAGATAAGACTCCTCCCCATAGGAGTGGCAGGAACAGGAAGCGCAAGAGCTATATAAGCGTGTGACGCAGCTAAATAAACGGACATTTTGTATCCATCATATTGATGTCTGTGCATCACTGTCCCCAGGGTGGGTAGAGCCCTGTGTCCCGGAGATATGCGGCCCAAGATAAGTTCTCCCGTAGAAGCGTACAGCAACAAGTGGTGACCCCGATGTGATCGGCGGGGCGACATGGCAAGTTCACCGGGGGGAAATGAAAGCTTGAGGCACGCAGGGGTGGGACAGTGAGCCGCAGGATGGTGGGTGCACCACGGGTACAGTCGTAAAGGTACCAAAGGGATTGGGGAGGAATATGGAACTTCGATTTCGAAGGCGCCTACCTCAAAGGGCATCCAATGGATGATTACACAGGGGCTCATACGGAGTCCCACAGACATATTTAATAAAGATAATTGGGTGAGAATTAAAGAGGAGTTAGCCGAAAGGGCTATGATGGGAAAACTCCAGTACATACAGCTCTGGGGAAAAATACACCGATTGCTATTGAAGGCTCGGGAGGATCGGGAGACGTGGCAGCAGGCGCGGCTGTGCCTGCACGGTGCCACAGTCAACACTAGCCCGGAAATAGACCCAGGATGGGCAGTGGGGACACAGACAGGGGCAAGCATCGCGGGGGATAGGGAAGAAGCGGGGAGTTCGGACGGAGTAGCCTGGCCAGCTACTCAGACTGGGGCTCCTGAAGAGGTAGAACGGGAAGCGGCGGTGTTCCCTGTTGAGCCAACAGAACGGTTGGAACGCCCCCCTACATACCCCTGGGACCATTTGGCACAGGCGTGGGTACTTGCGCGCGGGGAGGGGGGACGTAGCAGCGGACGGAGGAGGATGGTCAGTGCCGTCAGCGGCGCCGCCCTCTGCCCAACACTCGAGACTGGCTCCTGGGGCAATCCTTGAGATGGGAGTCGGACGAGGAGGAGGACTGGGGTGCCTGGAGGGGAGGACAGGATGGGTATAGATCAAGCTCAAGTAGCGGCGAATCAGAAGTCGGGGGAGAAACTGATGTCCACATGTGGGAAGATGGGGCAGGTTGCCTGCAGCGCGCAAAAAAGAGGCATAAGGCAGCAGGGACTCGGAGTACCAGTCAGAAGGAGGGAAGAGAGAGACTGCCAAAAGGGGAGGTCCGAAGCTCTGCAGCTCCGGAGGGGTCCGCGGAGGAAGTGCTGCAGCAGCTGCAGCAGGCTATGCGCGCACTAGGGGAAGTAACTCAGAGGCAGACAGGACTCTTAACGAAGGGTGCGCCCCAGTGACAGGCAGAGTTACCTAACTGGCGGCTGATAGCCAGAGATTGTAGCCTAGGTGGAGTAAGGATAGAGATGCCTGGGATATTCCCTGTCCGAATAGCTCGTGGAGGAGGGGCAGGGAGCTGCAAGCGGTGATGGAGAGTTCCCGTAGAGCATATAGCGAAGTGGGCAGCTAGGGCACTTTAAAGCTGGGTGCCTGCTAGGTGACAGGGGAGGACGTAATGGAGGAGGAGCGCACCCAGTAGGGAGGTGCTGGGCGTGTGGGAAGCCAGGACACCTGGCAAGAGATTGTCCAACTACAAAGCCGGGAAACAGCCAAAGGAGGGCGAAGCGCGGGGGATTCGCGCCTCCTGTGAGTCAAATGGCCCCCATCATGGTGCCAGTGCCAGGAGGTTAGCCCACCGTAGTGGGCCAAGGGGGAGTGAACCTTCAGGCAGGGGAGCAGAACCAGCAAGACTCGCAGGTTGCGGCCCCCGCGCACCCTTGGTCATAGGCTGTAACAAGAGACCCATGGCAGCAGTGATGATTACCCCACAAGAGCCGAGTTGTCCAGCATGGATATACCTGGGAATGTTAGTGGATACCGGGGTGGATGTCACAGTGATGCCACTCGAACGGTGGCCACCAACTTGGCCCCTCACCATGGGAAAAAGTATAATGGGGTGGGAGGAGAACAACAGACGAGGACTAGTACTTGCCCTGTAAAACTCGAAGTCATGGACGAGGAGGCAGGGAAGCTCCTCACGGCCATAGTGACCATACTAGTAGCAGATGGGGTAGCAAGCCCCTTGTTGGGGCAGGACGCCCTTGCCTAGATGGGGATCGGGTTGAAAAATTTAGCATAAGGGCCACTGCCTCAAAGGGGCTTCGTCAGCACAAGTTGGTGTGGAAAACCAAACAGCCTGTCTGAGTGGAGCAGTGGCCCCTGACAATGGAAAAAATAGAGGCTGTAAGAGCTATAGTAAGGCGAGAGCATGAAGCGGGGCACCTAGAGCCCTTGATGAGCCCCTGGAACACCCTTATATTTGCTATAAAAAAGGAAGACAAAAACCAATGGAGGATGCTGCATGACCTTAGAGCAGTAAATCAGCAAATGGAGGACATGGGGCCTCTCCAACCTGGCCTACCAGATATGAGTGCTGTCCTGAAAGGATGGCGAGTCATTGTTTTAGGTATCAAAGACTGCTTCTTCAGCATTCCGCTACATCCAGATGGTAGAAAGAGATTTGCCTTTACTCTGCCCGCGGTGAACCGCACAGAACCAGGTAGTAGATGGCAGTGGACAGTACTTCCGCAGGGGATGAAAAATTCTCCAGCGATCTGCCAGAGGTATGTGGCTTCCGCATTGCAGCAAGTAAGGCGACAGTACTGGGAGAGAATCTACATGATCCACTACACGGACGACGTCCCCATAGCTGCGCCCACCGAGGCGTTATGTGAACAAGTCTTTTCAGACACCCAAAGGGGCCTTGAGGGACAAGGCCTCAAGATAGCTGAGGCAAAGGTACAACAGGGACCAGTGTGTGGATTTCTGGGTGCTAGAATAGAAGGGGATTGCATACAAGCTCAGCCCATTAAACTTACACCTAAGGTTAAAAATTTACACGATGTACAGAAGCTGGTAGGAGCACTGCAGTGGTTGTGGACATTCGTGTGCATCACCGGTGAGGAGACGCAACCTTTCTATGCGTTGCTGAAAGGGACCGACCCATGGGAGCCCAGGATTTTAGACGCCGGGGCAGTCCAGCTGTTGCAGATGATAGAACGTCGAATGCAAAAGCAAGGAGTATGGCGGTGGGACCCTCAGGAGGAATTAATCGCAGGTTGGATTCTAACCGCCGGTGGAGGACTAGGACTACTATATCAAATACGGGTGGGGGAAGAAAAACCACTGCGATGGGTATATCAGAAGGTTCCCAAGGATGCATTCTTCACAGAAGTCAAAGTAGCCAGGGGAATGATTTGGCGTCTGCGATGGGAAAGCAAGGGAATCTTTGGGAAGGAGCCAGATAAGCTCACAGTGCCGTGGAATGGGGAGAAATGGCGGAAGGTGGTAGAGAGTGAAGAGGATATACAATTGGCGGTATACTCATACCCAGGAAAAATCATCACGGGCACGGTACAGAGGTGGGCCGAGACAGCCACAGTGGTAGATTTAAGTGTGGATAGCAGAGTTTTGGATACCCCTCACCCAGGACCAATATATTTCACAGACACTTCCTCGAAGATGAACAGCGGCGGTAGTGTGGAAAGAAGAGAATAATTGGATGTGCCAGATGTATGAGGAGCAGGGTAAAAGTGTGCAGTGGCTAGAAGCGAAAGTGCTAGAGATGGCCCTACGAAAGGGTAGAGATCGGCATATAAATGTGTGCACGGATTCTTTATACGTGTATAAATTAGTCACGTCCATGAAACGAGAGGGTGCACCACACATGGAAATTGCCTTGATGCTAGAGGTTGCTTTATCGCAGCGAGGAGCAACTGTGACAATAATTCACATTCGCAGTCATCAGATGGGGCCTGGACCACTGATTGAGGGGAATCGCATGGCTGATGAGGCAGCCGCGGGAGTCTGGACATTGACGGAGGCAAACAAACTGCATGAACAACTGCACCTAGGTGCTAAAGCCTTGGCAAAGGAGTGTGGCATCTCAATAAGCGCGGCAAGAGAAGTAGTAGTCACCTGTCCTTACTGTCAGCACTCGCCATTGTGGGAGGCAGGAGTCAACCCCTCGAGCACTGGAAGTGAATGCTATATGGCAGACTGACTTTACTGAATGTCCTCAGTTGGCCCCCGGAAGGCACCTGGCAATTACAATTGATACATATAGCGGAGTCATCATGACTACTCAACATCGGAAGCAGACCGCAGCGCAGTTGGCTGCGCATTGGACCACGGTGATGGCATGGCTTGGAAAGCCCACCGAAATAAAAACAGACAATGGACCATGCTTTCAGGCTCGAAGTACCGAAGAATAGTGTAAAGCTTGGAATATTGTATTAAAACATGGCATTGCTTACAATAGCACGGGGCAGGCAATTGTTGAACGCGCTCATCGCACCTTGAAAGCAAAGATAATGCAGCTTGGGGAGGGGGAGGGGTATAAGGGAGCTATACCCGTAGCAGCTCAGCAAACTATTTTAATGTATGCGCTATATTCGCTTAATCATTTTATACGCGAGCAGGAGCAAGTTACAGCAGCGGAGAAGCACTTTGGCAAAGCTCAAGCAGGCGAGCGCTATCCGCAGGTACGAGTAAGGTTCCCAGGCAGTGAGCCATGGGAGAGAGGATGGAAACTGAGATGCCTGGGGAGGGGCTACGCCGCGGTTGAGAATGAAGGGCGCATAGAATGGGTGCCTGCAAAGTGTGTGAAAGCAGAACTGTGCAAGGATGTACAATGAATAATCCCTCTCTGAGTTGTCTCTTTGCAGGGTCTGCTGACATGGATCCTCATGCTAGCCGCACCACTGGGAAAAGAAATGAGCTCCTTGACAAGATTGCAAGCAATATTGCAACGAGAGCGACACTGAGAAAGGGCGGCAAAAGAGGGATATGAACTGGGATTGGATAGTAATAACTGGGAGGATCTTGTTGTGTGTAGTAATCATGGTTACTTGTGGGCTGCCATTGTTATGCTGTGTTATAAGACAAATCATAGCACGCCTGCAAGAGTTACATGAACATAGGCCTGACCGCAATATGTATCAGCTTATGCAAGTAGCTTTGTAGAACTTTTAACGGCATGGGGAGGGGGAGATGTAGGGAAATAGACAGGGATCGGCGACCAGAAGATCACGGGCTGGGACGGAAAGATAAGACTCCTCCCCATAGGAGTGGCAGGAACAGGAAGCGCAAGAGCTATATAAGCGTGGACGCAGTTAAATAAACGGACATTTTGTATCCATCATACTGATGTCTGTGCATCACTGTCCCCAGAGTGGGTAGAGCCCTGTGTCCCGGAGGTATGCGGCCCAAGATAAGTTCTCCCACAGAAGCATACAGCAACAGCTGGCCAATACCGTGAAGGACAATAAGAGCTTTTTAAAATACGTTAATGGCAAAATGCAGGACAGGAATAACATTGGCCTGTTGCTTGAAGTGAATGGTCACCTCACAAGCAGGGACATAGATAAGGCAGAGATGTTTAATGCTTTCTTCACCTCAGTCTTCAACAATGATGCTGGGCTCTGGGACCCGCAGAGCCCTGTGCTAGAGAACCGTGACTGTGGGAATGATAAGCTCCAGCCCTGAACTTGTGCAGGACTTGCTGCTCCAGCTGGATCCCTATAAGTTGATGGGGACTGATGGGATTCATCCAAGGGTACTTAAAAGAGCTGGCTGATGTCATAGTGAGACCTCTCTCAATGATTTTTTCTATGCTTTTGGGAATCTGGAGATGTCCCAGTTGACTGGAAGCTGGCAAACGTTGTCTCAGTCCCTGACAACAGAGATGATCCCAGTAACTACAGGCCTGTCAGTCTCACTTCTGTGCCTGGCAAAATTATGGAGAAGATTATTCTGGGAGTTATTGAAAAACACCTGAATGGCAACACAGTCATTGGTCCCAGCCAGCACTGGCTCACAAGGGGAAAGGCCTGCCTAACAAACTTGATTTCTTTCTATGACAAGGGTACCGACCTAGTTGACTAAGGGAAGCCAGTCAATGTGATCTTTTTGGATTAAAGCTTTTGATACTGTCTCTCACAGTATCCTCCTGGACAAAATGTCCAGCCTAGAGCTGGATAAATACATAATGCAGTGGGTGAGCAAGTGGCTGATGGGTTGGGCTCAAAGGGTTATAGTAAATGGGGTTACATCGGGCTGGTGTCCAGTCACTAGCAGGGTTCCACAGGGATCCATCTTGGGGCTGGTACTCTTTAATCTCTTTGTTAATGACTTAGATGCAGGACTTGAAGGAATGCTAATTAAGTTTGCTGACAACAAAAAATTGGGAGGAGCTGTTGACACTGTCGAGGGCAGAGAGGTCCTGCAGAGAGACCTGGACAGACTGGAGAGCTGGGCAATCACCAATCGTATGAAGTTTAACAAGACCAAGTGCTGTGTTTTACACTTGGGCCACAGCAACCCTGGATGTCATACAGACTGGGGAACAAGAGGCTGGAGAGCAGCTCCATGGAGAGGGACCTGGGAGTTCTGGTCGAAGGCAAGTTGAATGTGGGCCAACATTGTGCCCTGGTAGCCAAGAGGGCCAACCTTGTCCTGGGGTGCATCATGTACTGTATTGCAGCCAGTTGTGGGAGGTGATTGTCCTGCTCTGCTCTGCGCTGGTGCGGCCTCACAGGGAGTACTGTGTGCAATTTTGGATGCCACAGTACATTAAGTATACAAAGCTACTAGAGTGTCCAGAGGAGGGCCATAAAGTTGGTGAAGGGTTTAGAGGAGAAACCATAAGAGGAGAGGCTAAAGTCATGTGGTTTGTTCAGCCTAGAGAAGAGGAAACTGAGGGGATTCCTCATTGTGGACTACAGCTTCCTCACAAGGGGAGGAGGAGGGGCAGGTGCTGATCTCTTCTCTCTGGTGACCAACGACAGGAGCCGAGGGAATGGCAGGAAAATGTGTGAGGGGAGATTTAGGTTGGGTATTAGGGAAAGGTTCTTCACCCAGAGGGTGGTGGAGCACTGGAACAGGCTCCCCAGGGAGGCAGTCACAGTGCCAAGCCTGGCAATATTCAGGAAGCCCTTGGACAACACCCTCAGAGACATGGTGTAAATTTGAGGTTGTCCTGTGCAGGGACAGGAGTTGGACTTGATGATCATTGTGGGTCCCTTCCAACTCAGGACATTCTATGATTCTATTAATATATTCCGAATATCCATTGATGCTGGCAGATTGGAAGAGTTTTAGGGTTTTTTATATCCTTCTGGCGTGTGTCCTGAACACAGGTCCTCTGTTCATTTCTTCTTTACAAAATAAATTAGCAAGTTATCCAAATCAGTGCTGGTACTTGGCACCCTAGAATGAATAGTGTAAGCACATTCTCTTGTCCACAGCTTCAACCTTGAGAGGTATCCTGGACTTACAGCTCACCTCTTCAGCAACATGTGGCAACTGAATCAAACAGACAGGAAAGTGTCACAAGGGCACTGAGACCCACTCCTACCTCACTTAGTTACTATGAGGAAATGGGACTAATAAATGTCTATTTGCCCTTAGAAATCTTTAACATTTCATGGTCCTAGAACACAGTCCTCTATAGCACTGAAGACATATCTCCGAAAGTGTGTGACGTCTCAAAATCTTTGTGCTTCTCCTACTCTTTTACTCAGATTTAGATCACAAAATCACAGAATCACAGGTTGGAAGGGACCTCAGGGATCATCTAGTCCAACCTTTCTAGGAAGACCACAATCTAGACAAGATGGCCCAGCACCCTGTCCAGACGACTCTTGAAAGTGTCCAACGTGTCTGAGTCAACCACTTCCCTGGGGAGATTATTCCAATGGTGACTGTCCTCACTGTGAAAAATTTCCCTCTCGTGTCCAATCGGAATCTCCGCAAAAGCAACCTGTATCCATCCCCCCTTGTCCTCTCCATGTGACTCCTTGTAAAAAGGGAGTCTCCATCTTCTTTGTAGCTACCCCTTAAGTACTGGTACATGGGGATGAGATCCCCTCTGAGCCTCCTTTTCTCAAGGCTGAACAAACCCAGTTCTCCCAGCCTATCCCCATATGGCAGGCTTCCCCGTCCTCTGATCATCTTGGTGGCCCTTCTCTGGACCCCTTCCAGCCTGTCCACATCCTTTTTGTATAGCGGGGACCAGAACTGTACACAGGACTCCGGGTGTGGCCTGACAAGCGCTGAGTAGAGTGGGATGATGACTTGATTATCCCACAGATGTTTGATTTGGTTTTTTTTTTCCAGTTCTATCTACTATGAGGAGGAAGATACCCTGTGCATCTAAGACACACATTCTTTTAAAAGGAGATTCCTGTCAGGTTTATATAATTCCTTGTTAATAACAACAGTGCCATCTGAATGTAAAAATCCAGTTTACTCTGTATGATAGCCATCCATTATCCGTAAGATCTCTGTTTGACTGAATGAAAAACTGTATTTATGACGTTCCATGATGCCTGTGACAGGTGCAATATTTTTTCACGTCACCTCCTATTGAATTTGCAGCAAAACAGATACAAAAAACAGAATTGAAGGCAACCAAACCTTAAATTCAGAACAGAATTTTCTGTCTGAAAGATACACGTAGCAATTCCCCAATACCAAAAAGAATGAATAACCCATACGTAGAGTCCTCACATCACTGCAACTGATGAAAGGTGTTGTCAGCCTCATTCTGGCAAGGCCTTCCCGCATAGATTTCCTAAGTCAAATGTTCCTTGTGTATCCTATGTCAGCCTTTATATTTTGAACACAGAAGAAATATTTTAGAATATCCATTCGGTTTAGGAATCTATATAATACCACAAACATTGTAATGAGCTGTGAAGCCTGTTTTTAGTCAACAAGGCACTGGTTTTTGCACAGGGCTTTTACATGCTTTTTGTCTCTACAGGGGACTTCAGGTACTAACTCTCTTTGACAGGATTTCTCTTCTCCTGGGTTCCTTCTTTTCCTTTCTGCTTTTATTTCTAGACACGCCAAAGGCATGAATTATGCTTCACATTTCTGAAATGTGCTTTGTCATAGCATTTAAATTCTGATTAAAGTTAAGATACTGATTAGCTACACTTAACAGAAATGCAAAACACCTCGGTGTCAGTATTTGGAGGAAAGGGGAGGCTCCCATGGTAGGATGCTGCAGTATAGTGATTTTATATTTTCTAGGAATATTCTTTCACAGTTCACATAAAAATGATTCTTACTCACATGTGGTCTTTCAGAGAGTTATAGATACCAAACACACAGCAAAGTGAAATTCTGAAAACAGCAGCTGATGAATATGTGAAAATCTATTGTTGAAGAAATAACATCAAAGTACTTATTTAAAGAGAGCTCAACACATCACATAAAAAATCCATAAGCTTGAAGGCAAGGGTAGTCCATCCTTACCCAGGGAATCTATTCATCATAATTCACATTAGCTGTGGTGGCAACTGATAAGAGAAAGGACAAAAAAAACTTTTAAATTTCTAAGCAAAATATATATTTTTATATACATACAGATGTTATCACATGCAGAATCTAGCCAGATTTTTATTTATATGAAAAACCCTATAAAACTCTGAGATCAATTAATTTATACTTTAATTAACTATTATGACCTTTCTAGTCACAGCACAAGAGAAAACTTGATTATTTATCCCAAATTCCAACTAAGCCCAAGGTGAGACAAAGAACTGCTGCATGAAGTCTTGTTTGATAGTCTGTCCACTAATTTCAGAGAAGCTATTACTATTTGAAAGTGCCCTTATTTTTTAATACTAGGAATTAGCCAAACTCTGAGCTTATTCTTTCACTCCAGGCATGGAAAGTATAGCTGTAAGGTAGTTACTAGAGTGTCTTGACATTGTCTTGAAGCCCAAGTGTTTATCTTCAGTTTTATTCTCCCCTTCACATCTCATTCTCTTTACACCAGATGGCCAATATCAAAGACAAACAAGTCATTCATTCTCCACAATTTCAGAGCCAGCAGTTTAAGAACTACCTTTCGGTCAGTATTCAAAGCATAGCTTCACAAGGAACAGCAACATTTTCATATGAATGGCTCCCCAGTTCTGTAATATGCAACCAGTGAGCACCATGACAATGTTCAAACATTGCAATATTGTTATTGTGCTATAAACACTTACTTGTGAGTTCTCCAAATGATCCATTTTGTACTTCTAAATATTAAAGAGCGATATCCAGAAAGTACATATTTTCTGCTCCTTTCTGTGCTTTTGTAGTTCACCTAAATACACTGTGCTATAAAGTTGTATTACCTACCACAGTTCTTTATTCATTATACAAACATATCTCTCCTAGATTGTAGAAACTATCATATGAATAAGGAAGAACCTCAGTCTTAAGAGTCACACAACATTATTTGGAAACCTTAGACCTTAGGGGCAATTTTGCCAAAATATAAGTTCAGTTATTCTGGTTTCATTTGGCAAAGAAAAGAATGTGTGAGAAAATGTATAGTATATTGTATATTGCCTGTTATCTACCTAGGCATGATAATTGACCTAGCCATGTTTAACTCAGTTTCTTAGACACAGAGTGTTTAAAATACTAATAAAGCAAAATTCTGGTTCCTCATGTGTGCGTTATACTGTTCAAACTAGTTGAGTGAATGCTGATATTATTATCAGTAAATTTTCAAGTCTTTTTCACATAGCAAAAGACACTGCAAGATACATGATAACCAAATAAGGTTAATTTTCACTCCATCAGCAGTTGTTAAAAAAATATTTAAAACCCAGTAATTGTCTATTACGTCTTTCTTACATGGTAATGGAAGGAGAACTTGAATTTAAGTTTTCCATGCTTTTATTCCTAATTCAGAGAAAAGTAAAAAATAGTAGCAGCACAGAAAATTTCTCCCTCCCATCTGCCAAAGTAGGTAAAAGCCACTATTCAGATCACTTCATTTAGGTCTTAATCTTTTCCCATTTTCTACATTTTCTATTCCTGTAAAACAGCTAATGTTTTTCAACTCTATCATTTTATACCAACAAAACACTATAATTTCCCATGCTTCCCTCTTTTTCCCCCCACACCCATCCATATTAATTTTGAATAGACTGTGTGAAATTCACCCATCTGGTACTTCTGTTAACTTGCATGCTGCTGATTTTACATACTGGTTGCCGATATTCATTTGAAACACAAAGACAAGGGCTAGAAGCCTGAATTTATCTATCTACTAACAAGCTGTCTGTAAAGTCATTAGTTTATACAGATTTTAACAGAGAGAGAGAGAGAAATAGAGTATTCCTGACAGGATCCTCTAGCTCTGCTAAACAGGATTTTTTTTTTTTATTTTTCACACAGAAGGAATGAAAAGATTATTTAGTCTTAAATGTTTTACTTCATGAAACCGTTATGAATTGGCAACAAAAATCTGATGCTATTAATTGTTGGTTTACTGCTTTGTGCATATTGATGAAAATAAACAGTGGTCAAAATTATTTGACAATATCAGATGTTTTCTGCAACATGGTAACCAGATGTTGTTTACACCTATAAAATAACTGATTAGATAGATTTTTTTTGTTTTTTTAATCCAGGAGGTGCAGTGACTCTGAAGATTAACTATATAGTAAAAGACCTATAAAAATTCTAATTACAGATATCATTGGGGACTTGAAAGTCAGTATAAGCATATATATACACACATATATAGTATGTATGTATGCAGTACACAGCTATTCATTTTCTCTTTTTTTCAGATGTATTTTGATCTGGCTACCAGTTTTATATTGTAGTGGAATTGTACTTGCTCTCTAACTGGTCCTCTGACTGGTCCAACTTACATGCCCCTAATTGCATATTTTGCTCCCTGTAGGCAGATAAATCACAACATCAAAATCCTGTTACATTAAAACCGGATTAGATTAGACCAAACAACAACAAAAATTATAGTTAATTAAGAGTTTCCAGCTCATTCATTTCTGCTATCAGTAACAGTGATTCATATCCAAATAAAAAGTTATTTGTCATTAAAATAAAAACTAATAGAGAATGTAATAGAGTTGTGTAGCTTCCCTGTTTCTGAAAGACTTTATGGTGACTGATTTTAAAACCATGAAATTTTTTACTTAACTAAGTGTTCTTATATTCTGTGAGGCTGAATCTTGCCCCATCTGAGGAAAGAATGCATCATTGCATACAGAAAGTAATGCACTGGTTAAAAAAAATGATACATGTAAGGACTATGAATACTTTGGTGAAGTCAAAGGTTAAGTTTTACCATTTGGAACCAAAGTGCCTTCAGTTAAAGCATTCAGTATGACAGATGTCATAGTTAACAAGTATTTCTGACTAAGAAACAAGTTTGCACTGTGCAGGCCTACTCACCAGTATAAAAGGACTTGGAAAGTTCATTAATATTTTTCTTCTCTTAGTTTAGCTGTCTAACAAATACACCATGTTTTGTGAAACTTCTTAGTCAGTTTAATTTTGGTTCTCCCTTACACGCACATTGATTCCAATCACATCTTTGCTCCACACCATGAGTATGCCTGATTTTGAAGGGAGATTTTGTTTTTATCCAATCCATATCTGAGAATAATCTGGTTTCTCTGTAGTTTCTGTGTTGAAGATTATTATCTTGAAATATAGAATTGAACTAAATAATCTGATTTCTTAAGGGTAAGATTAATTCCACAGCAAACCATTTTACTGGTGCAAATATATTCACCTGTGCCTTTGCTTGGAAATCTCTCTCGGACTGTATTCACTACCTGGGTTTTTTCAGCTTTGGAAGTACTTTTCTGTCAACAGATTCACTTGAAAAATGAGATAATGATGTTTCAGCATAACTGTATTAAACAACTTTCTAAACTTTTTTTTTTTTATGACAATATAGATGAGAACAAAAAGGACAATCTGAAGTTCCTTTTTGTTTTATTGGATACTCTATGTGTGAGTTAATGTGGTACTCAAAAATACTGCTATTTTGCAATTTTTATGTTCTTTGCAATCATTTGTTCATCACTTAGAAAATATATTTACCATGTATGTATTTGTGAATTGTTTTTTCGGCTATGTGCCATTACACACAATAAGAGATTGACTTATCAGTGTATTGTAGCTGCTGTTTGGAACTCATTTTGAAGCTAGGAAAGAGGTCTACACCTGATTAACCATCCAGGACATTAATAAAGTATTACATTTAAATCAGCTGGAGATTTAGGAATGGTGACAGATTTATTGCGCCAAAATGCCAGCCAGGCAGAAACAAGCAGTAAGAAAAAAGAAACAATCTGGATTGCCAAGGCTCCCTGGAAAAATAGCCTTCCCTATAGCAGAGCTTTCCTCTAGCAGGGTCTCCACAGCCTGCCTGTAGCAGAGGGCCTGCTGAGGGGGTTTTAGTCGCTAATGGCACAATGCTGATCCTGATTTGCTGGACTAACGTGACACCCAGCTGCCAGCCATCCTAACAGCCACCTTGCAGGAGCAGGAACGTGGAGCTGACATAACCCGGCGACCCTGGGCAGCGCCTCCCAAATCGGGACGACGTTAACCATCAGTGGCTGGTGTCCTTCTCCAGTAGCACCATGCCTGTGACTACCACTGCAGTGGGACAGGGGAAACATGAGGCTACACGCTGAATCATCTTTAGACAACTGAGTTTTCTCCAAAACATTTTTGAGACTTCCTCTCTCTCACTTTTGTAAAAGTGACTTCATTAAAATCTGAAGCCTCCCTGATGAAAACGTGGCTCCTTCATTTCTCCATATTTCAATTTGTATGTGAAAATAGCAGCGATATAAAAATATTCACAGATTGCTTCATTGGTGTCAGAGTATGGAACTATCTGAATGAAGAGTAACATATTTTTTAAAATATTTTCTTCTATTTCAACTAGCTTTGCAACTGGTCTTCTGTTAAATGGAAGTGAATTTACCAAATACACATCACTGATAGGAATTTCATTACACAAGAGAAATTTTTTGCCCAGGATCCCTCAGGAAGTGGAAACACATCAAGCTGCTCCATCACTCTGGGAGAACACAATTAATTAAGCAGTAGTCAAAAAAAAAAAAAGTGAAATCTCTGCATCTCCACGAGTCACCATTATTTCTCTAATTTACTTCTGATACCTAAAGATGAAAACAGATCTAAGAATTAGGACCATAAGAAAAATGTTTTGCATAATTTAAATTTTTTATTCCACTTGAGGAAATAATTTTGAAATTCAGAAATATTAAAAATTTCCATGTATAATGCATTAAGTTCAATTAGACATTTCCACCTAATTTAGCATCTTACTAGAGGAATCCTTTTCTTAAATTATTATAAAACCAATGAAATTTTCATCCTCTATTTCCAGAAATACACCATCAGTTGTAAATGTAGGCTGCGAATTTACTTCCTGTGAAAGGTTAGCCGAAAATGAAAACTACATTATGAATTTAAAAAATTATCTATACTTTCAGAACTGAAAGTTATCATTTTTATTTAGACTATGAAGTCCTACTCAGAATTCATCTTATCTGTTCCTTTTTTTTTTTTTTAATCTCACCTAGCTACTCCTTTGAACTCTAGAGGAATTTGTTTGATTCGCTGTAATTAAACACCTAGCTTTCAGACAACTGATGCTAATTCTCCCATTTGCAACCCATCCTCAGATTACTTTTTGGTGCGTTAATGACATATAAACACTGGTTGTAAGACTAATCTCGATTACAGCCTGAAGTGTGACTGTAGCTTACTCTTTGCCTTAAATTGGTTTGAGAATTGCTTGCAGCACAGCTGCTACACCGTCGCCTATGCTGCAGACCGCCATGTACCCTGAGGCAGCTCAGTATTTCGGCAACTGCAGCCTGCATTGAGCTGTTCCTCCAGTCACACCTTCAACCGCAAGTGAAAAAGAAAGGAACTACGAGTTAAATCAAAAGTTTAGCTGAAGGGATGATCTTGATTCAGCCATGTGCTGAAATATTGTGATTTCAGAACCTGTTTTGGAGGAGATGGAGGATTTTCTGAAGAGTACCCACCACTTAAACAGGTACGGCCCATGTGGAAGATGGTGGCCTTGAATCTGTCAGTGCTAGACCTACTACACAGGATTTCATTTCTTTGGGTAGCCGAGCAGTTAAGCTGGTGCATACCAGTCCTAGCCTAGACAACTAAATCACTGGCAGCTCAGCAGACATTGCTTGATGGCCCTATGGAGAACAGCAATGCAAAATTAAACAGATCTGACTGAAACATTTTGCTAAAGGGAAGTTCTCTTTTACACAGCATATACAGTGGTGATGGGCACAATAGGAAGAGGGACAGAGAAGAAACGCCTTTCATAACAAATATGTTGTCAGTAACAAATATGGTTAACAGAGCACCAAGAATGCTGTCACTGCGTGGAGGATTTCTAGCCAGTGTCTCTGGGCTCAAACATTAGTGAATACACCACCACCACTGCGTGTTTTGGATCATTCAGAAGGTAACTAACTCTGACTACTCCTACCAAACTCCTCCTGGTAGCAGAAGGAAAAATGAAGAAGACAAGTGGCTCTTCTCAATTCAAAGCACCCAGCAGGATAAATCCAACTGACAAATCGCCATAATAGCCAAGTAATCCTTGAGTGGGTTACTGCAAGTCCCATGTGCAAAATCCTGTTAGACATTAGGATTAAGGAAGAGAGAGGAAAAGAAGACACTACCTTTTTCTCAAATAACTACAGCAGACGTCCACATGATGCATAGAGATTGTTCAGGAATATGAAAGCAAATCCAGCCTCCCTAATAATTTAGCTAGTTTATTCTACAATTAAT
Organism: Phalacrocorax carbo; assembly: GCF_963921805.1. Lineage (NCBI taxonomy): Eukaryota > Metazoa > Chordata > Aves > Suliformes > Phalacrocoracidae > Phalacrocorax > Phalacrocorax carbo. The sequence goes on along the minus strand of NC_087513.1, from coordinate 154,892,909 downwards.
GCAGACTTCTAAGAAATGGCAATCAATATTGCTGTACTACTTTCTTCAGCCTGGGAAGCACACTGCTGGCTCTGGGAGGCATCACAACCCCCAGAGAGGCAGGGTTTTGGGCTGTGGGGAAAGCTCCTTCCAACCCCATGTAGTGTATTTATCTCTATACCCACCTCTCCTCATGCAAACATACTGTAGGAAGGGATGAAGCACATGGCAGGGAGGTGGGGGAGGAGAGTACACAAGACTGGGAAGCAAGGCAGGGTTATCTCACCTAATGTGTTCTGCAAAATGTAGGTGTGGAGGCCTGAATTAGTCACCCAGCCTCCCTATACCTGCTTATGTCTCCTCTTTGACTCCAATAGAAGTTTTAAATACCACCTCATGTCTGGGCATTTACTGTGACCAGACAAATGCCACCACCAGTTTCAGGATCTGTGTTAGTGGGTGTGAGCAATGGAGTTCAGACCTGTCAGACATCTGGTTATGCCCAGGACATGAGTCACCTGAAAAGATTTAAGGTTAACATTTCAGGGGCTGATGGGAACAGGAGTCTTCAAACGTCACACAGCTCTGGGGAGGTGCTCACCTGAGGGAGAAAGGCACTTCTGAATACCCCACTGCTTCCTTAGGTGAAGATTTGCTAACAGGTATTTAGTATTACGGAGGGTACTCTGACTAGCATAATTTGTTTATTCAGATGTTTGTCTTATTATTTGCTTATACTGAAAATAATAAAGTTATCAGAAAAGTTTGTTTGTCATAGATTTATTGGAAGCAGAAAACTCAGGCTAGATATTTATGATTTTTCTCAGACCAGCTGTCAAACTGAGAAAATAAATAGAATACCTTTGCAGCATAATTGGCAGAAATTGTGGAGTAGCATGGATCTGCATCTAATTAATTTGCTTTTAGGAGTAATTGCATTTGAAACCTGTAGAATTTGGTCCACAAAATTCAGATTTATCATTAGGAGTCCAGAGTAGTTTGAAAATGTGACGAATCAACCTAGAATTACATAGGATGCGGGGATGTACAAATACATTTGGACAAATAGAGGTAAAAGTTTACAAAGGAAAACAGAACTGCGTTTTAATATATTATGTTTAATAAATAATATTAAAATTTAATAACATTTTAAGTCACCTATGTAAAAACATCTTAATAATTGTTGCTTGTGAAGATAACAGGCCTCTCCTGAAAGGCCTGCTTTAGCTATCCTAAACCTTGTCTAAAAATCTGCACCTGTGCAAAAACAGCTGTAAAGTGCTGTTTTTCCCATTTTGTAGTTTTTAACACCCAGAGTGTACATGAAGCACACAAGGTGAAAGGTGAAGTATAATCAAGTACAGAAACCATGTAAGCTGATAGTGAAATACTGGGTAAATACAAATTTGAATGTTAACACCAGAAAAAAAGGTTAATGTTGATCTATCAGAGGGCTGCCTATAAATCCCCTTGAACTGCAACACCAAAAGATAACATCATCCATACTGGACAGGAAACTTTATTTCATGGTTCCAAAAACTTAAAGCAGATGTGGGAATGTCACAACTACTGGAAAAAATACACAGGTAATATAATTTATTTTTTTAAAGGTCAAGCTACTTATAAAAATGTAGTTGTTCAGCCATGTGATATATTAAAGTTACATCTCAGGCCTGCAGATGAAATAGGATCTGTCCATGAATGATTTAACCATGCATCACTAATGTTGACTTGAAAGGAGTCAGATCAAACTCCAAATCCTGGAAAAATACTTTACCTACTTTTGTCCAGGGATGTCTTTCTTCATGAGTCCTTTCAAGTTGGGTACCTTTTCTTCCCGGAAAACGCGTATCTTAAATATATCGTGAGTTTCACAGTTTTGTACTTCTTGGAAATATATGATGGTAAGAAGCACAGGATATTTAAACTTTATTATGGGAACAATCAGTAAGTTAAACTAGTTTCTGTAAGCAATTCATTTATTTTGATTTTGGAAATGCTATTTCTGGCTATGTAGTCAGCTCTGCAGCCATTTTTTTTCTTAATGCAGTTTGATGACAGGAAATAACCCTGTGGGAATTGCCAGTAGAGCAGGGAACAAAGAAAAGGAGAGACTATAAATATGAAGGTATTTTCACCTCATGAGAATTAATTATGATGCCCACGAAAAAATATTTGAATAGTGTTGTTAGTACAATGCAGTAAGAGCTCTCTGGTGGCAAAAAATTATCATTACATTGCATCTCATTGTTTTACAGGCAATAAAGGGGTTTTGACCCGCACATTTCTTTTCCCACTTCACTTGAAAATTTAAGCAAACTGTGTTTAAAAGAATACGAGTTCTAACTGTGGGGTTTTTCCCTGTTAAGAAGTTTAACTTAATAGATTCTACACTTCTAATCTCCTATACCTGCTTTGGATTCCTATCAGAGCAGTGATTTCTTCCCAAGGCCTGCCTCACAACATCAGTTCTGAAATGCCTTATGCATCTTATCAGGTGTTCCTAATGAAAGGAGGTTGTAGCGAGGTGGGGTTCAGACTCTTCTCCTTAGTAACAAGCAATAGGACGAGATGAAACGGCCTCAAGCTGCGCCAGAGGAAGTTTAGGTTGGACATTAGAAAAGACTTCTTCACCAAAAGGGTTGTCAGGCATTGGAACAGGCTGCCCAGGGAGGTGGTTGAGTCTCCATCCCTGGAGGTATTTAAAAGAAGGGTAGACGTGGTGCTTGAGGATATGGTTTAGTGGTGGACTTGGCAGTGACAGGTTAGTGATTGGACTCAATGATCTTAAGGGTCTTTTCCAACCTCAACGATTCTATGATTCTAATGGCCATATTTTATATTTCACTATTTGATACTAATTGCATTTTTAAATTATTTTTGGTGGAAACACAGAAGACACTCACTACACAGCGTAAAACAAGCTGTTTCTTAACAGTACCCACAAAAAAGTGTGAAAAAGCTTCACTGATTCCTTTCTGACAGAAGCTGACAACACTCCAGTTTTTGTGCTGACAATGTTTACAATGCAGGCAGGATGTCAATACGAAATTGTATGTGCAGTGTGAAACAAATAACAACATATTTAATAATGCAATACAATACAATGGAGTACAATAACTACTGCCCCAATGTGTTAGTCACGAACATATGTGTTTCTAAGTCAACAACTTAGTTGAGAGACAGTCGGCCTGACAGAAGCATGTCACTTACTCCTAAATTTTACATCCCTGATGCAGTAGTCCTCCCAAAGTGATTCCCTATATACCATGGGTAGGAAGTGGTTATGAAGAGCTACTTTTGAAAATACCGGAGGAAGATTCTGCCCAGGTAGTTAATGGATTTAAAATTGCAAAAGGTATCTTCTTTCAGAGCCTCAGATATATGTATGTTGTATACATAGTAATTAAGAGAAGAATGCTGAAAACTAAGACACTTTTTAGGATGTTAATACATAGTAAGATAATGCACAATTAATGCTGTTCATCTAGATTTGGTAAAATTCTCTGACTTATGTTCAGCGCAAAGAGCATGATTCATAATGTCACCCGCAGAAGTCAGGAGAGCAGAGATCACATTACAAGTTTGTTAGTCTGTCCCAACCTCTTGCTCCTTCAGCCCGTTTGGAGCTGGCCAACACCTAGGAACTGAGCTAGACCGCGAAAAGAGGGAGGATTTTCTGCAGTAAATCAGAGTTTTCAGGCAGTCTCTAGCAGGGCAGGTCTTCAAGTGCCATACAATTTAGATAAACTATCTTCCCTCTCACCCCTTTTGCACTTTTTTGTGCTAATGGGGCATAAGCCTGTTAAGAAAAGTGCTAGAAATTATGTTGAAATTGCTGAACTGTACTTTTTTACTGAAGCTCTATCAGTGTTAGTAAAACAGTTGCAACCTATTGAAACAGGATCTGTAAAAAGGCAAATGGTATGAACAGTTCTCCAGGCCAACGGCAGCTACTTTTTGCCAAGAACAGAAAGCTTACACATGCCAAATTACTTTCTTGCAATGTGCTCAAGGTGCATGCCTTTAATGTATGTTCACGTGGAGATGCAAAACCTCGGCAGGTGTGGACTCTGGATGGCTACTTGCAATGCAGGATTTCCTTCAAAAATAGTTTTTGTGTTCTACAAACCACAGAAATGTTAGTACATCCAGATAAAAGCTTCATTCACATTTATTCAATACTGTCAGTGAACTTGCTATATCCAGATTTACTTTCTTTTTTCCTTATCCAAGAAGATCTCAACGTAAACAAGATACACCAAGAGTTTTCCCCTTGAAAGTAACTGGAGAAGAGTCCAGATTTAGCTGAATGAAAACCAGCTCCTATGCTATTTGGGTGCACAGCTTTAGTTCATCCAGTCACACATTTCCTAAGATTTCTCTACCTTTCCATATCTCAAAGTGAACAAAATACATGTGTGATAATTAGCAACAAATATCTCATTTGCAGGTGGTGGAACTTCTGCCTTGCCTGTGAATTCAAAACAAACAATACAGCATTGAAACTGGCCACTTTTATATAGATTGCAAAGACATATGCTCGACCCCAAAATTCCTAAAAAAATACTAAAAATTCAAGTTCCTCTCATAGTCCAAAATCCTATCCATCCACTTCCTTTCAGCATTTGCTTACACTGTTAGCTGATTCCTTCTATAAACCACAGTGCTCTCCCAGATGATGCCCTCCATTACCATCACCATCACCATCACCATCACCATTACTATTATTACCATTAGCTGTGCGGATAGAAACATGAATAATGTAGAGAGTCAAACATGTTAGATATCCCAACAAAATATGAAGGAAATAAACAAAAAAAAAAACCAAAACAGAAAAAAACCAGAAATAGCTCTTGTCTTACTGAGCTTTATAGACTTTGCATGAGAGTAAAAATTCAAACCAAAACAAACCTTACCTTTTTCACTGTTTATTTTGTTTATTAGGCGTGAAAACAACTTTGACAATCTAATTACTCTCCTCAGTTTTAGGATAATGGAAATTGTAATTCATACAATGAAAACCATTATCTTACATATATACATATTTTACATATTTTACATAGTTAAAATACACTTGTGTTACTGTTTGTGGAACAAAAGCTCATCAGGTGTGAAAAAGATCCTGTAAAATACCCAGTTTAAGACACAGAGTGGCCTTGGTCAGCCGCTTTCACCCCTTCAGAGAGAGGAGACCTAAGTCAGACAGTTCAAGTGGATGCTTTTCCACATGGTCACTCCCAAACGGCGTAACAGAACTTGGTTTTAGGAGATGCTGTAAGATTTCTCTTTGTCTGCAATTTGAGGAAAGGAATGGGAAGAGTATCCATGACACTTCATACATTACTGAGGGAAAGTGAGATCAAAATTTGTGTCCGATGCAAACATCTTATTCCATAACAATCAGCCAGCCTTCCCTGTGGTGGCCGATGAGGAACCTCAGACCTCCCCAGGAACCTCCATCACGGCTCTGAGCACATGCTGCTCACTTGTCTCCCCAGTAAATATATAGCTAATCCCAAGAATGTGTATTTTTAATGCAGAATAGAGTGCGAAATATGGCATTATTTCAGAAGTCCAAAGCAAAGAAAGAAACTGAATGCAAACTTCCAGGAATGAATGGGAGTTGCTGCCCCTCGGATCAAAGTACGCAGACTATTTTTCAATTAGCAGCATCATTCACAGCAAAGACCATGCATTATTTACAAAGCATACAAAAAGGAAAATAAAGATCTGCCTATTGATAACATAATTTAAACCTGAAAATATAAGGCAGTTTTCATTGTCAAAGGATTTCAAAGTACGTTTGTGACTCCCCACTGACATTTCAAGGAAACTTAATATGACAATTAATTATTGTTGATTTGTTTTTCTGTATACAATCAACAGCATATTTCTTAGAATGTGTTTCTCTCATAAAATGTAATTCATGCTTGGAATATTAATATGCAAGAAGGGAAATTGTCACCAAAGATAAGGACCCAGAACATTACTCATTAATCTAATATTTGTTCTGATAGAGACGTTATGCAAAGCAACCAAAGGCATATTGAGATTAATTAAAATTTCTATAAACTAGTTGACTTGGCAGATTAAAAAGAAAAAAATATTTTAAAAAAATATGTGGAAGGAAATTCTGAGTTCTCCTAGCTGAAACATTTAAATATCAATTTAGAATGAGCTAAAGTTAGATGTTGGAAGGAGCAGGCTCTTGTTAGCAATGTGGCAAAGATTTGACATCACTTACACAAAAAAGGATTACTCCACAATTCTAGCACTTTTTAGAAGGAAAAGAAGGTATCTTTCACTTATCAGTGAATGGAATGGAAAAGTAAAGTGCTGTAAGCAAAAAAAGGCTGGTTTGAAAACCATGGTTCCTTTTTATTAAACTTAATGTTGAAGCTTGAAGTGTCATGGAATGATCACCAAGTTGTCGGGATTTTTTATAAAATCTGAAATATTGACAAATTTACATGCATGTAGTATCTGGAGCTTTCAGTTAAATTATCTGTTGTGAGAAAAAAATCACAAGAACTGGCAACAAAACAGCTAAAAAAGACTGAATTTTATTAGGTACCGGATGTTACACAGAAAAAAAGTCACATTTTTTTTCTGTGCATGTTTGCTACCATCTCAGAGAAAATAAATTTGAGAATGTTCCTTTCACATGGAAAACTATAAAACTAATACAGGACCATTACAGCTTAAATAATAACACTGGAAAAAAGCACACATTCATAACTGCTTTCCTGAACTTATGTACGTAAATATGTAGTCCTTTGAAGATGCAGTTTTCTAGTCTGAAATGGCAGTACCTATTTCTCAAAGTGATACTGTGAATGATACCAGAAGCCAAGATTAATGTCTCTCTGTTTTTCTATCTGTAAAATATCCATTAATAGCTATCACATATACTACAAATTGCAAAGTCCAATTAATATTTGTTAAAGAATTACGTTCTTAAATTTAAGTGTGTGCATATTTCTTAGAACATTTATTACAACTGAAAATTATTATTTAGCTATAATTTTGTAGTGCACATTCAAACATGATTAGCTCTCTGGTGAGCATGTTGAAATTTATGTTACACAAGTAATTTATTCTATTCAATTTAAACTCCAAGATAATGTTGGCTGATTTTAGACTTTTAATCTTTATTGTTTGAGAAGTCTCTTGTATGCTTTCTCCCTTACTGCATTTGCTTCACCAAATTGTTCTCTTAAAAGCAACAACAACAACAAAAAACCCCCCAATTAATAGCGGTGCAGTCTCTGGGATACCTGCACTTCCATCTGGCTAATTTTGTTACAGCATAGGTATCTGTCAGTTCAAAGTGGCACGATGTTATGAACTAAAGAGCTGTTTTGTACATAGAAAGTTGTAGTAAATTTGTGTATACTCCCAGCCTGAACCTGTGAGAGCCTGCATAGGCTCTCTCTGAGACGTGGCTGGAGTACAAAAAATTCATAGGCTTTAGTGGTCATTAAGAGGTGGGAAAGAGAATCACCCATTATTATAGCCCTATATATAAATAGTGATGATGGTTCCGCCCCCCCTGCCCCCCCTCCCCCCCCCCCCCAGCCATTGGCTTGGAAGTCCTTTTTTTCTGAAAGCAGCCCTACCTTTCCTTACCCTCCAGGTGCATACATGTATCACCACCTCAAATTGCTCTGTTTTCCCTTTAGGATCCTCTTCCTGACTCAAGATTATGATACAGCTCTCTCTTGATGATGGTAATGATGCCTAAAGGAGTGTTTGATACCCCCATACAGAATGAAGGATGCTGATACAATCCTGGATGCCCTAGGCACTTATGACTCACAAGGACAGCCTTACTATTAGAGTCCACTGTTTACATCAGCAACAAAGTCTGTTGGCATCAGAGAGAAGACAGCAATGACGTATGCCACAAAATAGAATGAAAATAGAAAAGGCAGATGGACAGTAAGAGAAAGTGAAATGCAGTCAGTGACGGGTGGATAGCCGGGGTGCCATGAGTACTACATATATTAGCTACCAAGCCCTTATTCTTTAACATTCTCCCTCGCTTGATACGTTTGTACCACAGTTTCCACTTAAACAAGTCATAACAAACCTCCTCAGCATGCTTACAGACTGCTCTACAGTTTTACAAACCACAAGGAATATTCTTTCTCAGTTCTCTTCCCCATAATGTGCTGTTCAAGGGTTGCTACCTCTGTGCAGAAGTACGCACATTCTCTCCTACAGCAGTAGCCCCCAGGACTGTAATGTCTATTACAGCAGCCTTAGTTTTCTGAACTTCATTAAACTTAGTTTATACACTACTTCCTAGAAAATATACATCATCTTTATTCCACAGTAGTGTAAAACCACTGTTGTCATGGCTACATAAGCTACAAGCCAGCATTACCCCTCTATAAATTTATGCTCATGCTTCAGAGAAACTAGTCTTTATTGTACCTGCAATATAGGATACCGTTCCCGTGTCTTTGTCACTGATATATGTCCTAGTCACACTCTTCCTTGGTTGTGTCGTCCTTTAACTCCTACATAAAGAAACTGTTGGCTCACACTGTGATACTCTCAGAAAAGGAAGTAATCTAAAACGGCCTCGGCCAACTCATTTTAATCAATGAGAATAGCAGCAATCAATTATATCAATTACTATAGCAGTATCTGGGTCTACATGTTTAGACCCAGCCAGGGCTGGGAATAAATACATATCCAGTGAGTGAACTGATTCTTCAATACTTTTTTGATGTCTAAAATGGCATTTAAGTAGAATCTAGACACTGAATTAAAAAAAAAAAACCGATGCACTGACTCCAAATTCTTGTGACCACTGCATACTAGAGGTACCTATAGTCACTTGGCATCTCTCTTCATGGCATGAGGGCTTCCTCACTGCAAATGTTCCACCTCCTGTAAAATTTCTGTGTGCAGTACTGTGACCAGAGGAAAAATAAAAGGGTTCAGTTCCACCACCTCCCTGGACCATTTTGCTCCACACAAAGTGCAGTGGCCACAGCCACTTATATTCAAAAATATAGCTCTAAGCTGCCCACAATTATGTTACTTTTTTTTCTAATGACAGTGTATTAAACAGTATATCTATTCAGTGCTATCCCTCTCTCAGCTTTACTGAGCATGTCCTAACCACAAGTTGACAGAAACACCCAGCAACTGGAATGACATCTTCAACATTTGCAGCTAAGTGCTCTAGCCAGCCCCATTTTTCCTGGATGAGATGCCCGGCAGATTTCATGAAGTTAAGCCATTTGAAAGCAATGGCTCTGGCAGACTTTTAAGATATATTTAGAAACTGACAGCTGATTGTGTCTCCACACACACAGACTTCTGATGCATACTGAAAATCATATTGAATCAGGAGGCAGCTCAAAAATGGAATAAAGGACTCTCCAGGGAGGCAGGCAAAATACCTCAGAGGCAGGGCATATAATGAAAGGTGGTAATAGCTTCCTCCATTCAGTACAGTTCACCACCTGTGACAGTCCTAAGTCTTCCTAAGTAACAAGGGCTTTATTAAAGATTTGGTGACAGAACATTAATCTGGTTCAAGTGATCATGATTTAATTCCCATGTCGAATTATTTAAATAAAATAATAACTTAAAACAAATTAGTAATCTGTATGTTTGATTTCAAAAGAGAAATGAGAGAAAGAAGTTACTTAGTAAAACTAAAAGAACTAAACAACATAGGAGCCTACATGCAGAAATTACCGTAAACTTGTTTAAAATCCTTATGGGAACTGCATTCCACCCAAGAAGAGGAGTAGGTTAACAAAGCAGTGAGGACGCATTGGAAAGCAAAGTTAATATAGATCTTGTTGGAAAGATAAACCAACATTACTCTACATTTTAACAAGAATTACATTTTCTAAGATAGACCCTAGGAAAAGCTGGTTTCATATGTATTTCCTATGTATGTATTTAGACTTATCATCATTTTCTCATCAAATGACAATTATTTTATAAACACTGATACTCATTGTGCTACTATGGAAATTAACATATTCTTAGTGATCCTTCTGTATGTCATCCATTTGAGGAATGACATATTTACTATGACTTCTCATATAAAAGATGAAATTTCTGAGTTTCGTTGATGGAGGACATAGATAATTGTTACCAAGACAGTGAATGAAGCGGTTGTCACTTCAGGATTCCATTTCCCAGGCAATAATTTCCAGCACAATGCAATTATGATCAAAAGTACCTTATACCTTGAAAGTCTATTATTTTCCATACGTCTTATTTATGTTATGAGTTTGTGGTTTAATATTTAGAGCTTAGATTTTTTTTACTATATCATAAATGTATGTTTATTATTAAAATTATACTTATATTATTAAAATATATTTTGTATGTAATAATTCCATAATTCAAGTGTGATGTTTTCATGGGTTATTACACACTAAAAACTCCACCTTCAAAAGTTAAGATTTTAAAGAGTACTATCATTAAACAATGAGCACGCGGACATAGTCTAATTTTTACAATACTGTAAAATTCATTCTATATTCAAAGATAGTTTTGAAATGTCTAAGATAAGATAAATTTAAACTTTTCATATAGTCTTGCATTATTTTAATTTCAAATTGTATTCATCACCACAAAATTTTAGCTTTCTTTTCAATTTTTTTAGAGGATTTGTTTATTATTAAACAAAAGGATGGGATCCACACTGGTCTTTTATCCTGTCTTCTATGATAGAGAAGTTTATTTTAGAAAAACAAACTTGCATATAGAATTTTCGGCATTTTTGAAGACAAATGGCACATAATTTGTAGCTTCTGGAGGGAAGAAATAATGGTAACTGCACTTCGTGTGGGCTTTATCAGAATCTATAGCACAAATGTCTCCAGGCAGCATGAGGCACAGGTTCTAGCTTATTTGCAGCTGACCACAGATTTTCTGGGATCCTAAAATTCAGTGACTTGATTCTACTCTTTGTACCTTCCCAGTCAGAGCTGCTTTAGGGTAACAGGGGTTCCCATAGGTAAAGTACTCTTGAAATTTTGTCTAGTTAAAGCCATCTCATAAGATTACCAAATAGATGGCAGCATTGTTAAGAATTTCTGCAGTGCTGCAGCCCACCTTCTCTGTAACTCTCTGCTCTCCATACATTTTCTGTATACAACCAAGATTAAGGAATTTCTTGGAAAGCAGCTCTTCTACCTTCCTACCTCATTGCTAAAGGGATTTTTCTTTGAGTACATTTTGAACTTTTAAAGTTATGCATCTTTGACCTTTCCATGCATTGTAACTGTAGTGAAATAAAGTCTAAGATTTTCTTCATGTACATATACAGCTACTCAGCTACGTATGCCTTGGAGCTTATGAGCTCTTAAAAGTTAGGCAGAACCTGTGAACTATTAACGTAAGAGCTGCTGAGGCCTTGGAGTCCTTATCAACAACACGTAGAATTGTGAGCACTCAATGACACTGAAGATCAGGCCTATGATGTTTTCAAGCTATACTATTTCTTAAAAACAGTTAAGCATCTAATAAAGCATTAGAAAAAATGAGCAGGAAACCACAGAGAGACAGGAAATTCAAAGCAAAGATGAAATGGTGAAGAAATTAAAAATTTGTACTGGAAAATGCAGACTTAGAAGTAAGGTAACCATGATCTGTTAATTATATCTCTGCAAGAAAACTCTTCCAATATCAGCCCACTTTAATGACTTGAAGTGTGTGTGTGTGTTTGTTGGGAACTCCAGGACTGAAACTGCTTCTCCTTAATGTGCATATCAGGGATGCTTCACATCCTGAAATACAATTAGATATAAACTTTTGCCCAAACTTAGTCTGAATGTGAATGCTAAAACTATCATTTAAGGCACTATTGTAAAAGAAGGGTTTCTTTAATTTTCATTTTACTGTTTGTTTGGCTTTTTTAGATTCTTATTTATATCTCTTTAAAATGCTACCAGAATGAGGTTTCCAAGTATTATATCACACCACATGTGTTTTAAGCGTTCTCTTTTTCTTCACCCAAATCATGTCTGTATGTGCGCTGGATACCTAGATATTTATGAGTAATGCCCACACAGCATACTGAGCTAATTCATAGGAATAGCCATCCAGACCAGACAACAGATGTAAGTGTATATGCAGCTTGTTTACACTTACATAAATGTGGTCTGTGGTGTTAGCACTTGTTAATATTAATGATTTATTTTGTAAAGCACACAGAAACCCTAGTTGGAAGCAAGACCCCATCTCCATGATCGCTAAGGTTACCTATTAGGCCAACTGTTAAGCAAATAGAACACAAAGCACGGACCTGCTTTGGGGACCTCAGCTTCTAAGCTTGCTCCACTGAGAGCCTTTCACTACACATTCTGGTAAAAGTAAAGACATTTTAAGACCAAATTGTCAAAACGATGAATTCATTAAAAGCCCAGACCAACATGGAGACCTATAAGAGGTTATCAAATTGTCTGTTTGATACCTTTTTTCCCCTCTCTCTAAGCTGAAATTGAGTTTTAAATCCATACAAAACTTACAAGCTCTAAAGATGAAATTACACACATCGGTTTATGTAGCTACCAACATTAATACAGAGATTTAGCAAAGCAAAGCAATTTACTGTTCAGAAAGACATCTACCTCCCCTCGTGGAGAATATTTCTAACCATTTAATGGTGGTGTTTTGGTAAAATTGTAGTCAGAATAGGCCAACCTCCAATTGCCTACCTCAGAGTTGAAGAGTAAAGAGGCTAAATGGGTCTAGCACGAGCCTCTCTGTCTTCTCTGGTAACAAAGCTACCTACAGTGCCTTGTAAAATTATAGAGAACACTGAAAATGAACTCCCTGAAAAATAAACACCCAAGGAAAAAAAACATACTGTTCTCCCAAGTAAGAGCACAGACACAGCAGCAACAGATTTTGAGCGTATCAACACCTGTGTTCGCTTTTCAGTTCGTTAGAAACAACAAAGAAAGTCTAAATCTTCATTCAATAAATACAATTATCAAGGCAGCATTAAAATCATGACTATAAAACAACCTGACATGACTTTCTGAGTAAAAGCCTGATAAGTAGCAAGCCTAATTTAGGCCACAGCTTGACTGAGTGATAAAACATACCTGAAATAGATTAATTGTTGTGGGCCACACTGCTCAGCTGATTGTGTTTTTAAACAGTCCAAAGCACTAACTCCATCTTCTGTCATTGGAATATCTACCCCCCACTCCAACAGTACATTTAGGAATCTGTCTTCTCTTTTCTTCCCTTTTTTTTTATATTATACAATAATCTTTTGGACCTAAGCATGTTGTTGACACTCTTAGTGTAATTTAAGGCAGGCTTTTTCCCCTTGTTTATCTTGAAGTTATTCATATAAATGTGGTTATCTACATGCAATGTGCAAAGCTACATTACATAATGCATTAATATTTCTATTAGGTAAGACCATTTTTATGCCTTGGGTAAATCAATTTCCCTTCCTATCTTGTTTTCTAATATAACCTTTCAATGAAGCTCTTTCCTCTCTTGTATATATTTCCATGCAGAACCTCTGCACGATTTAAAGAAAAATGCACTACTTGAAAACATTGGCTTCTGTCAAGATGTATTAATATCTACCTTACTGGCATCGTAGATCTTCATTATGAGAAAACTCATGCAGCAACACAGAAGTACTCTCTTTTGCCAGTGTGCTGAACTAGTGTTTCTTAGGCAGGAAAAAGCAGAAGGAAGAAGAAACAAATCTGAGGAAGAATTACCTAAATATAGTAGTCCAGTTCAGGTAGCAGGTCACCTAACCTCCCTATATTGTCTATGGGAAGAAAGAAAATCCTTGAGCAAGGACTGAGAAACTAACTTCCTAGTTTAAGATTTTAAATCAGGTGGCATGAATACAGTTTTTGACTCTAAGGTAGTTGCTTCTGTGGCAAGATGTTCTCTGTATCTCGATTGCAGAGCTTTAATTTTATATTTAATTTAAAGAAATTATTCTTCGACCAGCCAAAATAGAGACACTAAATTTCATACCAATGTGTTTCCTGCATGTCTACACTTGCTCACTGCACTAATCCAGATGCCTCCCCTGGTGTTTTGCACCACTTTTCAGGCCACATTCCTCCCATTTTATTGCAGTCCCGGCTCCCTACCCAGCACCACAATGAGGAGCAGCAGAGGGTGGCAAGCGGCGCCCATGGGCCGGCTGCCAAGGCAGTATGTGTGGGTACATGCCAGGCAACCGCTGAGCATGAATGTCAGCCATTCCTGTAGTCTTCCTCCTCCATGTAGGAACCATTGCTCAGAAACCTCACAGGAGTTTCGAATCTTTGAGATGTTTGCTTGTCACAGATGACAGAAACCAACTAACAAACAGCTTCAAAAGTTACTTAAGGGTGGAAGGAAGAGCAGGCAGACAAATAGCAAGATTACATAGGCTTTAGGAAATAGAGCAAAAAAGGGAAATCAAGGCAATTGTCTCAGCTTCGCTGAGCTGAGTCCCAAAGTCAGTATGTCTTCTCCTCACAAAGTGAACCTTACTTACCTTCTAAGTACCCTTTTTCTTTCCATTTTTTCATGGTAGGAGGTGGCTAAGCCCATGTAGCGTGAAAACCTGCTGAAGCTAAAAATGAAATATAGGTCTAAGATTGGACTGAAATACATTTTTTAAGTAATCACTCATTTAATTCACTTTGTAAAGACCTGTCATTAATTTACTGGTAGTGACTATGTTATAAATGCATGGCTGTGTGCATGTGTATTTTTTTCCAAGCAGATAATATCAGATAATGCCTCAACATTAATTTGTTAGATTTTCCTCCACTCACTGTCAAGACAGAATGCCTGGATCATTGAAGTACCAGTCAGAAATAACTGATCCTACACTAAGGACCTAGGATGCCAGCCCGCTGCCTAGTAGACCCGTTTCCATTTCATGTAGCTAGCCACCAGCTGAACGCATGACTTCAAGCAAGCATATTCAACTCGTCTCATTTCCAGATTTCTCACCTCCTGTGTTTACAAAATTGAGACAAGACGTAGAAATGTTTCAAGACCTATATAATAAATATGCTAAGAAAAATGCAAGGCATTGCTGTCATGTAACGGACTGTCTTCCAAGTGCTGTCAATTCCAAATAAAATCATGGGAGCTGAAGTTCTCTGCAAAGTCATTTTCCTGGACCATTAATTCTGAATTGCCATTTACAGAATAATTGCACTTTTGTTTCCCTGGGGATCTTGCTGGTGTGCTTGAACCTGTGCTATCCTTCTTAACCCTCACATCAAAATATACACAGCAGAAATGGAAGTCATGAGCTTATAGGTCATTAATGCAGAGCTGGGCCTAAGGGGATCTTTAATAGTTCTGTTGAGGACATCCTTACAATGACTGCATTTTTAGGGGAGTGGAAAGATTTTGTACAGAAGGACACAGCTGGATCTATTCTGAGAAAGGTTAGCTGGGACAGCTGAATGTCCCTGAGGAGATAATAAATTGCATTGGCCAATTTGATAGAGCTGATTTTGAACTGGAGGAAATCCAAACAGCAAAATCCTTTTGAATGGTAAATACTTCCCCCATTAATTGCTGAAAATACAGGTAGGCTTGAGGGAGTTTCAGTTCAACTATGCTTTTTTGTAGGTAACTTACAGATAAAAAATGTACTGTACTTGAAAATGACTCTCATGACTTTGATGAGGCTCGGGTTGAGAATAATTCCTCTTTCTTTCCTTTTAGGAACCACCAAGGGAGGAGCAAGGCTAACAAAGTTAATGACTTGATGTCAGAAGTCAGCAGTGGCGGATCTGAGGCAGGAAGGAAGCGCGGCTGCCTCCCGCTACTGTGCAGGGTAACTAGGAAGGCGCTGCATTAGCAAGAACATCGTCCCGGCCACACTTTTGTCAGGCTCTGAATAAAAGGTCACCGTCTCCCTCATTTTTTCCTTGCAATCAATATTTAGCCTGCTCAGCAGCCGCCAGAGCTGGCTGCCTCTGAACTTCATCGCTGTAAGTTACTGAGAAACTGGCTTATTATGACAACTCAGATCTCCCATCAGATCTGACCTGCAGCGGCTGCCCTGTCTCTTTCAATCTACTCCAAAATACAAAGATGACTCCAGCGCACAGCATTTACTGTACAAACCACTGCAGAGAAGCTCCTGATCAATAGGAAAAGTAACAGGCTGTGAAAAGATTGGGGGCCAAGTGTGTTACATAGGACAAAAAAGCGTATCTAATAAGGTTAAAGTAACTAGTTGTTAAAAATACAGCTATGAGGACTTATTGGTTAAAAACATAAAGTTTTAGTTCCTCATCTTTTACCAATCAAAGTTCCAGCACAAATGGACTTTTCAAAGGTTGTTTCACTTTTCACAAGACCTTCGGCAAGACAGACAGTACCTGCAATGTCACAAGCCAGCCAGTAATTTTTGTTGGAGAGACATTAGTAACAGACAGTAACAGAGTGATCTTAGTAAAAATTATCATGCAGACTCATGACAGGTTCAAATGACTGATAACTTTTAGTCCCTTGGTTAGTAGCTGGATGGTAGCAAGGGCCTAAAACCGCCGTGGCCATAGTTTCAGGAGATGCTAAGGACTGAATGTGTGAGGCAAAAAGGTCACTTGCAGTGTTGTTATGTAGGTAGCCCACAAGAAGTTCTCCTGACCAGGCTACCAGCTTTACAGTGCATCTGTCAGTACATTTTACAACATTAAAATATGTCCATTCATTTAAGCTTACGTGATTTTTAAATCAAAGCAGGAGTTGGGAAAGAATGTTCTGTCTTTATCAAAATTAACTTTTCAATCTCAAATCTCAGAATATCTGTTTAGGAACTAGATTATTGCTTTAATATAACATATCAGACTTTCATCCACTACAAATGGACCTTAAGTTTCGGTCCGAATGCATGCATTCAGGCCAGTTATTCCCTAATAATGAAATTGCTTCATGAATCACACGTTGTTGAAAAGCAATAGGATGCCATTACAAGATTCTGATCTATTTTAGTTCAGTCTAAAACTTGAAATCTAGTTACTGTACAAAACACAACTAGTTTTACAGAAAAGACCATGAAAAAATTTTATTTTCCAAGGGTAATCAACTTTGAATTCTTTTGGCTTTGAAGAGACCAACTACAATTCTGCCTGTAAATTTTCAGTGGGATAAAAATGCTTTTGGGTGACATCTGTTTAAAATTTTTTTTGAAGCAAGATGGTAGATTTGGTTCAAAAAAAGCAGGACCGAGGCTAAATCCTTGACCAAATCAAACTAATGATGACAAAAATTATAGTAATAATGTAAAATCATAAAAAAAAACGTTCCACCAACTGACCTTAATTTCCTTCAGGTAGAAATTTTAAAATATTCTTGAAGAACATTTCTAAAGTGTCTCATTTATTTATGAAGTACTGATACTCCTGCTGAAATGGAACTTTTCAAGGTTTGCCCGCTACTTGTGGAGGAGTTTTGATTCACCAAGAACTGTGTTGTGACTACCTTTGCATAGATACCTCAGGGGGAGGGAAGTGATATATTACTTAAGGCACAGTTTTTGAGCTAGGCTCTATTCCAAGTTCTGTCCCAACTTCCTCTGTGACCTTGAAAAAAGCACCTAATTCCTCTGTATTTCAGTTCCATTTCTAGAAAATGAGGACAAGGAAATTGTGCTATCTCAAGAGTCCTGTGAAAAGAAATTAATTAGCAGTTGTGAAGCACTCACACGCCGTGGCCATGGCAATCTTCAGTCTGACAAAAATGGGGCAATGTGGTAAGGGCTTTTCTGTGTTCTGTACACCTACAAAAGAGTCAGTGCTACAAGCTTGATTCTTGAGCACTCGGCACTGATAAAATCAATTACACTCTGCTTCTATCCTGTTTCCCTCTGAAGGAGCACAGCAATATAAAAATTGGATTATAAAGCAGCATACTTGCTATACAAACACATATTTTTTATTTGTCTGCCAATCCAAAAACAAGAAGAAAAAAATTCAGTTAGAATTCTTATTCCTCCACTAAAACAAGCTTCTTCAAAATTGTGTGATTTTGGGGCACACTAAAAACAAACTAAAAACAAAGAAGAAAAAAAGAAAAGGAGAATGCAGCATCAGATTCAGAAAATACCTAGCAGAGGAGATTCCCTTTTACATACTATTTTAGTAACTAGCAAACTCTGCAAAATATGCACAGTGATCTCTCCTACAGGAGACACGGCCTTAAATCTCATGGCTATCTCATACCTCCCACATCCCACATTTCTCACTTATTGCCATTATTTCCATTTGATGCATTCCTACAAATTCATCACAGATTCATAAATAGTTTGGGGATGACTTAAACTGGGGATGGGATTGGCATAGTTAGTATTCATGCAGCATTTTTTCAGATTTTGGTGGAAAAACATTTTAAAAAATTATTGATAACTGTTGAGTGATACGGCATATGCATGTAGAGCTGTTATTAATATGTTTGTATATTGCCTATTTGTGTTATCTGCAAGTTAAACACTCAGCTGAATGCTTTGGTCTGTTCCAAAATTTAAATAGGCGATTCTCTGCATTATGAGTATTCTCACCACAAGAATATTCAGTATGTCTGGAGAGGTTACCCTATTCTATTTCTTTTCTGTGAGGTGTGTACTATGAATATCAATTTCACAAACATAACATGGGTTAGTTAATGTCTGAAAGGGAAATGGGAAAAAAACACATCAGTAGAAGAAACTTTTAACCCTTAAGCTAAATTGACAATTTTAGTACTGTTCACTGGAAATGTACGCTTTGTAAAAATAACTGTTCACTCAAATTTAAATTTAAGGATATAATTTGAATAATATTTTGAGTAATTTGGATAAGATTTCTCATAATATAGTTTCAAATTAGCTCACTGATCAGTTGGTTTTTTTCCCTGCCAATACTAGATTTTAAATGCTATTGCTGAAAGCCTTAGTTTGACATAAATTATTCTATTGTTAAAGATCTTGATGCTTCAATACCATTGGAATTCTTAAAGACTATTTTATGCACACACACCTGTAAGTGTTCAGAAAACATACGAACGCTTCATGACTATTCTATGTACACACATATAGAAATGTTCATCATATGCTCCTAATTCAGGAGATTATTTAGCCACTGCCATAACTTTTGGCATTCCCATAGCATGAGAGTGTTTTCCCATGATGTGTATGCTCAGCACCTGGCACAACACCTGACTAATCCCACAGGAAAAGCTGCATCAAAGATGATCGGTAAGACAGAATGTAATGATGGAAATCCAGAAGTTATAGACGTTGTACACTGAAGAATGCTCAACGGTGGCCGATGTTATTCTTCCCTTTCTGACACTTAATTAACACTCACCTGCCTTTTTTTCCTTGAAAAAGAAAGATTATTACTTTCTAAACTTTATTGAAGTAATTTCAGATACTGACAGCCTGGTAGTATATAGCCTCGCTATGAAGGCAAGGGTTTACAAATGAGTTTTTGAAAGGCAGCACAGAAAGGGTGGCACTCGAGATTCAACATAATTTAACATACGTCCACAGCTGGATTTGAGAGGCAAAAAAATGCAACCTGCATTTTCCGTAGAAATTGCCTTAAATATAAATAACCAGAGTCCCTAATCCAGGTGTTAATCCTGTTTAGCACATACGGGCAGGACTTTTATTAGCTGCTGGGTAACAGACAGGGTTACCAGCATTCCAAGCTCCTGGTGTACCATTATAAAAACATGCTTCTATTCTTCATTTTTTTCTTTTTCTGCAAGACATGTATCACTATTAATAAAAAAAAAAAGCTTTGAAAGATTAATTTCAAGCATATAACTAATTGTATTATTTAATTTTAAGTTACTTCTTTTCTGAACTTTTTAGGAATATATAAATGACAACTGGAATTTGTAGACACATAGATTCTTTTATGAGAGAAAAAAAAAACATTTTTGGGCACGGAAGCCTACACATTTTGTTGATTTTCTAACTGGGAATAAGTTTGTGTGAAAAAAAAATTTATTCAGATTAACAACAAAAAAAAAGCAAAAAAGGTCCAAAATCTATCTTGTCATTAAACAACTGAGAGGATTTTTCATTTCATTTTTGATAGCTTAACTTTCAAATGATAATGTGAAAGGGAGAGGAAGAAATTTATTGTTTTATTTATATTGCGCCTGACATTCCTCAGAGTAATTTTAAATACTGACTGTGGGTCCTTGGAAATAGCAAGATCCACTTCAAGCTTTTCTCACTTCTCCTTAATTCTGTAGCTACGCAATGAGAAAACTGATTTGGGACATGGCGAGGACATACCTGTAAACAACACTTTTCATCAGATCAGATTAGATTTTTTTTGCTTTCAATGGGTTCCTAAAAGATGTTAAATCCCCAGACACTTTGTTGCTGGAGGATACACTCAGAGCTTTGAGAGGTCAGATTCTTTCTATACTCATTACAACTAGGCACAAATCCCATCATTATGCTGCGCTGATGTGTGAGATTTAGATATCTGTTAACACTGTAAGAAACACTGAGGAGTTGTCACCCTTCCTAAATAATGAAGCCAGCGGTGCGGCGTGGGGCCTCATTGTGTATTGCAGGTTACTCACCACGCAAGCTCTGTAGAAGTCTCCAGAACAGGAACTTTTCCCCAGCCAAAGAAACTAACCAGAAAGTATGGAAAACACCATACAACTGTGTGCATTGTCCTTGCATGTCATGAACCCATCCACGGGCTCAGCGGGCCCCACAGATAGCAGGTTACCTGTCTGTGTTGCCTCTGGAGCCCTACAGCTCCATTTGTGCTGGAGGAAGGAAGAAGCCCTGGCATTTCTGTGAGCAACGTGTGAATTTCTTGCCTTGTCCTGCTGTGGGTGTAAGGCCTGATCCTACACCGAACTCCACATGAGTGCAGGGCCTTTTGGAAAACAGAGTACTGCAAGACCAGAACTGAATTCCCAAGTAGGGTTTGCTTGTTGCTTGGCTTGTTTGTTTCTCAGTAGAGCTTGTTTATCAATTAGAAACCATCCAAATGTCCCGGGAGCCGGAATGGCTATGTTTACTTGGTGTCCCATTACATTTTTATGGTAGGTGTAATAATTCAGAGCTGGCTTTAATAAATGAGGGTATAAAACAGCAACAACAGCATTTAAAACCATACATCTCACCCTACCCTACCAAGGTCAGTAAAAATCATTTGTCTGGTTTTATACATATTTTGTTATACAAGATGATATAAAAGAAGGGGTTGAATTCTTTTCCCAAAACCACAGAACCATGAGATTAGAAGGGAAACTCTTGGAAGTATGGTTAAATTTGCCTGATCTCTAGCTGTGATTTCAGTGAAAACTACTGTCACGGACTATTAAGGTGAAGTGATGGAGGATTTTAAGAGATTTGGTAGGGGAACCATGTAGGGCAAAAGAAGTTTATTATACTACTATACCTTCTGCAATAGGAAATGCAGTGACAGATGGTGCAGAATAAAAAGTTCACAGCAAACGCTCCTCCTTTAGATTATGGATACTTTTGTGGAACAGAATATACATACCTCAGTACAAAAATCTAGCTTTACATTTCAAATCTAAATGAATATTCAAGTACCCATCTTCCCCAGCTGCTGTGTAAGATTATGCTGTGAAAGATAGGCAGGCTGGCTCAAGTAATAAAGGAAAAGACCAACCTGAATCTCCAAACAAGTATAATCTTGATTTTGAGGTAAAACCATGTTTTCCAGTACTATTTGAAATATCGATATACTACCTCTTTGCTTGTATGCTTGTTTAAAACAAGCCCATAAAAATACTGCATTGTAACTCAAATGAGCTTTGGAAACTTTTGTGGTTTCAATAGAAAATATAAAATGGAACAGCTTTGTGTAATTCTATGGTTTTGGACATTTATTTCCATGTCAAGTCATGCAATATCATCATGTTACTAAACATTATTGCATTGTTAGCATTAGGATAATCTACAAAATTATGATATATTCTATAGCTAGCCTTACTTTAATTACATCGTCCAAAGTGTGAGAAATATATTTTAATAAGATAAAGAGATATAAATAGACTGTGAGGTGGGCTTGAAGGCTTAATTCTTTAGGAATTTTTGGAAATTGTATTTAAACACACATATGTGGCGTAATATCCTCCATCAACCTGATGTGAGTTCAATACAATTCCAATCAGTATTCCCACTATTCCTGAGGTTAATCTTGAAAGACAATTATATAATCAAGAAGAGTGTTGCATAATCAAAAATAAAACTGAATTATTTCCCCTAAAACCATGAAGAAAGAGGCTTTAGTTTCACAACTTTTCATAGGCTTTGTTCCCTGTTTCATTCTATATTTCATTAATAAGACATTGCTTTTTACGTTGCAGGCACCTAAGGTCAGATAGCAGTTGTTTCTAATATTCAGTAGGCTGTTTAAAAGGTATTCTATGCTAGCTCAACTAGACTACCAGGTGCAAAGCTACCATTCATTTACAACAGTACTCATGACTGCAATATTGATGGGACACTGCCTATAGGTTGTGACTACTCCTCCTGCAATGTCATTACGGAGCACCTACAAAGGATTCATCACCAGCAGGGAATTATCAAACAAACAAATTTGTTAGGCAACACACATCTTCAGCTCAGAAGTAAACTGCCACACGCTAGAAAGGTATGCATGTTTCCTTATCCTTCTGAGAATAACAGCCTCTAAATGCAGCCGTTGGGGTTTTCCCCCATTATCTGCAACTATACATCTAAGTCTATTGTTCTATAATATGTATTCCTTTACCTACCTTTCTACTATCCAGATTTGCATTGTTTCTCTGGAAATATTCTTCATCCCTTGCTCCCATGAGTTCCTCTGTTCCTTAACTAATATAGTTTAAAAATTTTCCTCTTCCAGTTCACCCCCTGCCTATGCACCTTCCGTTCTACCACAATGGGCTCATGTGTCTTTTCTTAGTAAATAATTTCCTGCCTCTCATCTCCTCTGTAAATGTTCACTCTCTGCTCTGGGACTGGATGACAGTTTCATCACTTCTGCATGACTAAATATAAATGGAGCTCTGAGACATTTTGGGAAAGCCCTTCTATCAAGGAATGACATTCCCATTCTTCAAAAGTGAATTTAAAACAAAATGCTTCAGGTACAGGTATTTAAAGTTATTTAAGCATTACAAAAAATCTTTTGTGTTTTTCTCTCAAATAGTATAATACAGTTGTGTTCAGGTTTTCTACCTTAATTCAAAGGGAGAATGCCAGTTAGAAACCCAGTCTTTCACTAGCTACTGCATCACAGACAGTAATAATCTGTTGTAAACAACAGTATTTTACAGCAAAATATCAATGATAACATCACTGAAATGGCCTCTCAAATGTATTTTATGTGTTTTCCAGTTTAAATCACTGGATTTAAGGTAGGGTAAAAACCCCCAATATTCTCAACACAACCTTTTAATTGAATTTATAGTGTTTAATTGTTTTCAATTAAATGTTCCACAGGGGCAGTCATGCTAGGAAGTCTGGTACTTTCCAGTTAAAATCAACAGGAAAATGTTCACTAAGTTCAA
The DNA here is from genome assembly GCF_963921805.1 of Phalacrocorax carbo. NCBI lineage: Eukaryota > Metazoa > Chordata > Aves > Suliformes > Phalacrocoracidae > Phalacrocorax > Phalacrocorax carbo. Next base: position 154,869,395 of record NC_087513.1, on the reverse strand, counting down.
TGGGGAAAAGTCATGTCTGAAGAGAATATCATCAATCCACTACAAACCAGAAAGCATACGCAACCATTTAAACTGCAAATATATTTTTCGCAGAGTGCTTTCATCCAGATTTACATGATAGGATTTACATCTATTGAAAAGCCATCTTTGCACACTTCTTTTTAGAAAGTGATCTAAAAGGTGACTCTTAGATATTTTTTGCCTTATCTCTTACCATATGATATAATCAAGGTAATAAGCAATGCAAACATAATCTAGATGCATGGACAGCTGTATCAGCTCACACCATGATATTAAAGAATTTTCCTTCATAATTTTTAATGATATTGCAACAGACATGTTCCTGAACTGTTTTTATTTTCTTCCTTTTTAGGATTGTTTTCTGCTTACTTCAAGGAAACACCAAATAAGGTGTTAATGATCATCTTTTCCCTAGATAATTAAAGAACTTTCCTGAGAAATATCATGCTGTTGTTCAGGCTTTTATACAATGATTACCAGCAGATATCAAGTGTTTACACTGAATATGACACAAATTAGCCTAGCAGGAACCTCATTACTGCTGTGTACTTAAATGGTGATGAATTAACATATGTACCCATCTAAATTTGAAGGTGGGAATTGTTTAGCGTGCTGAAACTGGAGTGGTGTTGCTACTTCTCATAAAAACACAGATTCCATTCTGGGTTACCATAAGGAACCTGTTAAAATCAGAGAGCTGTCATAAAATACAGGTAAATCATTCAGCTTTTCTATACCATGTTCCTACCACAGCTTCCTTTCCCTCTCTACCATTCTTTTCACCACACCTACAGGCCTACTTCTGCTTAACAGAAGTACTTGTGGTACCTGATCTCCATATTCTTTGTCTTCTGTTACCAATAACCTACTTTACAGCAGTTCTGAAGCTTAATTTATCACCTTCTACTTTGAGACTCTGATGTAGAGACCTACAAACCTCAGAATTTATCATACATATAACGTAATTTATCATATTTAAAATGTATTTGAAAATATTCCAATAATGTACTCTACATGTTTATGTTATTTGTAATTTTAGAATTTTGATAGACATTATACACAATTACAAAGCAGGAGGTTGATATGCTAAAAAACCTGATAGTAATTTAGTAATTTACTTTCTAAAGGGTTGTAATGGTTGTACTGTTCTAGGTAAAACAGGTAGCTTGACTACTACTCTGATTTTGATTTAGAGTGACAATAATGAAAAGAGACGCAATAATATACAAGAGCACCTAGCTCTGTGGTTCCCAAATCTATGAAGAGGGCCATTAAGGAACACAACACAAATAATGCAATTATAAGCTACTTCTTGATGATAAATCCAAAACTCTGATCTAGAGAAAGCTTAAGTGATAATGTATTATTTGTTATCATTATAACATATATAACATAATCTTTGCATCAACAATTAGCTTCCTTTGATAAAGACCTATGGCTAGTAAGAGATGCAGAAAAAGGGATGTCCGAGCTTGCTGAAATTGAGAAGATATGAAAAATTCAGTGGTATGTGGGAGAGGCTAAGCCTTAAAATGCTTTTGAAAAATGAGTGAGATTTTTTCCCTCAATCAGCAGTTAATGTGACTTGTCCAACATTATAAGCAGAAAAATGCTTTAGGGTTATTTAAGAGAGGAAGATCTGCACAACAGGGACAGTCTGACCTTAGGATGTTAAACTAAGATCTTAAACAAGGAAGTCTCAAAGTCAGATGTGTCTTTGCTTCTCTCAAGGCTGCACGTAGTGTGCAAGTAGTGCAATGCCTCTAACTGCTTCTTTTCATGGACAGCGCCTCTTGATTTAACAAACTGGGGTTGCACAAGCTCTTCATTATGCTTAGGAGAAAATCCTGGGTACCCATGCACACTGACACAAAGTGGTCTCTTACTAGCTATCCACCTCTTGGAAAAACCTAAACATGGTTCTTTAATGCGCTAATGCATAGGAATGCCAAACAAATGGATGCAGATGGACATTTAGATTAGAGATACTGAGGTGAGAAACCTACATCTACCCTAAGTTCTGACAATGTTCCTTATACAATGGTAGCAGTTTCAATGACAGCCTGTTTGAAAAATTCTAGCTTTGAGTAGATCCCTCAGCTATCACCCAGTGACCCAGCCTGTAATCAACAAAAATTTAGTTCTCAGAATTTCTAGAGTTCTGCAAAACTCAAGCACATTGCTACAGCCCAAGTGCATTCACCCTAACTTACAACTAAGTCTGTGCACCCAGTTGTTGGCTAGATGTCTGTGAAGATCCAAATTCTGTCCATAAGAAACTTAGCTGGATATGCACAATAAGCTGGGTTTAATTAGTGCTCTGCTTTGTTCTGGCAGGGGAAAGACTGTTTCCCTACCTCAAATGAGTTTTATGATAATAACTATGCTAAGTTTTATGGGGTGGTTACACAGTCATGGATGCCATATGTATCTTACGTGCTCGTAACAACACAAACTGTGATACTCTAACTGAAATAATCTGTGTCACTGTCTCTGAAATTCCCCTGTGAATAGGTAGACACATTTAGTTATGGAGAAGATAACTCAATGTTTTTGTGACACTGCAGAGCATTCCGTGGGAATAAAAAGGTGTCATCCCTGTCTTGAAACGTTATGGTCAGAAGTGGGTAAACATGGAAACTGAAGGTACTAGACAAAAGAAGGGAAAGAAATGCAAGAAAAAGGATAATGTGAATGGTAATTACAAGCAAGTCTTAGAAAATGAGACTGTGAACTCTGATTCATAAACTCAGTTGGATCTAGCTATAATGGCTGAAGAGGTTGCTGTTCCCGGCTGTGCTCCCACAATCTCTTCTACAGGCTAGGGACGTTCTTCAATATCTGTATTTCACTTGGTGTTTTGTTAGCTCAAACCTCCACCACATTAGGCGAAAAGATGGGGTTTTGACAGCAAGATGAGGATAAGGGCTGTGACAGCTCAGAAACAACAGTCCCCTCCATTCCAGTGTTCCTGCTGTGGGTGCAGAAGAGTGGCACAAACACCACAGGGTAGCTGCAGCTGTGCTTCTGAAGGCTCAGGAACTGAAGTTCTGGGTTGTAACAGCATGGAAGAGCTCAAACCCACCCAGGGGAAAAAAAAACACAAAACACAAACAAACAAACAAAAAAATGGCTTCCCTGTTTAATTAAAGGATAGAGAGGAGATTCATGAAGAGAAGGATGAGAATGAACAGCAGTTTGTTCAGCGTGAGAAGAAACAGTGTGAATGCCAAGGATTGGGTCGCCCTATCGAAACAGTAAAAACTGATGAGTGTTTCCACTAAAGGAAGGGTACGGCTGGAGGTCTCCTCCCAAGAAGATCTGCTGACTACAAGCTCTCCCTGGGTCTGATTTGTTCTCCACAGCTCTGATCTGAAACAGCAGTCTGGACTTCAGTCTGCATAGAAGGTTCTCAGCTGAGAAATTGCCCTTTCAGGTAGTGAATTAACCCATTAAGTGTGTGCTTGCCTGCAGGATGCGAATATGCAGACACATTCAAAAGTATTCACTTATACATTTCACTTTTGTCTAGAAACATTCTGATGTCACCTCTAAAAAGAATACTGTAGTAATAGACATCCCATCTTACATTTCCTCCGTGTCCCCCGTATTATTCTTCTTAGTTGTATTTAAGTCAGGCAGGTTCTTTATCAATGACGGTGTCTTTTAGGCTCCTAAAGGCAGCCATGAGAATGAAAAATAGAAATAAGTAAGCCTTGAAACACTTCATGTCAGCTTTCCTAGCTAGGAGACTGTAGTCTAGATTCATTCTGTGGTCATTTCTGTGTGATTTGCCGCTGTTTCCTAGAAGAGACGGGAACTAACAGTTTGTGTAGGTAGGTCTGCCCAGCCACTTGTCAGCTCTTACGTCTGCCACAGTCTGATTCAGAGAATGGTGTCCTTACTGTTAATGGGAGCTAGAATGACATATGAGCTCATTCGAAACCAATCCAGCTTGCTGCAGGTGCATGAGGGATAATTCTGAGAAACAGATAAGTGTGTTGGAAAGAAAGGCAGGGTACAGGAGGACAACCAAAAGCTTCATCAGGCTCCTGCGGTTTCTGGCTGGACAACCCTCTCTTACCTAGCAGGTACCTGCTTTAAAAGTGCACGCAGCATTCTCTGCATGTGGATGTCTGCTCACACCATGTCCTGGAGCTGGAAGTGAAAGGTTAGCTGTCTTATACAAAAGTGAGAATGTTACAGGTTCCTGACCATGGAAAGAGAAGAGATTTACATCAGGAGTCTAACAGCCATGAGATCAAATCCTATATGTTATCGAAAATCTTAAACTAGCTATGCCTAAACTGCCTTATCCAGTGAGATCAATATCATTTAAATCAATAAGAAAATCTGAGCTTCAGATTTTTTAGGAGGTGAAAAAGCCAACTCCAATCTCATTTTAAAAATGTATTAATAAATTTTCTAGTTTGGCACGTAATTAGGAGACATATTCCCAAATGTTAAAGGCATCAAGTGATTCAGTGGAAACTATGAAATGAGTAGGACTGCCTACAGTCAAGGCACTTATTTAAATGCTTTCCTAATGAAATAAAGCTAACTTAAGGCAATACATTATACATTGCCAAGAGTCTACTGAAAAAACACCTCAACAGAAGTGCTCCTCTTCTGTTCCAGCATGCTGCCCACAAGCAAAGTTTTCACTGTCACTTATGTATATTAGTTTCCAGCAAACCTAGTAACCTCTAAGTTTACGTGGTGTAGGTGTTCATCAAAAATCAGTAACAGCATATCCAAAAGTGATATAAAAGAAAGAGCCTGACCAATGAAATTAATGTGAAAGAGAGGGCTGAGCATTTTACTTGTTGATTTGGTTTGATTTTGCTGTCTTAGCTTCATGGAGGCATCAGGTAGTTGGGCTTCCATCCAGTTCTAACTCACTTCTCAGTTAATCCTGCTTGGCATTCATAAGATTTGCATATGGACAAGAAGAACAGAGCAATCACAAAAATCTGCAAACATGGAAAAGCTGTCATTTTTACCACAGTAGCATTTGCTGCATGAATAGAAACTAAAACCCAAACTTCAGATCACAGTTATGCAAGTATTTGCTCACACTTTAACACTGAATAATATTGCAGCAGGCGTACTAGACCTTTACTGATAATACTGCCGGCACGACATAAAAATAGTCTATAGTCCATTTTAAGATCAACTCAATATGCCAACCATTAATTTACAGTAAAGTCACTAGCTGAGAAGACAGAATTAAAGAAAAAGTTCTATTATCAAATCATTCCACTTTTTTTTCCCTTTGTGTTAATTGGAACTCACAAATCTTCACCACAGCACAAAATTTAGATGCCCCAAAAATACCACTGAAAAAGCACACTTTGTTTTTTTTTTAAATAACCACAAGATATTTTCAAGCTTGTAGTATCCTCCTGTGTATCATGTTTCCAGTTCCAGTAGGTCAAGGTACCTGTGGTACGGTAGTTGTGCAGAAGATATATATATTTGATCAGGCAGAAAGGCAAGACAACTTGCATGAACAAGTGCTGCAAAGCACTTAAATCACCAAGTCATTCCAACAAGATAGCAGAATTTAAAGCATCAACGCAGACAGTTCTGCTAATTCAGTTTTTGCATGCATATTTTTAAAAGACCTGCATTTTACAGAGGGAAAATTAAATGTGAGCAAGAACTCCTGCTTATTGTTTTGGTTGTCTGTTAATAAGTAATAATAAGAAAGGATATATTTTCACCTCTTAGAAGCAGTGAATGTCTTGACTGCATTGTTTACAAGTAAAATATTGAATTTGTTCTGAAATACTACTTCAGTTTATTTAGTTCTATCAGCCTAGTAAATACCACAACGTATTTACAAAGTTGTCATGGTTTAACCCCGGTAGGCTGCTAAGCCCCACGCAGCCGCTCACTCACTCCCCCCTGGTGGGATGGGGGAGAGAATTGGAAGGGCAAAAGTGAGAATACTCGTGGGTTGAGATAAAGACAGTTTAATAGGTAAAGTAAAGCTTTACAAACATTGGTGTGTTATCAACACCATTTTGGTCACAAATCCAAACCATAGCACCCTACAAGCTACTTTGAAGAAAATTAATTTTATCCCAGTAAAAAACAGTACAATATTAAAATCAGCATAGAAGTATTTGTAAAAGACTGAAATATTTGGAAAGTGCTTAAAATTAAGCCTATGTAGCACTGTGCACGACAAATTATTTTCCTTAGCTTCCGGTCAATCAGCTGGCTTAGATTCCCATTTTCATGTCAGTGTATATCCATTTCAAGTACACACTAGTACATTAGTAATTTCTGTCATTTTAAATATACTGGCCCAGTGCACAGTACTGCATAGCACTACACAAATCTATATGGCTGGTCCGTTACCAGCTCTTTTGACAATGCAATTTATACTGTCTCTAAGAATATCGGTGAGTCTGTAATACTGTACATGTGGATGTACCTTTGGATGCACCTTTGCACTTTCTTTTGGGTTTGGTTTAACCCTGAAAATAAAGGACACGACAAAAAAAAAAAGATGTCAGGACTAGTGTGATAGCTTGAGCTGGCTTCTTGTGAAGCCTGTAATTCAGACGTAAATCCTGGCAAAATCAAATGGAAAATCAAATCAAATCAAATCAAATTGGAGGCTAAAACCGTATGCCACAAGGATTTCCTAAAAGACCTTGTGAAAATCTCTCCCCAAAAGTAGTGCTTGTTTAGGAGGGAAGAAATAGCTTTGGGAAACTAGTCAGAAAAAAATAATCTTTTCTTCCCTTACTCTACAATTCAGTGTAATCAACTTTCGATTACAGCGGTATATACTAATTTTCTTCCCTATCATGCAAGATTCTAGTCTGAATAACACAGTTTTCCCAGAGCTACACCATTAAAACGCACAAGAGTGTGTGTGTGCCTGTGTCCATGTTCATATCTGAGCAAGGAAGCAAACTAATCTCAAAATCTCATTCTTCAGAACATCTCACAGAATTCGCTATATATTGCAATTTTAATTCTACCATAATTTTTCCATACTTTGAATGGGATGCTGCTTCCCCTACTACCTCAGAAAAGAGAAAGAGAAAGAAAGCTCCTAAAAATAATATTACTAACCATGCCATATCTTTGTGGCATGTTTACTGTCTTTAACACAAAGGAATGGTTTTTTTATGTTCTTCATTAGAATACTTCCTTTACATTCATTTTAATATTGTATCATACCTGCCTAGCTACTGAGGTGTTTCATATTAGCTTCAGCTTCAGTGCTGTTCTCCTTTTCTTAACAGTTCCTGATGCTTCTCCTGCATGCAGCTCTTACGGGTTGTATCAGAAAAAAATGATGGTGCACCTGGGGGATGCACTCTACCCACAGACATCAGCCAAGAATAAACCAATGTAGAACATAGTAGTAAATCATACCTAACACAATAAAATAAGGCAGGAATTTTGCAAATTTTTTTCTTTTTCCCCTGTCGAGAATTACAGTTTTCAAAAAAATCCCATTCCTCTTCCAAATGACTCCCAACCATCTTAGCTAGTAGCAACTCTTTAAAGTGAACAATGTAGAAAAAGTGATTATTGGGAAAACCCTTTTCCCTGAAAATTCCTTCGCTTTGAAAATACGGTTCAGACCCTAGGTATAAGTGTTTATCAAGAACACTACCAGACAAGACGGAGCTTTATGACTTTTTTTTTTTTTTTGACAGTTGGACTTGTTGATCCTAGACGTCTTTTCCAACCTTAATGTTTCTATGATTCTATGATCTATCCATGAGCCCAAATCCATGGGCCCTGATGGAATACACCCATGAGTGCTGAGGGAGCTGGCGGAAGCTGTCGCTAAGACACTCTCCACCATCTTTGAAAGGTCATGGAGTACAGGGGAGGTGCCCAAGGACTGGAGGGTAGCCAATGTCACTCCAATCGTCAAAAAGGGCAAGAAGAAGGCCCTGGGGAACTATAGGCCAGTCAGCCTCACCTCCATCCCTGGAAAGGTGATGGAGCAGTTCATTCTGGAGGTCATCTCTAGGCATATAGAAGAAAAGAAGGTTATCAGAAGTAGTCAACATGGATTCACCAAGGGGACATCATGCTTCACCAACCTGATAGCCTTCTATGATGGCATGACTGGCTGGGTCGACGAAGGGAGAGCAGTGGATGATGTCTATCTTGACTTCGGTAAGGCATTCAACACTTTCCCATAACATCCTCACAGGCAAGGTAAGGAAGTGTGGGTTGGATAGAAAACTGGCTGAACATCAGAGCTCAGAGGGTCGTGATCAATGGGGCACAGTCTGGTTGAAGGCTGTCACTAGTGGTGTTCCCCAGCAGTCTCTGCTGGGTCCAGTCCTGTTCAACATATTCAGCAATGACCTGGATGATGGGATAAAGTGTAACCTCAGCAAGTTTTCTGATGATACCAAGCTGGGAAGAGTGGCTGATAAACCAGAAGGCTGTGCTGCCATCCAGCGAGACCTGGACACACTGGAGAGCTGGGCCAAGGGGAACTTCATGAGATTCAACAAGAGTAAGTGCAAGGTCCTGCACCTGGGGAGAAACAACCCCAGGCACCAGTACAGGCTGGGGGCTGACATACTGGAAAGTGGCTCTGTAGAGAAGGACCTGGGATTGCTGGTGGACAACAAGCTGACCATGAGCCAACAATGTACCCTTGTGGCCAAGAAAGCCAAAGGTATCCTGGGCTGCATTAAAAGGAATGTGGCCAGCAGGTCGAGAGAGGTTATCCTCCCCCTCTACTCTGCCCTACTGAGACCACATTTGGAGTACTGTGTCCAGTTCTGGGATCCCCAGTTCAAGAAAGACAGGGAACTACTCGAGAAAGTCCAGCAGAGCCACAAAGGTGATCAGGGGACTGGAGCACCTCTCCTAAGAGGAAAGGCTGAGAGACCTGGGTTTGTTCAGCTTGGAGAAGAGAAGATTGAGGGGGGATCTTATTAATGCTTATAAGTATCGAAAGGGTGGGTGTCAAGAAGATGGGGCTGGACTCTTTTCAGTGGTGCCCAATGACAGGACAAGGGGCAATGGGAACAAGCTGGAACACAGGAAGTTCCACCTGAACATGAGAAAAAAATTCTTCCCTGTGAGGGTGCCAGAGCAGTGGCACAGGCTGCCCAGGGAGGGTGTGGAGTCTCCTTCCCTGGAGACAATCAAAACCCACCTGGACACATTCCTGTGCCCCCGGCTCTGGGTGTGCCTGCTCAAGCAGCGGGGTTGGACAAGATGATCTCCAGAGGTCCCTTCCAACCCCTGCCATTCTGTGATTCTATGATTTATCTATGGGGTTACACACTGCTGCGCTGGCACAGGAGGAAAGCCTGTCCACCTCCCCATGCACTCTAACGGGAGTCAAACCATTTGCTGCAGCCACCTCCCTTCGCTTTCCCTCCCTCCTACACGGACGTGGACTGAATCTGTACACTGGTCTTCTCTGCTCCTTGACTTGTACGCGGAGGTTGCACAGATCACATGAGCCGCACCTGCAATTTGAAGGAAGCTGTAGCAGAAGGGGAATATGTGTCCCTGCTTGTGCTTTCTTATTTGTTGCATAGCAGCTAAAGATTAATTCGATTATACCAAATTGTAAAGTGATTTTTAAAATAAATCTGTTTTTTCTTTCATTAGGGTTATCATTTGATTAAGTATTTCAGAACATAACGTTTAATTTTTTTCTGTTAATATTTTCCCTTTTCTCTTGTATTAATATTCTACAATCTCATCATTATTTTTGACATTTATTCTTCCATTTCTTCCCCATGGTCTTCTTGATTTCTCTGTCAATTATCATTTTGTACACACTATGAATCATTGCAGAGTTGGCCCATTCCAAAACACTAATCATTAACTTTTTAAATAAACAAGTATTTTAAAGAGCTGCATGTAATGGCTTTTATTAAGAACATTGTATAAGATTTCCACCAGAAATTCCAGTCTCACACTCCAATAACAATGTAGAGGACTGCAACAGTCCTTAACTGTGGGGGATTTCAAGGCTTTTGTGTAGGTAAGGCAGAGCCAGCAGTCTCTGAAGCAATGCAGGAATTGCTGCAATAGCAGGTATCACATAGGAAGGTTACCACATAGTTACCACGTATCACACCATCTCTGAGCCTGCATAGTACAAAAAAAACCAAGGAAGTCTTGTCCTATCTCTTTTTGCTTGTCCTACTTTCACTGAGCTGGGAAGATGGAATCCATAGTTTGCTTATGTCATTACTTTACGAAATCACAACTGAATGACCTCAAGTGTCAAACTGAACACTTATTTGACCCAGATCTATAAAGTTATTTAAGTCTTTAACTGGGTAAACATTAGGCACCTGCACTTCTTTGTCATACGAGTCTGCATTCTTTTAGCAGTAACAAAGCCAAATTCATCCTGAAACTAAAACATGTTGCTCTTTTTGTTTGTTTGGGGAAGAAGGGATGGTTCTTTTGCTTTTTGGTGGATATTTCCAATGAACTATTGTCTTGCATTTGTTCAGATTGCTAGTTCTGCTTATATAAACAGCCTGACTGCCGAATGCATATCCATGGTAACTGATTTAATACAGAATCAGACCGCAGTGGTGATAACTTGGTGTCATTAATGTCAATGGCAGTTCCTCTAGTGATTTCAGTGCTGCCAGTAACACTACTATTCTTATAAATTGCATGCAGACCCTAACTACTGTCTGTATCCGATATTGAGGATATCTGAAAGTGCAAGCTTAACAAGGTTTCCATATCAGAGGTTTACCTTCTGCCATTTATATATTAATGTCTCTGGGACTCTGTATCTGACATATATATACACCACGTATCTGATATACATGGAAGCACCCTGTTCAGCTTGAGCTGGACCCTGGTTTCACTTATGCTCCTTGCAGACAGTGCTGGATCTAACTCTGCCATTCCTCTTGCCTTTGAGACTGTTCCTCCATACCTTCCAACTATCAAATTAGTATCTCAAGTTCCGGTGCCTCAGGTGGTCTTCATCTGACACAGTCATTTATTGATTGCATTATTTATGATGTTACTGATGCTCAGCTGTAGCATTAACGCTCACTATTCTTCCCAACTGCTTTCCCCCTAATCCAGTCAATGAAGAGAATCCTTGCCTTAATTTCAGTAATATATGAACTCTGGGCAGGTTGCTCCAGATGACCAATCAATTGGACGACTCAATACCAATCACAAGACCCTCTTTGGAGGCATTACAGCAGGAATCCATACTGTTCTATTACAGCCTTGCATGCTGTCTGTTCGATGATGTCAGCTACCTTTCACTTCATTACTCTACACTGTGTGAAGACTCTCAAAATTCTTTTTTATGGTGACTTATTACACATAACATTTCCTCTGAATTTCCCACAATGTCATAACGTAGTTCACTAATTTCCCAGTATATCTGCCCACATTTCCACTTTCTCCTGATAGACATGTTAATATGCTTATGAAATTTATGTTCAGTGACCTCACTGGTAAGTCTAAGTACAACTCAAACTTTTTTATTGATGTTAGTTGTTGATTTATGGCTGCTCAAACAGCAGCAGTACTAATGGTCAATTATTTAAACATAAGACATTATTTTGGGCAGAAAAAAAGTTAGAATGGTTTGAAGAAATAAGACGAGAACCTTGCTGTATTTTCAAGAAACTTCGGCATAACATAAAACATGGTGCAATATTTAACCTTCACATTTGCCCAAAATACTCTAGGAGCAGGTAGGAGTACCATCAATAAATTAAACCTAATTAAAGTAAGAGAAACATTTGTGTCCTCATTGTTACAAAACTACAGGCATTATGAAACAGGTGTACTAAAAGCACAAGTTCATTTGATTCATAGTATCATAAATTCTTTGTGTCTGTAGATCTGAGAAGCTTTCAAAATATTGTGAAAGGTCTTGGGTGTAATCAATAAGGATTTTGTGCATCTGATTGTAGATCAGAAAAGAACACTGTTACCCACTGTAATAGTTGCATGGATAGTAATAAATATGTTGCTTATAAAAAGTAAAAAATGTACCCATATAAAAATGTATATTTTCCTGAAAAATTTTTTATATGGGTAAAAGCCTAAAGTCAAATTTGGTATGAGATAACTCTCAAGGAAATACAGATTAGAAAATCTGATTTTACACTGCCACATACCACAGATCCAAGCACACGTATACTTTTTTGGATAGGCTTGATTTGTACTGTGCCAGACCCAGTCCTGTGGGTCCCATCTGTTTCTGGAATGAAATTACATAATCTTAAAGTCCTTCTATGAAAGACTATGACATTACCTGCCAGAAAGTAACGGTAAATAGGATTTATAGGCCACCTCGGTTTAGCCTGCTAAAGAACAGAGCAGATACCAGCAGCTGACCTGCCATTTTCACAGAGGATAAGCAAAGACAGGTCAGGGAGCATCCTGATGTCAGTGAAGAGACTGTACCAAGGATTACATTAATTAAACTCATTTTATGTGCCTAGTTGCAGAGAACATGGAAAACAATTTCCTACTCTGCTCTTTCTTTTCCCAAACAAGTATTTATTTTTCTGGAACCAAGCTCCTGTCATAAAGCTTTTATTTTAGAGTGTGTGTATATATGTATGTAGGTATGTATGCATACAAAACTTTCTGTTTCAAAGGAATGTTAAAAGTGAAGGTATAACTATTACAAGAAGCATCCTGATATGCGAGAAAGACTGCATGGAAAATTCAAAATACACATCTGCTTCAAGACTGTGGTAAAGAATTTGGGCTTAATTTTCAGAGTTCTTGTGTAGCCCCAGAACTAGCAGGAATTATAAATGTTCAGCATTCCTCTGGAAGCACCATGATGGAGGGAGGTAGAGGCCATGTTTGGAGGTGGACGCCAATGTTAGGTGAATCAAATTAAAATATTTATGTTGGTGAAGCCCAATTAAAATGTATTATCTAAATAAGCCCCTATATTTAGCTGCACTAGTCACTATACAGGATATTTTTCTGTAGAAACATATGAAGATTTTACTGAAGTTGTATTAAGGAAAAAACCTGGCTAAAAGGCTGAAAAGAATATTGTGAGGATCTCCTCAGCCTGTGCTTTTTTCCTCAAGATCTCATATTAATATTCCAGTAATAAGTAAAAAATGAAAATTATTATTCTCTAATTAAGGTAGGTGGGAAAATATGCAAACACAATGAAGACCAAATTCTTCAAAACATAAAGCATGTGGAAATTTATAGCAAATGAACAACTAACGCTAACTTTAAAGCAATGCTACTGATACATGTACATCAGACGTACTTAGGAAATATAAATCCATGTTTACTAACACTGGAATATCATAGACAATTTTTTGCAAGTCCATTCTAAATGCAGAGCGAAACAAAACACTGCTGTCCTAAAGAACAGTGTGGTGGGCTTTAACTGTAATAGTTTCAAGTCATACGTCCTTGACTAAGCTGACATCCGAAAAAGAACATTTTGCCAGAAAGTATAAAAAGTTAAATAAGTGGAATTCTAAGTCATTTCTATCAATACTAATTATATGACTGCAACAAGGTTAAATTAGTTGACTCTGTAGTCAATATTCTCAGAGTAGTTTGGGTTTTATGTCTTAATTATTGTGCCTTCTTTAACAGAACAAATTAAAGTTTCAGTGCTCTGCTGTAAGCTTACCATTTTCCCTCTACTCCTTCGAAGTTTTTCCTAGTAGCAAGATATCTGAGGCACATATAGTTAATCTGAATCAATTTCTACTGGAGCTAAAGTTCAAGTCACTCATGCCTAAAGAAATGTAATATAAATTACATTATGAATGAATTATAAATCCAGATATAAGAAAGAAAATTTTCAGAGCAAACTCTGAGTGTACATTTTAGTTATAGCATGTTTGTTTCACTGCAGAAAGTTTTATATTTATTATAAATTTTCAAAATGAAAAAGTTAACAAAACATCTAAATACAGTCCTTCTAAAAGTCAGATAGCCAAACCACTCTCAGAAAAAAAAGTAATTCTACAAATCATAGGTACAATTTTCAAAAATGGATGGTTTCTTGATCTGTGTTCTGTTTCCAGTAAAGCAATTATGAAAAGGTTGCAAATTCATTGTACACTTACAAAAAATTGAATGAAACCCAGTAATTTTGATGATTGTGAAAGACAGTCCCTTCCAGAGATGTATAAACATCGCTAGGAAGAGGCTTTCCAGAAGAATGTCCCAGAATCCTGTCTGTCAATTTTATGAAAATAAATGCAAAAGCAGATATATTAAATAAAATTTCAATTCTTGTAGAAGATACTGTGCATTATAGTGATAATAAATTGTCTGAAATTAATTTGCATTCTTTCACTGATATCAAGGAAAATTTGCCTCATTTTTTAGGACAGAAATCATTACATAATTCTCCATGTAAATTATTTAGCACACTATCCACTCAGTCGTGTAGGAGATCAGCCTCAAGCCTAGGTAAAGTTTTTCATCAAAGATCAAATAGTCTGAAGACGATTTTTTAAACACCTTTTTTCAAGGTAATATTTTTCTATCTGGTATCTTTTCTACAAAAGGTAAAGCTGAATAGTTATGAGCAACTATTACAGTGTAAAATCTCTGTATCTTTTCAATAACTCTGTTCCAGAAAAATAGAGTGCTACTTTCTGTAAAACAGACAGTGTCAAAGAAAACAGACCTAAGCAGAAATATCTTTGAAAAAATAATAATTTAAAAAATCCAATCTAAATATCTAAAAGTCTGCCTTTCTGTCATACATCTCACAATATTATTTAGAAGTATGACCACACAACTGTCCAAGGATACCTTCCTTACTTTAATGATCCATAAAATCATCTGATGAAAACTAGGTGATATCTGCAGTAATTAATAAAGCTACAGCGATCAATGGCTGCCAAAAGCATACTGACAAAAGGAAGAGTTAGAAAGAAAAATAAAACATAGGGTACGAAATTCCCATTTCAGTTTTAAACATAATAGATGAAATATTCACCTTGGCCCCAAGGTCAGTATACTCAGTTTTGTGTGGATGTGAGCAGGGACAAACAATAGTACTAAATACAGCTATTTCTAAGGCTAAATACAGTAATCTAATAACTCTCATTTCCAAAAATTAAGTACTAATTTATAAATGTTCTATTGACTCTTCTTACAGAATGGCAAAGAGAGATTCTGAGACGTGTATGTTTTGATGCGTGAGGAAAGAAAAAAAGCTGAGGATGTGATTGTATTACTATGTGATATGCCATTTTGTTTTTGAAAACCCTTAAAATTTGCTTGACTTTCTTGATATTTTGCCTTCAGGAGACGGAACTGAGGGAAGAAAATGGCCATAATCCTGACATACAGCGCATCCTTTTTGCTATTGTCTTGGGCTTTGTAAGAAGAAAGTTTTTCACAAAATGGAAAGCAGTGGTTATAAATGCAATGTGAATTTTCATGAGAAAAAAAATGCTCTCTGTGAAGAATAATTTTAATTTTTACAGCCTTGACAATACCCCATTAGCTTAGAAGACAAAACTACAAACAAATCATACTACACTTTTATTGTCAGGGTATGAAGCGGAGCAGGGAAGTATTAAATTTTCAAACTGCATTCACTTTCAAATCAAGATTTGGTAGAAAATGCTTTTTAAATAGTGGTTATCCTTAACTGTCAAAACGCTGCTTACGTGCTGTCTGGAAAAATTATCATTCATATTGATTTGTCAGTACTTGTCCCACTCTTCACAGTCAGGCAAAGAGAGGTTTTTATAATTCAAGTCAAAGTTGTTTTTTGTCAATGATGTTTATTGCTTCTAAATACCAATATGTAGACAAACCTTTCCTGACTCTTAATGCTACTTGAATGTTTTACAATGCTGTATTTCAGGCTAACCCTTTATAATTTCTGTGTGAAGAGTTATATTTGGGAGGGGAAGGGGATCTTCTGTTATGAAGGAGACAGTATATGTCTTTTGATCTTTCAGTTTAGTGACATACATTACTTTTCTGACGTGCTACAACATCAAGGAAAGCTATTCTACAGAAACCTGACCATCACATTTCAAAGAACTTGCTTTGCATAATGTATCTCCATTAGTGTTTCCATACAAGTTGTCAGTATGACAGTTAAATGTCTTCATGAATTCCTAGGTCTTCATGTAATAAAATGTCAAGCCTCCTATGCACATTGAAGTAAAAAAAAATGTACAATATGTAATGTAAAATCAAGACATGCACAACCAGAGCATGACAATATTCTATAAACAGGGGTAGTTGGTATCAGACTGAAATCTAGAAATTACAGTCTCTTAGGTATAATGGTTTCATTAAAATGTTCAAACAGTGTCTCCAAAGCTAATTTTCTTTCCAAAGTACCCATGCATAGAAAGTACAGCAATAAGACATCCCCCTGCTATGCCTTTCTGAATAGCAGATTAACTGCAGAACTAGAATGATGTCAATTTGTTTCAAAATATTGCAGCAAAGCTTTTGAATGGATGAGCAATTACTAACAGAGGGTGCAATTATAACGGAGTCACAGGGAATGCTTTAATATGGTTCTTCTCCTATGTACAAGGAGTTACAAGAAAATGTAATGAAAGCGGAATAATGAGACAGCTGGGATTGACAGCACCTTGGCAGCTGTCACTAAGAAAGTAAGTGCATTAGTTCAGTGGAGTCCATTCTTCAAGACATCTCCTAAAGAAGGATGAGGAAAATTAGCATCTTGTCAGAGGGTAGCTGAAAGCATAATCAACAGTGGCTGCAGAATATTTACTTGAAGCGAAACAAAAATTAATTTTTATACTTATTAACACTTAAAAGACAGTCTTTTGGGCAGTTTCAACTAGAAAATCTTTGTATTTTTTTCTCTTCTTATCCCAGATCCCCAACATGGTTTTGTTAGCTCTTTGGAGATGATATAAAAATCTACTCACTTGTGACCTCTCTCGCCCACAAGCTCACTCAACAATTCACTTCTTTGTTTCTGAATGAAATTTTTACAAAGTGCTTTTTGCCATTTGTCACATTAAGGTGGCTTAATACTATTTCTGCACTTAAATAGGTCCTGCCTGGAGCCAGCTGGTCTGCCTAGACAGGTTTGGGAGAAAGAAAATTAAGTTTCAGAAGCAATGGGCCAAATTCTCCTTTCAATTATCCATTGTAACCTCATTACATGCAAAATCAATGATACAATGTGCTCCCATGTTTGCTAGTAGAATCAATATAATTGTCTTTTATGGTATTCAAATGCTACAAATATGGCAAATGTTTTTATTAAAGATAAACAACTGCAACAAAAACCCCAAACAGAAAAAAATCTTTAGATTACTGCCAAAGTTCATGCTTTGAACCATGTTGTTCTTAAGGTACCAAAAGGTGCATGAAACAAAACTATGAGAAGAAAAGATACTATGTCTGGTTCTGGGCTCCTTAGTACAAGAGAGACAAGGGCATAATGGAGAAAGTCCAACGAAGGACCACTACAATGTCTAAGGGACTGGAGCATCTCTCCTCTGAGGAATTGCTGAGAGAGCTGGGATTGTTTAGCTAGGAGAAGAGAAGGCTCATGGGGAATCATGTTAATGTGTATAAATACCTGAAGGGAGGGCACAAAGAGGACAGATCCAGGCTCTTTTCACTGGTGCAGGACCAGAAGCAATGGGCACATACTGAAACAGGGGAGGTTCCCTCAGAACATCAGGAAAAACCTCTTGCTGTGAGGCTGACTGAACACTGGCACAGGTTGCCCAGGGAGGCTGTGGTGTCTCCATCCTTGGAGATACTCAAAAGCTGTCTGGACATGGTCCTGGGCAACTGGTTCTTGCTTGGTGTCCCTGCTTGAGCGGGGGAGGGGGTTGGACCAGAAGACCTCCAGAACTCCCTTTCAAACTCAACCATTCTGTGATTTTGTTGTTTTCTGAAATACTCATATAATTGGTACAAAATTCTGGAAAAAAAAACCCAGTATGAACAAAAACATCAAACAGCACAAGCTGTTTCTTCAACACACTACTTCTACACCTACTAAGTAATAAATCCTCTCTGAAGCGATCCTGTCCAAATAATTCACCCAAGAGAAGGAAGGTATCAGCACACCTAATCCAATAGTGTACTTTAGACTTGAGGGGTTTTATTGTTGGTTTGTGGGCGTACAATGATTTACAATTGCAACTTTATAAACATGAAAACAATCCATCAAAAATGTATTCCATCTTTATTTATGAAAGAGAGCTTTTTTTTTTTTATGAAGGTACAGATAATTGAATTGGAATTCTTGAACAGTCCCACTGTTCATAAAAGTGCTAATCCCTGTCCACTCAGCTACCTGTGTGACCTACAGTCACCAGATTTCAGAGCTCCAGCATAGCATTCAGCTGTTCATTGTCTTGGAAGCAAAGTCAGATAGACATTTATCATCCAAACACTGGGTATCACAGTTAAGATTTATCAGGTGCAAGGTACTATTGGCATATATATACACTACAAAAATTGCCCTTTTTATTACCAACTGGAAGTATGCCTTTTGATTTTCTCGCATGCATAAGTTTCTGGGCTCCTTATTACTAGTTGGTATTGTTGCTGGTACTATGTACATGAGTAAGAAATATTATTTTACCATTACATATATAGTTATTAATACAAGGACTAATAATAAAAATAGAGTATCTAGGAGCACAAGAGAGACATCCCATGACTCCATTCTGCTCTGCACTCTAGAATCTCACGGCTAAAATATGGTGTCTCCCCTAAAGAGCTTCCTTTCTCTACTTCCATGCTGTAAGCGTACCTAATTTTTCATTTGTAAAATAAGAAAAATATTCTTAAAACATGCATATGGTGGAAATCTAGAGGCATAATTAAAGCACAAGACTATTTTCTTCCATATCTCATCAGTAACCACTTACGTTTCCCCATTGTTATACTACATACATCCCAGAGCAATCCAAACAGGAAATTAGGTCTTCTGGCTTTCTCCACCATTTTTCAAAAGAATCTGTGCATGAGAAGATAGCCTACTTCCTAGACTATATTAACACATGATAATTACATTTTCAAAGCAAAAAGGAGCTCATGTCCTTTGTAGTCTTTGATGGTAACTTTAAATTGCACTCATTGCTTTATAGCAAGTATCGCACTCTAGCGAAAAATAAAGTTATAATACTGAATAATTGTTCACTGCTTTCCAACTTCAAAGTGCTTTGTAAATATAACCTAATTCATCACAGTTTTCAGTACTCAAGAGAATTAGGTACACAACAGCAGAGAGAGGAAAAGCAAGTCAGACAGGGCTAATGGTCAAATTCCATAATTTTTGCCCAGACAAGTCCTTGCACAGGATTTTCCTGAAATAAAAACTGAATCTAAGAAAGCAGGTAAAATTTTTCAAAATCAAAAACGGTAGCTAAAAGTGCAGGTCTCACAGATTTGGTGTTTGGAGTTTGGCAATAGTGCTTTCAGAAATCGCCATAACTCCACACAAAACCTGAGGATAAGGACATTATGCCAGGCCCTCAGAATCTGCATGTAGCAGATATAAATTCCTTCCTCCACACCATAAAGCAAGTAGGCTCCTGCAGAATTCCACTAGCAGTTCTGGCTTGCTTTTATCTTTCTGTAAGAAGATTTGGCTAGTCGGCTCACATTATATATGGGCCCCTTAACAACCCATTCAATTTTTTGCCCAAAAAGCTTCCTATCTTGCAAGTGGAGAACATTTCTTCCTTGCAATCACTGCAGTGTGCAAACACAGGACTACAGTGGATCCGTGGCTTTGAAGTTATGCACATCCATCTAAAGGAAACAGTATTATTCCTGAGGATTTAACCATTCAACAGAGGAAGCGTCATTACTATGATTTGCCCATCTCTATCTATAACTTTATGTGATCAGTGAAAACATGAATGAAAATAAGATATGTTTCAATAGCTGAATTCTGGACTCAGCAATGACATTTGGTGTTGGCAATATTTCCTAGTCTCTTTTTCCAAACCTCAGTCAATGCACAATAACTAATTCACAGTTTTAAGCCGTTTTAATAGTGGAAGAGTCCATTCCATTAATATTAATATTAATATAGATATTATTTATTTATATTTACACAGATAAATTTTAATATATCCATATATAGAGTATACAAATATTTACATATTGTATGAAAAATATTGGATGACCATGAAACAAAAACAGTAAGGAAAGCAGACTTGTTGATATTGAAGGTCATTTATACGTATCATATATGACGGCTCAGATAAAATGTCTGCTTGTCATTAGACAGCTAGGTTTGCAGAACACTGGTTAGGCTTCCAGAACTTTTTTTTAAATGTTACCTTAAAAAATAAAACAAACTCTGCATGGTTTACGTTCAAAACAGTTAAAAGACAGCTGATCTGAAGACAGGGTCTTGTTTATCTGCTTTTGATACTCTTTTCCAGTATTCCTGTTAGTTACGGCTACCACTGAAATAAGGAAGAAGGGAGGGAGAGAAAGAAAGTGAGAAAGAAAGCAAGAAAGAAAGAAGAAAGGAAAAAAAGAAAGGAAGACAAAGCAAGAAAGGAAGACAAAGCAAGAAAGGAAGACAAAGCAAGAAAGGAAAGAAAGAAAGCAAGCAAGCAAGCAAGCAACAAAATTAGCCTGTTTATTTCTCTCTTGTGCTAAATGCTTGGTTTCCCCATAACAGCTGTAGATAATATGGGATCACCTAACTCAGAGGAATTATCCCTCAGTTTGCCAAGAGTAGTTAAGCCAATAAGTAGCTGGAAATATGGAGGAAAATGAATGGTAAAAAATGCATCCGGCTTTGTACAGGAATTATCTAAACTAAACCATCCCTGGTGTGGATGTTCTTGCCTCCTAAAATTGGATTAATTACTATGACCATAAGCAAAGCCATTGTGTTTTATTCTAATCCAGCAGGAAAGCATGTATTAGTACTGTAAAACACTTTTTTCATGAATGTTTGGCCACCAGACTACTGCCATTTTATGTATATAAAACCATACACGCTGGGAATTTTCACAAATGCTTTTGCCATTTTAATGCTCGTAGAAAGCACGAGCATTTCAGTGAACATGTTCACTGGCCTAGAAGATGAAACTGTGTTTTCATTTAGCAAAAATATGTAGGGGGTGGAAGATAATCCAGTGCAGTGGTGCTGGAAGACGTCTGCCACCAAAGTGCTTCTCATTTCAGGAGCTACATAAAACAGTGGTATTTGGCATATAATAATTTGATCTCTTTGTTAGTTCCAACGCCATATTTTACTCTACTTGTAGCTCATTTTATGTGTTTAATGAGCTCAGAGGTAAGTAGATCAATAGAACATACTGTGTAAGTAAATCAGTAGTAGTTAAAAGGTCAAAGTTTGGACCTGATCAGGAAAAAAAAAGACTCTTAAAAATGACCATATGGCACTAGATATATATACTGTATGTGTCTGACTATCCTGCCAGCTTCCCTGAAGCAGGGAAGCCCCACAAATCACCGGGATCATCCCATTAAACAGGCCATATTGTGCAGGGAAAGAGGCAGGTCTATAAAAGCTGCAGGGCAACATCATTGCTGTGCAGTTTCAACTTCCCATCCAGAAATTACAAGAAACAAATGACTGTTCTGTTAATTTAGATTAATTGGAAGCATACAACATTTGGTAACATGGATTCAACAGGAGAAATCCTTAGCCAGAGTTTTTGGCAAACATGCCGTGGAAGTGTGACCACCAGCTGGAATGAGATCAAGTCCCCCCTCCTCCCTGCCCCACAAGCATCCCCCAAATACGACCTTCCCCTGGGTCTGCTCCAGCTAGTGGGAGGGAGGGAGGAATGTCGTGAGGGCTTGGCGGTGTCTCGCCTTGCCTGGCTGCATGGATTGCTCACCGCCTGGCTCTGGCAGGGGTGGGAAAGAGCCGCTGCCACAGCAATACACAGATAACTGAGATGGAGTCTTAGTGCCAGGGACATGTGAGAGAGGAGTCACCCCTGCGTTCTCGCCATGCATGAGACTGAGTAGCACATTGTCCCAAAATACCCTTTCCACAGGCAGTAACTTTCTTGAACAAAATCACTCATTAATTAGCAGCCACCTGCTTATTAGTAATAGAGTTAGGAAACAAGACAGGAATACTCAAAAGTTTATACTATCAAGCTGTAGCATTAAACAAACAAAAACATCATTTCACATAACTGAGTCCTGCTGTTAGCTGGTAGTGGTTTGGGTTTGGTTGGAGGAAACGTGTGCTTGGTTTTGATTTCATGTACAGATTTATCTCAGTTGTAATGTTGTCATGATGTTTTTTGCAGAGGAAATCAATTGAAACAGTTTACTTATTTGGTCTTCTTGTTCCTGCAGAAATGGAAACCTGAGCATGCCGGTGGTGTGCTAATATGTGTAAACCATAAAATTACACTGGCTGCGGACAACAGCTCAAACTAACTGAAACAGACAGCAGGCTACTTTCATTATCCACCCTAAGTGAAACTAGAATACTGAGGAGCAAGAATAAATGTGAAAAGTAAGTTAGGAACTGATTTTATAAATATCTGTGAGCAGCCTGCTAGTCTTCATACATAAACAACAATCAAATACAAAACACTTTCACGAATAAGGGTTTGCAGGATGGGAGCAACAGATTTCAAACAATAAAAAATAGTAATCTAAGGTGCTATTAACAACAACAAAAGAAGATTTTTATAGTGTATCTAATTATTGCACTCTTGATTGGGTCTATTAAAATATTACTAGGGTTTAGCTTATTTGGTTTTTCCCTTTTTAAGTGTTTTTCTTGATAACATACATTTTTTACAACTTCTAGGGAAAACATGAACAATCTATGATTCTAATATGCATTATGCCAACAACATATTAGATATCGTTTAATTGCTCTTAATGAAATCAAAGAAGGTCATCAGAAAGTTTAGGAAGGAGGATACTAACAGAAAAATCCATCCAAAACTATCCAATCAATTCCTTTTCATCAATCACACAGCTGGGAGCAAATTTGTACTGTTTGGCTCAGGATAACATTCGCTTAAGCCCTACCCACATGCTCAGTGTTGAACACATGCTTACAAGCCTTGGTAAACAAATGTTTAGAGACAGAAAACTGAATCAGGATATTAGTCTTCCCTATTCCTATTCCTACAGAATTCCTCTAAAAGATGAACTAGTTGTCAAAAGCTATGCCTAAGTATAGAATTTGATACCAAAGTGAGTCCAGCTTTGAAATACCTTGCCAGATCAAAAATATCACAAACTCATGATGTAAACCACTGATTATGTGCAAATGCCAGCTGCTGGTTCAAATGTGTTCAGAGGGGTTTTTTGACAAACTGGCTTTACACTGGCAAGCTCAGGGACTCCTCAAATATTGTCTGTCCACTGCTGCCCATATAAAACCAGCATAAAATCGTGAGGCCAACATCAGTGCTGTATACGTGCTCCGGTTAATTTGCCAGAAATGCAATTGTGCGTCCATTCCTCACACAGATGAAATTAGCACTCCTGGGTCACCCAGTAGCACACAGATCAGGTATTAACAATTGTAGAACGAAGGCCTAATTACATTCACTGTAAAATGGGTATATTAATAGTTCTCACCACAGCCAGAGTATAGAGAGGATTAATTCAAATCCCTGTAACTCCCAGAGGCCCTTTATCTCATTCTATTTTGGAAAATTCAGCAAAGTAGTAATATTTTAGAACTTAATTTTTTCTACTTTGAAATTGTTTTGACAGGAATATATATCAATATTATTCTTCATCCTACAAAAGCAAAAGATAGCAGTAGAAACTAGACTACCAAATCCTAAATAATGTACCTCATTCTGATATCTTCATTATCCAAACTTATTCAAAACATCAAACATTATTCAAAATGTCTTTTTATCCAAATGACTTATTAGAGAGCAATTCTTAGTCAAATTCTCATTAGAAATCTTGCCTTGGTAGGAACAAAAAAATGATCTACTAGATATTTCTTGAAACACCTGAGACTTTACTAAACTCCATCCATGAACTGACTGGAGAATTGTAAACAAATTTTTACTGTAAGTGAAAATGGTGCACATTTATACAGTCAATGCTGGAAATCACTGGCAAGGAGAGAGGCAGGGTTTCTTTCCATATTTGGAAGATAAATAAATTGACAACAACAATTAACCTTTTTTGGATAATCAGCTTTGCAGGAGGATGAGCTACTTGACCCAACTTCAGAAGCTGAAGGCTGCTGACTAGGTGCAACTGCTGTTTTCCCATTTCCCTTTCAACCCATTACATGAAACTACCTGGTTTCTGTCATATTAGCTAGACTCCATATTCTTGTAAATGCAACAAGGCAGAATCTCTACAAGAATTGCCTTCCCTCTCTGCATCATAATAAGAACTGCAACATCAAAGCTCCACCCCTCATTTCAAGTGTAGAGCTACTTGAAGTCAAGCCTCCATTTGTTTCCAAGGTAACAAAGAGAAACTCAACTCAGACTGTTTCTGGGTTTACAAGTAAAAATTAACCAAATGGTGGATATATATGCCCTGCTTTCACTGAATATTTGCCAAAAGTTAAGGACTGTACCCAGCAGAATGAACAAACTGAAATATATTTCAAGTAAAGAGAACATTTTGGAATAAATAATATCAAAAACAGATTGCAAATCCCAGGATACATTTACAACCACAGCCCTACCTCTGTAAAGAGAGTACATAATTTAATGAACCAATTTAGGATTTACATGGTCTTATTTTACAGCAGCCATTTAGGATAAACGTGAGTTCTGCTTTAACAGTGTGTGTCTAACAAAAAATATATTGGACACACTGACTAACAGTATCTCAAAACACCTTACTATGCATTGTTCAGGGTTAAAGCTGGGAAGCGCACATCACTGCTAGTGATTGTTCCATATTTAAAAGCCTTTTCAAGAATAGAGCATATTGCAATTTACAGACAAGTGTATGATTTCAACTTGGAGGGCTGCAATAAGCTTACCAGAGCCAGAATAGATGCAGGAACCTTTCTGCAACCCTTGGGACAGAAGCATTTTCCATGGAACTGACAACTGCAAGATTCAGCCCAGGCAAATTGCAGTGTACCCCCAGCCATCTTGCCATAATTCTGATCTCCATCTTTAACCTCTCCCAACCAGTGCTACCTATGCTACCTACCACTTTCCTTAACAGATTTCATTTCAGCTTACCTCAGGTACTGGCAACTCACACTCAGCATGGTAAATTTCCAAGTTAACATACTACTGATATTACCTTTACTTTGAAAACAACTCTCTCTGGTATATCATTGGGTCACACACTCAAAATCCAGTTCAGTGTCTTCTCCCACCCAGATTCAAGCGATCTGATTTTTTTTTCCAAGAGGAAACACAAAGAAATGCAAACTGCAAGCTGCTTTCGATAATCCTTAAACTTACAGTGCCAGAGTGAGTACTTCTGTCTTTGAACTTTTGCTTCTTTCTTTCACTCTATTTTTTTGTCAGAACTACTTCAGCCACATAAGTGGAAAACAAGTTACTAAACCCAATTTTAATCAAAGCTCAAGCTCATTCGTGACTTGGATGACTCCAGGCAAGCAACTTATCCACATATATAATCCATGTGTCTGTCTGTGTGTGAAGACTGCACTATACAAATCCACTCATGTTTAAAGACACCTAAAGAGAAAAATGGTCTAAACAGGCACATACCAGATAAATAAGAGATACAGATGCCAAGACACAGTAAGTAGAATGGGTTTCTGAAGGTATGTATCAACAAAAATTCCAATTATTCAGCTACAACTCTCCCTCATTTAACTATTCTTCTCTCAAATCTTCCTGATCGTCAACAATTATTTCCTTTCCCTTCCTGAGAATGAAGAGGACTATTACAGATCTAAGTCTCAAGAACATATCCAAAAGTGATTGTCTTGACTTTTGACAGAAATCTTTGTTCAAAGAAAACACCCTGAAAATTGCCACTGGAGGACTCTGCTTGAAGACTTCATCTGCAGCCAGAAGAAAATGACTTCCTTCAGGTTCCTGCCACATCCTAAGTAAAGGTTAGATATGAAAAGAATACAACAAACTTAACCAGAAAGCTCCAACCCAGAAAAACCTGTCTGCTAGGATTGCTTGCCAAACAAGCATTTCTAGTAAACCTTTTGGTGCTCTTTCATGTCTCCTTCCAGCCCAAAAAATAATGAGCTGTCTCAATACCTACATAATATTTTGTTTAAAAACTGTTGTACATACACGGAGAAATAGAACTTTATGGTGGTCCCTAGACTGGAAAGTGAAAAAAAGGAAATCTTTGGATGGAGTAGAGAAGGCTTTTAGAGGTAGATGCAGGAGGTTGAAACACATTATAAACATGTAGAATGGGGGGTGGCTTAACAGATCAAATGGAGATTTAAGCGGCCCCATTAGTCACTTTGGGCAGTCAGATAAGTTGGAAAGAACAGGTTATACTGTGGTCAATGAAGAATTCCTGGATGTAGACTTGAGGAAAGCAAGAAATGACAAATTAGTGGCATAATAAACTGTGCTAAATGGAAGAGGATCTGGGATTGATCCTTTACCTTCAAGCTAAGTGGCTCCAATGGAATCTGCCTAAAGCTAGACCCATCTCAAGAGGAACTGTGCTGAAAAAAGCCAGATGTAGTAGTCCTAAACAGTCCCAGGAACTGAGCTAACCGTAAACAGCAATTTTGGACCATCACAGCTGCAGTGCCCATGCGCTTTTTAATTTACGTGTATATTCAGCAGCATAAACACTTCCACAAATTGCGAAGCAGGATCACAATAAGAAGGGATTAAGCTATGTTGAAGAAGTTTATGTTAAACAGTTAAGTGTGTAGGAAAAGGTGTACTCTTCGCAGTAAGACAAGCAGTTTTGTTGTCTGAGGTGAAAAATCTGAACAGGTCTTTATTAGCCCATTTGGAAGCCCACCCCAGCTTGACTTCAAACAGACTAATCTAAAAGATACTGTGTACAACTGCATGTCTCTATTCCTTCCTAATTCATCATGGGCTAAGCTGTTTCTGTAGACATTTTCATTCTTGCAAACTAAGGCCTAAGTAAAACGAAAATGAGAAATTCCAAGTATCGTCATGCTTGGGGAGCTTGCCAATTCCCTGGGGGCCCAGTGGGCGCTGGACTGTGGTATCGCAAAATTTACTTTCAGTAAAAATCCAGGGCGAGAAGCAGAGAAGCTCAACACAGTCCACCCAGGATCCTGAAACGACAAAGAGGGACCAGCACCCCTACAAGCACAGCCTTTTCACAGTTGCCTACAGGACCCAGGGTAATAAACTAAACATTTTGTTGTCCTCAGAAGGATACTGCACTATCATTTTTCTGCTTTCATTCACAGAAGTCAAGGAGGCTTTTTCAGAAGGTGAGATAGATATATAGATAAGATGCAGAAAAAGGGGAGAAATAAATAACATATGTGTTTTTAAATATTTTACAAATAACGTTCCCCTTCTGTCTCATTTACTGCAACATTTTCTCCCTGTCCCATCTTTAGCTGAACAGCAGGTGGAACAAAAAAGGAGGGAAATGTTGGTCTACTCATCAAGAAAATCACTCTCTGTAGGCACAGGTGTCTCCCGTTTATTGCTTTTTTTCCTGTGCGAGGCAGTAAAAAACAGTGATTTTACAGCTGGGGATTTCAAATATAATTTTGTTTACTTATACTTTCTGAGATGATTTATCTTTCTCCTTTCTATTCTGAACAGATTGTATCTCTGTATCTTCCCCAGCTGATATATATAGCTTCACAGGTATTTCCCGCTCCCAGGCAAAGGCTGTTTAAATGTATTTTGCAAGTCTATTTAATATAGAGCTTCAGTTATGGAAAAAAAATATATATCAGAACTTGATTGGATTAATTTTTCAAAGAGTTCTAGGTGAAGGCATTGACTTTCTAACTTATAAAACAGTATCTCTAACAGAAAATAAGAATTTCTGTGGCATTATGAAAGTAATGAGCACAGCTTTAGAGGAAAATCTGCATTAAACTTTGCAACTTGGAAGGGGAAATGGAGCATTTTTAGTCACAGCATCTTTCCAGAAATTAGAGAATTTAATCTCAGTATAGAATAAGTTTTCTGTCAAGTTAAAAGCAAATCTTCTATTTAAATGACTGATTACATTGACTTTAAAAGTACCATTCCAAATATTAGCAGGGTATATTTAAAATGTTCAGTTCAGTTTCCTTGCGAGAAATTCAGCAGAAAGTTGTTTTATCATAAGCACTGGGTGATTTTCTTTGAAATAAGTATAGGGTTAATTATGTAAATATACTTGTGTAATAATAAGTGACCCAACCTAAGCTTGAGGACATATAATATACATATTGCTGCTTTTATGCTGTAAACATTAAAACATTTTGGACTGGCATTAATATAACATATTCTCTATTCTGTATGAAGTTTCAATCTACAGTTTTTCTTGAAAATAGCATTTGGAGTGTGCAAGCACAAACAGTAATGTCACTTATGTTTACACTGTACAGCCCAAGTATCAAGCATGCCCGCTCTATACAATAAGCTGGCAGAACAACACTGCTTCCAGTACCCAAACTAACTCTACCCAGCACTGCAGAATCTACAAGATGCTTATACATCTCAAATGGGACATAAAGGATATCTAAGCAAATACCCACGTTTCAGCATTTGGATTTGCCTGAAGGAGAACCTTCATTGGACCAGATTGTTCTTGGGTCAATTAATATCAATATATGATATTAATAGCAGCTTAATATTGTATTATTGGCCTCAAGCCAACCTATAGGCCAATAGCCTTAATACCATATGGCCTCAAGCTGCATCAGCGGAGGTTTAGAGTGGATATTAGGAAAAATTTCTTTAATGGAAGAGTGGTCAGGCACTGGAACAGGCTGCCCAGAGAGGTGGTGGAGTCTCCGTCCCTGGAGGTGTTCAAAAAAACATGTACACATGGCGCTTCAGAGCATGGTTTAGGAGACACGGTGGTGTTCCGTTGATGGTTGGACTTGATGATTCTAGAGGCCTTTTCCAACCTTAATAATTCTATGATTCTATACAGAATTATGTTATTCATTGTGCAACCAGTTTAGTATTCACTATATCCCTAGTATTGTGGCCTGCTGTCCTAACTTAAGAAAGCACCTAGAGTGACCAACTTCAAACTCCCCTGTAAGGCCATATTTTTCAGTATAAAAATGCAAGAGATTTATATTGATTTTCCAGTGGAGATAAGCTCAATTTGGTCACGTATTATATAAATTGCTCACAAATACTCACCTGAAGCTATGACTTGGTGGGGGGCGGAGGTGGGTAGAGGGAGGTGCGGTAGAAAGGAGAGAACAGGGGGCTGCTCTTTGGTAATGGGAAGGTAAATCCAGACAGGGGAAAGGAGATGTCCACACTTCCACAAATTGGAGATATTCAGCGAAAGGTATCCTCTGCTACCCAAACAGCCTTTCTGCTATGAAGACAAAGGACAAAGCTCCTCCATAACCCCTGCACCGTCTCCCATGTCTCCTACTCCTTGCTGAGATCTTGCCCAAAATCTATCTTCTAACAAGATGACCTCCAAAGTTAGAAGATGTATACAAGGCAACTTGTTTCTTTGGCCTGGACTACGACATACTTCAAGTGACCTGAACTTAAAGCAGAGCATGGGGTGTCTATAGTGCAGCTCATTGCTCCACCTGAAACCTGAAACACATTTTCAATGCTCTTAACCCAACTGGAGAAGTGGGCTTTAAAGGGATCAGGACCAGGCAGAGTAGACAGCTTTGCTTTTAAATGTGAGAAAACCTGAACAAATACATGGACGTGAAAGGAATTCCATGCAGGAACAATTTCAGAGCATGTAATAGACTTTCATTTCATTACTTCTGATTTCCATTAGTTATGTTCACCCTTTGTAGTTAAAAGTAATGTTTTATAGGAAAAAGATTTCTAAACAAAAAGGTCATTATTTCACAATCAGACGGATGAGATGGTTTATATTTCTGAAATATTTAGTGCACCTAATTTTTCTCTGTCTTCAATACTACAAAGGCACAAAGCTCAGCTTTTTTTTAAAACCACTCAAATTTGACACAGAAGTAATTTGCCAAATAAATACATTTTTAATAAAAAAAAGTTACATGTGTATCTAATATTCTGTTGCAACAACTGAAGCCTCTGTTAGTTTATATTTAATTGCAATTTAAAGTCTAAAGCTTAGCAGTACTCAAAAGAGAATTATGGGTTTGGTAGAAAACCATCAGCTCATAAGCCTGCCTTAATCAAAACCCCAAATCTGGCAACAAAATGTCATTGTGGAGTGTTTGCTTTATATACTTACTGCTGGGAAAAGGTTTGCAGTGTTAATATTTCAAAATGAATAATTTTGTAGAGTTTCTCAATGATTAATAAGCTTTCCATTTTTAATTTAAAACATGAAAAATACATTTGTATTCCTAATAATAAGTAGATGGAAGATTGTAAGCAGTTCAAGAAAATAAATTATATTATTTTTTAATGTCATGTTTTCTGGCATCATGAACATCACAGTCAAGAATGACAATGCAGAATCTGACACATTATGTGGGAAAAACAAAATAAATGCTTCTGGTTTGACCATGAGTTTTGCTAGTGTATTCACAGAGCGTCTTTCAATTTTTAGTTTTATCTTGCTGCCTTATCTCCCTTTAGCAGTTTTGGTGCCTGATAACTGTTTACATCCCTTAGCAGGGGCTATTGTGACAATTTCTATTACCAGAAATTATAATTATTCCTCTGGCCAAAAGCCATCTGCTTATCTATCTATGTTTTTATTCCAAACCCATCTCCATACTATTTCTGTGCCCACTACAACCCCACAGCTCAGCCCTAGCAGAGCAAGTGCCACAGAGCGTGGGGAAGGTGGAAGCACGGGGTCTGTTTCCAGATGCTTCCCTCTTTGCTGCTCTGGCAGAAGGAGCTAGCAGGGCTCGCCTGCCAAACGTGGCAAAACTCCGCTCCTAGCTCAAGTGAAATCTTGGCTTTGCTGAAACCCATGGCACAAAGCCCATCCTCTTCAGCAGAGCCGGGCTTCTGGCTCTGCGTGGTGATGGCGAAGGACACGACCGCCTGATAAAGCAAGGACAGCACCAGGCGAAGAAAGCAGAGACATGCATGTGGGTGAGGAGAGGCCGAGAAGGAAGTCAGGTAGTGACAGATCTTAGGTCTTTGGACTCACTTGATGTGGTATATAAAGATGGATGATATTCACAACATCACTGGAATTATTTATTGACCAGAGTAGGCAAAACAACATGCTCACCATTCTATTTTTCTTTATTATCTTACGCAATTTATTTTTATGCCTAACCTGAGCCCTGTAACATTTCATCACTGTGCTCTTTGTCCCTCTTTACCCCAGCATCTTTCTTACTACATGTCATCCTCATTCATCATGTCATATTTAAAATTTAGATGGTAAGATCTCTTGGAACAAAGCTCTATCTCACTGAAGCTCCTGAACAGAGCCTGCAGCACACCCTTCTTTGCATGCAAAATAATGAAATCAATATAAGTTTGTTTTCATTGTTTTCTTCCTATAGCAAGAGATGACAGAATTAGGTTCCCCAGAACCTAATACTCTCAAGTTATAATTTGATTTTGTTATCCTTGGACCCTCTACATTGTGCAGTATTCCCTTCATTTTAGATTGCAGATCTTTAAGAGAGCAGCTGAGGTAAACAATTTCAAGGATCTTTTCCCAAAAATGCACTTTCCATCCTTCATCATAACTTCAGAAACCAGAACACCATCATCAGCTCCTCCTTGGTGAGAGACTACAGAGCTGCTTGCCACCTGCCACCTAGCACGCTCCCCCCACTAGTGACCTGCCTTAATACCAGCCCTCAACAGCTTGATTTTCATTTTTTTTAGTTTTATGTGGTATGTCTTTCAACACACCAAAAGCTTTAAAACACCAAACTCCTCATTTTGCCAATTCTCCTTCCTTTTGATGATGTGATCTGGATTCAGCCTCACAAAATACATGGTGGAAAGGGATGTAAGAGTCATCTGGCCAACAGACCTGTCGAAAGGCAAGAGTAATTGTACCTACACCAATTCCTGTCTGATCTCCAGTGGCCAGGGAGAACTGGGTATTCCCTTTTTGCTGTAACAACCTTTCACGTCCTTGAAGAGTGAATACCATGCTTGTTAGCTTACCAGCACTATCTCAGCTTATCTCCTGTGATTATTTTGCTACCAGGCTTGACATTTTGGGGCATTTTGATGTCCTTTCCTTTGTTTTAAGTGTAATTTGTTCTGCACCATTGCATCATAAGTTTGATACTTCAGTGAAGACTCCCTAGGGCAGATGTCAGCAACCTGACTAGAACAGTTTGCTGAACTTCAGGTTTATTTCTCAATCCCAGGATTATGTTTATTGCCAGTCATCTTATTGATATAATCCATTTAGGATTTGCCAGTGGAGCCTGGTTCCTGTTTATTTGGACCTCCCAGAGGGGCAGGAGCTGCAGTCTTTCCAAGCTACCTTCCTCAGGAAGCAAAGCTCTCAGCTCCTGGCCCAAAGGCTGCAGCACAGCATCCAAAATCTGTCCCTCTTCTGTATTATAGGTGGTAACTTCTTCCCAAGCAGACTTTTATTTACTCCCACCACTGCTACTGCCCTGGGACTTTACAAATAAAAAGAAACAGAAGCTTGTAAGCTGCAGTGGGGACTGGCACACTTGGCATGTATAGTAATAACATTTTAACATGTATTAATTCCCTACACAGATACTCTGCAACCCTCAAAAAATATCAGCACTTGAAAATAAATTCATAGAAAACTAGCAACCTTTGATGTTCTCCATACCCTTCGATGACTACCCTAGCATTAAAGGCCCGGGGAAAGTCTGACAGCAATCAGGGTGGAGAGTAAAGGCTGCAGATGACATTTACGGGGAAATGAAATGTTATGGAGTAGCACAGGCAAAGATGCTACAGGTGGAAGGAGTTCTGGTAAAGTTTCTCTCTTATTCCTTCAGTATTACTCCCTAAACTACTGCTGAATTGCAAGGATGGCAGGAGATTTACAGATAACCCTGCTCATGCGAGTGTATCGCTACATCCAATAAAATCTCCCTCTCCTACTAATTTGGTATATTAACAAATATAAATATGATTCTAGTTCTAAGTAATTTCACAAGTGAACACAAACCTAAATAACATTTCTTAGATTAATAAAAAGAATCTGTTTTCTGAGAATTCCGTAATAAACTACATCAACTACTGTTACTTAAAGTTGCTGATTTTGTGTAAAACTAGAAATGGAAGATAGTTTGAATGGAACAGTGAGAAACTTTGTTTTCAAAATCTCAAAATTATAAAATTCATACATCATATTTTTCTGTAAAGTTCAACCACAAGACTAAGGCTTATCCTCCCCATCTCATTCCCTCCTTTGAGTTCCTTTGGCAGGCTTTCCAGGCAGAGGCAGTAAACATCTTCCCTATCACAGCATCAGCTGCAACGTTACTTTTTCAGGCAAGACCTTTAAAGCTCTGGTGGTTGATATGCATCGATACTATAATTTACTCCAATAAATTATTGGATAGATTGCAAAATAAATTATAGAACAAACTGGTTTTTTCACTCATAAAAACTTCAAGACTTTAATTAATCTTTCCACTGCAAATGGTATGATAAATCAAAATCAGAGATTTTCATGAATCCAAATAAAAGACATAAATTAATCAAGTTAAGCAAAATACTTTAATAATTTATCCTATCTTAGATATTCTAGACTTTTTTCCTTTAATTTTATACTTGTGACATGATTTTTTTTAACTTTGAAACTCTTAGCATGCAAAGTATCAATAATTCATTTTAAAATCTTCTGATCATTACAGGCATGCTAAATATGAGTTGCCATTCATACCAAAAGTATTAAAACTAGCATATTCTCTGAACTTTCCACTTCCCTACAAATGCGTTAAATATAAGAACAAAACTAAAACCCAAACCAAATATATTTCATTGAAAACTTCCCGTCCATCTATAGTAAAAAAAAAAGTTCCATAATTAAATTGTTTCCTCTGAAACATAACACTTAAAATGAGAGGTGAAAGGGCAGAAGACAGTGAGAAAAGAAAAAGAAATCAGGATCTTGGGGTTGTTGGGAAGAAGTAGTACCTGACATGCTTTAAAAAACTGTATTATTCTCCCATTGTGTCAGGTTAGCACCGAATACCAAAGGTCAATTTTTTTACTTTCTGCGAATCTTTCCCACGTCGTGCTGATGCATTTATGTTTTACACAAATTAACATGTGACTGCTAGACTAGATGGCTAATGGAATACGTGTTTAATAATGTGAAAGCTCAAAATCACATAAGAGTGTTAAACGAGGTACCATCGCCTTCCCTGCCAAAAAGGCTGCTAGTGGCATGTCAGAGACAACATACTTTCCAAATGAGTCGACTAGGAAACAACGGTGTCTCACTCTAGGAGGACAAGAAGATTCCCAGAAAAGAGGCTGCCTCGTTCCGTCATATCCTCCGCATCTCACAGAAGTGCTGCCAGACGGTTACCTTGTACAGAGGACTACATGGGAAGAGTGTAATACATCACTCACAGCTCCTGTGTCCTTATAAACCCAGCCAGCTTATCCAAGAAGAGACACTTGTAGCAGTTGCCAGTAGAATCAATAGACTGAAATTAATCATCTGCTGGCTGAACTCAGTAGGAGCCAACGTGTGCTGGAGTCACGGGAAGCGCAGGAGAGTCACACTTTTTATCTGTCTCAGGATTGTCTTTGACAGTCTCATAGACAACATAATTTGAGAACTCCATAATATTGTTCAGCTATGCCAAGCCTGAACGATCACTTATGGATGTTTACATAACACAAGGGCCACCAGAGGACATCCCCTTTTCCTTTATCTCAAGGGTGTAGGGAAAGGAGGAGAATCTGATGTCCACTGTCACAGTGGGGGAGACCATCACAGTTCCCAGTAGAGCGTGAGGGGTCTAGCAGAAAGATGAAGGAAACCCAGGACTGGTTTCATCACAGTCTTCTTGCCTGATCTTGAGGAGTCAAGCTCTGTACCTAGTGACTCACTTTACCATCTGCTGAACATCATAGGAGTACTGTGAGGATAAATACATTATGAGTAGGAGGCACCAAGTTACTACAGTGATGAAGGCAATATAGTATGTCGGCTACCAAAACGAAGGTGTAATAGTAGCTTATGCTGCATTCTTCTGCAACAGTAGTAAGCGAAAAGCCAGCATAGGCTTTAGTAGGTGGTAGTTGCCACAAAAATATATTTTCCAAAGAAGCTGAGAAGCTACATGATAGATACTGATTCTGTTTAGTGATAAATTTACTCACCTCAGAAGAAGAGACTCGGGTTCAATTCCCCACACCATCAGCTGTTCATTTACATAAACTGGAACAGCCTCAACAACAGAAGTATAGAATAATCTACAGTGAGTCCAGAAAGTACCCAGAACGTACTCAGTTGGGCTGGGATGTACTTGGCTTCAAGATCTTCTTCTGAATAAGATGAAATTAGAAATTGAATCCATGTCTTCTGTGTTCCTTGACAACTACTTTGGTTTTCAGTTTCAGCAATTTTAAGTGCCATTTTGATTTTTCCCTCCATAAAATATTTCTTTTTGAAATTACATCCTTGTCACTTGTATTCTGATAAGCTTTTATTTCTTTTGTTGTGAAGGGGACAGCGCAGGCAGCTTTGAATCTGAGAGGCAAGTACTCCCTTATACCCTCAACAACTTTTTAGTGTCTTCTATACATGACCAGAGCAGTTTTAAATTTCACCCTGTAACTGAGAGCATCTTGGTTCCTGAGGCATTTTGCTGTGGTGAACACCATGCTCTTCTCTTAGTATTTGCTTATTATTTTTTAGTTCCATGGCTGCCTTTATATGTAAAAAGTGTGAACTGCTACATTCTGCTGATGACTTTCAAGATGGACTGTCTGTGATCAAAAACTTACATCAATCTGTGTCTCGATATATTTAACTACAAAAACAATCAGAATAGCTGCCTCTATTCCCAGAGTTTGCTCAGTCTTAAACTTTGTTTGAAGAGTTCTGAGTTCATAAAATTAAATGTGCTATACAAATGAAAAATATTTTCTTTAACATTTCTGTTTTATTTTAGGTGTTTCTTTCCTTATTTGTTTATTAACAGTGACTGTGAGATTATTGTTGGAAACTAATGAACAATTTAAATGTGTACTTTTTTATTTCTTGTACATGGATTTCTTTAGAGACTTTCCAAACAGTTATCTAATCTTTGAATAAGACTGAATTTTACTTGTTTACAACCCACAGACGAGTCACTGGAAAGAAATCCAAGCATGCCTCGCTGCTTACCAAGGCTGCGCACTAACGACCTAAATAAAAAGCTCTAAGTCCAACTTGGCCACGACCAAAGGAATCATTCCAATGCCTCAACACTTACTCCTTGAACTTAATGTGTCAGGCTGCCTCCATGGGAACACTTCCTTGGCCCAGGGTAATTGAATTACAAAGAGATTTACTTTGTGCTTTTTGCCTTTTTTCCACCAACTGGTATCTGTATAGGTCTTATGGAAGAACAGTTTTGAGAGGAGATAATTTCCACAGAATAATGATCTCTGGTAATTTTCACAAATATAAATGCATATATTCTCCTTGTGGGTTTAAGCTCCTGAATTGTATTCCCTTCTTCAGGGTATTGACTAGTATAATACTCCTTCAGTGTTCTGTATTTGGAGAAACTTTATAATTTTCAGGAAGGATTAGGAAAAAAAAATAATTTATTCTATGAACAGAAAAGATGAAAGGAACCTTTTTTTCTCAGAATTTAAAACACACACTTTTATTTGAAAAACAGATCAGCCAATAGTGTTGGGAACCACTCAGTCCCATCGTGCAAACCTACCACATAGCAGTGTGAAACCTGTCAATCCAGTGTTTATTCGTACTTTCAGGCACTCAGCAGGTGGTAAAGGCCTTAAAGCATCTGAGTAAAAAAAAGGGTATTTGAATTACCATGTCATGTCACCTCTTATTTGGGCAAATTTCCATTTAAACTTAAAATGTTGATAGCACTTTAAAAATACCTTTTTCTTTCCCTTCCCTCCCCCCGCCCCCGATTACTTATCAGTAAGCATAACTAACTTGCTTTTCTCCATGTTTGCATTCTAAATTGCAAGTATCTTTCTATAGGCCTTGATAGGAGCACTCATCTTCATTAGTAGTAATGATTTCATATGTACCTGAAATATCCCTTTCACTCTACATAGAGCTGCTGCAAAAAGTATTCAAACAAAATACACAAAAGCATGCCTAGCTGCAATAGATCACATAGAAAGTGACCTGACAGGCTGAAAATCTGCAACAGGTTGCCCAGAGAAGCTGTGGATGCCCCACACCTGGAAGTGTTCAAGGTCAGGTTGGATGGGGCTTTGAGTAACCTGGTCTAGTGGAAGATGTCCCTGCCCATGGCAGGTGGGGTTGGACTAGATGATCTTTAAAGGTCTCTTCCAACCCAAACCATTCCACGATTCTGTGATTCTATAAAAATTCAGCTAACAGCTGATCCTTGTTTCCTCACAAAGCTTAGCCTTTTTTTTTTTTCTTTTTCTTTTAATCATTATAAGCATTATTCCTAAATGCTAGCAAAAATAAACCAAATATAACTAGGACTGAGTAGGCTGAAACACGTCAGGAGATTGTGCACTACAACGCAAACATCTTTTAAACAGCAATTGTTAATGACATGATATGAGTAGCAGCAGGCCAATGGATAATGATGCAACAGCAGCCTAATGTGGCCTACTGTGACAGTTTTCTGGGAAGACACCGGCTCTCAGGCCAGGTAAACACTTAGGAGATGAGCAATGAGGAGTGACTAGTTAACTAACCTGACATCTACCTCTCCCTTCCCAGCACTATACCAGGCAAAACCAGGACTTTGGCTACACTGATCAAATACAGCAAATGAAAACAGCTTTAAAATAGATGACATGTGGCAATTTTCCCCCATTTGTTTACATAGACGATATTAGTTCTAAACATGGGGTATGTTAATGGGAACTAAATTAAAGTCCGAATATAAAGGTGGTTATTGTGGCTGTCAACAGCTATCAGTGGTAAAGCTAACTGACCCACTGCTGCAACTAATTTTCTAGCTTTCCACCATTGTGTAACAGGACCTGGGGCAGACCGATGCAGCAAAACACTGAAAACTGTTCCTGCAGAGATACCAAAATATGCAGAGATTCTTCACTGGGGTTCTGTGTTTGCTTGTTCAGCTCTTATGCATGCCTTATATTTCTGAAGATACAGAGTTTTAGCAAGTACCAGGCTTTATTTCTCAAAAAGAAACAGAAAGTTTAGATCTAGATTTACCAAAACATTTAAGAAACTTTTCTCAAATTCATGCAGTAAATTTGATTGAAAACCATCTGGGAAAAAAACTGCCCGGTTGTGTGTTTATGGATTTTACATTAAATGCTTTTTCATTTTACTGCAGCTTGTTACAAACACTTCAGTTTAACTCAGAAAATGTTAAAAACCATGTTGAAAATTAAACATTTTTAGTAATCTGAATTATGTTATATTCATTTTCTTTAAAACTGCAAACATCACTTTGCAGATGAATCAAAAATTTTTATAATCTTTTATAATTTAACTGAAGAATATGAAAATCAAATATTTATAGAGATATACCTCAGATTAATCCTTCTAGAATTTTTAAAATAAAAGGTTGAGTGAGACTAAAAGCCGTGATGCATTCTGATTCATATTACTTTGCACAAGGGAGTTATAGACCCACATATAATCCAAGGATACATAGTCATGCTGATATTCATCCTGTTTAGCCATTTTGAATAAACAAGGTATTTTAGTCTCCGATGCTATCTTTGTAGCACTTTTCCTGATTCCTTTCAATAACAAACAAACCTCGTTTCTGCCTTCACCACAAATTCTTACATCTATCTTACGTTCTATCCCACTTAGTTTAAAGAATAACACTTAAGAGGGAGTGTATTTCTAGCGAGTCATTAGTTCTTGCACGTTTTGCAGTATAACTACTCATGGTCAAGGTTCATTAACTGCATGAAACATCCCCAGACAGATGATAGCTGGAGCTACAGTTATTACAATTGTGATGTGAAAATTATTAAGGAAGTGGAATCTTCTTTATGGATGAGTGTTGTACATATGATGTTCCTAATAATTAGTCAGAAAGGTTTTGGTTTTTACAGTTCAGACCAGCACACGGTTCACAACAGCACATCAAAATACAACAGAACATGACTAACTAATGGCACCGCATTTACCTATTTTGTTGTGAAACAGCACTTTACTATTACTTACAGTAAACTATACAGCAGATATGTTGTATAAAGGACTCAGCAATCTACACATTACTCATAGCAAAAGGCTAAACTATAGATTAATTCTTTAGAGAGCGTCTAGAAAATGTTAACAAAAGCTTTATATCCACAAATTGAAATAATGTATTTCCTATTTTATGTTGCAAACAGCAAAAAAATATTTAGTACTTTAGAGATTTAACATTTTATTGGAGCTATATCCCTGCCCTTGAAACAGGATTTCTTAAACATTGTGTCTGAGAAGGTCTCCAGTTGGTGAAAGGAGAAAAGGCAGTAGCAGAAATTTTCAGATTTTTACAAACACACTTTACAAAATATTCTATAAACCTGGCAACATCTCTTTATGTCTGCAGGTTTTATAGAATTTTACGTATTAGATATCATTGAGATGGAGCAAATGCGTTTGTGAATGTGTATACTGGCAAATGGATGCACCAAAATGTCTTATGCATGATATCTCCTCAACCTGGTTCATCCATCAAGAGGGTATCTCCTAGTGGAATACCAGTAACTCTCCAAATTTACCAGTTTTGGTTCAATAATACCATCGGATATCAGCTCAGTTATCTTTATGGTGATAGAGCTGCTGCTGGCCCAGATTTTAATCTCACCTGAAAGGCAGGTATTATTTGTGTAGGAACTCTCTAATTTTATGTGAGCAAAATCAAAAGCACTTCTCTTACAATGGCTTTAAAAACAATCTATTTAAATCCTATTCTTATTTGAAATGTCAGAATTCTAAGGCATAGAGTTCAGCTATTTTGACCATACGATTTGCCATATACTCACAAAATCAAATCAATAGCGATATGGCAGAATATTCATTTATTTTTAGTAAGCCTGTGTCAGCCAATAAATTACAGATGTGATACATTTTTTCCAGCATTCATATATTCTTTTCTAAAGCACTAATTAGTTTCACAAGTTAACAGCAGCAGAGTGATCAGTGACTAAGAAAAAGCTGCATCCATGTAAGTTTTATTGTCCAGTGCCTCTAGCTTTTAACTTTGGGGTTTTATACTGCATCAAACAAAACCCCAGACCTAATTAACCGTATCACCTCACCACATCAGCCTACTACTAACCATTAAGTTTTTAATTTCTAAAGTTTTACGAGTATACATTTTTAATATATCGCAGTATGTATGCATACACGTAACATCTTCAATGCAAGCTTTACAATTTAATCAATACAAAATCCATTTTTATTACTTCAAAAATGCCACCCAACTTACTATGAACTGTAAAAGAATTAATGATGCACAATTAAACTTGGGGATGGAGGTATTGTTCTGACACATGGCTTTCTCCAAAGAGACCTTTGTATGTTCTGCATTCAGGTATATAATATGCAGCAATTACTCCTAAACAGAAATTGGAATCTTGGGTTTCAGTAGGATACTCACAGAATATCAGAGCAACAGTTTACAAGTAAAGGAAAAAATTAATTGGCATCACAAGCAAAGAATATTAGTGTATATTAGGAGGGAGAGAGCAATGAACCACTATTTTTGAATCTCATACACTTTGACCACAAGGGGCACACGCTACAAAAGCAAGCATCGGCCTCCCCAGTGCTTAAGTTTATGTGAACCTACATCATTAGTGTGTTTTCCTTACAAATAAAATATGGAAGATTAAAAATTAAAAGGGAATCATTATACATGAATACGTCCAATAGTTTCAGATTTTATCTGAAACAAGAAATGCTCAGCTCATTTAATTTGCAGCATAAAATCTAAGAACATTACTTTCATTATATACATTTACTAACATCTGGATAAAAGATGTCTACGCTACAGTCTTGTGGAAAGCAGTGAGTTGGAGAGCATTGTTAATTTTGAAAGATTCACAATGTATTGGATTGTTTTGAGTGAAGAGTTCATGGCTGTGAGCAATTGCAACAAATGGCATTCAATTTACCATGCATGTTAACATTCGTAATATAGATAATATTACCTTATTTATCTTAATATATATCATGTATCATATTCTTTATTAATAACCGTATATCTAAGGTTTTTTTTAATTTTGTTTACAATTCAGCAAACAAAATAAGAACCATCAGCTACGGCCAGTCCTGCAACACCATTGTGTCAGTAAAACAGTGACACAAGGCACATGCGTTTCTGTATGTACACCAGGATGCAAAAGCAGTAATAAAGCAACAGGTATCAATCTGCTACAGATGCTCCCGAGCAAGCTGAGTAAAAGAAATGGTTACGCTTCATGTCTGAATTCCTTGCAAGACCCATGGTGTCTGAAGTCTCAAACTACTGCCAGTCAGTGCAAGTGAACCCATCCATTACAAATCAGAATCAAAGCCTTAACATCCCCAAGTAATTCTTGGCACTGTGCTGGAGACCAAATTCTGACACAGCGTAACTTCTGGCACATTGCATGCTACTGAAATAAAGGCTGGTAGCAAAATTTACAGCTGATATAATAACATTTCCTGATTCTGATGCAAATGTCTGGTTTGTCACTTAAAAAGACTCTAAAACAATCTGATTTACAAAATGAAATTACAGCATGTAATGCTTCAGTGCCTAGATTAGCCATGACCTTTCTTCATCTGATGACTTTCTAAACATGATGGACATTGATCTGCACCTCAAAATTGAAGAGAAGGCATTTAGGATTTGAAAATATAAATTAGGCTAATTCAGACGAGGTGCTAACGTAAGGTGTGCAATTTAATTTTGATAATTCTGTCAAAACATTATTCAGTTGTAACTGTACCTTCCTAAATGTGGGATGATAATTTCCTTTACAGGAAATCACTCAGAAAGGTTTCTAAGGAAACAAGGCAAGCACACCAAACTAATATCAGGTTTTGTATGACAGTGAATGCCACACAAGGAGAGATGGAACAGAATTTTCAAGGGAAAATGCTGTAGATGTGAATAAAGATAAATCTAGGTTTAAACACTGACTGTGGTAGAGAATTCTCTGCTTCTTGCTTGAAATATCTCACTAGGTTAAGCAAAAAGAGGTATCCAGCACATGAACATGAACAACGGCATGTGGGAGACAACTTATCTGGCAAGCCAAAACGTAATGGAAGGAAGGAGAGAAGAGGAAAGTGCAGATTATTTCAATGGCAAACACTTTTAGAATGAGCAAAGCAAGCAAAATGGGACGAATCTCAACACTGCAGTCATGACAGATCTTTCTGTGGTTTGACTACGGTCAGCTAAAAATGTGGTCAAAGGAGACAGAAACCCCAGGTAAGGAAACTAGAGAGGAATCTTTTTTCATGTATGAAGTGTGTCCAGCCTGAATGCTGTTAAAAATCACATTTCCAAAAGGAGAAAAGGGGAGGGGGAGTGTCTGGATTTTTTATTTTTTCAAACTTCAGGGATACTTGAGTGCTTCTAACACAGACTGAAATGTCTTTAATTACATATTGCTCTGTGGAGACTATTCCTTGCTTGCTTCCCCTGCAAAGCTAAACTGAATGAGTGGAC
Source organism: Phalacrocorax carbo (assembly GCF_963921805.1). Classification (NCBI taxonomy): domain Eukaryota; kingdom Metazoa; phylum Chordata; class Aves; order Suliformes; family Phalacrocoracidae; genus Phalacrocorax; species Phalacrocorax carbo. The sequence goes on along the minus strand of NC_087513.1, from coordinate 154,826,569 downwards.
TCCCAGACACAGGGGAGCTCAGAGGATAAGGTGAGAGGGACCAGAGATGGGGAGGGGGGTGGCGCGTTAAGCAGTGTGGGGCACTGACAAAGATTTAAGGTGGTCTGCTATTCAGGGTGCAGGTACAGCATCTTAAAAAAAAAAATCAGGCTGGAGGTTTAAAGTTTTTTTCCCCAGATGAAGGAAGGGAGAAGGGGCGCATGCAGTCATCCTTGCTGGAAACTGGGGGCAAAGCAGGTGACTGTACACAGGTCTACTAAGGCAGGTGCTGACCGTGAGTCATAAAGAGGCTTTGTGCTCCAAACTGAGCATCTCTTACAAATGAAAAAGAGAACAACCAATGTAAACGTTTGTGATTACATGCAAGCCTAGCTTTCTAGGCAGAATTAATGCCTTCCATTAGATCATCTCATATTGTTGGGAAAAGTCACACTTCTGGGGGATACAGACATTCCCTCAGGCATCTACAGTTCCATCCAGATTAGAGGGCAATGGGAGATCACAGGTGGTGCAGGGCAACTCAGTCTTTGCCCACCTCCCAGGCTTTCTCCCACCTGACACCAAGGTGCAGCAATAGGGAGGACAATGTATACTGTGCTTCCAAATAAAATATCCCTGGGGTATGCATTATCACTCTTAGTAACTGGGAAGATCTTTCTGGTCCCACAGGTATAACCTAGTTGTGATTACATAGGTGTCATAGCGTAGCATACATATCATATTACATATTCTTCTAGATTTACATTTTTCCAAAGATATTTCAGAGTCTAGGCCCCAACTGATGGGATCTACATAACCAAATATCAAGTTTTAATTTCTCTTTTTATCTGGGAAACAGGCTTTGGGTTTCTTTTCAATAGGTTGTCTCATGGTTAATAAAATCATAGTACTTTTTATATGGCTTTGGTCTTTCTTTTGCTGGGATACTTAGCAACTTGTTGCATTTCAAGTGCCACTCACAGGACTTTTTCTAATTTTTATTTAATATCTGATTTGCTTAGCTGGACAGCTTTCAAGTAGTACAATGCATCAAAATAACTTTTAATATCCTTATTAATATCTTAAGAACACACAGATCTTTAATTTACAAAATTAGATTGCTCTTCTGTCATGATAAATTATATACATTATTTTATTTACCACTGCTTGGATATCTTTATCACATTGTAATCCATTGGGATGTAATATGTCATTTGCAGCCTCAGGTACATGTCCTTTGGATTACTCTATTATAAAGAGACAAATGCAAAAATATTGAAAAAATTGTTTTATTTATGAGCTATTTTATCACATGACATGAATGTAAATGGAGCAAAGTAATAAGGTTGCTTCATCACACCTCCTGAAAATACTCACTTATTAATCACATAGAGAGTTTTTTTACCTTCCCCATCCAGTGGTGTGTTTGATTAGCAGCCTACTACTCTGAGATTTTTGAGATCCATACTGGAACCAATTTGGAAGTAAAATTACTTTACTAACAAAAATATCAGGATATGTTTAATTATGCACAGCAGATCTTTAACCAGGAATTCCTCTATGCAGGTAGCAAAAACTTAAATGCTTTGTGTGCAACCACCTGCATGGTCTTAAATATGCCCTTAAAAACAGCGAGAACATGTAGCCTTTACCTGAACTTTGCAGAGAATGAAACCTTTAACAACCTCTACACCTTAAAAGTAGGAAACAACACATTTTACTGTCACAGATGAAAACTTCTGATAAGAAAGCTTTCGTATTTTTGCTCCAGAAAACAAAACAAAACAAAAAGCAAGCATTTCCCTCTCTGAACTTATCAAAAGGGAATCGCTGTTTATCAACCCATCTGCAGAAGGAAGCAAGGTGTATTTTGATCCTGCTGAACAAGGAAATTAATTACCTGTTTTCTTGTAAACAAATCAAGCCCTCAAGATTTAAGTCTGATCCTAAAGTAAAAGTTACAGCCATATTAAAATATATTTAAATATACATTCATCCTTTTGAAAGTCATACTTTTTCTCCCTTTTACAAACATACAAACACACATTTAATGAATATTGAGGCACTCAGTGATTTAACATCATATGGGCACAGGAGAGGAGAAATTAATGTAAATCATAAACAAAGTACTACACCTCCTCCCTAAAAAAAAGCCCTAAGGCAAAAACAATCAACAGTTTAACTAGTAAAGGCAGATGCTAAAGGGTCACCTATTTTTCATTTTGCCATCATTGCCGGAATAGTTCTGTAGATATACGGAGCAAGCCACTGAGCCAGATCCTGCTGTTCAAGAAATATGTTTCACAGCCAGGTAATTGCTTTCCTCAGACTGTTGTACTGAAAGGAGAGGAAAGACAGACAAAAACCTAACTGTAATGCAATAGACCACAAGATGATCCAGTCAGAAAATGTTTTGGGTAGCTTTGTCATATTGCAATAATCTGTAGCTACTTATTAGCTGCAATAAAAAAAAGTAAACTTTCAAAATAAAATTCCAGCAGTGTTAGACCATAAGCAACACTGTAGATTATAATCTACCATAAAGATCAATAATGCCACTTGGAAATGAAAGAATGCTATCAAAAGATGATCAAACTACTGTGTGTGTATCTATATACACACTTGAGAGAAATGTCTGCATACTATATTTACACAAATTTATATAATCCTGTAAAGTCATCCATTTCACTACAGGACTCCTAAACATTTTCATAAGACACTTACAAAGCCTAAATGCTGACATTAAAAAGGAACAGGTAAGCGCTCAACAAAAGTTTCACTTCTTTTAAAAAATTGCATAAACCAGGCTGAACTAACGTCTTTCCTCTACCCTTCAGAAGTCCACCGTATCTCAAGAGGCTGAGAGGCAATGTCACTTGCAGGAACAAGTTGCAACTGGCCACTGCACTCTGTAAAACCCTATGTATAGCAGTGCCACACAGTTAAAAGGCGGACTTTGAAGGAAAACATATCTCCATCAGACTCCTCCATTAGGAAAGAAACAAGTTATGAAGGTCACAGACCTATATTTTCCCATTGGTGAACAATTTACATAAAACACTATTTTCATCTCCAATACTGAATATGAACGTTGAATCTGTCTATCCATTTGATGTCCTTTAGAATTATAGTCAAATCCTGTACATTGTAAAATCAATTATTTAACCTTGCTGAAAAAAACCATTTTAAAATTCTTATTGTTTTAAGGGGTAGAAATTATGTGACAGATATTCATTGTATTAACAGGTGTTTCAAAATTATGGATTTACATATGTAAAAATATGTCAAAAGAAGTAACTCAAGCTTATTCTATTGTTCTTGTTTGAAAATTTGAGATTGTCTTGCTACAGCATGGTCAGATGTTGCTGGTTTTCTGTCCTGAAAAACAGATTTGATTTTGCATAGGTGTCATATTTTCACACTTCTGTTTTTCTATTGTTCATGCAAAAAAAAATTATTTTATTATAGGTGGCTTTTTATCAAATGATGTGCCATAATCTCGCCACAACAACACTTGCGTTTGTCGTCAAGTAAGTTGGAGCTTGATATTGCAACAGGGTACCCAGGATAGAGCTCCGTGTCTACACTGTCTTCAGTGGCACATGCATGAGGGATTCAGTACAACATCTCATCTTTTTATTGTATTTTCCATCTGTGCCAATTTCTTGGGTGATAGCTTCTTAGATTTGAAAAAGGAGGAAAGAAGCTTCAGTGGCATTTAGGTGCTGCTGATGTAAATTGAAGAGGAAGGAGTGACGCAATAAGTCAGTAAGTCAGGAACTGGCCATGGGCTTTGCCATGCAGAGCATCTATACATCTCCTTCACACGTTATAAAATTCTCCCACTGTTGGGTATCTGTTTGAAAAATTACATGAGTGCATATCTGTGGACTCAGATCTGTAGTGCATTAAAAGAAGCAAAATAGCTCCTTGTTTGATTATCGAGACAGATATTCTAGACAGAAGCCAAACTTCTAGGTCTTTTTTCCAACTTCAGAGGAACGATGTCAGTTTACAACAGAAAAGAAATTGGCCTATTAAAGAAAAAGATGGACAAAACCTGAAAAATGAAAAATAAAAAATCTCTTTGCCTCCAATTTAGAGATGACTAAACCAATTTAAACTAAAATTCGTTTTCCAGACTCTCACAGGATGAAATCCCTTTCTAACAATTTTGTTGCTACAATAAAGCCTTGAAAAATCAGAACATATAATGGAAGCTGTGATAGACCATTAACTATAGTGGATGCCACCATAAAATAGCAGGGAAGCTGTCAGTGGGAATACAACTTTCAAGGGATTTACTTTTGTAGTTATATAAGAATATTAAATAAAGGTAATATAACACAGAAAACTCTACTGCATTAATTTTACTTGACAGGTTTTACTGTACCTGTTTTCCTTCAAAGCCCCTTTTCTCATTTCTTCATCAATATTCTTCGCAATAGGTAAAAACTCTTCAAACAAATGTAGCAAACTAGACCATTATACAAAGATGAAGCATGCTTAAACCTGAGAATTCAAAAGGCATTCTGGTCAATCCCGTGTGTTTTCAAATGCTAGTGCTGTCTTGCTGCTGGGACATACCTGTCTGGACATTTCCAACAGATGACTGGTGTTGGGAAGAACCCAACAGGGGTGAAAATGGAAGCTATCTCCAAACCTCCATCAGCTCCTCTGAAGGGCAAAGGTATCTGACCATTTCTCATGTTGGTAACCGTTTGACGTGCAGTAAATGGTTTTCCCACTATTGCCTTATTTATGGTATAAACTGTGCTGCTAAGGAGCTGTGGCTTTTCAGTCTTCCTCTGGTTCAAAATTAATACACTCTCTAGAGTGACTGGCTTTTGTGTTTATTTTGGGTTTTCTCTTGTTCCTGTTTGGCTTTTGTGCAGGAACAGGCCTGAACTAAAATACAAGACAGACATAATCACACACATGGACTGCATGAAGCAGACTGTCTCCTCCAGATTAAAGCAGAAAGCAAACCATAAAGGAATTAATTTAAACTAAGGACATTTCTAACTTGGTCTTTCCTTAAATTTTATCCTGTCTGCTCCACATTTTTGCAGCCTGTGGGTGGAAGCAAAAGTAAACAATGGGTTGTCATTGAAGGCATACCTGAGTCATCACAGATCTCCAGAGGAAATGACTTTACAGGTAACACACGCTGTTGGGTCTGTCTGGTTAAGGAGGATATCTGTAGGAGGCTGAACCCCAACACCAGGCGGAGATTGTGGTTCTAATGAAAGCAGATGTGAGTCCCAATGGTAGGGGCTGCTCTCAGCTGAGTTCAGCCACCAAAAGCACAGGTATCACAGCCCTGCCCATAGTCCTAACCTTGACAGCCAATTTTTTAGTATAGGACCACTTAACAACTTTGAAACCTAAATGGGCTTTCAGCAAGTTAAGTTGTACCCTGCTAATTTATACAGTTTTTCCTTTTCTGCAGTTAATTTCCTCTATGCCTTAATCAATAACCAACTTTCTCCTATATAGAAGGGTGTCGTGTTTAAGCCCAGGTAGTGACTGAGCCCCACACAGCCGCTCACTCATACTCTGGGGGGATGAGGGAGAGAATCAGAATAGGGAAAGTGAGAAAACTTGTGGGTTGAGATAAGAACAGTTCAATAATGGCAATAAAATAAAATCGTAATTGTAACAGTAGTAATATTAATAAATAATGATAGTAAATAATAATATACAGAGTGATGCATGATGCAGTTGCTCACCACCCACCAGATGATGCCCAGTCAGTCCCCAAACAGTGGCCCCTGGTCAGCTTTCTCCTAGTTTACGTGCTGAGCATGACATCATATGGTATGGAATATCCCTTTGGCCACTTTAGGTCAGCTGTCCTAGCTGTGCCCCCTCCCAGCTTCTTGTGCACCTCCGGCCTTCTCAGCTGGCAGAGCACAGGAAGGTGAAATGTCCTTGACTAGTGTAAGCACTACTTAGCAACAGCTAAAGCATCAGTTTGTTACCAACATTATTCTCATACTAAATCCAAAACACAGCACTGAACCAGCTACTAGGAAGATGAACTCTACTCCAGCTGAAACCAGGACAAAGGGCTAGGAAAACTGTACTTCAAAATGTGGTGCCACCAGCTTTAAATTACCTGTATATTACCCATAAATATAACTGATGGAAACAGATTCCTGAAACTCTATTATTTGTGTATTGTTCTCTCTCTACTTCTGTTTTAACAGGAGGATCAGCATCTACATGAATTTCCGATGAAGCTGATTCAACTGATATTTTTCACACTCTGTTGGGAAAAAAATTAATTACTAATGTAATGAACACTATTTTAGCGAGCACTTCTGGGGTTGGATCTTTTTAGGTATCAGATTAAATTTCACAAACAGTTTAATTTTGTTTAAAATTTCTGGTAAAAAATACCAAAAATGCATATTAGATATGTGGTTGGGCATTTCTTAAAGAAAATATAAGAAGTGTTTTATTTTTGTCCTGCATATTTTGTTTTGCCAGCTCAGGGTCTCAGGCATCATAGTAAAAATTGCTAAATTTGTTTTTTCAGTGGCATATTACCGTCACCTCTCTTTGCCTTCTTAGGTTATCTGCACTATCTGTACTATCAAGTAGGAGCGATCTTTGTGGTTTTCTCTAGTAATAATTGTTGCAGGTTAATATGGCTTGAAGCATTTGGTGCTGATGTTCTGGTGCACATTGTATATATGTTTTGCAGGACAAGGATTTCAAGAGTAGGTCTAGCTTGGTTGCACAGACTGAACACGTATTAGCAGTTGAAGCAGTTGAATTGAATCCCAAAGAAATCCAGTTCACATGCTCTGAGGCCCCTTAGTAGGGTGAACGGAAGCTCAAAAACAAGGTCCATCAGGAGATTCACTTCAAAAGTGTAATCTGGGTCAGAACTAAAATGCTAAAATATTTGTGAAAGCCAAGTCCTATGTCCAACAAAGTAAATTAAAAATAACAACCAAACAAAGAAAAGAAACAACAAAATTAAACTTTGAGAGTTTTCTTCTAATGCATTTTTGGATGTCAACAATTGATGTCTACATTTAAGCAGTTTTCTCATTGTCCATATTAACAACTAAAAAATATTGGTCCTCATGCTAATTTTTGCTCTCCCAGTAAAATACATTATCTATTTTAAATCATTATTAAGCTTAGAGGGAGCATGTATAGATTTGTTTTCACTCTCACACTAAGACATGTCCTAAAACCTGATAAATGAGTGGTAAATTAAGATCACCTTTGCTCCTAACTTTTCATCCAGTGAAAATACAAATTTGTTTTAGATATCTGACAAGACATCTCTCTCTAATCCATATAATTTACATGAAAATAGAAACTCATAAGAGACATTTGGTCAGGCCTTTAAGTCAGCTAGGTTTTACATCCTCCGAAATCCTGGAAGATTCTTTAACGTTGTTATATGCTGCTGCTTTCACAAAATTTTAATTTAAATAAAAATCTAGAAACATATTAGTAAAGTTTTTAACAGTAAGTTAAAGAAGCAAAGTAATAATTATAAATTCAGGACCTAATAAGACAGTTAAATAATTTAATTTATTAAATTATTGTATGAATGGCAAAAATAATCTTTCTAGAGATTATAAGAAAATAGCCATTGGATTATAAATGTCAACTAAATAACAGACAAAATCAATCAGCTCTTGATTTTATAGAATTACATGTTTTAAACTAGATTCAAGTTATTATCTGACAGAACTTTATGGTATTTTATGTAACCATTGTCTTTAACAACTCCCAACACACCTCTCAGTGGAAAGGCTAATCCAGGCCACAAGTTTCATGCAACTCAGAAGCTGGTGTTCTGAAAACTGATTCAAGAATGCCTACTTAGGTTTGTGAGAGATTCGAAACCTGCAGTTTTCTGGAAAATCGCACTTGGCTAAAGTTGTGCTATTCCACAAAGTCAATAAAGTTTCCATCTTCCTGAAGGTCTCCCACTCAAGTACTCTAAACAACTTGTTTTGCTAGTTTAGCTCATACCAAAATTAAACAGTAAGATTGCACAGAGCTTGGTTAAAAGATACCATGGTCCTACTACCCCTTTATTACAGGATAGCCTTCTGGTGATAGCATTTGCTGAGGAAATGAAGGCTGGTGCCTAACCTCATAGGCTTCTGAGGAGGATGAACTTATGGCAGGAGAGTGCCAAGTAATATGCTACAGAACACAGTATAGTCAAAAATGGAAACCCCATGAGACCAAAAGGAGAGGGCCCAGAAGGAAATCCAAATCAAAACTGAAAAATGAAGACTTCAGGGTAAAGCATCTCTTGGCTCATTGTCAAGTCGGTCCAGGAATTCTGCATTTCCGCTTGCGCTGCAGTCTAGAACTAACAGATGGGTCAAAAAACCCTCATCTATAGAAATCCTTACCTTGGTGATTAAGTCGTAGGAGAAGATCACTCAGGGTGAAGTAAACCTAGAACTTCTACTTACTGAACGAAGAGCAGTCTCACTGCTGAAGAAATGAGGTCATATGCCATAAACCTCAGGATGGACAGCCCCAACATGCCAAAGAGAAAGAGTTTTAGTCATACCTTAGTCAAACTTTTCTCTTGTCTGACACACCAGAATGTGGCTGGTGTAAACCACAACCTGGTTAGCTAACACTCTTCTACATCTGCATGGTCTTCTACATGGTTAACATGCTTAGTTTCAACTGTCTGATTTGCTATACAGAGTCTTTTTAACTATTTCCAGGTTTAGAGATGACAGCTGCCAGTGTTGCCTATTCTTTCTGGGTCTTCACCAAGTAAACCTCTATCACTATAGGTTATAACGCAGAATCTAACCCTTTGACATTTTATTTTCTTCCAATATAAAATGGGGAACAGGGTGGACACGTTTTACAGCTGAATGGTACGTGGAGCAGTAAAGCAGTTTGGACAGACTCAGTAAGTGCAACTTCATCCCTTGATGAGGGAAAGCACGTGACAGAGTAGGCAGTACTTATGGGGAGTGGGGGCTTCAGCCTTCTTAAGCACCCCAAATAAAGACACTCCTGAGCCAGAGAGAAAAATATAGTTACGTCCTGAACACTCCCAGCAATAAGTAAAACTCGGCTTTACAGACCAGTTCAGAAACGTAAAATACTGACGTTATTCAGGAGGCAAAGCTGTGTTTAAAACTAGTTATAAATTTGATATTGCCAATTAATCTTCCTAAACAACATTTCTCCATTTCTTGTTCTCTGATAAAGTAGCTGTAACATGGACTACCTGTGCAGAAGTAATTCATACTTAACAATACGAGCTCTACTAATCACTGATCCAAAGACGATAGCTCTTTCTTTTTCTGCTTCATTTCTTTTGTTGGCTTCAGCATCATTCATATACATATTTAACAAAGGTTCATTACATATGGTTTTAAATGTTAAATTACTTTGCCCGGATAACAAGATACATGTAGCAAGTGGATTTTTTTAAAGCTGACAAAACCAAACGTTTTAGATGTTTCCATGAAAGAAATTGAAATAAGTAAAACCCATCGACTGAAAAAATAAAATCATGGCAAGAATATTCTAATTATCTCAATAATTAGAACAGGTTGGATTTTGATTTTTTACAGCAAATTCTTCCTGTCTATGGGTCTTTGCATCTTGGGTCTTGGTGGATTCTGTATTACAGATTATGTTTACAATAATTTTCAATAAAATTTAAAAAGTCAGAATCCATAATCTTTCATTCAGACATAATCTTGAGAGAGAGAATGCCAAACAATGGCTGAATTAATTTCAATATTCAATGTAGCCGTTCCCTTCAAAATTATTTTTTCAGGTTTAGTTTTCCTTTTATTTGTCAGGAACCTTTACAAAATGTTGAGTCCTTTAATAAAGACAATCATAATACAATAATTATATGAATCATACTTTGATTTAAAGAACTCTAACAACTGCTCATAATTTGACAGTGGAATTAATATATTTTCAAAGAATACAAGTGGTTTATTATTTCTCTCCACCCCTCATTTACTTCAGTCTAGCTTCTGCATACAGATCATCTTTGCTGTCTTGACATTGCCCTCTCCCCCAGCGCCTCACGGTGGGAAAGTTCCTTCCCATTTTCACACACAATAAGGCTGCTTATGCCTGTAAATATCTCAGCCAGGTGTTATTCAGCTGAGAAAGATATCTCCATGGTATTTTTTCTGATGCCACACAGATACTCATCCGTGTCTCTTTCATCTGTGACTAACTGCTTGCAGCTTCAGCTAGGCACTGGAAGCAGCCTCGCTGGGAACATTTGGTGCCCTGACTCATGGGTGCTGGAATGAGCGAATAGGAAAAAGCTGATACATCCGGAAGAGCCTGAGGCTGAATTCTCAAATTCAATTTCCATTCCTTTGGACTACTAGAGAGATAAATTAAGCGACACAAAATCTCTAACGACTCAAAAAAGACATCGAGACTTTTTTTTTTCCAGAGCAATCTAAGTAGTCAAGAGAAGCTGTTGGTAAGGATATTCATAGAAAAGGACTGATAATGATATTTAGATTTTTTTTTCTTCTCTACAGAATATAGAAAAAACCAAGTTCAACCTACATTCTGCCTTGGGATCTTTTTGGTCAATCTCTCTGAGGCAGAAATTGATCCAAGGACCATAAAATTGAGGGGTAAGTACAGAGTAGCTACAATGAAACTAAAGTATTCTCCAACAAAGCATGAAATTTTCTCTATTTGAACAAAATTCCATGCTTTGAGAGTACTTCATATTGGTTATAGAAAAGGATCTCAACCTTTAAAAAACAGGCTACTACTTGAGAGTACCACAGGGGAGAAAAAACCCAGAGATTCCCAAAGCTGCACTTAGTGTTTTGGTTTCCTGTAGACTTATGCAGGATATTGTAGCAGCGAACCATTTTTGAAGAAAAGACATTTAAGGTCTTTTAAAGATAAATTATTTAGATGTGCATTTTCTGTCCCCTCTGTTCTGATTCTTACGCATCCTTGATAAAAACATGGGATGTGGATTTTTTCTCTCTTACAGCTTTCTCTAAATTCATAGCCAAATAGCCAAACTCTTCTTATTTTATTTCTGGCTTTATTCTCAAGTTTCCTGCTTTTTCTTTAAATTTTAGCCTAGCCTATCATCAGTGATTTCAACTGTGTTAGACCTGAACTACACATGCATTCTGGACAGAAGGACCCAACATCTTTTAACAGAAGTTACACCAGGTTTCCCACTTTCTTCAAAGTCTCAAGTTATACTTTTGCCTCACGCAGTGCAATTATCCAAACACAGTTCCTAATTCCAGTTTATCTGAATCATTCTTGATCAAAATCCTTGTGGCACTCTCCTCCTGCCCAGGTAAATATTTGGTAGCAAGGTTTTAGGAAAAAAAATATTTGTCTCTGTGAACTGTACTCAAAAGACAAAGCTCAAAGCGAAGCCAGAACAATCTCATTTCAAATGGTCTTTCAGGTTTTAGCCACTAACTTTGGCTCCTAGATATAGATTTATTCACATTTCTTCACTGACCTACGAATTGTCTGATTCACACTTTAGGTTTATTCCGTCTCCTGACTGAAGGTAAGTAAAAACAGGAGCTTCTGAGGGTTCCACTTGGCCATTTTCCTGGGAAGCAGACTTGAGGCACTAGCTAACCCATTTTTCAACAGCATGAATTCTCACTGCCCTGATTATTATGTGCTCATTTGCACTAATTCAGAGTCAGTTCACAACACTAACACAATCTAATTTGGTAACAATAACTATCCACCTATAAACTGAAACAAATTAGTAGACGAGGTTCAGCTGTGAAGAGAATCAGATTTGGAAGTCTATTTCTCTTTCTAAAAAAATGTTTTAAGTCATATTAGAAAAATCTTTTTAAGACGAATGGGTAGGCTACAGTTGCCAAAAAGTGGCATCTCACATTTCCTGGGGAAAAAATGGCCTCTCCCTGGCCCAGTTTTGCTCCCAAAGATATAAAACCTAATATTCCTATTGATTTCAACTGAGGAAAATACCATTCTAAATTAAATTAAATCTTTTTAATGTATTTTTATCTAAATGCTGTTAAAGTTCATCCAATGATATACAAAACCGATATTGTAGAACAATTAAGTAGTTGCTAAAAGACACTATTGCATTCCCCGAGCTATGTGACACACGCAGCTTTTTAAACCAAGCGAATTCCAGTATCTCAGTTTCACACGAGCAATGTGATGTAATTCCCTTACCTAGCCTCAGTCAAACAACATCTGAAGAAGGAAGACAGATTCTTAGAGTCAACAGTGTGTCTGGTATTACCTCAGCAGCGCCATAGACCCTTGCTAAGAAATGTTTCTAGCTATATTCTGCTAGCACAGGCATTCCAGCTAATCTCAGCTGCAATTGTTATACACGGTAAGAAAAGTGATATTCCAAATGATACATGCTTATGCTATGTATAGCTTTCCTTTTTAAAGCCTATCCTCAGCCACAAAAGCTGCTCCCGTGCAATTGCCAGAGGATCAGTGTATTGTGCTTCCCTTAACTAACTCCACCAAGCAAGCTGAAAGTTGAATGAGCTGAAGTATTTGAGTGCCAAACTTTCAATTATCATTATGGCTTAAAAAAAGCCAATGCTATTTTGAGTGCAGTTACAATAGCAGGCCACCTGTGAATAGCTAGTTGGAATGCCACATTGACAAAAGCCTCATTGGCTCGTATGAACTAAATTTCCACCCTCTAGCAATAACCTAAACTACTCAGATATGAAACTCACTTGTCCTTCACTGCTCTCTAAAGCTACATCTGTACACCGGCTATTTTTTCAAGCATTTTTTCAAACACTTTCTCAAGAATTTAACATTAAGGACATATATACACGTACAGACAGATGTGTTAACTGATAGCACTCTCAGGTGGAAGGGACCGTCATGATCTACACCATTTTGATGGGCCATTTTGATTATCAGATTTATCTGATAAATGGCATTGGGGATCGGAGATTGACATAATTTCTACCAACAGAGGATCCCATTGTCACCATTAGCCTCTGTCTAGCGCAGTGAACATATTGAAGCTGTAAATCAAGAAGATGCTGACAGATACGAGTATTTTACTGACACCTGATGGGCAGGGATGCTTTCAAGGTTCTAGTTCAGTGATACTTTAAATTCAGGATTCTGTCTCACAAAGACATATGCACTGTCTTGGTTTGTCTTTCCAGGAAGTACTCACTGTGCATAAAATTAAACACATATCACAGCTCTAGTAGATGTCTCCAGCTGAACATTTATCAGGGTGATACATTTTACTCTAGTGTAGGTTCATCTCTTCTTAAGCTTCCTTTGGCTAACATGGTTTCCCTGGAAGATTTCCTGAAAACAAGGAAATACTTTCCCGGCAATGAGACCACACAATTATCCCAACCAGCACCATCCGCTGCCACTTCTATGGTAACTTTAGTTTGCCCTTTCCCAGAGTTCAAACCTATGGGTTTACCATTTCCTCCTTCAAGAACGGGCAATAAAGAAAGCAAGTAGATACAAAGTCATGAGTTCTCCATTTAAACTAATAAATGGAGAACACATTTGGATAAATTCTACACAATTAGCTAAATTCTAAATATCTAAACCTTGCTGTTTCCCTACCTTAGCTTTACTACACATCATAGATATCTGAGCGGTTTAGGATGCTCTTTTTTTCTAGATATGGCTTTTGTTCTGAATCATGGAGTCCCTCTCCTTTTCTCCATATCTAGCAAAGTCCTTAATTTAACCTTGTCTCTCTGCTATATAATCATGACCCTCTTGCATATGCTTTCCTTGCCCTTTTGAAGAGAACTTTGAATTTCTCTAAGTTGCTCTTCTTCACACCTTTTCTCTCTTATTTTTTGCTTGGGGAGTGAAGGAGGAGGAATTTTGTTTTTAAGGCCACATACTATTATCTAACTCTGTTTTCCATGCTCCAGACTGTTTTGCCTATAGATGGGAAAGAAAAAAATTGCTTCATGTAGGATGCTGCCATCCTGGTAGCCTGATATGCCTTTATGTCAATGGATCAATCCAGGTTTAAAAGACTCTCCATTGCCCTTCTTCCGAGAGTTAAGATACCATCCGATAACAGATAGTGACTCCCACATACATCTACTCAGGATACTCAGTGATTTAGCAGAATACATCCAGTTGTCCACACGCATATTTCCTAGACTCTCACAACATGGTTAAGCCTTTTGAAGGTAGTGACTAACACACAGAAAGATTCTTTCTATAGATAAGGTGTATCAATATATTCAAGTTTGTTACTGTGTTGCACCTCATGGAAACCAGAAGCTAAACTCCTTGACAAATCCCATGGGCTTATGGAGCATTCTTGGGGTGATCCTGTGCCTTAACTGCTGTTTCTGCTATACCTTCAAATACATTCTGAAGCAGGCTTTGTTTGTCTGAAATAGAACTATAAAATCTGACATTCCTTTTGGCTTTTTATACTGCAGTCACATATTATCTGGATTTACAGACAGTCAGAATAAAGTATAGACTTTCTAGAGTGTATTGATTTTTTTATTGTGACTGATATAGTGGGCTGGCATGTTCTTTTCTAATCTGTTCCATTCACAAAATATGTGCATCTTCTATTCTTGGCACAAGAGAAATCAAAGCTAAAACTCAGGAAATAACATCTCGGAAGTACAACTGAAACCTGCAGGCCTTAAATCTGCCCTATGTCAGTCCACCTGTCTAGTGATGTAGCGTATTTGATAGCAAAGGGACTGCAGCAGTTCAAAAATTGTGTAATATCATAGCAATTTCTGCCCTATTTCCCTATCATGTTTAGTGAACAGTAGCTGACTGTCTGCTTTTGAGAAGACAGCAAAGTGGAGACAAGGCAACTTGAGTTCAGGTGTTTGCATCTGAGAGGTCAGCTTAAGGGGTTTTTAATATCATTTTTGACCAAGATATTAAACTGTTTCTGTTACAAATGATCAGTGTTAAACTATTGGAACATATATTGATAGATTTTAGAGCTACTGAACAAGAAGCCATAACGTTCCCGTAATGCAACTTAATCATTTCATACACTATGTTCACAGACTTCAAATACAGATTTTTGTTTAAGGCTGGTTCAGATTCAAGCTTATCTTCAAAACCAGACTGTGGAGTTCTCTTTAATTTATTTATTTAATTTTTACAAAGAAAACTTACTTGGAACATAGTATTTCTGAAGAGTCTGCATTCTACAATATTTTCCCCAAACCAGGAAAAAAAATGACATGGCTAACACTCTTCCTCCTTTGAACTCAAAAGCAAAGGTCCTGTTTCTGCTCAGAGCTCAGTCTATAAATAAAAGGATAACATGTGAACTTTGAGATTTAAGCAAATAACATTTAAGCTTTTCTTCAGTTCTGATACCACTCGATTTTTCTATTCAAGACTCATTCCAGTTTCACTTCAAAATGTTGTGCTCTGTACAAAACTACAATTCAAAACTACAATACTCAGTGCTGCTCTCACTATTTATTTCAGTCAACCGTATAGGGTTGCTCTGAAAGTTTCATAATGCAATCTACTATTTTTCAGCCACTGTTACGTCTATGTTGCTTCTTCCTTTTCCAAAAGTCATATAACCACAACATTCTGTTGTCAAGTGTTTCATTAGCTCTATGTAGACAGAGGCTCACCTAGTTTATCATGAAATTTGCTTGAGCTGGGTAAAATTACTACAGGCAGTATAAAACTCACACCTGACTTTCAAATTGCCTCTGGGAGATGTGAAGCCTGCCTTCAATTTCTTCCAGCC
Organism: Phalacrocorax carbo; assembly: GCF_963921805.1. Taxonomy (NCBI): domain Eukaryota; kingdom Metazoa; phylum Chordata; class Aves; order Suliformes; family Phalacrocoracidae; genus Phalacrocorax; species Phalacrocorax carbo. The sequence continues at coordinate 154,810,836 of NC_087513.1, read as the reverse complement.
TGGCAATAGATAAAGACTTCCTTATATTTGTCTCAGATTTCCTTTCTTTTTTTCTCCCTTCACTTTATCCTCCTTCTCCATCACACCTGCCTATGACGAAGATGTACCCAGAAGTGCAATAGCAAAGCCACTGGAATAAACGTGTACAAATGTGTCAACATGGACATAAACCTCTCCCTAGGTTCATTAGCTGTTTCCTAAGCACTGCAATATCATCCCTGTAAACCTACACTACGTGCTACTACATCTCAGTATACTTCTTTTTTACATCATTACTCCTTTTTTTTTCTCTTCTAGTATCTCAATTCTTTTCATTCCTTATTCTTTTTTATCTGAAGTATGCAGCAGCAGTGACCACTTTTCCAGTTGTCTCTAAATTAATTCCCCATTATGCCACAATTATGCCTAATTATATCTGATACTTTCCCTCATCATATGCTGAAGTTTAACATTCATTTGATGGGACAATAGATGAGGTAAGTGTCAGTCAGGGACAGACTGTCGTTCAGGCAGAAGTCAGATAGCCCAAATGGTAAGCCAAAAAGCTGGAGAGAGGCAGAACATTGGATCACAAGGAAAAGGACAAGAAATAGACAAATATTATCAAGGAAACACAGAAACCACCTGGAGAAATCTTATTTATAATTATCTCAACTGAGATGTTTAGAACTTGAAATCTCTCGTCACTTCAGTATAATCAAGAAGAAATCCTCCTGCCTTTCAGAGAGCTCTGCACAGTTCTCAGCCTGATCTCCCTGCTGCCTACATTTGTGGTGCTAATCAAGAATGTATCTTATGTTTATCATTCCCTCTCCTTAGCAACCAGGGTACAAGCAAAGAAAGGAAGTGCACGCAGTTCATTGAAGATTTCCTAAAAAAGATTAATGCTCAGTAGTATCAAACACATTTAATTAAGGCTAACTCTTAACATTGCATTTTTCTTTCTGGAAGTGCCCATTTTACTTCCAGAATTTGCAGTTCCTGAAGCTGTGTTCTTTAGTGGTTATTTGGAGATAATTTTCAAACTAGAAGGAAAGAGGTAAGTATTTATCCTCATGCTTTCTGAGGAACACAAGAAAACAGAAACCTTCTAAAGCAAAACCAACCAGGTACATAAAATTGATGTCATTTTAGCAAATTTTCACAATCTAAATATTTTGGCTCACCTTGTGCTTTTGAGAAGCATACTCATTTTTAATTCAGAGGGACTGCTAGTCTCTGTTCTTTCCTTGTTTTGGGCTAAAATGGTCCCAAGAGGGGTGATGATATGTGCATGGAAGATGTATGGAGACTGAAAATAAAAAGATCAAGTCCGGCACTGAATAAAGCTATAGAAAAAAGCCAATAAAATATGGATTTATGATCATCAGGATTACTTTTAAGGATAACCTACTTATTACAGTTGCCTTGGTGAGAAAGGCTGGGTAGATGAAAGACCTTAAGTTCACCATCACAGCTCTACCTTGTATTTGGGTTTCCCCATTCCAGTGTTACTATTCAACTCTTAAACTGCCCCTCTTCTACAAACAATTGATCGGAGACAATTAGAGAAGTGTTTGTTTTGTCTTTTTGTGCCCCACACTTTTCTGTGGGTGTCCCTGGACGAAAGGGTGGAGGAGGAGAAAAAAGGGGGAAAAAATCACTTCTTAATATATCATCCAGTATCTCTGTATGTTTGCTTAAAAATACTGGCAACGTGGGTAGAATAAGGAGTGCTGAACTGCTCTCAAAACTGCCGGAATACAAGCACACATGCGCACAACCCGTTACAGTGTGCTAGCTGGCACCCCGCACATCTGCATACTACTTGAGACTGCAGTAATTTACTCATGAAACCAAAGCCTGGAGAGATAGGTTTGCAGTCAAACTAGGCAGCAATGACTCATTGATAGTAAATAGTTGAGGATTTTCCCCAAAAAAAGTAATACTGAAATCCATAGTGCTGCTAAAGATTAGCTTGTTTTTAAGTGTGGGTTACAAGGAAATCCCTGGATGGTAGACAAGTACAAAGAATATTATGCAGAACATCATTTCCTAATAAGAGGAAATATGTACATCTTGAGTGATCCAGTTCATTAGATCCCCTAATCCTTGCTTTTGCATAGAAAACAATTTGAAGCTACATCCCTTGGCACTTAGGAAATGTAGTATTTTCTTTTACAAAGTCTTGTTGCAAACAACAGCCCTGACTCCTTTAGACATCTAACCCTGCAGAACGTCTGTGGAAAGCCTCCAGAGGCACAGCACTCAAGAACCAGCATTGTGCAGAAGGTTCTTCACTTCTCAAATGCATTTTGAAGTACCATATATCTTTGCTCGTAACACAAAATCAGGAGAAAAGGCAATGGGAGATCAGCAGCAGATCTATAACATGATGGACTTGTAGCACTACTTTCCTCATAGAGCAGAAGCATCTGATCTTCAGTTATTGTGGCTACCTTGCTCTCTAAGTAACCAGAGAGAAATTAATCTCATTTAATTTTAGGTATCTAGTCTAACCTGTCATCTTTTTTAGATGTCTACCACCCTAAGCTCCTTTCATAGATTCATTTGCCCTGTCACAAATGCCTGTGTTAAGGAAGATGGAGGATGACTCTTCAGAAATGCTATTTTCCCCCTAACTTCCAGACGCTAAAGTTAGAGCTGATGAATCTCTCTCTAATTAATGGAGGGAATGCAGAAACTCCAGAGGGTAATTCAACCCATCTATTTTAAATGCCTATATAGAGAAGAGAGGAAACCATTTTCTCCCCATTAACTCTGGTTGGAGCCAAGTTAGCTTGCTTAACTAGACACTTAGCTTTCAGACAGTAAAAGTTGCTAAGATGAATTATAACCCAAGTGTTCTGCTGCCCATAAGGGGATTTTTTTCCAAACCCTCCAAATCCTGGAAAAAGTCCATCTTAAAACTTGTTTATTCAGACTTCACATAGAGGTAATGGTTTAGGTCTCTGACAGCCTAACAGTGAAATAAATATAATTCAGGCATGCCTGGTGATGCCTTTTTTTTCCTTTTTTTTTTTTTTTTTTTTTGACACAAGGGAAACCACCTCCAAGCTTCTAACTTACTAGCTCAAGTTCAGCTCCCAGATCAATACATAGCTGGAGTACAATTGTTAGGGTCAGCTTGGAAAAGTCCCTCTTCATAAAAAAAATTCAGTATGGAAAAAAGGTAACTTACGAATCTCCTATCAAAGGCCAGTACTTCAACCCACTTTTATGTTAGCAGATCTTATTACTCTATGAGTGACCAGCCTCTCTTAGGTTGAAGTGCTAACTACTGAAGGAATGCATTATTTGCTTGTAAATCCCAGTCATAAATGTAATTCAGAAGTTATTTAATTAACAACACTTCTATTCTTACATTTTACAGCACTCAGACCTTTCAAAAGGACACTGTCCTATTGCTTTCTTACATTAAGAAACCATAGGTCATTTTATCTTTTTATGAACTGAGTAAAGAAAATTACCAGCCTAAAGCACACAGTAGCCATAAATACAAATTAGAGACAGAGAAGATCATCCAGCTAGAACTCTTCACTATAATATAGAAAATTTAATCTTTGAGAAGGTGCTCTTAACTTTTCCTGTCAGCATGCAATTGGTCCCTCAAAAACTAAAGGCAGTGTTTCTCTGTAAAAAAACTATTTTGCCTTTTTGGAGAAAACTGACCTGAGAAATACTTCCCTGGGGGTTAATGGAAACATACAAAATTAATAAACTCTCACCAACTCTCATAAAGGCTGAAACAAACACACTTGATCCCCTGGATCTGACTTATCTGGGATCCCATATTTGTTCCCAGAATTAACAAGACAGAAGACAGGCTTCACAATACACCGTGCATAACTTTTTTTATTTAGTAAAGCTATCCAGGTTTTTACTTAAGATTTTCTTGGAAGCTCCATTACACAAACAGAGTATTACAGATATTACAGGCAGAAAGCAACAAATTGTAGTCAGCCTAAATTTACTGTAATGGCCTGTAAAGTTTTCAGTTTAGAAACATTTGAGAGCTTCATAGTATTTCTATTTTAATGGGCATTGAATTCCGACTTTTTATGCAGATGCTCAATTCAAATGTAGTTTTAATGTCCTCAAGTGCAGTGCAGTTTATGCATTTTAGAAGTTAAAAGATGCATGAAAACATATCATCTTCTGTTCATAAAAAGACTCCAACAAACCCTGTAGTAAAACCAGGCAGGCATTTTTCCAAAAAAGCCATTCCCTAGGGAGACCTAACTGATTTCCCTTCTGGACATAGAGAGCTTATCTTATACTTTTAATGCTAATTGTGTTGATTTAGTGGAAAAGAACTTAGAAAAGCAGGTGCTATGTACAGAAAATAGTTACTCTGCTCAAAAAGTGAGTTAACCCTTTCCTCCAACACTCATTCAAAAAGCTCTTTTGGAGCTTGATCTTCGCGCCAGCCACCAGCAAAGCTATGAGCTGCCGCTATTTTATTCTCACTGCCAATGATCTCAAGGAGCTGCTTCAACTGCTAGTGACTGCCAGCACACAGGAACAGCTTGTACATGGAAACATCTTACAGCCAGGCTGGACAGAGGAAAATATGTAAGTTTTAATGGTGAGAAACCACAAGGGATTATTTTAAGCCATTTGACATCTTTCCAGAGGAATGATGCACAGAGCTCTAAATGTATGCCCTGGAGTATGTAGGTATCCCCAGAGGATCTCACCTGTAACGCTACAACCACAGCATATTACCTACAAGGCAGCAGTTAGCACTGCACCTGTTTCACAAGCCGGCAGTATGGAAAGTGCCCTCGCTCTCTCTATACGGTGTATATGCTCAGTCGTTAAACGGTCAGGATCTGCAGGAAGAGAGTAGTCTTGGCAAGCGATCATTCTTCTCATGGTGGTGACTACTGAAGAAGAAAACAGTCTCTGTGGGTGCATTTTAGAAGTGAGGTTTCTATTGACTAAAGTGTTACCTCAAAACATTTGGGCTCCCTTTGTCTGTGATAGTCTTTTGGAAGACATTTGTAAAAGTGTTCATTAACACAGCATAACTAGATAGACAATAAGTTTTTCTCATTACGGAAAGGAAGAAGAAAATATAGAGCTTGTTCCTGAGAAAAAAACTATGATAAAGGTTTTGACCTTCGGTAAGCACACAAAATTCCTACTACTAAGTCAGCCAAGCAGCTCAGGTTCATGTAAAGGGATCTGCACACCACACTGTCTGGATTTCTCTTCCATCTAGAGACCTAATCTCCTACCAGTCTATACACAGCATGTTCTTTCTTACATAAAGAGAGGTAAGCATTGCACCTGGCTGTGAATGTTAAGTTTGGTAGATCAGCAACATGCTCAGACTAGCCACTTGTAGTAAAGACAATGATTTTCTTGTAGGCTGTCTTAACCATCTATTTGTGTTGTACATAAAAAAACCCGCCAAACCCCACAACAGAAAAAAAACCTTAATGCTACTATAGACTACTTTATTCTCGATTGCAGCAATAAGGAGATCTTACAGAAGTATCCAGAATTATCAATGACAAACATGAAAAATTCTGATTAAATATTTAATATTCTGCTTCAATTTAGTTATCTGTATTCAAAAAGGACTACATTATTTCCTACCAAGTACATTGATCTGTCTTGTGTGCATTAAAAAGCACTTTTTCCTGCATTAACTTTTTTCACATGAGAGAAATTAGATCCTAATTTGTATCCTAACTCAGGATACGAGTGCTTAGCACCTCTGAAAGCCAGGTCATTTCTCTTCATTTCCCTTGGACACTGTTTCCTGAGAGCATCCTCCTAAGTACTTCCTACCTGGATGCTTCTGAGAGTAGAACAGAAAATGGATACTTACTTCTATCGCTGTAAAACATCCCTAGAGAGAAATGAGATGTACCCTGTACCCACTGAACATATTTTGATGTTTGTAATAGGCCCTTGTGTATGCGGGAAGACCCAGAATAAGCCATTACTGAGGCAAATGTTCTTCTGGGTCTTTTGCTGCGTATATGTAACTTTGGTAAAGTTTCAAACCTTGTAACCTTGAACAGTTTAAAACATTCCCTGGAGTGCATATTTTGAGGTAGGTATACTCAGATGAGAAATATTTCAAACAGGCTACTGCTCCACTATTGCTCTGTCTGAAGCCTAAAATCATTAATGGGATAGCTTGGAGCATTTGAGTAGTTACTTCACACTTCCTGTAGCATAAAAGCAAGCACCTTTCTTTGCTCAGAAGATGAGGGGTCTTGCACAGCAACAGCAGAAGAATTTTGTATGAGGCAAAAGAGCTACCTGAGATGTATGTGATCAAAAATAATGCAACAGAAGTGATTGGAGATTTTCTATCAAAATACTTCAAAAATTATTACTAGCACTAGTCCTTAAAAATAGTTCCCAGCAAAATCTAACTGCAGATTTGGAAATAATGAGGAAAAAAACCAAATAAATTTGAAGACGGAGCAATTTATCGCTAAATAATCCTCATCTAAAATGCATCAGCTACCACTAGATGCTATTCCTACTGCTTCACTATGTTCAAGTGACTTTGTATATCTCCAGGCTGTGGAGGGCACTGAACATACACTGGCAAATTCCCTACATCTTAACTGAGTTCTCCAGCTGCTAGGTGATTACATAAATGGTGGAGAACGGCATCCCCCCAGTCTGGGGGGCTTTTTTTGGAGGGGAAAAGTTTTTTTTTTTTTTTAAAAAAAAAGGCAGTTTGTTTCTCTGAAGGAATAGATGCAGAAACCATGTATATTACAGTGGTTTTAAAAAGCAGCACCACAGAAAATGAGGTATGTGCATGCATAGATGCTGTAACACATCCAGACAGGAAAAGACTTGGAAAAAAAGGACACTTGGAAACAGTATCTCAGAAAAATTTCCAAGATTCTTTTTCGTCCTGGATTTCTCATCAGAATATAAGTTTACCCTGTTATTCCCTTTGAAGCTATGGCCCTGTTGCATGACCCAGCACACATAGGCTCCACTTCCGCACCATTTCTTTGAGAAAAACATGTTACTCTCCCTTCCAAGTGGAATAGAGTTTAAATCCATCAATCAACCAATCAATCAGATTTCAGCACAATCGGATCTTTGAACAAGGAATATCCTGGTTACTTTTGGGACTGCAGCATGTAAGCTATTTGTGGATTTGCCAGCGTACCTGGCACAGAACACTTATGGCCTTCAAGATGTATAAATGGTGACAGACACATCTTAATAGGGACATGGGATGGCTAAATGAGAATATATTGAATAACTAGGTATAAAAAATACAGCTCTTGCAAGACAGATCGTGCTGAGCGTCCCAAGAACTTAGAGGAGAAACTGGACAAAATAAGAATATAGAAGAGAAAGCAAATTATGTTTTACATCACTTTTTGTCTCAGAGAGCACTGAATAGACACCAGCCTTTTCAAGTAAAGATAAAGAGCTTTTGACAATTCAGATATCATAACAGGAATAACTGGAATAAATCAATAAATAAAAGATCAATGAATCCCAAGAACGGGATGCTGTTTATTCAAGGGTCCCAAAGCAACTTAAGACTAACTAAAGAAAATCCACAATTATACAGTCTCACATTGAAATTAGTTTGTATACTGAACCACGCAGGAGAGCATTCATCTTCATGTAATTACTGAGAGAAACTGAGGAAGAATTCAAACAGCTCCACAAACATATTACTGAAGTAATAAATACACCACCTGAGGTACCAGTTAAAAATAAAACTGTTAAATATCTGGATTAAAGTTAGAAGCCTTAATGCCTTGTATGTCTCCTTAACCTGTTAGAACTCTTTTGGCATGATAATAAATAATGGATAAGAGAGCACTGGCTGATACAAGTTTTCTGGACTTCCACGGGCACTTTGAGAATGCTTCCCACAAAAGTCTATTAGAGAAACTAAGTAATCACAGGGTGAGAAGTAAAGCATTGTCACTGATTAGAAACCAACTACAGAAAGCAGAATACAAAAGCCTTTATTAATGGTCACTGCTCCATGTGGCTAAAGGTTAACAGCAGAGTGCCCCCAGGTTCCTTACTAGGGATGAGAGTGTTTAATGTATTTATTCATCATCTGGAAATGGGACTAACAATAAGATGGAAATGTTTACAAGTGACACAACAAGCCTTAGATTAATCAGGGCCAAAGCAGGCCAAGGAGCTTTAGGGTCGCTCAGAACTCAGTGAAAGGGGAAACAATGGCAGATGGAATCCAGCACTGCCAAGCCTAATAGAGGCACCGGAGAAAGAACAATATGAAATACTTCATCTAGAATTAAAAACCCAGTATGACCACTAAAGGGGAGGAAAAGCCTTCTTGATATGCATGGATCAGTGAAAACACTCCTCTGGGACGAACCACAGTCTAAAACAGAGACATTGCTGAGAAAAAGATGAAAAGGAAAGAAAAGTGGTATAGAGGTTATGAAGGCTACAATTTATTTATTTAGGGGAGAAGCCTGACACTTCTAAAGGAAAAGGTTAAACAGACATAATAAGTAAGTAAAGGTGAATCATGAATAAAGTAAATTTATATAATTATTTATCTCTCTTCATAAGACAAATGAAGAATTCAGCAAAACTGAAAACTGAATATTTAAAATGGACAAATATTTTATATTTTCCATTTAAAATGGAACTCCGTATCTGATGTTACCAAGGCCAAAGGTAACACTACTTAATGAAGGACTTGGATTTTTCTGTGGATTTATACATAAAAGTTCTTCACAGTAAAGCACAGTGTTCTGTATAGCAGCCCGGAATCTAACCAACACAAACAATAAATGAAAAGTCAAGCAGCCTCTGCAGTTACCCTCTTCTGTTTCACAGGCACGCAGCTCATTTTTTTCCTAACTTCTATACACTATAAACTACACTTTTCAGTTGCGGGTCTGCTGTCATGGATACCCATCTTTCATTTCCCCTTTCAGAAAATTGTCCTTCTTAGTACAGCATATTACTATATCAAAGATCCACAGTCAAACGTATCAGCAGAGGTTAGTTTGGTAGAGAGTTTGAGGAGGGGGAAGAGAAACTGCCAAGTAGTGGTGAACAATATAGGGAAAAGAATAGCTATACCTAAAAGATATTTTAAATTGTCCACTGATGGGCATGAATAGGAAATGTTGTGTTTAGCACAAACCTGACTGCATCATAGAAAGCATGCTGTGTACCAACGTGCTTCAGAGTGTTAAAGTAGTTAAACACTAACATGTGAAAGTGTGTCTATGAGAAACTGCTCATAGTGAAAGCTTAGTGCATGAGAACTTGTTGCACAAGTCCTTTTTGCCAAGAATCATAGGCAAAAGCCTACATTGCACCGTGTCACAGCTGCAAACTCTTGCATTGCATCAGACATAGGGACGTTCATTCCTGCCAATACACAAACAAAATCTTTCTCTGTCATGCAAGAAACTGCACTTAAATGCCTTCATCAGTCAGTAGTCGTTAATACAGCCCTAAAACTGTATGTGCAAGGGGCATATAAGCAGCAAATCTCTCCACTAGTATTTCAATATATTCAAAATTAATTTTTTTTCTGGGTTTGATTACTAGTTTGGTTATACCACTGTAATATAATTTACATAAATATAATCCTCTCCTTCAACCCTAGCCTCCACTTTCATCCAACAATTTGCCACTAGATATCAGAAAAAAAAAAAACCTATAGGAGTTATGCAAAAAATTCAATATGAACTATAAGAATAGATATCTATCTTCATTATTACAAAGAACCAACAGAACTAATACATGAAACACAGCAAGAACCAGATTTTAATGAAATTTTGGTCGTTTTACCACACATTTAGAGAAAATTAGGATTTTGAACACCACTCCAAGTGCCTTTGAAAATTAATTTTATCTCTAACAAGATACCCCTTCACGTATGAAATTATACTAATAGAAAAGAATATAGAAAAGTATGTTCTTGAATCATAAGCATGATAAATTGACTACTGCCTAATACAAGTTAAGAAGAAACTTTGCAAACTAGCAAACAGTTTTCTGTCTGGTGTAGCATTCATTTTACCTTCCAAGCTTATTCCCAGAGGTAGGGCATGACACCAAGCAGATCACTGAGCTGCATAGTATGTCAGTTCCTATATCCCGCTTACCAAAAACACACTCTCTCCAGTTTTCTGACTCTTCAGTATCAGATCCTTCAGGCTTCAGGATAAAGCAACATCAATATTATCTGAAAAACATCCAGTTGAAGCCTTGTACGAATACATTGTCTGTCCACTCTTACGATGACCTAAGTTAAGCCTCTGCAATTTTGGCTACCTGCCACACTGACTGCTTTTCCCCCTGGCAGGACAATGCCCTGCCTCTGCTAGTGGGTCTGCCTTGCAGTTCCTGGTCAGCTCAGTAGCATACGTTGGTGATGAAGTAAGTGCTGGTCACCTGCAGGTCTCCTCCTCATGTTTCAATCAATCACACACACTGATACAATTTCAGCAAATGATTTCTTTATCTATTTTTTACTAAGCCAGTGAATCACTTTTCCTGCCTCTTTTTAGCCCCACTGGAGTTCTGAGTTAGGGAAAAGGTAAGAAGGCTTCTTGGTAGTTACCAAAGGCTAAAAACATTAAGTCCCACAGATTGCTACTATTGGAACAGGGTTGATCATGACCTCTAGAAGAACTAATTTCCTTCCCAGAAGTGCAGTAAACTTACTTAAAAACAGCTCAGTACATGGCATGAATTTTCAGGGTTCAAAAGCAATGAAAACCTGTCATTACTGGGAGTATTGCAATAAAAATGCCTAAATAATAAAAAGTGGAAAGGTACTAGTTCCCCATACTAACAACACACACACTATCAGCAAGGCAATGTTCTTCTAGTGTTGGATTTTCTAGAGAACTACACAGTACATTTTTAATATTTCGAAGAAAAAAGCTTTACTCTGTGAACAAAATCAGTATCAATCCATAACATAAATACAGTTTTGTCCTCAATGCTGAAAAATCCAAAGAAAATTAAGTCTTCACAGGTATACAGAAAATTAAATAATTAAAAATGAAAAACAGTTATTCAGGCTTTCCTGCATATCTGGTTGTCAGTTCATTGGTTACTTAAAATCTAGACTGAATACTGCCCCATAATCTTTTTTTCTTCTGGTAGGAATCAAGAAAATAAGTCAGAAGATAAGGAGGTCAGTATTTTATAAAGGAAGGTCAGACTTGTTCCATTTCTGCCAATTTCCCTCCCTCCCCACACAAATTTTTCATCTTCATGATTGCTTAGATATTTTTGCATCATTCTAAAACTAAAAACTCAAGAGTGGCCATGAAGAGGCATGGAAAAGTCTGTTCAGCCTTATGTCCATGTGCTGGAAAAGACACTGTGAATTCCACAGCGAGGAGAGAGGCAGCCCAGAGAGCCCAAAATGCAGCAAAGCCGCCGCGGTTCTGCTGCACAGAGGCTTGGCAGCTGCAGGGAAGGCACAGAGCAAAGATCTGCACCATGTTGTGCATCACCTCCATAGGCATGCCAGCAGAAGATGGAGGGGGAAAGTAAAAAAAAAAAGAATAATAGATGATCACTAGGGCCATGATTATACAGAGCCAGGTGCAGTGAATCATTTCAGAGCTCCAGCTCAGGGTCTTGAGCTGCAAGCCTGAAGAAATTGGTGAGATACTTTGGGAATTATCTCCAGGTGAGCACTGAATTTCAGTCTCTTTAACTATGTCTATGTGAATATTAACAAGGAGCGTGACTCCATAGACACATTCTGTAGACTGAAACAGTGCTGAGAGCCTGGCATCCACATTATATGTGTTTCATAGGTTTTGCTTTCCCTGGTCCTATAGACTAGATGTTCCTTAGTGCCTGCAACCCAGCGGATGCTCTTCTGGGGCACTACGTCGCCTTTACTTTCTGCAGAAAGCAATCCAGTTTGTGTGCCCCCAGATTGCTCCGTGATGTGAATCCAGATGCAGTAAGTGGGATTTTTGTTTCAAAAGCACACCCCTGACCTGAACTAAAATGCTAACGGAGACACAGCCTCAGGGCAGCTGCCTGTACACAGATGAAGCACTTGAGATTTGTGAGCTGCGTGTCCAAGTGTGTACAGACTCCGTAAGAAATAAATAGTTGCCTTTTAACTCTATTAAGACACAAAGTGAAGAAAAGAATTTGAAGCAGGACTAGCCCCTGGAGGAATATAACAGGTGCACCTCATCGCACACTGCAAGTTATAGGGTCTCTGCATTGCTGAATTACTGTAATATTTGAGTTCCCCAATATTACCATTACTTGCAGGAAAAAAATAACAAAATATTTTCAAGCCTTTTGCTTCTGTTTCAAACATATAGCCAAATGATTTTAAACATCTCCTTATTCATATATACTTTAAGTCCAGTTTTCTATCCTCTACACAGGACCACAAATTTAGCATAACCAAAAAAAAGCTTATTGATATTCACAGATCTCTTCTTCCTCCCTCTGAACCTCCTGATCTTCCCTGCCAGTCATGATTTTGGTAAAATTCTGAGATGTAAATATTTCCTTCAAGCTGCAAAACATATCTTCTCCTCCTCTTGCAGATCTAAACAACTATAAAACCAGAAAAGATCTTTTACATCCCAAATACCAGCTCACTTCAAATCAGGCCTGTATTAAAAACTATGGGGGAAAAAATCATACCGCAAATATTTACATTCACACCAAAATTTAGGGAGGCTTGTTTCTTCTGTGATGAAAAAGAAACAGCCACAAGTAGACCAGAAACTTCAAAAAAGATTTAAATAAATATTTGGGAAGGCACTGAAATTCATGCTTATATTGCACAAGCTAACATAATTCTGCCCTTTAAAATGTCCTAGAAAGAATATAAAACTCAGATGATAAAACAGTAACAAAAACCTGATCTCCCAGATAAACACAGCAATCAAATGATCCTGGTCTTAAAAAAAAACAACCCAGATAAACGAACAAAAAACCTTGTTATGTAATGTGTAAATAAAAATGGAAAACCAAAAATAATCTAAAATATTTCAGTTAAGCAAAGAGAACATTTACGGTAACTTCTTCCATAATTTATTAATATTAGGTAGCAGAGATACATGGAGTTTTAGGCGGTTTCGTTCCAACCAGCAATCCAAATTTCAGGCCAAATTCACAGAGGGTATCTGCAAAAGAATTGCGAAGACCAGTGTAGAACAGTGTTAGTGCACATACGACATTGGCAACTGATGCTTGTGGTTTCCACATTTACTGTGGGGCCTTTCTGAAGCCTTGATGTAAGAAATAAAATAAGTAATTTGCATTTCCAGATCAGTCAGGAATCAAACAAATCGGTGACTGCAAAAAGGAAAAGACCACTTAGAAACAATTGTTACATTTTTCTGTACTCCCTAAACTACTTCTTTGTAAAGAATCCAGGACATTTCAAAGATTTCCATAGGGCTCTGCTTCAGGACTGTCCTAGCCTCTCCAAGATGCTTGACCCTAATTCAGTAATTTCTTTGTACCTCCTGTAAGACATGTACACACACACACACAGAGACATATATATATATCACACATATATACATACGTGTGTATAATACCCATAATTTTTATTTAAGATGAGTCACTGTTAAAATTACTACCTTTTTTGTGAGTGTTGAAATGTACCACAGAGGAAAACTTCCATTACCTAATCTTCAGCTTATGCTTAAATTCTAACTGTATTTATACCAGCGTAAATACAGAGTGTCTTTACAGCAATCAAAGCAGCTTCTCTGGATTTAAACCAGCAATACTACTGATCAGCATCTCTCCTTTTAAGCCTGGTGGATGACCTACACTCTTGGCTGGAAAAGGCAAACGAATTCTGCTTTGTTGTCTTCAAGGTTCCCCCCCCTCCCCCAGATAGCTGAACAAGTTACGCTCGTAATATTTTTCTACAGTGTGCCTGAAAAAATCAATAGAATAAGAGAATGGGATCAAGACCAAGTACAACAACAAAGGAAAAAAAACCAAACCTTTAATCTGACAACAATAACAAATTAGTAATGTCAGTCAAAGACAAGGAAATGAGCATTTAAAGCACTGTGCATATTGCCTTTTGTAGCAAGGTTTGTAAAGCACATCACTGAGTCAAGTCTGTTCCTTTGATTTCATATATTTGAGTTTTAAAGTATATCATGTGCTGCCTCCTGCTCTCAAAGCAGTATTACATTTAAGTAAAGCCATTGATTTCAACTGAGTTAGTCCTGGCTTATGTCATTGTAGATTCCCAATTAAAGTGGTCTATATTTACAAATGAAAATAAAACAATATTTTAAATTCACATCTGTCCTACAGAGATTGACTTGCAGTACATTTCCTCAGGTCACATCCCAGGAATCAGTCTCAGCTGCTAAATTTTGAAAAGCTATCATTACAGTAATGATTTAATTTCGTTAATATAGTGAGGTTGCAAAAAAAATGTATATTTATAAGATCCAGCTTTAACATTTATAAGATTTAAATAGAGACAAAAGAAACCATAATGCACTTCTAACTGAATTGGGATATAAACCAGCAAGCCTCATTTCCTGAACTCCAGCGATACACTGTATCTCGTTAGCTAAACTTAGCTTATAATAGGGGTCATTTCCCCAAGGACTGTTATATCAGAAAGCATAGAAAAAAAAAAAAAAAAAAAAAGAAGTATTCATTTGGCTTTGAAGATAATTTGGCCAATATTTCAAATGTACCTTGTTCAGAAACCCCTACTTCTTCGTAATACTGGTCCAAGTTCTGGCAGGTTCTAGGTAGAAATACTGACAGGAAGACTTTAACTCCACGGCAGAATGGGACTGGCAAGTAACATCTCTCGTCTCTGAATGCATGAAGAATTTTAAAAGCCATCCCACGGGACCTTGGCTGTGTTTTTGTTTTGCTTTCTTTTTTTAAGTGCAGAACCTCAAGCCAATGGAATCTAATCCCCATATATCCTCTGCCCTGGCTCTGCTCCAGCTGCGCCGCCGAACGGGCAGAGCCTCCGTGTCCCTGGCGGCACGTGCTGGGACGTCCCCACGAGCCGGACGCCGGGTGCTTCCCAAATTTGCTCCCTTCTGTAAAAACTTTCTTCTTATCAAAGCTGCCCAGTCTCACTGTAAAGCAGAGCTTGAGCATAGTGTGAAAGGGAAAACATGAGAGACTGGGTTGGTGCTTATAGGGGTATGAAATCTGCAATATTCCAAAATAGATGCATTTGGAATACTTTACTTAATAATAAAAAGGTCAGTGACTTAGGCCCTGATGATATGGATCTTTCTCCACTGATTATACCATTTGCCTGACCTTAACATGGCTGGAATCAGTAGAGACACATCCCACTGGAAAACCACCGGAAATGTGTTTTAAGGAATTTACTACTGATAACTATTCTAAATAGATATTACAGTAGTATAGCTCTTGAAAATTTCCAGAGGTTTTAATCTTTGCCAAAGCATAGATTTCAGATTATTTGTAGCTATTTTTAATAAATAAAAGATTATAACTGACACACATAATTTTATTTTTAATATTTTGATATTATACATTGAAACTCGAAGATACCTTTTTCTCATATTTTAAAAAGAATTTACTTTTAAAGTGAGATGTGCTGTACCAGATTTAACCATGAAGTGATCTTTTAAATGTCAGCTGTAAGTCTTTGAATACACAAGCATTTTTACTTGCAACTGTGAATAAATAACATGTCCTTATTATCCTAAAGCTATTCTATACAGAAAAAACAGTTTCAACAAAGATCATATGTGAAAGCAATGGTAAGAGTACTCATGGGAAATTTGCATATCACTTTTAAGTACATTTTTTTTTAAATATATACTTGTATTATACATTCCACAATGAAAATTGCCTAAAAATAAATTTTACTGTTTATTTCTTATTTTTTGCTGTCGTTCTACAAACTGGGCTTTATTTCAAATAATGTCTCTTTTTTAATCCAGTGTGCACGTGTGCAAATACAAAAATCTACCCCAGCAGAGATCATTTGAGTGCCTTTGAAAGCATAACTTTACCTGTAACAATAAAGACACCCCTTTGAATTATGAAGTCATACTAATAAAAAATACACATATTTTCTTGAATTGTAAACATAATAAATCAGCAATCACCTAATATGGGTTAAGAATAAACTTTCCACACCAGCAAAAGATTTTCTGTCTGGTATACTGTTCCTCATGAAGAATACTTATAAACGAATATATTTTTATATTTATGGTCTTATATTTAGTTGTCTGTTACTACACACAGAAACCTGCAAGATATGTAATAAACTGTTGATATAGATTTTAAAGCATTTAAGGTTGCTCAAATTCTTCAGTAATAGAGCTTTAAATCCAAATATTTATCTAAATGAATACATCTCATAGAATATTAATTTTTGTGAGAAGAGCCCGTGAGTGTAACTCCTCAAATACAGACAGCAAGCTAACCAAGGTAGAGCAATGATCAGCAAATCATCAGTCAACACACTCTGGAAACTCTCTTATTCTCCTTGAAGAATGAATAAAGTGAGAAAAACTATTTTTCTAAATATCACATACAATCCACCTTTTCCTCTCCCCTTTCACAAAGAATGTCCTCTGGTTCTAGATTGCTAGTATCTTAAAAATGTAATAAAGGTACTTCATTATGATGTTTTACAGAGACAAAGGGTGTTGAGAGGCCCAAGATACCATTTACATAAGCATTCAGGCAACTTGAGGGCAACGTCTAATCTAACATGCAGAGGATCAGCAAGAATTAAACATGCATTTAAAAAGCATTCTAGATATCATATTTGCTCCCTGGAAAATATCTTCTGAAGACTGCAACGTATTGCACGTTCTAAAATACTAAGATAATACAATTAGTTTTTTTTTTCTTTTTCAAATTTTATAATGGATAAATTTGAAAATATAATACCTGACTAAGGAACTTGCCTAAATTGTAACATTAAAAAAATGTATAAGAATGTATCATATAACAAAAGTGAAAATTTGGACTTTTTTTTTTTTTAATTTGTAATCTCTCAGCTAGTTTCCCCCTTATTTCATTGAAATAATTTAAAACATCCACAATGACTTCCAAACTGCTGCAGAATTTCTAAAAACCCCGGCCCAAACATATTGTTTGTTGGTAACTTCAGTTCGGATCACCTTTGCTACTGTTTTTAATCTGCAAGTTGTCTTTCAATGATGAAATCACTGAATGATGTCTCAACATCAATCTATATGAAAGGTGAATATTCCCATCAGGATCTCCAAGACACTTCAAAGGACCAAGATACTCCTATAGAACTGCTGAAGCTTATCAGTTCAACATTTATCATCACCATTCGTCCCAACAGTTTGGTTGCATTTGACCTGTGCTTCGGAGCATCCTACTAGGTTCCCCCATACAGGCCTTAGGACAATGTTATTTCAAACACAGGTTTTGAAATATGTCAATCAGCTTGGATTAAAGAGATGAGATGAGATGAAGGGTGGGAGAATATCAAGTGTTGATCAACTTCACTTCAAAGCCACTTACATCACGCCCTGGTCTCTGTCATTGTGGACTGGGAGCTCGTTGGATGTAGCTCTTCAGTGTGCACGCTCTAAAGGAGCAATCTACGTCTTTCATATATCTGCCCTGTTTGCAAACAAGGTCAGATCACAAATCCAAAAATAAATCTGGTCTTTCATTTTTTTTAACCTATCTTTGAATTAATAAAATCTCCCTACGAGCCAGAATATGTCTCTAGTGCCTCACTAAATTTGTATTTATCTAACTGATTGATGCTGTAAAGTAAACCAAACTACCACATGCTCTCACTTAGCGATGTTTGCTCTACAGTTCTGACAAGAGAAAAGTACAGTGAAAAGTACATAGAAAAGTACAGTATGGTTATTTTAGTAAAGTGGCATAAAAGTCTAAGAATATATGCCTCCTGAGTGAGAGAGATTGGGTAGGCTCATGAGTTCCCTCTGATTTGATCTAAGGGAAGAAAATGAAGCCTAGTGTGATGTATAGGAACTCTCACACACATAGACACCTCCACCCCCCCTCCGAAAACACCTTCCTTGTAAAGAGAGAAGGGAGAATAAGAGAAATAATCTGTAACAGATTTACCTGCAAAAACTGCTATTAAGATGACCTACAATTGTTACTGTATGGTTTCTCAGTAGAAATAACAACTGGAAAAAAAGTAATATGTAGGAGCTCTTAGCATCCCTTCTCTCAAAAAAGAGATAAAAACATAGTTATGCCATACAAGGCCCTTTGTTATTCTCATCCCTAAGAAGCTGACTGCGTAGCTCACACATTCTTCAGTGACAGAATATAGTTATCAGAGAAGTGAGAGAGGCTTGTGATTTCACTAGGTTGCTGTGGGACAGCACAAGTTACAGGATTTTGCAAACATTCTCACAGTTAAATTTTTCACATGAACACAATTTCAGCCAAACTTCTTTTTTATACCAACATCACTTTGTTAAGATGCATCTAATGTGACTTTAGAGGTCAACAGTGAGGGTGTTTTTATCTGAGCTAAAATGACAGGATGTGTTCTCTAGAGACAATGAATAGAAAACATGTACTTTTAGGGCATAATCCATCTGACCTATTTTAGATGCCCACTTCACTGTGAACCAACACAGACTCTAGAATTACCTATGTATGCCCATCGACTACAAAGACACTCTGAACTTTTATATTTGATGTGGATGTCCATACTGGATATCTATATTTTTCTTCCAGGTGAATGATTTCATTTTTCTATCTTCTGGGGTGATACTTAACAAAAAATAATATTTAAATAATATTTTAAAATTCACTTTCTAAATTACTTTTTCCCTTTTAGGCAATTCACAGATCTAAATACATAATGGATCTTAGTGCAAGACTGAAGTGATAAATTACTAAGTATAGACCAAATGATTTTTAGGCAGGATAAGTGATAGAACTATAATTTGCATTTTGATTACTTTTCCTAGAAGAACATGAAATGAAGGAGCAACACTGCAGCATTCTCTGCAAGGTGCATGAGAAGTGTACTGCTGATGCAAAGAGAAACAGTGAACAAAGTAAAATTGAGGTCCCTAGCCATGTGACACTAATACCATGAAGTGTTAGATGGCGGCTGCTGAACAAGTGTGGAATTCACTTCAACTAGTCTGTGCCCGTCATCTGTAGTCTTTTTATCCTCAACCAGGAATGAAGCACACATCGACACTATGAATTGGATGAATATCTAGATGACCATCTAGATGCAAACTTCTAAAAAGTTAGGTGGGGTGAACTTACTTCTGGAAAGGACACCCTGGGAAATTTGCACTTTTAGGAGTGAAGAGATCTGATCCTGATCCAACAAAGCATTTAAGCAATTGAATGCCTACAAGCATGTGCATAGTCTTCCCTGAGTGCAGTGCCATTCATCTAGCTCAAAACAGGCGACTGAAGCAGATTGCTTAATCAGGATTTTAGTCCATTAGTACATAGTCAGGGTTGCTCCTTACATTAATACACCAGTGCACTGTTACAAGAATAGCTATACTAAATTCATCCACACATTTACCTTACTTTTGAAAAATAAGTCAACTTCTTTTTTTTTTAAATCAACTGAACAAATAGCATGTGAAAACATCAATTTATACAGTAACATTAGTTCCACAGTATTTTAAACAAAACTTTTAAAATAGCTTTAAGTATCATGGCTTTTTTAATACAGCATATTATTCATTGTAAAATAACACTTTAAAATAAATATTTACATTTTAGCACATTCTGAAAAGGCATCCATTCAGTAATTAACGTTGATCGTTCCCTATTTGTATTAGATGCTGACCATCAGTGCAGATTTCTGAAGGTTTCATTTGTAAGAGTTTCTTCTGATGAGCCTAGGTATCACTCTCTCACATAACATAAATATTGTGTGATTAAGATGTGCAATTGAAATATCTAACTTTGCAGCAGATGCTGGTCTATGTGACCTTTTGTAACAGAAGGGTTCTTTTATCACTTGAGCTTTGGGTTTCGTATTTCTCATCTGCTTTTTTCTGCCAGCTTATCTGAGAGTTTAAATCAAAACCTAATTAGACTACATATGCTGTTTAGGAAAAAGTTCTTGGAAAAATCATGATTCATATAAGCTTTGATATTTCCAGATAAATGAGAAAAATGTTATTTTAATTGTTTTAAATAACTTCCAGTCATCCTCTTACTCAAATGAAAGTAGTTGAACACTGCTCTTTGATAAAAAGAATTATCTAACAGAAGCACCAGCTCTATATTCCTATCAACTATACCATCTACATTTAATGATTAAACCCTTTATTGATATGCATATTTTTAACTAAGTAGTATTATAATTCAGCTATTTTCTTACATATTTCAGATACCAACACCATAAACCTCAAATCAGAAGTTATTAAATGATATTTAATGGCTGAAAAAAAAATTCTGTGCGTATGTGTTTGAGCACCTAGGATGTCAGCTAGATTTTGCTCTTTAGCAATGTTGGTATAGAAAAAAGGTGGTATATTTTTATTTTTCTCTTTTGATATTCTAGGAGGAAAACTGAATTATTTTGTTATTTTAATTATAATGCACTTACCTGAATTGCGTAATTCAATATTTTAACTAGCACTAAGGAAGGCCACATTTTAAACACTCTCAAATTTCACTGGGTTAAAGAACCTGTGTCAAAAAATTATAGCTGACGTTTTGTTTAAACATTAATAAATATTTCTGCCAAGAAAGCCTTGGCCTCTGATACTCTTCACAAAGGCACAAGTTCTATCTCTCTCAAAAAAAAAACCAAAACCACCTTTACATTTATATGTCCTACTTAGTTATTTGACCCAGTTCCTAATCAGAAGTAGCCAGAATTTTCTTTTATTCCACAGAGCGATTGCCTGCTGCCTTAAGAACTTGAGTATTTCCCCTGATAGAAAGCTGACAAGTCATTATGAGGAGCTGCGTCTTCCAATGTCAAGCCAATACGGTTCTCTGTTAATTGTTTGAATACAGTTCTGCGTCACACTGCGTATAAAAATGGCATTTTGGAAACCAAAAAAGCTTTAGATATTGCCATGAACAATCTCTGTAAATACAACCCCTACTTCATAATGTGCAAAAGCAAAATTTCATAAATATTAAAAAAAAAAATAATCTAAATTAAATTTAAAACAGGAAAAGAGAAATGTAGGTTGAGATTCTCAGTCACTCAGATACGTTAGTGATTCAGTAAAGCTACAGCAATTTATTTATCTCATCTTGTTGAATATGTAATACATTCAAATATTTGTCTTCCTTATATTTATTGTTTAGCCATTACTGATATGTGACTATCAAGAGAACACTATATAAAGACATCAGATTTCAAGGATATTTTTTAAGAAATAAGTTGAAGATGGATTTACAATTAGACAACACTGATACCCAGAACTTCTAAACAATATACGAGGTCTATTGACATACTAATGTTATAAAATGCATATTCATGTTCATTGATACTATTAAAAAAATACTGATTTTGCAAAAGTTCTAAAATTCAAAAATCCCAGCATTTTCTAAAAATCTTTCCAAAATCCCGATACAACTCAATAACAAGTTTAATAGTAAGACCTTAATTACAGAACGACATTCTTTTCAAACAAATGGGTGCGTATACTTAGATATCAAAACCAAAACCAAAACTCACTATGTAGAATAGCTAAATATGAACTGATAATCCAAGCAACTCCTCACTGCAAACATCTGCAATACAAAGCAATTTATTTAAAATATTCTTCAGAGACCAGGAGACATGTAGTGGAACAGCGAATATTTTGAAAGTAAAGTTCATTTTCTTCTGGTTTCAGATAAAAGAATGAAAATACAAAGTCTGAGGTTTATATTCATACATGAAAAGTATTCTGATATGTACTATTTCTTATAACCAATAGTACTTTCTTGAAAGGTATAACTTGCCAGACTGAGAAACCCCCATGATTTTCACTCTTTACTGTGAGAACTGTCTGTGTGGAGGGCGGGGGATGGTGGTGGGGAGGGTTGGGGAACTGGGAAGTAACACCCAATTACAAGTTTCAGGTTGACTGCTATTCAGTGTAAATTTTATTGATTTTGTCATCAGCTATAATTGGTCAACTGGATGAAAAGCTCTCTTTTTCTGTGAGTGAAGCAGCCCTCCCAGAATACTAAAGATGTCTTAAATAGAAATAGATTATTTAACAAGACTTTCATTGTATTAAGCCAGTGCTTACATACATTATTATTGAGTAAATTCAGTATTTTTAGCATTTTGTTTAAAAGAAAGCAAAAAAGCAGCTCACCACATAAAGCAATCAAATGGTGTGTGCCTAAAACACATAGTTAGATGTCAAGTAATTTTCTATTCTATTAAGCTAAGAATTAGATGTCCACTCTCCAAAAATATTTACTTGCACACACACACACAAAAAAACTATTTCCTGACTGAGTTTTGTAAATAAAATATGACAAAGCACCAGAAAGTCCAGCAAAATATTGCAATTGTCACAAGGTATTCACCACGAGTTTCTAGTGTCACCTGTACACACTTCAGGCTAGACCACGTACAAGCACATCAATACATACGGCTGTCAGACCGCTGGACCTGCTAAACGCTTGGCTCTCTAAGCCACCAGAAAGAACCGAAAGGCTCCAGAGGGACCCAGAAGCCCCAGTCAGGCGCGGCTGGAAGAGAGCGGCTTCTCTCCAGAAAGGCCGCGGCTGGGCTCAGCTGCCCATGCAGGACCTTGGACAGCGGCCGCCGGCCCAGCCTAGCCCAGCCCAGCTCAGCTCAGCCCGGCCCAGCCCAACCCATCTCAGCCCAGCCCAGCCCATCTCAGCCCAGCCTAGCCCTGCCACCCCGCGCTCCCGACCTGCATCACCCACCAGCTTCCCCGGAAAGAAAATGAAAACACAGAGTTGCACCTTTAGTTCGATTTGTTGAGTTTGGGTGTTCGGGTTTTTTTTCTTTTTCCTCATGGAATATCCTTAATTTTTAACACAGACTGGTTGGCCAAAGTCTCAAAACATAGAGCAATACTGTCTGGCACTTGGAACCAGAGAACTGCAGGTCATTGGCACTGCATTCATCTAGTTCATTTGTATGTTTCATGCAACAATTTTAATGTCGACATCCTTTTCCCCATCATTAGGAAAGTATTTCTCCTTATTAAGTCTCTGAAGGGGAAATTGTTCTAGAGAGTACACTGGCTATTATCTTCATTTTCATCACCTTTTACACCATGATGTACTGTAGAGCAACTACACACTTTTTGGTGAAGTTCAGTCAAACTAAAGCGTGATACCAAAAAAAATAACTTCAAGCAAGTAGATGTTGATTGTTTGGCAGCACAGAGCATGAGGTCAGTCTCAAGAGTTATTGTCATCATGGCAAAGATGTCCTTAGAGCAGCAGACATCTATTTACATTCGATACGCTTTTTATTTATCCAGTTTATGCTTTTTACTTAGCCAATTCACTCTGGAAATAAAATACATTGACATTATCAGTAACTGAGTACATAACGTACATTCAATAAGTGTGTGCATGCACAGTTTATAACCTAGAAACAGCGGAGTCAAAATTACTGATAAGACTACTTTACTTTTGTCAGGTTTAACATGAAAAAAACAAACACAGCAACTTTCCTACTTTATCCAATTTGGTTACGGGGTATTTCGGCTTGGCGGGGGGGGGACTGTGGACTGATTTTTGTGGCAGTCTTTGTGTAGATTACACTAACTTAGTGGTGAATGGGATTCTTTAGGCATGGACCATTACCATGAAATTATTTCAGAAGGCACGGAGGTACTGCTAGGCCTCCTGTTCAGAACGGTGATTTGTATGCACTGTTGTCTTTGACTGCTAAAGCAAGATTTGGTTCAGAATGGTTAATGTAGTGCTACGGGAGTCGAGATAATCCACTTCAGGGCAGGAACCATTTACCTGTCCCAGCTCTCAAATAATAAACGGGGGCAGGGCGGGGAAGCATGCAGTTTATTATTTTAGGCGCCAAGGACACCACTTTTTTCCACCCTTTCCTATCTTAAGAGCTAGGCCAACTAATCTTGTGCAAGAGTAGAGAGAAGACAACAACTCCGCGGAGCCAAAGTGGGACCCTGCCTTCTAACAGAGGAAAAGAAAACCCTCCGGGTCTCTCTGAGCGATCACCGGCGGCACCAACGAACACCCGCGGCTTACTGGATGCTTCCACCACCGCTCCCCAGCCGAGGGCCACCGCGGTGCCCGTGGGCACCCACCCGCGTCCTCCAGTTCTTCCCAGCTCCACGGATCTTGGCAGAGCGCCTGGAGGCACGGTCCCGCTCCCCGCTCCCGAGGCGGCCGGCAGCCTCCCCGCTCCGTCGCGGCCCCTGCCCGACGCCCCGGGCCAGGCGGCCGGCGGAACCCACCCGGCGCCGCCGGTGCCCCCCGCCCGCCGCGCGGGGACGAGGCGCCCCTCCCCCGGGCACCGCCGCCAGCCGCCCCGCCGGCCCCGGCCGCGGCCCCCGGCCCAACGCCCCGGCCCGGCCCGGCGGGCCCGCGGGCAGGGCAGCGCCGTCGGGCGGCCCCGGCTGCCGTCCCGGGCCCCGCTCATTGGCATGCAGCCCCCGTCGCCGCCTGCCGCCGAGCCGCATCCCAGCCCGCTGGAAGCCGGCAGCCGAGCCGGAGCCAATCGCATATTCATGAGGAGGGGGAAATCCAGCGCTGCGCTCCCGGAGGACCGAGGATCACTTCTTTTGTTGTCTTCCCTCCCCCCCACCCCCCCGCCTCCCTTTTAGCAATGCGCTAACGGGGGTCTCCCCGCCGACATCCTCCGCGGCTCCGACTGCACCCTAAAATCCACGGCCGCCGGCGCCAGGAGCGGAGACCGAAGCAGCCAAAACACGGACCACGGCAGCCACAACAGAGGAGGGCGGCACGCCAGCCCGCCGGGCAGGGACAGCAAACACAGGGACAGGGGCTCCTACCTTACAATCCTCAGGACACGATTTCACCGAGTACTCATCCGACTGTAAATATTTCTGGAGCATAACCTCAAACTCTTCGTATTTCTCCTGAGCGTGCTGGTCGTAGCGCTGGTAAGCCTGGACGCACTGGCTGCAGGAGCCTCCCCCCCTCAGCACCACATCCAGACTGCAGTTCAAAGTGTCCGGATTGGACAACCCGGCGAACAACTCCCAAAGTGTGTAGGAATTACAAAAGGAAAGGTAAAAATCCGTCAGGTCCCAGCCGGGCGCCGGGCTCTGCCCCGCGCCCCGCGGCCGCCCCGGCCCCCCCCGCCGCCGGCACACCGCCTCCGCGTCCCCCACGCTGAAGCACTGCCCGGACGAGGAGCTCGGGGGGGGGCACGTCTCCGGGGGCCTGGCGGTGGAGTTCCCCAGGAAAGCAGCCTTGCCGTGCCGGGGCTCGGTGCCGTTGGTGCCGCCGCCGCGGCTGCCGCCGCCGCTGCTGCCGGGGGAGGGCGGGAGGGAGGGCGAGGGGGGGGCGAGGAGCCGGGGCGCGGGGGGCGCCGGCTCCCCCATGCCCGCCGGCAGCTCCGGCTCCGCCGGCTCCGGCTTCTCGGGCGGCGGCTGCTCCTTCTCTCCGGTCCCCGTGAATTTGGCCTCGGCGCAGAACCACAAGTGATCAGAGAGCAGGACTGTGAAAAACAAGAGCGATGCCAGGGACAGTCGCCATTTCTGAGCCCTCTCTGAATCCGTGAAGGGTTTCTCGTTCTCCCGGGGTGCGAACCAGATTTTTAAGCCGTCATCATACTGCCGACTGCACATCCAAGCACCCCTGGTCATATTTTGGGAACGCACAGCCCTGGCCGACTCCACCGTGAGGGCTTCCTTGCCAGTGTCACCACAATATGCATTGACTTAAAAGATTGGGGGGATTTTCGTGCCTGCCTTCCCTTCCCTCGCTCGCTCGCTCCCTCTTCCACTCTCCCCCTCTCTCTCTCTCTCTCTCTTTCTCCCTCTTCTTTCCTTCTTCTTTTTCTTCCTCTGAGAGATCGTTGGGTTTCGCCGGTGGCTCTGCCTTGGTCTCACCACACGAAGCAGCCCCAGTCCATCCAACGCGGAGTGCCGTGGAGAAGATAAGAGCAATAACGCAGAGAGAGGAGGAGGGAGAGGAGATGGTGGTGGTAGTGGTGATAGTTGGTGGTGGCGGGGCTGCGCGGCTGGTCCTTTCCCCCTCTCACCCAGGCATGGTCAGATCGCAGCTCCCCATCTCCCTCCTGAGAAAAGCGCCTTGCCCCCGGACAGCTGCATGCCACGTCCCCCGCTGCCGACGGACGGCTCCGGGAGGGCTCCTCGCCTCCTCTTCCTCCCTGCCGCCGCCGCTGCTCCTCTTCCTCAGCCCCGAGCCGCGGCACAGATGCTTGCACCGCTGTCTCCGTCTCCTCTTTCTCCTCTCCCCCCTCCGCTCTAACTGGAGAGACGCTGCTGCAGGGCTCCCGGAGCGCTGCCGAGGATGCTGAGGAGGAGGAGGAGGAGGAAGAGGAAGAGGAGGAGGAGGCTGCCGGGGCCGCCGCCGCTGCTGGTGACAATGGGCTGCGGCTGCCGCCGCTGCTGCCGCCGGGCGCGGTGTCCCCGGGCGCACGGGGCGGAACTGCCTGGCTGGGGGCCCCCGATGGGCACAGGCATCTTGGGCCCCTGGGCTAAGTTGCCGCCATCTTCGTCCTGGAGAAACACTTTTTTGGGGGGAGCTCTGCCTTTTGCGTCATCTCCTCCCGCGCCGAGATCTCTCTATCCTGGCGCATTGGCAGCAGCGGCAACTCTGCCTCCTCCTGCCTGAGGAGGAGGAGGAGGAGGAGGAGGAGGAGGTGGGAGAGGCACTGGGGACCACATGGCCCCTCCAAAGGGCTTCCTCGGTGCGACTCTTTCTACTCGTCTCACCGAAGGGACTGCCCTCCAGCCCTCTCTCCTTCAGGGTCTCCTTCCCTTCGTGGCCCAGAAACACCATGTCCACGCAGGATGGTGGCTGGAGAGGTCTGTCGCCGTGTCTGCCCTTGTCATAGCAAATCACAAAGGGCACATGAAACTCCAGGCGCTGGATCCTGGCAGGTTTTGGCCCCACAGTAAAATGCCTGAACACAGCTGCCCGTCTTGCGGTCAGCGAGCTGGAGAGCATGACGCCCGTAAACCCAAAGCTGTGTCCCCAAGAGAAGTTTTGCAAAACCCTGGTCCAGCACGTGAGCTGGGTAAGTACTGCCAGTCTTTGTGTTTCGCCTTTTAGATGTCAGTGCCTGGGGAGAGAGACAGAGCAGGCTTAACACTCCTGCTAGGGTCATGAGCCGCTGATGATCTCCCCTCAGACCCACAGCAGAGATGCCACCACCTTCTGGCCCCAACCAGCAGTGTCTCTTGCTTAAATAAACATACCAGTTGGTCACTCCTAAGTTACCTTCAGCTTGCTCGCTGACGCTCCTTATTGTACCAGCAACAGAAAAACCTGGATCCCGCACCAGACAAGAGGAGGTGCCAGCTAGAGGTTGAACATTATCAGATGAAGATCTGACGTTACAAGGTCTTCCTCTAGAGACATCAGGTATGCTGTCTGGCCAAAGCATAACCAAGATGTATTTTTTAATTTCTCCGTTGGACTGGAGAAAGGTTTAGAGGCCATGCATTTCCTTGTTCCAGAGGCTTTCTCCATCCTGGGGTAAAGGACCATGTAGAACCGCTAATGGCCCTTGAAAGAGGTGTACAATGTACTCCAAAAGGTGGCTTTTCCCCATAGTTTGGTTGAAGAAAGCTTTATTTCCTAACAAACATGGCCAGGGTCGATAAGCTGGCATAGATTGCTGACAGCTCTCTAATTCAGCTTTGAAAGGTGTAGTGGGAAGAAATCTGAAACTAAACCGTATCAGAGGAGGACAAAACTTGTACCTTTTCTGACTGCAGCTGTCGTTAGCTGAGGGGTGGGCTTACCAAGGAATGTGCTGGAGCTTCCATCACTGAGTAATAAATCAAGGCTGCATGTCTTTCAAAAGAAGATGGTATACCTCAAACAGAAGATGCAGACCCAAGGGAGGAATTGCTGAGCGAGGTCCTATGCCCTGAGTTATGCTGGGGGTCAAAGCATATTATCATAATGGTCTCATCTAGCCTTAAGAGATCTATGAGACAAATTCTACACTGAGCAGAAGTTATCTGTGGATTTTATTTTGATAAACTACTTGAAGACACAGAAATAAGTGCTAATATTAAAAGAAAAAGTCTACAGTGCTCAAATCAGAATGCATCTTTGCAATTCACAGTCAATCAACTCACACCATCTGCTAATGCTACATTATTAATTTTGGTCTTGGAGCTTTGATTGCAGTGATTTGACATACTGGGCCCTGTACTGTATCTGCATTTTTGTAATCCTTTCTGTTCTGGGACAAGCCCGTGACCGAGCTTTTAAAAGGGAATCAGAACAACTTAACTTCTGTAACATGTAGTGTCATTTATTTAATTATATTTTGCTTGTTTGGTTATATATTTTGTGGTGGAATAGAGGAACTGAAACAGAAATTCAGGATAAAAAAAAAAAAAAAAAACACAAAAAACCCCGTTCAACAACAGCAACAGGTTCCTGATATTAGGTCTGAGATTTTCAGAATGCGCTTTATTAAGATGTGTGGCACTGGCTGCATAATTATTCTCTATTTGACAGCCAAACTCGGGGTGAAGGAAGTCGGTTTTGGAGTCCCTCCCTGGCAAACAGGCTTGGTTTATTTTTTTGTTTTTAAATATTGTTTACCTGTTGTCCTGTTGGGAAAATGAGAGGGTAATAGTCAATTTTGCAATCTGTGGGGAAATCAGAAATGTTCTTTATCTCCATAGTGGAATTTTAAGAATTGGTAATGGAAAAATGCTCATATGCAGACCTTATCTGAAACTTAATATAAGAATGAATTCCTATGCCCGTGCTCCTCTGTTTACACTTGTCTAGGACCAAAGCAAATAAAGTCAATCTGCAAGCATTTTTTAGATATGCTTGGCTTCTCCAAAAAAATCCATCTTCACGTCATGCAAAGTTTTCACACATTTCCCAACTTTTGTCTGGCAAAACAGAGCGAGGGTTCTTTTTCAACACCTAGCGATAAACTGTAATAAGACATTCGGCATTCCTGAAACGAGTGCATCCTTGCTTTTCCAGTGACAGTTTTCTGTAACAGAGAATGTGTCATGCAGAACTGTTGTTTCACCCGTTATGTTTCCCCCAAAGCCCCATTCCCTCTCCACCTAGCACGGTGAATAACTTACAACATTAGTTGCAGCAGCTGGTTCCTGATGGATCCGAACAGATGCAGTTCAGTTCTCTGGTGCCCCTTAGTGTTAGGTCTTGGAGCTCAAGGGAGAAAAAGAAGGCTGTAAAATCATATCTGAAAATCAAGAAGCTGATTGCATGTGGTGGGGGAAAGAATCTGAAGTGTATAGAGTAGCTGCTTTCTCTCAAAGCCCCTTCAACATTTTGTTATCACAAATCTGATCTAAATAACAGAATTTTATTCAAACTAGGTCAATGAATTATATGAACGTGAAGAAAAGGAAGGGACAAACTTTCCTCAAAAATGTCATTACAGAAGTATGTCCCCATATTCATCATTCATCCTAAATAACTCTAGTGGTGCAAAATACTGGCTTCACTTTGAAATGACACTTTCTATTGGGAATATTTATTACTTGTGTTCCAAAGCTTGGCAACTGTCCGTAACTCATGGAAGTCTGTCTCCCCAGCTGGTGGAGTCACCAGCTGTTTCACAGACTGATCCCCTTAAAGTAATGTAGTTCAGCACCAGCTCTGCCATACAGTGCTTCGATCAATACAGTCAGAGCTCGTGTTCTTTAAATCTTTGACTAATAACATGTAAGGCAGCTAATTTATCGAGCACTGAGGACAAAGTCTAACAGAATGAGCATGCACAGCATTCAAGAGACTGGAAGCTATTGCTTAACTTACATACCATGTGTTTTCTTTGTGAAAGTACTTTAGCTTACCAAGCAGAAATAATTCTTGACCTAACATGTTAATGGTAATAAACACTCAGCAGAAGTCTTTACTCTTCCAAAGTAAATGTTCTTAAATTTTTGCATAATATAAAGCATACAGTAATTTCCTGCGTTAGTCTCTTGCTTTTCTTTGAATTTTTTTGACACCAAAATATAAGGTCTAAAAAGCTGTATATAGGCCTTTCAGATGATTTTAACAGGTTGGAGAGCTGTGTCTTGTCTTTGTAATGTATATTCGTTATATAAGAAAAATTGTACTTTCTAACTGCTAAGCAGCACTTCTTTCTGTAAAATCTTGCAGCTGGCTATTTTTAAAATAGTAGATTTCATTTTATTTTTGGGTTTACTGGTTTTACTGATAGGAGCAATTGTTGCAACAATTATTAACAGAAATACTCGGTTAGCCCCTTGCATTGGGTGTCAGCCAGCACTTTTAATGCCAAGCAAACATTATCAGGCCCTTTACTAGTTCCTCTTGCATTAATGATTTTTTACAGGTTAAACAATCTGTATTCAATATGAATATCTATGCATTCTTTGTAGACAAAAATGGTATGTCAAGTATGTGCTTTAGCATCCTCAGAGTTGTATATTTTTTTGTTTTGTTTTGACTTCCTGCAACCAGTTGTGGGTATTTTTTTAACCATTACCTGGGAAGGAAGTCCAAAATTTAATTTTCTCAGTCTATTTGCTAAGAGTAATAACCATGATGGTTGTAAGACATAAGCAAGTTAAGAACACTAAAGAATTCATTTTATTTCTCATCAAATTCCTAATGTTTTAACTTCCCATTCAGTATTTTTTCAGAAAGCTGAATTATTGTGAGGCATCTGGGCCTGATTGCCCCAAAGCAATGGAAATTTTATGTTAACGTTAGCAGGCACTGAAGCTAATCCCTGTTTGAACAGCTCTAATTCAGATTTTAAGATTCTTGTTCTCTCCTTTGTTCCCACTTCCCACATTACCTTCAATTTTGTCCCTTTGGCATGTTTTTTTAAGCTTTTTTACAAAATTAAAGGATTAATTATCACGCAGTAAATTATAAAAGTTTGTTAGACTGAATTTTAAAAGGCTGTGTAGTACAAACTTGGAAGAAACTAATGGTGCTAAATTGATTGAATTGTCGTGAAGAGGTTTGCCCTGTAGCCTTAAGATTTCTTGTTAGAGAATGAGAATGTTTTTTTGTTTGTTGATGTTTTCAGCCATTGAACAATGAACTGATAATTACTCTCAAAAATTTGTAGGTCATCTTTATCATAACATCTTTATAATGAGAGCTCAGTCATAATATTACATCCAGCTGGTATATTTGGGCATAAGCTGAAATGAGCTGAGGCTATTCTTCATTAACTGAAGCCATCAAACAAGTGAAATACAACTTTTGCACGACTGCAGCAGGAAGAAGATAATATAAATGCCTCATGTGAATTAGTCTGTGCCTATTAGAGTAAGGTCTGATCCCAAGCGTGCTGAGATCAGGGGAAAGATTGCTATGGGTTTTTAATCCAGGCTTGCAGAAAAGAAATAGAAGAATAAAGGTTCTCCGCATATGAGGATGGAAGAAAAAGGATTGAAAGAACCACCAAAAGGTAGATTACAGCTTTTAACATATTTTTCCTCCTTTCCCTCTCTTACGAATTGTATTCATTTGCTGTCTTCTAATAAACGTTATAGCCTGATTATGTTTTTACAGACATCGAAGACATCTTTTTGTCTTTCTGCTTGGTTGCCTTGTCCAGCCCTTCCTTGTGTCAAAATACACCTCGTAGGAAAGAGATAATAGTTGAATAGTTCTTTTTTTTCTCAGAAATACTCTTTTATAATATTTTTCTTGAATAAAATAAAAAAATGTGAGCACTATGTAAAAAGTCTTGAAGTTTTGGTTGGTCAGCCAAATAGTTTGCTCTCTTTCACCTCACTCAAAGGAAAAAGAAAATACTTTTAGATATAACCTCACTGTCTGATTTTCTATTTACACATGTTACTCTAGAATATTTTTTATAAACTTATGTTATAATGCCTACATTAGGTAGGTTTTCTTTGTGATGTACTGATATGATGCTGCACACTAACTTGTATTTGCAGCCCTGTTTTCACCTGTGTCTGTGGAAAAGAGAGAAAGAAAGAATTTAGAAAGAACATATGTTGCCCTGCTTATTATCCCACATTTTATTCCATTTTCTTGGAAAATATGCCATCCTAGAAAACTCTTTTGAGTCTGATCATGTGAAAGTTTGGTAATACATTTAAGTTTCAAGTACTCATGGCCGCAGTGTAATTCTTAAATGTATTTGACAACATGGGCATGCAGGAGAGAAAACAGACTCTGCCCTCAGGTTGTTACATGTGCAGTTTCTGCTTTTGACTAGAAGAAATACTGCTTTTAATAAAACATTCATAATTATGTATAGTTCTGATACAGAGCTTGATCATAGGCTGAATAATTAGCATTGTGTTATAAATATCTCTCTTAAAAAATGTAAACAATTTTCTGGAACTTTTCATCTCATCTAGCTTTAGCTATCTAGACTTAAGCATCCAGTCAGAGCTTATCCTCTCATCATCTTGCTAATAAAAAGATACAGCTACTTCCAGAGCACAGCTTATTCCATCCTTAAACAGGCATCTAAGAAAGGCACTTTTGTATGGCAAGTCATCTTCTGCCATCTCTTTCCGCTGATTATGGAAGGAATCCCCCCGATTAGCTTTAAATTGTTGCCTATCAAACCTAGTTTTAATTCTCTAAAAGATGGACAATAATTTCAAATTAATCAGCCGGGTCCCTGGCTTTGTCTTTCTGTCTTACAAAAGCTGCTTCTTGAAGAAAAAGCTGTAAATGAGTGTGGAAGTACATATATGAGACATTTTTAAATTTCCTTTCATACCAGCTTTATTCTGTTGTTTACTAGAAAAGCAAACATGAATGAACCACGCATTGACACTCCTTATTTTTTGACCTGGGAGGTATCTTTTTCCTCGCGAACTGTAATACCCTGCCTTCTGCCAAGTGGCTGCAATGCCATCTGCCAGCCAGGGAGAGAGAGGGTGGTTTTTTTTCTCTCTGCCTCCCCTGCCTTCCAGGGTATTCCTGTGAAGAAGGCATGTGACTCAAGTCGTAGGATGACTCAAGCTCTTGTGGTCTTCTTGGAGTCTCCCCACAATCAATTTAATGTGTCTGAACCGAAGGCAAATGTCTCCTTTTGTCTGCGACATCACCAGCAATGCTCTAAACGCTTTGGCTTTGGCTCCACATACCTTGCGAGAGAACCAGAGAACTGAGTGCAGGCTGCAAGTGAAGAGCTCCTGAGATTTTCTTCTGACTCTGCTCTTTAGATGGGGCACGGTTCTGGCAAAGCATTGACTCCCTCTTCCTCAGCATCTCTGTTTATAAACAGGGAGGCTGGGAGAATTACCTAATGTCTGCAAAGTGCTGTTTTAATTACTAGAAATAATGAATTCACCTCTTGATGGGCTAATAAGTATATATATATCTCAAAAAATATATAGGTCTAACTATATCATGTTATTTGTTATCTCATTTAGCTCCTAAGGACTGAATATTTGTTATTGCTTTGAATCAGGTTGCTTCGCCTTTCTAAGTGGCATACATGCCTTTGTGAATAAACAAAGATTTCCTACAAAAGGGATCTCGTTCGGATCACTCTCAATCTTAGAGTAAATGAACAGTATTGCTTTTCTAATTTTCCAGTAAAATACATTACTTGATATTTGGTGATATATTACATTTTCATTACGTTACACTGCTGGGAAAGAAGAGCTTTATTTTCATGCTTTTTTCTTGGGAAGGGAAGACAGAGAAAGGAAATGTAATTATACTGGGTACTTTAGTCTCCTAATTAGCTTCACTGGGTCTTAAATTTAACTCTTCTTACATTCTGTTGAAGTTCATTTTTCTTCTCTTTCCTTCCATCTCGTTCTCCTTTTTGCTTCTGGAGACAGCGCCTGAAGGCCAGCTGTGGCTGTGTAATGCTCGCTTCCTCCCATAGCGCCAAAGCAAATACCGCTTGCAGCCTGTTACCTAGCATACTCGGAGCCTTGCTAGGGGTGGGCAGACAGACTCTGCCTCCGAGAGCCACCGTTATGGCTGTAATTTGCTTGAAGCCGCAAATACGGCTGGCCCAGGGCCAGTGGCAGGACACTGTGTGTCGCTGCAGTGACCGTGTCCTCTCAGGGTTCACAGACCATCCTTTCATGCGGCATTGGCCAGCTCTGCTGCACGCGGGCTTCGTGAAAAATTAAGAAAGGAAACACTTCAGAAAGGCAACGATCTGCAGCTTCTTTCTGGTATTTCTCTAAAAAAAAATGAGTGCAATTTCACTGTCATTACATTTTTTTTTTTTACTTTTCTTATAATTACTTACAAGAGAGCACTCCCTAAAAGCCTGAATTACAGACCAGAATCCCTTTTAGTACAGAAAGAAAAATGCAAAACAAAGGGGGAGCCACTGCTGCACTTTAGATACCTAATTTAGCACTGACAGGGAATTTGCTGAAGTAAGCTAGTCAATCTCTCTGAAGTCCTTCCTTAGTCAGTGTAGACAGACAGGCTCCTTCGGAGGGATGAGTTTTGATTAGACCCTTCTCTGCATCATGCCGCAGAAGAACCTCTTTCTGTCTTCTCTGTCCACTGAGCCTCAGGAGGGAGCTGGTTTAGTCTGGCACCTAAAGCAAGGCCTAAGACTACTGTCCAGAATCTCTGATGTGCAGGGCAGATGAGTGTAAAATCACGAGAAGATGTAATAGGTGGTTAATATACATAGAGGATCAGGAAGGGTGAGAGTGTTATGGCAGTAAAGACATAGTTAAGGAGTAACCAGTCAGGAGCCCGTAATTCATAGTGGCGTTACTGACACTTGGAGACACCCTTTTAAAAAGGAAAACTATTGTTTTTATTTTTCCCTGCTTTTTAATTAAAATAAATGTTTCTGGCTTCCCTATTTATCAACTGCCGTGAGAGCTGCACTCTTTTTTATCAGTCTGAACATTCTGCAGTGACTAGCTTGAATAAACAGGACAAATTTGGGGGTTCAAAACAGTGAAACTTGTGTCGCTCATAAAAGGTGTCAGGGCAGACCAAATTAAATGGTGCTTTGGCCTTCAGATTTTAAGTTTACCAGCAGAGTGAATATATGCCTGTCTCAAGGTATTTTGAGAGCAAAACCAACATAGCTACATTAAGAAGTGGCACAAAGAAAGGACAATAGTGGATAATTTATTTTGCTTTATATATAAAATGATATGGAGAACTTAGAAGGTTTTGATGGAGAAGTTGAATCCAGAAATGTGGAGTTAGGACTTGAAAAATCCATAATTTTTGGTAGCCTTCTGACAGAAACTTAATTTCTTAATTGCAGTTTATCTGCCCTTTTTGTGATGAAGTTCCGGATGAATAAATGAGTACTCCAAAAATGATGGTGTGTTTTTAATATTAGGCATTTCAAAAAAGTTAACTAGATGTTTAGACAGTATGTAGGAGACTGAAATGTTTATGGTATTCTACTGAGGCACAAAACCAGTCTGTGTACTTTACATAACTTCAGTTTAGAGGCTTTGTCATATTTCCTAGGCAACTTTCTCAGTTTTTAGGTGCTGTAATAGTAGAAGTGTATACACTGGTGATTCCTGGGGGACGCAGGAATTATTTTATGGTAGCTAATTTTAGCCCAATGAAGACTTTTCTCCTACTTGCCAAGAGAAAAAGGGAAAGGCCTTTTCAGGGTGATTCAGAGCATGTAAGTTTAGCTCTCCAGTGCCAAAATAATTTTGGATATGAAAATTAAAGCTTTTAGTTTCACAGACGCACTTGAGAACACTGCTCTTAGTTTAATGTACAAAATTGTTCATGCACAAGTTGTTTTTCCTGAAGCACTAACGCAAACAAGAACCTAATGAAAAGTTTTTAGACATACTGTGTCTATTAGTAATTTTGCATTACGAAGAATGAAAAATATATGTTCATCATAAGCACATACAGACATCTCTTCTTGGGAAGAGATGGGAAAGTTAATCTGCTCTTGACTATGATCAAATGTCACAGTTTATGCCACTCACCTACCTGTAGTTACTGATGCCATGAATTACAAAACTTTTGAGCCATTGAAAAGCAAAAAGCACAAATCTGAGGTGAATTTAGGGATTTCCTTCCCTTCCACACATGTAACCATCCCAGGCTACCTTCACAGCAGATGATCTAGATTTGCCCATCTTGTGCTTTGAGGGTTTGATGAAAGAGCTTCGTCTTGTGAAAATATTTCCATAGATGTTATGCTTATATTGTACAAATATACTTAATTTTAGGTAGCAGGAAAAGCAAGGGAATGTAAAGCCATCCTAGGGTTCACAGTAGGTTTCCTCATATGGAGTTAAGCTTCCTTAGTTTTTCCTAACTTAGTAGTTCTTCAGTTTCTAAATTAATCCACGCTTGTGCATCAAGGAGGAACACAAGCATTCTGTATGCAGCAAAAAGTGGTTCTGTCATTATTCTAATGCTACAACATGCAAATGTACAATAGAATTTAAATACTTAAACATAAGTAAAATTAAAGGAGAAATAAGGTCTTGTAGATATGAACTTGGAACTCTAATATTATTAGATCCTTTCCCTCAGTGGAGCTACAGGAATTTCCTAAATAGTCTCTCTGTTCTCATTCTGAACATGGAAGAATTATTCAGAGTGGATAACACACAGACAATTTGGGCTTTATTAATAATTCAAAGAATTGTATGTTCAATTATGTTCTTAATTACAAAACAAACTAAACAACATTCATTTTGAAAGGACTGAATAATTCTTGGATGTATTTCTGTACAAATATCTTGGTGAGACATCTGCCCAAATAAATATTTCTCAAAGCTTTCCCTTAAATCTAAGCTGGCAAGGTGGGCAGAGTATGAGCTTTGATATTAATTAAAACTATCTGCATTAATTTACAAAAAGCTAATTCTCTGCCTGTACAAAGCTTGAATTTCTGTTATGTTTTGCAGTCCCTTAAATAAGCTAACTGCATTTCTGACTCTTTTTAATCTGTTTTTCTTCTAGAAAATACATGTATTTAGAAAGATTAATCAGAAATACAGTGCTGAAGTCCCTATCATATTACAAAGACCTACACCTCCATGCAATCATTGTTGGCATACGTCCATTGTAATTTTACTGGTAGATTTATATCATCTGAGTAGCAGACTCAAGGCTTAAACTATTGATGGACATTTTTCAGAGAGCTGCAAAATGCAGGTAAAAAAGGTATGAAGAACAATCATTCCATAAATATGTTTGCCATGGTGTTTGGGTTTTTTTCTCTATAAATCCATTTGTCTTCTGGCCTCCAAGCATGGATAAAGTGTGCGGCTATGAAAGGTACATGTTAGATCTGGGGAAATCAATAATGAAGATTACTAAAGTATATTTAAAAAAATAGAGACGGTTCACAGAAATGCCAACATATTTTTATTATTATGTTTTCATCATGTAATAGCAAAAGTGAGAGATAAAAGTGATGGGTAAGACGTGGAATGAAAATAGGGCTTATCGGGACTACAGTTGCCATTGGAATATCTTCATAATTACTGTGCTGGACACCACAGTGAACCTTAAAAATAATAATAATAATAATAGTAGTAAAAAAAAAAAGGGTTTCATGCAAGGCTTTCCCTGGTGCCAATGCTAATTTTATATCATCTCACCATTTCTTCCTCCAGGTGCATTTTCCTGTCCCCTCACTCGGCTCACTGCTCTGTCCCTGTGGGCCAGTGCAGCCGCTGTTCTGCAGCCTGGACTGGTGAAGTGGTGACAGCAACGCAATGCATTTCAGCAGTGCGGTTTTTTGCCTTGTTCAACAACCAGTTGGTGCAACTGAGTGCAACACAAGGCAAGCTACAACAGAGTGACAGTAACTTATTTAAAGAGCTTTGTTGCTGAGGAACTGTATTTTCAAACTTACCCTGAGAGAGAGAGAGCAAGTTTCCTAGTGGAAATGGGATATGTGAGTTTGTTTCAAATATCATTTAACAAATATGCATGAAGGGTCCTCAGTTTTCAAACCTAGTAACATGTAGTGAAAAGACTAAGTTTCTTTTAAATTAAGACCTGAGAATAGGCAATTAGTGCAGAAGAATTGAAAGGCTACTTCAAGTGGGAGAACATCATAAGGACATAAGATGATGTGGAAAACTAAATTCCAGGGGTTTTTTACTTCCTGAAAAATTTGGAACAAGATTTAGGATTCTTTGGCTTACTTCCAAAGAAGTAATTAGTTTGCTTAAGCAATTAGTTTATTTTATAGTAATAATACTTTATTTTACAGTTCCAGTAAGTAGCCTGATTAATTCACTGCCTTGGACCCTACTGGCTTATCTTCTCTCCTGTTATCACCCCATCTTTATTGGTTTTGCCAATATTCCACTATACCTGAGTAAACATATATTGCATAACAAAGCCAATTATTAACTGGAATTCTTAATAACTGATTTCTGTCAGTTCATGCACCCTTTCTAGAGATTTTTAACTAAGTTAGTTTCCAGCACAAACATTCACAGGAAATGAATGATGAAATATGAAAGAGGAAATATAGAGAAACATTAGTTGGAAGGGCTTTCTAACCCAGGAAGAAAAGCCATATCCTGCATCTTGTCTGAACAAACATGTTTCGACAATATAAAATTTATGAATAAGCTATCAAATGTGGAAAGTAGTCATTAAATAAATATAAACAACAAACATTTCGGGAGCCTGTGATCAGTTAAGAAAATCTCTCTCAGACATGAAAAACAAATCAAGTAAACAGTGTGTTATTATTCATGCAAGACCTAATTATACATTAGCATTTTGTTAGGCATTTTCCAGCCATCCTGTCTGGTTTCACTACTTCTATAAATTCACCTTTTTCCTCCTTGCTGATGCAAATACATGTAATTTGTTTGTCATATTTTGTCAATTTGTAATCTTTGTCATTATGTCATCCCCCCCTCCCCTGCCCCCTTTCTCTTTCTAAAGGCAGACTGTAATAGCATTGCTGTTTGAATAAGAGGCCACTTCCATTATGTGCTCATAAAGACGGTTTGCCCAACTTTTTGTGTGAGCAGAACCATTGAAACGCTATATAAGGATTCTGAGTAGAGTACCTTGCAGTACTCAAATTTAAGGAGTGTAAATTACTGAGCAAAGTCTGTGTCAGTCAAGAGTAGTTGCAATCACTGTGTTAACAGCTCCTTTTATCATTTCTCTTAACCAAGAACCACTGTAAGATATTACCTGTTTTGGAAAACACCTTTGAAATTATTCATGCACTCGACTTTTTCCTTCCAAGAATTCACTAGCCCTATTACTATAATTGTCTCTGCTTGGACTATGAGTACTAACTACACAATATACGCGTTTCACTGACTAATTCTGTACTAAGAATATGAAAGCTTGTTCTCTACCCATCCTTCCTATTACATTCATAGTCTTCTGGAACACAGTACCCTTGTCTCAACTGCTAGTTAGCTGGCACAGGCCCTGTGATCTGACAAAATGTATTCCACGAGACTTACATGCTGTCCTTTGGCCCATGGTAGCAAGTTTTACCCACCTGTACCACATGCCCAAATCAGCAGTCTGTGCTGCATCTATGTGCAGGGTGCACATGTCACCTCGCACACAATACTTTCCCCCCAGAATGGAGATTTGATACTCCAGAGACAGTGCCCCACTGGTGGGATATGTGGGGCAGCAAACAGGATGATCTCTAGTGGGTGCAGAATATACATGTTCTACAGTCATTCTCTGCAGGGATCTCTGGCCATCCTCTAAGTCCATCCCAGTGGAGAAATGAGTTGTTATCACCTTCTGAACCTTTGCTGCCTCTGACTATCCAAAGCTTTCTCTGGAAGTCATTACAGCCAACACTGTTAGCTGTGCCAGTGAACCCCACCACACCAGATACCTCAACATACTGGGCTCTCCACAGATAAGGCAAAAGGCCAAATCTTAGTTGAAGGTATCAGCCTGTGTGTGGTCCTTATTCCATTCTTCATCATGGCAGATGTTACCTACTCATTACAGTTGTGAGTTCTGGAGTTACTTCAGGACAATCACAGACTCGCTCACTTCAGTCCCGAAAGGTCTTGGAGAAGTATACATTCAGCCACCTGACTGAAGAAAGTTTAGTCTTGAGAGATAGGTTGGACAACAGCGCTTGCTCTGCTTTATGCCCAAGGATGCTTACAATCCATTCTGACAGGAGGCATCATAGCTGGAAAAGATCCTTCAGCTCTTGTTTGTCCATCCCAGAAGTGAGCAGGGTATCGTTTCACCAAAGTTCTCAAGAGCAGCTGGAGAAGCAATGCAATGAGGCAGTCTTCCTCCATCTGCTGTCAGAAATTGGATCTGACTCCTTTTCCTCTTCCACACTTCTCCCACTGGAAATCATTGCCAGTTCCTGGCTTCTCCGTTGGTCTTTCCATGGTCTTTTCTTCAGACAACCTTCCTGCCCACATCCTTCCCAACACCTCCCCTTTCCCTAAGAGCTACAGACTCATGGTCTGCTTGCTGCTGTTCCCTTGATCATTGTTCTTTACCCACAATGTTTCTTTGCCTCTCTGCGTTCCTCCACATTTTACACAGACAGAAATAATAATTTCTATCCTTCCCCTGCTAGAGGTGCCTAACATGCAGGGCACTGTGATGACCAAGACTCTTGGTTATTCTCTCTGTTCTCTTTCCATCAATAACCCTATGTCTTTGATCTCTGTATCTAGACCACTTCTACCAGTACATCTGCACATCCCAGTAGACAGCAACTTCTATTTTAACAAAGGCTTTAACACAAATCTAAACTACGTATACACTTTGCTTTTAAAAAAATCAATATTTGGGAAGGGTAAAAAGCATGGAAGAAAGCTATCCAGACTTTGGGAAATCAATAAAAAGGAACATGAAGGGTGATGTATGGCGTCTTTCATCTCAGTCAAGGCAAATGAGCTGGGGGTGGCACCAGCACTGTGGTAGGCACCTGCCAGGGGGGATTAACTGAGGATGTACCTCTGGCACTCTTACCAATGAAATGAGACACTTTTTGAAGTGTAAGAATGCTCAGTCAGGAGCAGAATCTAATGTATGATGAAGGTGCTCCCTTTCTTCCTTTACCTTTCAGTTGACTTCTTACACCACTCCATTGCCTGCCATGGTCACCTTCTTAAGCGAAAGAGGAAGCCAGTCTGGAGTGTCCAATGGATTACTTCATATGGGCTACAGCTCTCACTTTGAGCTGTTTGCCTGGAGCCAATTCCAGCCCTTTTCCGTCCAGCCTCTAGAGTAACCCTATGGTTGTGCTAAGACCATGAGATGGGGTCACGCAACATGTATGAGGGGAAAGGGTGGACACGGAGAATAGGTTGTGGCAGCAGCAATGTTCTCCAGGTGGTACCTTATGAATTCACAGAGTGTTTTTCTAGGTGCACTTCTACTAGGAGCACGTGGAAGAAATGTGCTGCTGTCTAGCTGGATGCACAGTGCCATTTTAAAAGATGGTTCCATGTCCTCATCCAGGTGAAGTGCTTAGTTGGGTTATTTGCTGCCATGTTTGGATGCTGCCAAAGCCAGTTTTATTCAAGAGACCTACGCACAGGAAAACAACATTGGCTGTGATCTCAGCACGCGAGGGTGGTGATGTGGGGTGTAGCTGCTGAGATGCAGGCTGACTACCTGGCTGCTGCTGTTTCCTTGACTATGTTTTGGCTGGCAGGCCATCCATTGAGGAGATCCCCTTCCCTTCTTCATGTACTGTCACTGTGTTTGCTGACTGCTTTAATTAGACATTGTACTAGTCTCCTGAGCTGAACTCAAAACACTGTCCTGTTTCCTCTGCTCCTTTCCAACAAGTATAGAAAACAAATGATCACTTCCCACTGCTTCTTCCGAGCTCCTCAGCTCGAGCCCAGGCAGACAGTAGTTATGGTAACTATACCAAACTATATCCGGTCAGTCTTTATGACTATGGGCCCTGACATATGCAACTTCCATGTTT
The DNA here is from genome assembly GCF_963921805.1 of Phalacrocorax carbo. Classification (NCBI taxonomy): domain Eukaryota; kingdom Metazoa; phylum Chordata; class Aves; order Suliformes; family Phalacrocoracidae; genus Phalacrocorax; species Phalacrocorax carbo. The sequence goes on along the minus strand of NC_087513.1, from coordinate 154,768,844 downwards.
TTTTCAAACATCTTGCCAATCAAGCCCAATGTTTAGCAGCTTATCTCCATACAAGAGTCAATGGGAGGTCTTTGCTATTCATCTTGCCAGCTTGCTTGCTGCTTTTCTTTTGGAACTGATAATACTAGTACAAGACAATGTATTCTAGATGAAATTGCAGCACTGACTTGTATCAGGGAATTATAATGTTCTCTACCTTATTCATTGTTTCTTTTCTTATGCAATGTACCATCTTGATTATTTTTGACCACGGATGCATACTGAGTTGTCTGCAGTAATAACCTGGCACATTTCTAATTTTCATTCATTTAAGTTTTCAATCCTGTGAAGTATTTGGCTAATTTTTTTTTCACATCCAAGGTGCGTTATTTTGCATTTGAGTTACAGTAAATAGCAATTTAATGTTGCTAATTAAAAAATATAAATTTTCTACCTTATTCAAGTAGTGATTTATGTCCTCAGTATTTATTGGTCCTCAGTATTTACTGGTCCTGACCATCCTGTACAACTTTACCACTTTTGACAAACATAAGGAAAGTTTGAAGGCCAGCACCAACAATAAAGAGAAGATGTGACTCATCCTGTAAAATGTGTGTGGGTAAAAATAAAGACAAGAATACTCTAATACTGGTTACAGCTGTGCTTACACACAAAGAGAATTGATCACTTCATACAACTCAGAGTAGATGAACAAGTACTTATGAACACCTGGAATCTAAGATTGAAGGCTCAATAACCCCATAGCAGGTATGTTTATTGGCATCCCAGCAGGACGTAGGAAACTGATATTCAATTGTTTTCAATTAGTTTACAGTCTCCTAACCAGCCTTGAGACTTTTTTTGTACCCATCACCAGAACCTAGGTATTTTGGGAGGAGAAAATTGGCTAGCACTCAGAATATTAAAAATACATATGTAAAGATCTATAAAACCCATATTAAATAGCATCCATCTAACTCAGCTGAATTTATTTTACAAAGCCTATTTAATTTCAGTCTAGTGACTATTCACCTAAAACATACAAGATGACACATTCTTCCTTTATATTTCTCTGAACATTCAGAACAGTTACTTCCTCTATGAACTCGCAAACACAGAAGAAAGGAAGAAAGGTCACTTCCATGAAGGGCTTTACCTAGTATCCTAGTAGAGGATAAATTTCTGCTTTTTCTAAGGAAAAAGTCCCCCCGTATTTTTTTTAATCTTGCCTTTCCTCATTATTTAAGCTCTACATACATGATCTCTTCAGGATTTATAAGGCATTTTTTAATTGATCTTTTTCCAGTCATGCTCAACTCACAAAAAATATATTTTTTGAGCAAGCCACTGAAATTCATAACCTTTCTATAATACAATTGCCCCAAACATCCTATAACTTCCTTACATTTTGTCTAACCGCATCATTAGCCTGACTGATTTATCCCTTTTCCTGCGCACCTAATTATTTTGAGAATATGCAGCATCTCTACGTGCCAAGTATTAGCTCTCATTTTGGTTTCATTTAACTTCTGGAACTCCTCTAATAATACCTTCAAATATGTCTTCAGTCATGTTCAAAAACTTTCTATTTTTGCTGGTTCTTTCTCTGAAATTAAAATTTTACATAGGTGAAAAATCTCCACAGTTTTTACAGATGAATGATTTTTTAAGGGGAAAAAGTAGTGAAGGAAATTAACTGTTAAGAATTATGGCATTTGTAAGAGCTAGTTTTCACTCTGACTAAAATCCCAAGCAGAGAATACTGCATTGATCTTATGAAGCAAAAATGAAAATACATTTTGAAAAGAAAGAAAACAAAAAAGGAAAGAAACTGACTAAAAAACTAGCAAAATGTTTTTCATATTAAATTAAGATCTTACAAGTAGTCTAACCAGAAAAGGGTTCTGGCAGTTTATATTATGACAGGGGAAAAATGGGCTGGAATCAGAATCATCTCATGAATGACATGGCTATATGTGTTTTTGTTAGTTAAGCTTAACTATTTGAGACCTCATGAATTTGATGGATGATGCACATCTGTTGAAAGGGACTAGATGATTGTCTTTTTCTATTGCAAAGAACCATGTTTGACGTAATTTCTGTTGAATTTCCTAAGGGTGTTTCAAATTTTTTAGTTGATACAAAAGTTGGTACTAAAGTTGATGCTTAAGTAAACTTATCCTTGCAAAAGTTCATGTTTTGGAGTGGTAATTAAACACATTAATTATTATGGATAAAGATATACCTATGATCTTAATTTACTCTTGTATTCCATAAAAGAAGGAGATATATGTACATCTTCCTTATTTCTTTTTCAGTCATATGCATAGAAATCAAAGCAAAAGTAACATAACGAAAACCAAATGATGCCAAATACAAAAGTCAACCAGGTATTTTAATCAGTTTAAATGATTAAAGACTCATTATGATTCATGGTTTTCTGTCAGAGCAGACAGGCAACTAGATGGTTTTTGCCTAGACGTGTAACCCTTAAATTTGGTCAGGCTGACTCCTGAGTTATGATTCATCTGATCAAATGCAGACAACTACCTTCCACATATTTATATCTGAGCTGGTCACCTTTGGGTGTCTCCATAGTCATTGCAGAGAAATAGCACTTTGACAGTAAAATTTATCTTTTCCTGAAGTAGGTATCTACATCAGCTTGGATGAATTGCACTTTGGCAGTGTTTATTTCACCCCATTGACTGTAAGTTAATCTTCAGTGACCTGTATGGATGCAGATGTTCTACACTGACATAAAAAAAAAATCAAACAAAACTGATTTTATTCTTAGTCTGCTTAGTTTTGTGGGTTCATTTACACTATCAGTATAGCCTATGTCAGCCAATATTAGAAATAAAAGCAGAGTATACTTATTGAAAGTTTATTTTTGTGGTATTTAATACAAAAAAAAAAGTTCAGGTGGAGTCCAAATAAATTTTAACTAAGGAATGTGTAACCTCACTCCTTAGAATTATTGTATTATAGAAGGATAGAGGTAAGACTATAATGGTGTTGGTCACAATGAACCAAGAGGGAAGAATGCTGTCTTTAAAGAACAAAATGCCAACAGAAAAATATGTGTTTTGTCCACCTTGCTCTATCTGTAGGTTTTGAATATTTTTGTGTATTTGTTTTGTGCTGTGTGCAATTTTAAAGGAAACTTGTGGCCAAAGGTAGTAATAAAAAAGTAATAAGCAAGGCCTTAACTCCACTGCACAATATGATGCCATTTCTAAAATTATGTGCATTGTTTTATTAGTGGTTTTTTTTCCATCAAGTATGAAATATTTTCAGATATGAAAATCTATATGAAAATCAATCTGGTCAATATGAAAACCTTAACTAAAAGATATGAAGGGGAATACACTACAGAATTATATTTGTAAAATGAAATTAAAGTGAAGTTGTGTGCATTTTCATTTGTTTAAAATGGTCTTACTTTACAAAACACAAATTCTTAATTCCTACGAGTTTATTTTCTCAATATGTAAGATGTCTGGCTTGCAGTGATTAACTGGACTAGATTTGATATTCAGGTTTTAATATCTTAAAAATATCAAGAATATAGATGGCCTGACATATTTTTACCCTAATCTTGGGAGGTGGTGAAGCAAAGATTTCTGTGAGCAAACTGATTACTCCTTCAGATCCCACATAAGTTGTCATGATGAGTCAGACCAATTATTTTGTTTGGAGTAAAATTTCCAGAATGTCTCAGTAAATTATAAGTCCTAGTTTCATTTTCCAATTTAATTTCTGAATTAGTATTTAAATATTTGTGAAACTTTTATGCTACAAACAACAAAAATCCTATCTTTAAGTGATGTGGCAATAACTACATGTTTTCAGGTCCAAGTCCCTTTTGCTTCTACAGTTACCTGCCTCCAGTAAACTCCAGATTTCCTGGTACTGCCTCTTTAGATAGTATACATTATTCTGTTTAGCATATGTAGAAACTAGGCTTGCAAAACAGAGGAAGAATAAGACAGGCTGACAGCATGTGACAGACATAAAGTAAAATGATATTTAGTCAAAATATTTCATAGTGCTTTTTTCTCAAAATTCAGCTGCAAATTTTCCATCTTATTCCTATTCAATCAATGTCAAATAAAATGCCAGCAAAATAATAATTTTTTTTCAAAAAAAAAAAGTGAGGATAAGATGCAAGCTTTAAAAGTTCTTGAAAAACCCCCACAATATTTCTCTTTCATATGTTAGTCCAGTCTGTTTTAAATGAACTAGTTATATCAAAAGTTGATTTAGATCAAAATCAATTAGAAGCATAAGATGATACATGAGAAGCAATGATGCAGCTGCCTAACACTGAACTATGTCTCTTGTAACAATCAGTCCTAAGTCTGGGGTCTGAGTAATACAGATGGATTTTTTTTCTTTAATTATTTAACCATTCATAAAAATGGATTGGCAAGTGAATTAAAGTTTAGAGACCTGAAAAGACTCATGCAGATGCTTATCATACTGATAGACCTTCATGTTTTTTCTCAGTGTATATATAAGCATGTCCTGAGGTGTCTGGAAGGCTGGAACCCCAGTTGTCAGCAATGTGTTATCCATCATTCAGCCCAAGGGCAGGGAAATGATGACTGCATACTGAACAGTCATCAGTACCCAGATTTCTGCTGGCAAAGTTCTCTTAGTGTCAATGTTTCTTTTTATGGGAAGGTACAGAACTTCCCCAGTCCTGTCATCACGTAACTGCTTAGTCTCCACTGCAAGCCTGTATTCCAGCATGGTTCAAAACACAGATATTGCCCTGTCTCTATTTCCAGAGTGCTAAATATGAAAGCTATTTTTGGGAAGTGCCCATCCAATTGGAATTCATGCAAAAAAGAGGAGAGCTGAGGCAAGAAACGAAGTTCAAGTTCATATCCCAAAACTTAAAATATTTCCCTGGGAAATGAGAATTCAGAAGGGACTTGTGATGACTTAACACTGACTCTCTGGTAAGGTAGTCCAACCCTCAGAGACTAATGATCTTCAGTCTAAATTGCTTTTGAAAGGGACCAGTGGCCTTGTTTCTTCAGCATGATAGGCTGCAGAGGGGATTTTCAAAGCCTTGTAATGGCCATTTATATGTGATAGCATGCCATATGCCAAAATAGTGTTAGTAGTTTTGAAAATCCCACATGTGTACATTTTCACCTTTTATGGAAAAGAATATTTTAAAAATATGTAATAGAAACACAGTAAAAGAAGAATAATACTAATCAAAACAGTGCAATGAATAATTACAGTAAGAACTGAAGAATAATTATTCTTTCTAATATTACCATTTATGAAGATGGCTTGGTGGGAAGAGGTTTTTCCTGTCTCTAGTAGGAATCCAAAAAAGTAGTTTCAAACCCCAGGAGGAATAACTCATTTCCTGAATCCTGAAAGTCTTCTAGGCTTGACATTTTCAACAAGACACCTCTTCTCCGCAGGCTTGAGACTTCCATTTTAATCTTCACCAAGAAAATATCTCTTAATTCAAAAGTCACTAGCTGCTAATCAGCAGTTGTGATAAGCTTAATGTCTCCCTCAGAGGAAAGCGCATCCCTGATGGACAGAGTCTTAGACATTTTAGTCCTGGTATTTATCCAAGCAGCCTTTATGTAATGACCTATAAGTAGCTGCTAGGCCTTTATTTTTCTAAACAGCAAGACCTCACACAAACAGACTCCAACAATGTATTCTTTTTGGAGCAGCTTGGCCACATTATTTCTCTAACTTCAGCACAATGAAAACAACTTATATGAGCTGTCAAGCCTCATCATTCAAATAACTCCTAAATTCTTCACCACAGAAAGTAAAACATGGTGATTAATACTCTAGCATCTGTTGCACGTTGTCATGGATCCTGCAATTGCCAAACAGCTCAAATGGCAGCACATTTTACAGCCAGATGTGTCAAGCTTTCATCTGCTTCTTCACTGGAATTCTAGGAAGTCTAAGCCCCTACATTACTTATATTCTAAAGGATAAGGCTAAAAATCAAAAATCTTCTCTCCAGAGAAGATATGGTGTGTGCTTTGTCAAGTGTAAAGGGTTGATATCCTTCTTTAAGCTTCTCTTATCTAATTGAAGATTCAGTTTTAGAAACATTTACTCACAATGACTGGTTGAGGGAAGTGCCTCAGGACATTCTTACTTTGATGGATTATAAAGTAGAGGGCAAAATATCAGAAATTAGCCATCATATTTGTTTGGTCTGATGAAATCAGTTTCTTGGAAGGATTTCTACAGTTAATAAGGTACATGATTTTGAACATATCACCCCACCCCATGACACCAAACTGAACTGAAATTATTTTTTTAAGAATATGATCACAGCTAGCTTTCTTGTCTCAGCCTGATTCTTCATGCTGGAGGTTTGCACGTATTATCTCTTGCCAGGGGAGACTTTGTGTGGTAATTTCAAAGTAAACCAGCTAAGTCCTACTGTCTTATGTGAAACTTAAATAAGAAAATATTCTGTTCTTTTCTATTCCACAATGGAGTTTCTTACTTTATGAAGGTCCTTTCAGCACTTTTTTGTCCTGTCAGAACTAATAAGACAATTTCTGAGAGTCAGACTAGGTGCAGTTCAAATAATTGGTAGAGTTAATTAATAAAATTAATAAAAATGTTCTATAATACATAAACTACAGAGAGTTTATGGAAACGATCAGGTACCTAAGCTTAGGAGAGCTGCTTAATGGCATTTACAAAATACCTAAATTAATAAAGTACCTAATTCTCCTTGTCTAGCAGTTAGTATTAAATGATTAAATTACTTGTCTTCTTACATAACTTCCATAAAGCCTAGGATGTATAGATCTAAATATTGTAGTTTAAATTTATTGGTATTTCATATTACATAAATGTTTGAATGAGGTTGAATTTTCATACAGGTTCAGAGACGTCACACAAAAAGCCTCTTCCAGTAATGAGTTATTGTGGATACCATTTTATAAGAAATCCTTCAGTTTCCTTTTACTATCCCCATCCTTTCTGATTGCCCTCTTTGGAAGTCTAGATAAATTCACTAAATTTCAGATGATTCTAGGATTCTTATTTTTGTTTTATCTAAAAAAATAAATCTCATTTATTTTGATATATTGCCATTTGATCTTCATTTTTATTTTATACTTTCTTTATTCTATAATTTTCTTTACATGGTAGAACCACACTGACAAATTTTTATTATTTTAATATTTTAAAGAAAAAGTACCGTTAGACATATGACATTATGCTAGGTTCTTATCAGATCTCATAAGCTAGGTCAGGACAGGATGAATTAATACTCGGAACATACACCTCCTAGGAATATCTAGGCCTCTTAGAAAATCTAAATCAATATACAGCACAGTGCTAGGGGGCAATGTACTGCTAAAAGTGTCATCTTTTATATAAATTAAAAACTGAAGTCTTGACATTTGTAAAATCTTGTGACAGAAATAGTATTGATTTTTCACAGTTCAGTTTTGGGTATTGCACTTGGAATCTTAACATTTTCAAAAGTTGGGCTGCCAAAATACAATATTTCCATTTTTGGAAAACTAGGCCACCTTATTTGTCCCAAAATACATTTGAAAAAAATGGAGGCTCCTAAGATGCCAGTTCTTTCTTTTGGCCACTGCCTATTGAAAACCTCTCCTCCAAAGTCAAATAAGTAGTAATTGACATTTAAGTACCTCTAGGATTTTCTTTGGTGATAAAATCAAAATTACAGAATCCATCTTAAGCTAGGACAGAAACAAATTCTTCTGGTTTTTACTGATTACTGTTGATCTTACTTGCCGAGAGCATAAACTGATTTGACACACGGATTATCCCTACTTATGCTGTGAACACAGAGACTGGCCCAAGTTATGACATTTTGGTACAGTTTCAGTTTAAGCTCATCTCTAACTGAGAAGAAATAAAAATGGTTGACCTAAGACTCTTTGTCATGCAAGACTTTTCCTGTCTTAGAAGCTTAATAAGGAGGCATGCCAAAAGGCTCTAAAAGCAGACTTTTTTCAGAGTACCATCTACACCTCCTCCTGTTATGCAAGTCTTAGTATATTTTTTTCTAGTAGAGCAGTGCGTACTGTGTTGAAGTATTAATTCAATGAGCAAACTAATGCACATTAAATGGAAATAAGGCATTAAAACAATTAACTTTTTTGAACTGAATCCACAAGAGATACTTAAGCTCAATACGTTGGAACCTATCTGGTGTAACAAAAAGTCCAATTTAGATAGCTAGTCTCCATAAGAATTAGATACTGAAGGGTAAGATTCATAGAAGTCAGCTACCAGAGCTGTGAGCTGCCTAAGTTTGCTTGTTATAGGGTCCCTCTCCCTCTAAACTCCCAGTTTGAGCATTCTTGTAGGAAAAATATGTATTACAATTTACAATTCCTAACCCTGTGAATCCTCTCCTAGAGTGAGATGAGTCGCTCTTATACAGTACACAGCCAAGAAAACAAATTTGAACTTTACTCCTTAATATACTAGATTGGTATCTCAGGTACCACAAAATGGTCACTCACCATCTTTTTGTGGATCACTGTATATTTAATTATCTACGTTGGAACAACTTAAAAAAAAAAAAAAGAGGAAAAGAAATGCCTGACTTCAGAATATTCTGTCTCCCGTCTTGTAAGGACACCCTCTTGAATGAGCCACTCCATGAGAACAGGCACATAAATTACCTAACTGGAGCCTTTTACAGAGCTACTTCTATACCAGGCAAGGGGGAAAGTGGAGAAGAGTATGCTGGAATCTTTCCCCTTGCATTTTATGCAAGGCCTATCCAAGAGTAATCTTCTGACAACACCAATGGATTCAGTATTTCTAGGTGAGATCAGGTGAATTTCAATGGAGCTTTCAAATCTGATGAGTGTGAAGAAGTTTAGGGCTGCCAAGAGTGCGAACATATGGAAGAAAGTAAGCAAAGATATTCAAGCCACCTCAGATACCACAAGCAGCATACACTAGTGAAGTTAATGTTTCACTTGGCTTAATATATACCTAGCTTCTCAGCAGTGGTAACTAGGTCATTCAGAGCACTGTGCCAATACAGCTCTAATGCTACGGGAAATCAAATGATTACCTGTAGTGCAAACTCAGATGTATTGCCATAGCATTCAGTTATGCTCTACTTGATATCCCTGTCTATGCAGAAACACATATATTCTATGTACTTCTAAAAAGTATGTTCAGCTTACCGTATGACTTTGATTAGGAGTACATCTCAAATGTTCGTAAGAGTGCATCTTGGGAGGGACCATTCCTTTCTCCTGAACTCAGCCAATAAGACCTAATCAGTAACTAAGTTCGATCACATGGCAGTGTGTTGTGGAAAGTAAAAATGTCAATGCTTTCATTCATTACCCCTTTGCTCACTCAACCATAGTTTCACAGAGTCACAGAATACATTAGATAAGGAGGGGATCATCTGGTCTCAGGGCCTCGTTGGGAGCCTTGTTCCTTCAAGTTCTGAATACCTCCAAGGCTGGAGATTCCACAAACTCTTTGAACAACTTAGTGGTGATTTTTTTTTATATATCTAAGAGGAATTTATTGTATTGCAGCTCGTCCATTACCTTACATCCTATCAATGTGTACCTCCAAAAGTCTGTTCCTGTTTTTCTATACTGCCCACCTAAGTAGCTGAAGACGTTGATATGACCTCACCTTAGCTTTCTCTTCTCTCAGCTGAACAAAAGCAGTCCTCTGAGCTTCTCCTCAGACATCAGGTCTGTCTTCCAAATCACCTTAGTAGCCTTTGTTGGACACACTCCTGTATGTCACAGAATCACAGAATAGTTGAGGTTGGAAGGGACCTCTGGACACCATCTGGTCCACCCACCCTGCTCAACCAGGACTACCTAGAACCAGTTGCCCAGGACCATGTCCAGACAGCTTTTGAATGTCTCCAAGGATGGATGTGGACATGTCAATGTTTGCCATGTGCTGAGGAGCCCAAAGCGGCATAACAGATGCAGTCTTACAAGTGCCAAAAGAGAAAACAATCCCTAACTACTGCCTGCTGACTGCACTCTTGCTAATACAGTTCAATATGTAGTTAGTTTTCTTTGCTGCAAGAGCACACTGTTGGATCACTTACTTCTTGTCCACCTGGAAGCTCAGGTCCTTTTCTGCAAAGCTGCCCCCTAGCCAGTGAGCTGGCAGCCTCTACTTCTGCATGTGGTTATTCAACCCCAGAGTTAGGATCTTTCATTTGCTGGACTTCATGAATCTCTTTTCTGCCCATTTATATTTCCTGCTAAGGTCTCTCTGAACAGCATCTCTATGTTCTGGTACATCAACCCCTCCCTCACAGTTTGGTATCATCTGCAGACTTTCTGGGAGTACCTTCTGCCCCATTGTCCACACCATTAATAGAAAGGTTAAACAGTATTGGCACCTATATTGTCCCTGAGGGACACCACTAGTAATCAGCTGCCAGTTGGATTTCATATTGCTGATCACCTCCCTTTGAGCCCAGCTCTCCAGCCATTTTTTCACTCATTTGTTGTCCATTTATCCAGTCTGTATTCACTACTTTTCTTACAAGGGATACTATCAGAAATGATGTTGAAAGTCTTGGCAATGTCAACAGTTCACTACTTTCATCTGCTTAGTCATCTCATCATAAGAAGCTACCAGGTTGGTCAAGCACGATTTGCCCTTTGATTAATTTTTGCTGGTTGTTCCCAAGTATCTTCTTGTTCTTCCTTGGCCTGGAAATGGCTTTGTGGAGGATTTACTCCATAACCTGCATCAGGACTGATGTAAGGCTGACTGGCCTGTAATTCTCTAGATCTTCCTTCTTGGAGATGGGTGTGTTGTTTGTCCTTTTCCAGTCATAAAGAAGCTCCCCCAGCTGGCGTAAGCTTTCAAAGATGACAGAGAGCTGGTTCTACCAGCACCCTACCTAGTCCCATGGACTTGTGTGTGTTCAAGTAGTTTAAGAACTCCCTAACTCTACCATCCTCTAATATGGTTAATGCTTCACTTTCTCTTTGATTAAAGTCTGGCTCTCCATCCATAAAGCCTACTTGTTACCAAAGCTTCTGTAACAATGTTTTCTCCGCTTCAATCACGGTTTCTTTTTCATGACAAAGAGAGGGATTTAAAGGGGTGCTGGCTGTGTTATTTACTCCCATGTTAGCACAGCCCAGAACACCAGGTACTCTGGGATGAAGACAGACAGGAAGGCAGACTGCTACAGGGCTTCATATCCATGCCTAAACTGCATCCAGCCCTATTCGTGACAGTAGGAATATTTGATATATTCATTCCTTACCACATTTTGATTTTACCTTTTAATGGGGACTTATACTGGTGTTCTTATTTTTGCTTTTTTAGGCACCCATAGATCATGGGTAGCTGTATAAGTGAAAGAAAGGGGGGTCATGAAGATTGTGACACAGTGAATCACTGTTTATTCTATCTCTAAAAATGCCTGGAGCCACGTAATTTGATTTCCACATTTGTTGTGCTCTGCAGTGAATATACTATTATTAGTCATCTTTTCTGCATAATGTTCTGATGAAAAGAATACAAGGGAGTTACCTGAAACATGTGGACTAACCAACCTGTTGCTTGCTGAAGTGAACTTGCACGCCTTCTGTAGCATCCTGAAGAGTTTCTGTTTAAATGAATAGGGCAAGAAGAATAATTTCTTCAGATGACAGTCAGTGAGCTTTCCTGGAAGATTATGATTCCTTAGACTTCTTTTTCAAGCAGAAAATAGATTAATACTATCGAGATTGTAATGACAAAGTATGTATGAAGCAAACTTATTTTGCTTGTGTAACTTACTGATTTGGGGTGAAAAAATCAGGATTTGGTTTTAGATGTAGATATTATTCCAATTAGTGAGAGTTTGTTTAGCTTGATTTTTAAAAGGTTTTTATTTTAAAGCCTTCAGGATGCAATCATTATTAACAGATAACTTGGAATATTCTTAGCGTTTAGCGGCTGAATGGTTCGGTTTAGCTGTGGTAGGATATATCTGTCAAGGGAAATTGTTTCCTATCTCTAAGCATATGAAAGAAACTGCTAGGAAATGTATTTTGAAACTTAGAAAGGAGTAAAATCTTTATTTTCAGACCATCTAGACCTTGCCTAGAGCATTGTTCCTGCAATATTCGATTATAACAAGATTTATAGGGATAAGTGCAGTGAGCAATTGTTATGTCTCGTCCTCAGACTTAAAGAAAGTTTTGCATGCAGAAGGTGCCTGCATGGCCTTCTGTGGCTCATTTCCCTGCCTCTGGCAAGAAGATTTGAAACCTCCCTTGTCTGTTTAAGACTGTGTAAATCCTAGGTTAGATTGGACTAGGAACTGTTGTGCTTTGCCATCCCTTAATCTCACACATAAATACACAAAAGTCAAACTAGTTTATTTCATTTCCTGGAAAAATTGTCTTCATACTATTAGCTTACAAGAAGCTTAAAGCTAAGAAGGTAGAAGTAGTAATTTCTAGCAAAAGTTTTCCATTTTCTGAAAACTTAAAAGTTAATGACACCAAATTTTACCCTAAATGTAAAGCAATTTCCATTGTAAACATAATGTAAATAGATTTTTCACTCTGTACAGATCTAAGTTACTAAATATTTTCAAAGCCTGTCACCAATGGAAAATTCTTTTCTTACTTATTCATTTATCTTCAGGTCTTGAGTGAAGACTTGGAGTTTCTGATCACAGAAAAGAAAACCAAAAGGTATTATTATGGATATCTTTCAGAAGCAGAACCTAAAATTCTCTTTCCACAAGCTTCTACAACAGTAAAATTTCATCCAGCTCTACAGTAAGAGTACATTTCCGCTATTAAGCACATAAGTAATACGTTGGGAGAGACCGTACTGCTGTACCTCCAATGAGATATTGATTTAATATCAGTAATCTACAGGATCGCCATCTCTAAATTAAACCTAAGAGAGTGACTAGTTTCTTACAGCTCTTAGGGGACTCCAAGTCAATAACAGTAATGCTTGACATTTGTGTAGCACAAGATTTTGAGATACCTTATAGATGTTATATCTCACAATAACCTTTGTAACTAGTAATAAATCACGTACCACATTCACTGCCTAAAAGTCAACCACATCTACTTTTTTTTTCCTGGTACTCAATGTATCCTAAAATATTTTTGACCTTCTAGTCACCTTGACGTGAATATTGCATATGGAAGGTGAGCACAATATAGAGCTACTCGTACACCTGATAATAGCTCAGTCTTTGTGCCATAAATATAGACAACCGGGTAGGACCCATTTTAATAACACCTGATTTAAGCTATAAGGTCCAGCTGAGGCAAGGCGCTTCCCCTGCCCCAGCAGGGCCAGCTCTGCGTGGGCTCCGCGCTGCCCAGAGGCCACAGCTGAGCACACCCAGACAGCTCGGAGGTAACTATTTAACATCTTAAGAGAAGCAAAAATGGAAAACAGCTTAACTTAACATGCCTGCAAACTGCAGTAATTTAGCAAGGAGTCAGTCCTCGCTCCACTGTCCAGACAGGAAGGGAAGCTGCAAGGAGTCCATTCATTGACGGCCCCCAGTTCAGCTGCCACCCCTTCCATTCAGAAACCCAAGTGCTGCAGTGTCTCAAAGACGAAAGAGCATGCTAACCAGCACAAAATTATAGCCAGCATTTGCCAATATTTTTGCTTGTCTATAAAAAGAAGTGCTGATTCCTTTCATTGTTGTAGGTTAATAAACTGTATTCCTAGAGAAATGATTTCTTTGAGGGGAAAAAATTAGGTGTTTTGTGAAAAGTTTTTAAGCTTCCAAAATCATGCTTTCCTCAAAAAAATTAGTATGTTTCTTTAAAGTTTTTATCTTTCCACATCTTTCTTTTAAAAAACAAGAAAAGAAAAACAAAATTAAGAAAAGGCAGAGGAAAGGAAGAATGGAAAGAAGAGCAAGGAATGGAAAACATTGTTTTAAATGTAGATGGAGAACTTTGTCATTCGTGGAAAATTGTCATATTTTGAAGGCTGATAAAAAGTTTGAAATTAAAAAGTGTGTTTGTAAAACTTTGAATTTTTTCTAGTTGACAGTATTTATGAGGCTTTATGACACTCTGATGCATCAAATTAGTGTTATTCTAAGGAAAAAACTGTAGACTGGGCTTCTCAATTTTGTGCAAGCACAAAGGAGACCAGGCACCTGATTGCCAGATGCCACTGCCTCCTTAAGATCATTGTCCCTCATTGCAGTGCCTCTCTTTCACCTATCTCATTCAGTAACAACTCGCAGTACTAGAGCCAGAGCAGATTCCAGGACTTTTAATTTGCTAGTGTCTTACTTGAATCACTGGACCATTCTCTTCTGTATGTCCTTTTTTTGATTATAAAAAAGTGAGGAATTTATTTCAAGATGGACATTTAATTTTATAACCTTTAGCTGTGTTGCCCCATGACAGCCTGAGGTGGAAAGCTCTTTACTGATGAACCAGACTGGGTTATAAACCAGAATATTGCCAGTTTCCCCTCACATTAGCATTCATTTAATGATTTTTATTTTTTTCCCTGACTGGAAGAACTGCCTACACCCCTGCTCACCATAGCAACTGAAGAATCTAGCAGCAGACTTAGGGTAGGAAAAACATAAGGAAAAAAAAAGCTTGAAAATATCCCCCGATACTAAAATTGGTTTTGTTTTCACAGCAACACACTATGCAACTGCAAGAGAAAGAGAGCTATCTACCTATATTTCACTTGGAATCACCCAGCATGGGAGGAGTAAAACAAAATGTGTATGTTTGCATGTTACACTGGAGTATGTTAAGGGTAGGTGGCACTTATTTTCAAAGCATATTTTGGCTGCTGAGGGAGGATGAGGTGTTGACAATGATATGTTAGTGGATGTTTCTGTGGAAGAGAAGACATTCACATGTACTGGATGGAAGTCACAGCAATTTTGTTTGAAAAGTTTTCCTTCTGTTCCTGAGTTGATGCAATAAATATAACTGTTGACAAATATTTATCAGCATGTCTAAACATACGGAGAGAACAAACCAAAGTCTTTCAACCACTGTTAGCATGAAAACAGGCACTGATGCATTTGCTAACAGCAGAGTTGAATGCTATACAAGGAATACGAGCCTCATAGGTTATACTAACTTAGAACAACAAATGTTCTAATGTGCGTTTATAGGGATAATTCCACACAGACTACTACAAAGGCCATTTTAAACACCACTTGGACAAAAATTTGAGATTATAAATAATTAAAACAAAACTAAATTATGT
Organism: Phalacrocorax carbo; assembly: GCF_963921805.1. Taxonomy (NCBI): domain Eukaryota; kingdom Metazoa; phylum Chordata; class Aves; order Suliformes; family Phalacrocoracidae; genus Phalacrocorax; species Phalacrocorax carbo. The sequence goes on along the minus strand of NC_087513.1, from coordinate 154,753,622 downwards.
TGTTGCTTTTCTAAGCAGGAAACCACATATATTAGACTTGAGAAAGGAAAAAATCCCACCATACTGACTCGTCTTATTAAACAGGAAGGAGTCAATATCAAAACTAGTGTGTAAAAGCCAATGAAAAATTTTCTTCATTTCTGTGGGGAAAACCATTTGATTCATATTAGTAAGGAAAACAGTCTGACATACATTAATCTAATCACAGCAGACAAGCTTATTGGAAGTTTTCTTCCATAAAACTAGTTAAACAGTCTCATTCTTAAAGAGAGGACAACAGGTAAAATAACTTTCCTTGTTTGCCATCAGCTGCAAATGACTTGCAACTGGATACAAAAAAGTAAGGAACAAATTGACCTCCAATGTCATTTTCCCTGACATTTTAAAGGCAAATGATTCTGTATAAGAAAAACGAGTGCTGTTAAGACAGACGCTGCTATCTGGACGCCAGAGCTCACAAACTCCTTGTGTGCTCAGTAGACTCACTGAAATGCTCTGTTTCCTTCTAGGCACATCCTTCACACATCCCTCATGTGGAAGGAAAGCAGTGGTCACCCAGCTCTAGCCCAGCACAGGAGAGTCGCAGACAGGGTGTGTGGTTGGATACAGGAGCTGAATGCACCCCTGTGTCTACAGTGCAGATGGCAGCCATTGTCGAAAACCTGATGGCCATGGTTTTCTCCTGCATAGAAATTGGAATAAGTGGTTATGAGGTTTGACAAGCCAGATAGTAATGGGCATGTTCTCAGAATCAGTTGCATAAATGATTGTTTATTTTGTCAACATTTGTCTCACTGCATTTTAATTTCATAGATTAGCTCTCTGTTGCTATTTATTCTCTAATTCTATGAGTTATTCTCTCTCAGTGAATGTAAGTTGCAGGAGAATGAAGGATAGGATCAACAAAATGCAGAAAGCAGAACTAATGCTACAAGAAGTGGAGCCAGAGTTGAAGACAATCAAAGGCAAGTATGACTACAATGGAGGAGCAAAAAAGTATTCATGGATAACGAAAGATAATAGTAAAAATGCTGAAGCAGTGTTGTACATTAAAGATATGAAATACTGGTTTAAAAAAATTACATTTTTTTTTAAAAATAGAATATTTAGGTTAAAACCACTTGGGGAATGACTGCAAAAGAATTAATCTTCAGGCAGTTTTTGAACAATGTTCTGTACCTCCATGCAAATTCTGCTGTAGTTAGAAGTCCTGAGGGACAAAGGTACTTGCTAGACCTCAGATGTAGAACCAGCTTTGAATACCAAGTTAAAAGCATTAAACTAGCTAAGGTTTGCATTTCAAACAATGGGAAAAGGATATAGAAATGATCAAGAGACAGTACATGAAAATCACCCAAAGAAAGACATTCTGAGTTAGCCAAGAGGCAAGGGGGAACTAGAAAAAGGAAAGTGTAAGAATGAAGGCACACATGCCAAAATTTTAAGGATAAAAGTTATTTTATTTGTGCAATTAAAAGGAGAATAAGGTGTAAGTGGACACCCCTCTGCGATTATCTTAATCTTCTTGATATTAGAAATAACCAATGTATAGTACTAAAAATAAAGTAACCATTTCACAGAATCACAGAATCACAGAATCACAGAATGGTAGGGGTTGGAAGGGACCTCTGGAGATCATCTCGTCCAACCCCCCTGCTTGAGCAGGCACATCTAGAGCTGGGGGCACAGGAACGTGTCCAGGATGGTTTTAAATGTCTCCAGGGAAGGAGACTCCACAGCCTCCCTGGGCAGCCTGTGCCACGGCTCTGGCACCCTCACAGGAAAGAAGTTTTTTCTCATATTGAGGTGGAACTTCCTGTGTTCCAGCTTGTGCCCATTGCCCCTTGGCCTGTCATTGGGCACCACTGAAAAGAGTCTGGTCCTGTCATCTTGACACCCACCCTTCAGATATTTATAAGCGTTCACAAGATCCCCCCTCAGTCTTCTCTTGTCCAGGCTAAACAAACCCAAGTCTCTCAGCCTTTTCTCATAAGGGAGATGCTCCAGTCCCCTGATCATCTTGGTAGCTCTCCGCTGGACTCGCTCAAGCAGTTCCACGTCCTTCTTAAACTGGGGGACCCAAAACGGGACACAGTGCTCCAGATGTGGCCTCACTAGGGCAGAGTAGAGGGGGAGGATAACGTCCCTCAACCTGCTGGCCACGTGCCTTTTAATGCAGCCCAGAATATTGTTAGCCTCCTTGGCCACAAGGGCACATTGCTGGTTCATGGTCAGCTTGTTGTCCACCAGCAATCCCAGGACCTTCTCAACAGAGCCGCTTTCCAGTATGTCAGCCCCCAGCCTGTACTGGTGCCTGGGGTTGTTCCTCCCCAGGTGCAGGACCTTGCACTTGCTCTTGCTGAATTTCATGAGGTGCCCCTCGGCCCATCTCTCCAGCCTGTCCAGGTCTCGCTGGATGGCAGCACAGCCTTCTGGTGTATCAGCCACTCTCCCAGCTCGGTGTCATCAGAAAACTTGCTGAGGTTACACTCTGTCCCATCATCCAGGTCACTGATGAATATGTTGAACAGGACTGGACCCAGCACAGACCCCTGGGGAACACCACTAGTGACAGGCCTCCAACCAGACTCTGTGCCATTGATCAAGACCCTCTGAGTTCTGTTGTTGAGCCAGTTCTTTATCCACCTCACTGTCCACGCATCCAACCCACACTTCCTTAGCTTGCCTGTGAGGATGTTATGGGAGAGTGTTGAATGCCTTACCGAAGTCAAGATAGACAACATCCACTGCTCTCCCTTCGTCGACCCAGCCAGTCATGCCATCATAGAAGGCTATCAGGTTGGTGAAGCATGATGTCCCCTTGGTGAATCCGTGTTGGCTACTTTTGATAACCTTCTTTTCTTCTATATGCCTGGAGATGACCTCCAGGATGAACTGTTCCAGGGATGGAGGTGAGGCTGACTGGCCCGTAGTTCCCCAGGGCCTTCTCCTTGCCCTTTTTGAAGATTGGAGTGACATTGGCTACCCTCCAGTCCTCGGCCACCTCTCCTGTACTCCATGACCTTCCAAAGATGATGGAAAGTGGCTCAGCAAGAACATCCGCCAGCTCCCTCAGCACTCGCATCCCATGGGGGCCCATGTGTTTGCAAGGATCCAGTTTTGCATAGGTAATCTCTGACCCAATCCTTCTCAACCGATGGTAAGTCTTCCTTTCTCCAGATTTTTTCTCTCTCGTGGGGGCTGAGATGCCTGAGGGCCAGCCTTAGCAATAAAGACTGAGGCAAAGTTTTGCATCTGTGCTCAGGAAACAAGGATGTAGGACTTGGGGGTGAAGGCAGCATTGGTGGTACTGAAATCTCTGAGATGTTCATGAAAAGTCCTTGCCTGAAGTAGCAGGGGTTTGAAACAGGTTATTTACTCCTATGTGTGTCTGACCTATCTTTTCTATTTCCTTCATCTTTTCCTTTTACTTAATATTTACAGTTTCTTTTAATGTTAAGTTAGTCACAGGAGGATGACTAATCTGGACATTTTCTCAAATTAGTTTTGTAAACAGTAAAGAAGCACTTAAATGGAAGCACTCCTTTACAGTTTCCAAAGGTACTGCTGAATAATAAGCTGGTATCAGTAAGGTTTACAACCTGCATACCTGCCTAGGAAGAATTGTATTTTGATTGTCTCATTTTCCCTACTCGTTACCAAATAAATGTTTTGCACCCTATTTGTACCATGCCAAAGAGAAACAATTCAATTTCTTATTACCAGACCATTGTCAGCAGTGTAGCAGTAAGCGCTTTGGGTAAACTCTACAGTTTGGCATTCTAGGGTGAGTAATGAGAAATGGGAAAATTGTATATTCCTTAATTTCATTCATCTGGAGGTACTTTAAAGCGCTTCAGCTAACTATTTTAATTCACTTTTTTTAATTAAAATGGAAATCTCTGGACCAAGAGCTTGAATTTGCCATTGAAAATTAGGGGGGAAAAGTCTCCATCAGTATATAGCAAAAATGCCAAAAGAGTAGAATTTTCTTTGGGAAAATTTCATGAGAATTTGCCTTTAAAAGAAAGAAAAATATTTGCTGGAAATTTGCATTCCTGTTAGTCCCTTTTCATTATGCAAAATGACATATCCAAATGCCTCAGGCAGTGGTTTCTCATAGAAACCAAAGGAAGAAAAAGTGATAAAGAAATTAAAATCTAATAACATATTATGGTAGAATATTTATAAGTGATCAGCAGTGTATTAAGCTGTAAAGAATACTCATCACAGTCACTCTGGCTGGTTATATACTCTCCTACAGAACTGCCTAACCCAAGGCTAGATTGCTCTGAAATTTGAAAACAGGTTTCTGAGCATTAGACAGTGCATCTATTATCATAAACAGCTTTAGCATATGAGTGTGCATATATACTAAATTAAGAAAGGTGCTATCTGCAAGGTTTCTTATTTATAGATACACTTTTCTTCCAGGTTTTGTTTAAATTGTTTTTTAAATGAATGATACTGAGGAAGACAGCTTTAGTACAAATGAACAAAGAGTGCAAGTCAGTCCTTACATGTCATGAATCAGAGTTACTGCACTGAGTAACTTAGTACCAGCTGAGAATCAAGTTGAAAACATCAAAGTTTTCATTCATAACAAGGTAATATCCCAAACCCTTCATCCCAAGCCCAGTAACTAAACCCCTTAAATGCAACCCATTGATATAACTATTCCTTGTGCCAGAGTGAAACTGCATTTCATTAAGACAGATTATTTCAGCATAGTGCCTTTCTTACAGAAGTAAAGCAGAGCACCAATTCTAGTATCACAACTGCCAAAACAGATGATATTTTACTAAAAAAACCTGAGTTTGGTCAAAATCTACAGGTAGAATTCCTGTATTTTAAAGGGAACGTTCTAAGCATTTGGAAGGGAGAAGGCAAATTTGGCTGATGTTTGTTTCATTTTTACATTTTGGAGTTGGGGGGGTGGGGATTTTTTTGGCCGTACCTTATTCATAGTCACTGCCCATAAATTAAGGATTTTTTAAAAGGGCCAACTTTCTTTTGAAGTTTTTTGGATTTCTTCTTATAATTTGAATTACTTACTATACAATGGCAGATTTCCAGAAAGTATTTTACCTAGCCATGGAGTTGCTATTGTAAGATATTAAATTTCAATTTTATTGCTACAAATCTGTCCTGTGCTACATGAAGTTATTGTTTACCAAGAAGCTAAGGGCACAATAAACCTAGTTTAGCTGGAAAAGTCCAGCAATAGTACACAGTAGGTCTCTGACAGTATAGCAGAAATGACAGAAAAGCATACCCTCAGCAATGGTCAGTTGTTTCTGAGAATAGGATTTTGCCTGACCTTTGGAATTGTTCAACAAATTTACTGAGTATCCTGCAAAAAATGTGGCCTGGAGTTCTTCAAAAAGTTGAGGTGGTACTGACATAAGGCAGCATTTGATGAGGTTACTTCCAGAAAATCTGAAAGATATTTTGGAGTACTGACTGTTAGAAAATGCGCTTGATTCCTAAGAGATGTCTCAGGAAAACGAAAGAGACTCAGTGAAAATGCGAATTAAACAACTGTTTCTCTATTACTCTCCAAACATGACTAATTTCCAATTTTCTTTTTTCTTTTAACCTACACTGTTTTCATATCATCCTGAAATTGGCAGTTCTAGCAGGATGACTTAGTTATCCTCAGTTAATAGGCAAAGAAGAAGCAGAGCTCTGTATTGAGGGGAAAACACTAATGAATGAAATATTTGAGAAGGATCTGGGGGCAGGGAGAAACATGCCTGATTACTTATGCCAGGTGAAATATGAAATTGGAGACAATTAGAATGATATGTAGTGAAAGAAGAAACTCACAAGGTATGGTTATAACCTGTCATGGCCCTGAGAGCACTGAGGTGCCTACCTGTCCCTGCCCAGCCTCCCCCGGTGCCTGCCTCCACTCTGTCCACGTCCCAGGACCCCATTTCAGCCCATCCTGGGCCTGTCAGACCCTGCCCTAGCGACGCTGTAGGAATGCTGGTCTCCAGCTCTGTCCCTGCCAGTCCTGACTTGCTCCCTGGACTTCCCAAGCTGACCTTGAACTTGACCCATTGTTTCACCCTGTCTCTCCAAGGAACTTCTTATTACCCTGGCCCTGGCCCTGTGCTGGCTCCTCCCTGACAATAACCAGGAAAAGTACAGGGAGGGACATCATGAGAGAGTAAGAAACTATCCATACAGCCAGGGAACTGGGAGCTAGGCAAAAGACGGAAGTTTGAAAGGAGAGAGGAAGCAAGCAAGCGAGAAAGAAATCCATTTTCTTCTTTATTTCCATAGTTTTACTGTACCGTTACTGATACTGGTTCAAGGTTGAATGGCTTCAGAGGCATTTCATCCACAATGACTTGTCTGTGGTTTGTAATTGCTCTTCATAGAGGAGAGCTGAATCAAATAGCAATTTTGCAGGCTAAAAATACTTCTTAAGTAAGATCACAGGCATATAAAACAAAGACAGGAACTAAACTAATGGGAAAGGAGAGAAATCTGAGGAAGCAGACTGGAAGAGATCTGGGGTTTCTGGGCTAGTTTCTCTGACCAATACAAAACCAAAGGATGTTGTGAACAGACATGCTGAACAATACATATAAAATATTACTTCAGAACACAGCAAAATCTGAAAAGTCTGAGGAGAATGAGACATAACTCTGCCTCCACATATAGCAAACTGCATCAATGCAATATTTTGTATAAAATAATTCACAATATGTTTTCTCCTAAAATCAAAACAAAAAACCTCATTACTTTTTCTCCCCAGAAAAAGATGTTTTGTCAGACAATGTGAAATACGAACATGGCCTGGCCTGGGAGCAATTGGCTTTTTTCTGTGAGATTGTGGTGCCACAGAGCATTCAGCCTAGTCAAACACTTCATGTTGTCACCATACACCTTCACCACTCCGTCACCTTCTCCAGCCTTTCTTGAGCTGAACTCGCAGTCATTGCAGTGTAAGTGGAGGCAGCCATACAGTTAGCATCATTTTGGTCATCTGTGAAACACAAGGATTGCTAATTTGTCCTGCTTGACTAAAGGAGATTTGTTACAGGATTTTCTCATTCTTTGATGAACAGGACTGTGTGCAGAGCCAGATCTTGAATAGGAAGCAGCATTCTACTCTTTAGCATGTAGAAACTGTTGGGTAGCCAACATCACAGTGAAAACAATGGTGTCCCTCACCCATGTTTGGAAATACTGTGATCCAGGTATTTAGGTATGTCACTCACCATCTGGTTCTGAACTGTCAAACTAAACTAAATTAATCCACACCTCAATTATTCCCTTTCTCTGTTTCTTTTGGAAACTAAAGTTACTTTGCTTGAAACTATGAGGCTTTCTCAATAATGATTGATTCTGCTTCTTAAAAAAGAGAAGGAAGACATAGTAAGTAAAAGAAATGATCAATAAAAATTTTTTTTTGGTGGAGTTTTTTCTCCAACTTCTGACCCAGCTGGTGATAGCACTGATTGAAGCTCAAATCTGGCCAGCAGTTTTTCATCGTTTCAGCAGAAGTTGTGATGAGAGAGGCACTGAATCGTAACACTTTTAGGAAAAACTTTCAGTCTGATTTAAATCTCTGCATAAAATATTGTGGTATGGGGTTTGTTTGGTGCTTTTTTTTAAATCCATCTGCAAATAAATCCTTGCATCGTGAAAGATGGAAGTAAAAAATGCGTATGCCTAAAATTTAACAAATTCCAAACAAATAGAAAGAGTTTTCAGTGAGTATGTATTTAGACTTCAGAAAGGAGGATCAAAGGGCAGATATTCCAGTCTTACAGAAATTTCTGTGATTCACCTTCCGTGAAGACAGATGTCTTCAGGGGATAATTAACTAACAAAAAGAAATGTCAATATATATTAGGTTTTCTGTGATTTCTGTTCATCTGAAAACCATGTCCAGAGTCAACAGTAACAGTTCTTTGCTATATATAGTTTTGGGCTTTATAACATATTGTGATCCCTTTTTACGTTTTATTATTTGGGAAAAATTATTTCTTACAAATGTACATTTATATTTCCTTACATGCAGGTAGGTATTCTGTCTATAAATAGTGGTAGATATTCATAGACATGATAATAAAGAATACACACATACACCCACATAAACTCTTTATAGCCTTTTAATTTTTTCTGTACCTTATGCAATAGAGCAGGTTAAGTACCACGATGAAGTTGCCGCACATACTGTACAGCCTGAGATACCTTTTTTCTTTGGGTTTTGTTCATTCTCTCGATAGAACTTACATTTTCAGCAAGTGCCATATGGACAAAACAGTTCCTGGTAAAATTTTGGACAACAATTAACATAAGCACAGCAGGAGATCCCAACTGTTGACCCCTAAAAGGTGGTTAATCAACAGCATATGGGTTTATTTATCCCAGCATGCCCTTTTAATTAACAGTTCTAGAAAGTGTACTTTTTAATGAACACTTTGTTGCAATATATTGAGAAAATTCTAAATAGTGTAAATGAAACTCCAGCTTGAAACAAAATAACATTGTTTATAACGAAAAAAAATCTGTCAAGAAGTCAACCCATAAGAAACACTAATACTAACCTCAGACAATGCTAGAGTAACAGTGTTTGTGCCTAGAGTCAGTTCTGAATTTATAGGAAAATCTCTAAACTGCAGAAAGTTTGGATTTAGTGTTTAAACTCATTTTTAAAAAAGAAATGTACGTTGTAAAGTTCATCTTTAGAGTAAAAAATGTCAGTAGGACAGGGAAGGTCTCCAATCCCGTGTTTTGGTTTGAGCCCACCCTCTGAACAATACCATGACATTTACTTTCAAGCTGACAGTAGAAGATACTTGATAATAGGGTAGGTTGAAAGGAAGCAAGGATACAAAAATAAACAGTGATACCAAGATGGAAAAGAGAAGCAAACACAAACAAATGTGCACACAGCACAGGATAAGTAAACACAAGAAAAGCAACAAACATTCAAAGTCCTTTTTAAGAATACATCTTAATGCCATGAAAATTATTTAAGATAATCCTTAGGTAAACCAAAGTTTGAAGGTAAAGCAAAATATTTAGGGTAAATTATTTAAGGAAAAGAGTAAACCAAATTTTCAGTTGGTGTAAATCAAGGTAACTACTTACAAAAAACTGATTTACATGGGTCTTGAACACATAATCAAGTCCTTCATACTAAAGAAATTCAGGCAACAAAAAAGAGCCTTTTTGATCAACTGAAAAAGAAAAGTGTCTTTGATGGTATTGCATCGGGTTATAACAGCATCTGGTAAGCTTCCTGTAAATCACATCCCAAAGATGAATGCTTTGGGAGCTCTTAAGGCATTCAAACACCTCTAATTAAGAAGCTGTTCAAACTGAAGTAACTACTGAACACTTTGGAGTACCTTCACGCTTCACCTCTCAGCAAAGAATTCTACCCTTGGTTAAGAGCAACTGTTATACCAGAAGGACTTTTTTGTGTATACTTATTCAGCAGCAGAATCTGGTCTGTCTTAGGAGTCAGAAAGATGAAAATATTTCACTCTTTTACAGCATACTGTGCTAAATTAAAGGCATTTTCCTGTCAGAAAATAATTTCCCGATACTAAGTGTTGGAGTCTCCTTAGGTGAGATCATTGATTGCCCACAGCAAAATGGAAGATTGCCTTACAGAAGAATGCAGATTTGATGTAGAGTGAACACCAGGACAATTCCAAAATTTAGCCATAGCTAAAATGTTTACCAAGAATCTAGGGGACTGTTGTCTCCTTCTCTGTTGAACACCATACAATACCAGCTCAGAGCAGCAGTTTTTTAGACTGCTAACCCTTGCAGTTCTGTAAAACTGTCAGAAGTAACCACACAACACAAAGCTTAGGGTAATTATTAAAGACAAGGACAGAAAGATATCCTGATAGACATGTATCCATACTACCCTCAATAATACACTTTACCATTTCATGTATTTGAGGTTGGTGGGAGACTTATTTTCAGTGAAGGCTTTCTACAGGAAGAAGGATTTTATGACTGGACACTACTAAATGCACATAAAGATGCAACATTAATTACAAAAATGTTGTTTTTTTCTAAGATGGATGTGGGACTCCAAGTGTCTGATTGTTCTGATTTTGAAAAAAAGACCATTGTGGAATGCCCATAAAGAATAAATATTATTAGGTTCTGAATACATTTTACAACTTCCTGCGTAAATGTGGGTGTCCTCAGCTATGCAGATAGCACAGTGAAAGTATTCTTGAATCTACAAGGCAGGAAGGCAGGAGGGAAGGCAGGAAGGAAGGCAGGAAGGAAGGCAGGAAGGCAGGAAGGAAGGCAGGAAGGAAGGAAGGAAGGAAGGAAGGAAGGAAGGAAGGAAGGAAGGAAGGAAGGAAGGAAGGAAGGAAGGAAGGAAGGAAGGAAGGAAGGAAGGAAGGAAGGAAGGAAGGAAGGAAGGAAGGAAGGAAGGAAGGAAGGAAGGAAGGAAGGAAGGAAGGAAAAGAAAGAGGAGAGAGAAGAAAGAGAAGAAAGAAAGAAAGAAAGAAGAAAGAAAGAAAGAAAGAAAGAAAGAAAGAAGAAAGAAGAAGAAGAGAAAGAAAGAAAGAAAGAAAGAAAGAAAGAAAGAAAGAAAGAAAGAAAGAAAGAAAGAAAGAAAGAAAGAAAGAAAGAAAAGAAAGAAAGAAAGAAAGAAAGAAAGAAAGAAAGAAAGAAAGAAAGAAGAAAGAAAGAAAGAAAGAAAGAAAGAAAGAAGAAAGAAAGAAAGAAAGAAAGAAAGAAAGAAAGAAAGAAAGAAAGAAAGAAGAAAGAAAGAAAGAAAGAAAGAAAGAAAGAAAGAAAGAAAGAAAGAAAGAAAGAAAGAAAGAAAGAAAGAAAGAAAGAAAGAAAGAAAGAAAGAAAGAAAGAAAGAAAGAAAGAAAGAAAGAAAGAAAGAAAGAAAGAAAGAAAGAAAGAAAGAAAGAAAGAGAGAAAGAGAGAAAGAGAGAAGAGAAGAGAGAAAGAGAGAAAGAGAGAAGAGAGAGAGAGAGAGAGAGAGAAAGAAAGGTGCTGTACAAATTATACCACCTATCAACTTCCTGCACATTGAAGACTAATTCTTGTAAAAAAGATAAAAAAGCCATATATTAGTCCAGAACGTTACCCTAAGTGAACAACTAATTTCATAAAACTGAAGGCAGTATCTTGTATAAAAATACAGAAAAAATTAAACCTTCGTAACAATTAAGCTAAGTGATTCATGCAGAGCTGTTGATCTGATTTTCAAAAGAAGATCAATAATTAAGCAAATCTTCTGTCTTGGATTCTCTCTGTCATTGCTAGTGAAACATTTAATTTTGAAAAGATCTTATACTCCAATAGATGTTGTTTCTGTTGGTTTTTTTTCAAGTACTTACCAGTGAGTAATAAAAAGTGTACTTGTTAAGGTAGAAGTATGTTCCATTAGGAGTATTTTAAAGATGTCTGCATTGCTTTTTGGTTGTTTGGTGGGGTGGTTTGTTTTTGGTTTTGGGTTTTTTTTCTAATTAACAAATACATGCTTGAAATTACACCTAGCTTATACATAGGGACTGCTCTCTCAATAGAAAGCAACTTGAGTCAGCTTTTCATCAGAATGAACTACTTGTTTTGTACCTGCGTAGTCCTGCTGTATGAACTGGGCTACAGTCTAGGTTAGATCCCACCTTTTTTTTTTATCATTTCTAGGAGAAGAAGAAATAGCTAAGTATAATGTTAGGTCTGGGAACTTCTTCGATTTTGTACAATATGTTTCTTGTTTATATGTACGCCAGTCAGCTACATTAAGCAACCCGATAGAAATAATTTAAAAGATTAATCCAGTTCTAGCATACCAAAAGTAAAAAACAACTATGAGCTACTTTCAGTCCAGTTATCTCAAGAAGGAGTTCACTCCCAAGACTAAAAATTAAAACCTAGGAAATATATATTAAACATCTCAATCCTGCAAGCACAACAGAGCACTAAAGGGCTAGGATTCAATTTTCGGCACTGTCAAAGGTTCCTTAACCCTAGTCCATCCTAACGATGTGAAGAGCCAGAACAAAGAGATTTGCACATTTCTGCTTTAAGAAATGGGTCCCAGTTTAACTCTGTTAGAAATAAAACTGCTGAATCCAACAGTTATAGCAAAGGCCAACGTATTACCAGTTACCTTTTGTGATAATGCGGTAACATACATTTACGTACTCTGTAATTTAATACTATATAGTTTAGAAAGGCAATAATTTGTTACTGATACAGTATTCCTATGGCTGCCTGTTTCTTAAATCTTTGTTGAGAGGAAGAGAGAAATAGCATTTCCTTTAAAATTATGGAGTTTGGGAGTTAGCCAAGTGAAAATTAGTAAGCTTCCACTGTAACAAATTGAAGTTAGATATTGTTTTCATTAAACTCTCATCAACTTCACATTTTGTTTATTTTCAAGTGTAGGTTTCAAGTGTTGCAGATGTGTTGGTTAGGTCTCAGGGAGGGAATATCAACTGTCACACCTGGTTCATTTGCCATGTTTTGCCTTTCAGGTACTGAACTGCAGGGCACCGTTTCCTTCTCTAACGCTTGGGAGGTCTTTTTGGGTGCCTTATCATTCATCTCACTTTCTAGTGGTTATAAATCAATCTATGGCTAAATGCTCACATAATTTGAATTAAAGCAGACAAGCCTGCATGATTGCTAGTACCTCTTTTTGCGATGAAAATTTTTCTCCTCCTGTAGACTCACACTGTTGATGGTTCATTTTATTTCATTTTCTACATCTTTATGTTTTCAGAATCTGACCAAACTACATACTGCTTAACAATGAGCATCCTAATATTTTAAAGGAAGAATTGCAGTATACAAAAAAGAGAGATGGCTTTTGTTTTTCCAGAGACAGTGTGATTTATATTTGAGGAAATATTGAGCTGCCAAGTAAAAAATTCTCTTTCATTCCAATATAACAATGATGAATATGCAATGATATAGTGCTAGGAAGAGTTGTTTTATTTTCCATATTTGAACATTCATTGTCCTTGTCAGCAAAAATACTTAGGAAGCATTCATTTTATTATTATTTACTTTGGGTTATTCATCTTGTTCTAAACACAGGAAAAAGAGAATGATGCCTCAATATGGAATTGACATAGCAGAAAAATGGTAAAGAGAGCAGTTCTCCAAACTGTTGTGGAATGAGAAGTATGGTAAAGGAAGAGGAGATAAAACAACTCAGTTATGTGTGTGAAGAAATGAAAATTTGTATGGAAGAAGGAAGAAACAAGCAGACACTGATGGCTAAATGATTTCTGTAAGATAAAGGCAAATTAATAATCATCTTTAATAATCTGAATTTTAATGAAACTAATTGTTCTTAAGTCTGTTCAGTAATGTTGAGGGTTAATTTACTTCTGTGTTTAAAATAATTTAATCAATTTACGCAATGTAAGGTAAAGATTTTCCCATATCTGTCTTTTATTTTGATATAGGAACCTTCGAGAAGCTTTAGTCTTTGGAAGCAACTCCTGAAAAAAGTTTGTAAGTACATAGCCTTTAGCTACTGAAAACTAATGTGGGTTCACTGAAATTGGTAGGAAATACCAGTCAAAAACTGGTCTGAATGTATAATTATCATGCTTTTAATCATGTTAAAACATTGTTGGTTCTTGCTACTAACACACTCTTATGTGGACCGTACATGACTTCTAACCTAGCTGCACTACTTACAACTCTTCATGGCAAAACGAGAAAATTGTTTCACATCTCTAATTTCCTTGGTCAGCATAAAAACACCAGCACACCTCTCGGCAGAGTAAAATATGTGATGCATAACCACATGACCCATTTAATGAACTAAAAGGACCATTCAAAACCAAGTTTAATTCTTTGCCTTCCCATTCCTATTGGCAGTTTTCTCCAGAAGCTTCTTCCAAATATGGCTGGAAATTTGAAAATTCAGGCCTGAGCCTATTCCTTACCAACTCATAGTCACTTTTTCTCTTATTAGTGTAATCCCTTAAGGAACGCTTTCCCATGTTGGTGCTTCCTTCTTGGATTTAACCACAGACATTCTCAACCTTTGTCTGGCTGGACCACAAAAGCTATGTAATTTTAAATTTTTAGTTTCATAGAATATAGGCTGTCCTTTTTCCTGGTCATCTCATTAATATTTTCCAAGCAGTTAGAATTTGGTGAGATTTTTAGAGCTGGGTAACCAGAATTCCTCTGTTTTCACATGAATATTGCAATGGCTCTACTCCTTCCTCTTTTAAAAGAAATATTGCAGCTGGTAAATCTTAAGATTGTCTCTACTGTTTTTACAGCCACATTACACTGATTCTTCATGGCTGAATAATACCCTTTGTTTCTCCTCCCTCTCCATTATTCAGCCCAAATTCCTGTCTTACAGCAGACATTATTAACATGATCCCCAACTGAATGATATCATGCTTGATAACAAGATCATTTATTCGCATTTTGTCTTTTTAAGACATTGACATTATGCACATATTGACAATATATCTGACCTTTTCACTGGCAAAAAAAAAAAATTACTAGAACACTGCTAGTCTCTGTGCTACAGTCAGAAGTGAAAATATTAGACAGCATTTACCTCTCTGACAATTCTTAAGTAGTACCATTACTAAATTCCTTTCAATTCAATGTTAATCATAATCCTTATACTAGCCTTTTACGTACCCTACATGTCTTAGACTATTCCATTATCTTCTTTAGTTTACCAGTAATGTTGTATGTCCTTTATCTAGAAAATTACATACCTTATCAAAGAAAATATCAGAAGAGTACAGCATGTTGGACTTGGTGAATAGGTATCATGTAGTTTTTTCAGTTTCCTATCTATTGCCATTGCTGATTACTTCTCTTTCTTTTTAAAGGAAAAACTTTTCTGAAACATTTACATCATTGGAATAAGACTAATGGTGTTTTTTATGTATGTGTTCTGTGCCTTCTTAAACATACCTACCACATTTACTGCCTTTCATCTTTATAGTACTATTTAATAAAAAATAGATTTATTAAAAATATTTGCCATTGGACCACCTGCTAACAATAGCAATAAAGTGACAGTCTCTGTTGAGAAACACTCACAGCTGCCAGGACTCTGAAGCACTGGCTCCTTTTTCTACCATGTGTTTTAGAGAGAAAATGTGTAAAATTGTATTTTCTTATTCAGTAAAAAATTAACTGTCTCAGGGGGTTTGACTAATCACTGCAGTTCTCTTTTAACTTCAGGATTTTCACAGAAGCTCCCCGCACCATAAGCATGCAGCAGCATCCTCACTGTGAGCGTCAGGAAAGATCTCGTGTTGATCAAGGTAGAGAATGCAGCTGCAGTCTGGTTGGAGTCTCACACAGCTGCACGACTAACATAACACCATAACAGCGAGCAATGCACCACACTGCGAGACGCAAGTATGGTGTGCGGCAGATAGTAGCAGTCATAGTCATTAGCAAGACATTAACTGGCAATAAGCTGTTATCAAGTAAATATCTAGTATGCCTCACTTATATATGTAAACATATTCATGCCTTCTCTTCCTTTAAGAGGGGCCCAGCTTTCTCTCGTGTCAGTGGACTGATCTGCTACTGATTTCAGTAGGGATAGGCTCCACCACGTTACCTGTGCTTTCAGAGGATCTTGGGACACAGGCTGCCTGATTAATTCTTAGAGTTCTGCCCAAACTAGAATAAATGTTTCATAACAAAACACCGAATGATACAAATCTGCTTGGAATAGTGCCTGCTATCTAATAGCATTTTAAGTTAAGCGGTTGTTCAAATTTAGCACATACTTGAGTATTTTGCTGAATATTGCTATGTTAAGCATAAATCCAGAACGTTTGTTGAGATGAACAAAATCATCATTATGGATTTTGATAGTATGATGCAACATTTTACCTTTTATATACAAAAGTCATATTTAAAGATTAGAATCTAATTTGCCCCAAACCAATGTACATCATTTTACCTATTTACAGGAAGATCATATAATAAATGTAACCATCAACATCGGTGCTGGAGCAATATTTTTAATGAGTTAAATCTATATTTTATATTTACATTATGGATTTAAATGTATTACTTAGGCTGAAATCCATCTGGGCTTATTAAAGCATAGTCCAAAGCCCAAAATATAGCTGGGAAGGCAATAAATAAGTTAGCCAACTACAATGTGACCAACACAATAACAATACAGCCAGCTGCAAGCTGAATGTAATAGAAACTTCTCAGCAATTAAAAATCACTATGCATGCACAGATTCTCATCAACTATTTATAACTCCTTCCTTTATTTCTATTAAAGATAGAGAAAATGTAATCATGTCCAGCAGCATTTTGCTTTAACGAGCAAGGACCAGTTTAATAGGTAAAATTACAAGAATCCAAGCAAGCGCATTCAGACTTCAGTTTTTAAACAATATCCCACTTGTAAGAGGAAAGTTGTCAGGGCCTGTGTCAAGTAAGAATGGCTTTGTAGGAATAAGTCCAGAAAGTGCTTTATGACACCCAAGGCAAATTCAAGCATGCCTAAGTTGTCTTTACAGATACCTGGTAAAGAAAACTATACTGGGGTTTGCTAGCAAACTAACACAAACAAATCCTAGCAGAAGATTTGACAAGTGTGGAGGCAGCAACAAAGAACTGTGGGTCAACTCTAGGTGGGCAGGGAGAAATATGAATCAGCCAGCAAGACAAAGATCAGATGCATGACTTCTGAGAAAGGGAGCAGTATAGAAAAAACAGGGGAGATGTCTCTTTAAATAGCTTACTTGATCAAACTCCTTCAGCACCTCCCTCTCATTAAACAATTTAGTCCAAAGTTTCATGAATGTTCAAACTGGATATTAAGGAAAAAAATATTTTTGATGGTAAAGTCCATGTTCTTCTGTCATTTTTTCATTGAACAATCCTTCCTATCAAAGTCCCTTCAAGCAGAAATGTTTCATATATCATAATCCTTCTGGTGCCCCTCAGATTTGTTTCTCAAGCTGAATGGAAGAAATTACATCAACCCTCCCCATCTAACTTTGTAACAAATACATGTTCACAAAACAAAAGCTACCTTTGAAGTCAATAGGCTTTGTTGGAAATGCTTCAGTAGTTTTTAGTCATCCAATAGAAACTACTTGTCCATACTTACAGTTTCAATCTAATTTCATTGAAAATAACCTGAAAAATGTCACTGATATTTTTAAACTATAAGATTTTTTTTCAAAGTTACTGTTAATTTTAAAAGCATTAAATTATATTTAAAAATGGGAAAGAGTATAAGAAGTTCAAATTAAAAAAAAAAATTGCAAATTCTTTCCCTTTTTCTTTCTTTCTTAATTTTCAAGTTGATTGAGTTTGGATCCTAGAGAAATTAACTTCCAGTTATATTTCCAATTAAATTCTTAGCATACAGCAGCAGCATTTAGATGTTGGACTTCTGTCTCTAAAACACAAGCTTGTTTTTAATAGGTTAGAGTGGAAGGATTGCTACCATGGTCAGTCTTCTCACATAGTGATATAACTTCACCCAGCTGTCGTATTTCATCTTGTGGAGTGCATACATATATGTGTGTATGTTTACATGCATATAGGTATATGTATATAATATCTCAATAAAGATTATACAAAACTGAAATTCACTGAAGCATTCTAGAGGTCCATTATATTAACTTGGGGCATATTACAGCATCTTGAAATAGCACAGCAGGGACTGTCAGCTAGCCAGACTGCCTAATGTGGAGAATTTCCCTTGTTAGGTATCTTATTAAAGTTCTCAGCAGGGTTTCTGATTCGTCTCAACGTCAAATGAATAGCACCAGCCTTTATTCAAGAAAGAGAACTACAGTGTAACTAGATTATGCCAAATTCCAGAACTGTGCTTTCACAGTTGCCAAAGATTTTTCTTTCTTTTTCTACTGTGCATATTTCCAAGGGGCCTGTCACTATGGACCCTATGCACAAGAAATATTATCCTGGCTTAACTGCACTATCACACCAATGACACCAGCTTACTTTCAGAAGGTGATTTAATCTAAGATAAGTTGTTTCTTCACTTTGGAGCATCTGTGCACTTTTTAGTAATTTGGAAGTAGCTACTACAGCAAATAAAATGATGACAAACCATAGCAGCCTCCCCTGTCCCCCTGCTTTTTTTGAAGATCCTCTTGAAGTAGTAGAAAATGCTCCTACTATAACAGCGTTAATGTAATTCTAGGTATCAGTTACCAACTTTTATTAAAAAGTCTCTCAGCAAGAGTCATCTTTGCATAGCACAAAATCAGATAATACACAGGCAGGAAATAAATAGCTGATCTCCAAAGCAGAGAGAATGTATGCCCTACATTCAGCAAGGAAGTAATCTCTTGACAGATACCCCAAATTAAGTAGAGTTCAAGAGCTTCAATAATTAGAACAAGTGAAACCTGTGTTTAAATCCCTGCTCTGCTAGACTGGGCTGATGAGAGAGCAAGTTACTGAGGATCAGAGCTATGGAAGGACAGAGTTGCTGTGACAACAGCCTTTCAGAACCCTGCTCTCAAAGCCCAAAGTTAAGGTACAGCTAGTCTCTACATGAAATACAGAGATAGTTAAGTACCTCAGAAAGGCTACTTAAAGTTGCTTCAGGGAGAGTGGGGGGGTGCCAGTCCAACAGCAAATGTTACAGACAGCATCTGTAATCCCACTTACATTTGAGGTTTGAGCAGCTCATTAAAGGCTGCAAACAGGTGCCTTTATGTCTAATCAACATCTGGAGGCAGGAATATTGATAGTAGGTGACTACAAACTGTTCTTGCAACGAGCTAAGTAAGGCTTGTTTTTCTTCACTGATGATGGCTGCTAACTCTTCAGGTAAGACCTGCATAGATAAACCATTCAGGGAGATCTGAGCACCTCTCCCGTGTTGATATCTGTTTTCTATCAAACATCTGATTCATACAGAATAATTCTGGGTGCAGACACTGTTTTTCTCCTTCCTATGAAGACACAGTTAAGCTACGTTTTGACCTATCTCTTCCTAGTCCCAGAGATCTTACATTAAGGGATGCACCATGGCCCAGCTTCCACAAGACGTGGAGACTCCCCACCTTACTGAAGCTACATACAGACTGGCACTTGACAGATACCTAGAGAGAGACATGGATTTGATACTTGCAGAATAAAGATTGAAGTCTCTATTTCTATAGGATCTGCAAGTGCTCTAGCCTACTAGGGTAAAAGAATGTGCAAAAGGATAATGGAGGCACCACAATCTTTTTAAAAAGAAAATAACCACAACCACATTTTCTGCGATGTCCTGTATAGCCTGATTGCATACAGAAATTTAAGTGTTATGGGAAGTAAGATGCTGTTTGCCTAGATCTCAGTGCAGGAGCTGGTTATCTATTGCTCAGGACACATATAAACAGAGTTGGGGCATATCAAGATCCTCGTTCAAATGCTCCAGGCTCCTGATACCTCCAAGCAAAGGAGAGCTGGTGAAATCACTACAAAGAGATCTAGTAAACTGCCTCAGAAATGTTTCCCTTTTCTTCCTGAAAAACATTACACACATTTCAGATCTCACCGTCATGTACTTCCCAATGGACAACTAGTCTCTGGAGTTTCTTGAACATCTTTGAAAGTATAATTTTATGATTTTGCCACCACATGCAAGATTACAGTCAATGCTGGAACCTAAACACACACACGTAAACATCAAGGGGGATCTATTCCTCATTTATAGTTAATGGTTTTCCTGATCAGCTAAAAATACATCTGAAAAAGGAACAAAAGCATTAATATTAAAATATGTTACTTTGTCCCATACACTTTTCCCATCTTGACACAACCTCACACTGAACTTTGACAATTTTAAATCATTATATAAATGATAGTATATAGTCAAATGAAAGTTGACAGTTCTGAGTAAAATAAATTAGTTTCTTCAAAGTCAGTTAGCACAGGCTATCCTCTCATCTTTAACATACCTTAAAAACTTGTGTGGCCTGCAATTTAATTTACTTGGTGTTTTAACAAGGAGCTGTTTCTGCAGGGTAATATAAACATTAGCCAGTGAGGTCATTAGGAGCTTCAGACTCCTCCTGAAGGCATTACTTGAGAGGGTAGTGGGAGGCAGATTGCTCAGACAATCAATTTCTCTTCTTTTAAATTAAATTGCTTTCATAACAGAATAGTTTAGGTTACAGTAAGAGGGAACCAGAGAATGGTTGCAAAGTCTTGGGAAGAACTATTTTTAGAGTAGTGGTGGCAACCAGTGTCTGGACTGTAGTGTCCCCACCTCCAAATCATCTGTTCTGTCCTGAACTTCTAATATAACCTACTTGGTGAAGAATTTGCCTGTTAGGATTTAACTTTCAAAAGGACTTTAAAAATGCATGTGATAAATGTTGACATAGTTTTCCATGTTGAGTTTGATCTGACACTCAGATCTTATGAAGAATTTAAAAGAAATTTGGACCACGCTGTCCCCTATATAAATAAGCACACCTCCCCACCTACCATCCCCAGCCTAGGGGGTTGTGTTCAGCAGATGATAGACTGGATGAAAAACAAACTAACTGAATGAAGAGATTTGGGGTGTGGGAGTGGGGAATACCAGAGTAACATCCTGCAAAATTGTATGGAAAACTGTAGTGTTGTGGTGGTGCAGGCAGAAGGCTTTTAAGAAGATGGATCATAGTTTCAAAAAAGATTAATATAAGCTGTTACATAAAACCAAAACTGGTTCAGAATAATCAGGCCCTCACTTGGCTTAGCATCTTGAGAAAGAAAGGAGGAAACACACTGGAATTAAAACCAACATGTTTCAGGAAAAAACTCTTTAATTTTAAGACAACCAACCTGTGGAACTCTCTGCCGTTATTTATCGTTAAATCCAGTATCTTGGATTTAGTGAATTCACAGCAATTTTTAACATTTATATGCATAAAAATAAATTTTGAAATTAAATATAGATAGATTTTTCAGAATAAATTGATCTCTAGAGTTCTGCTGTTTCTATTATTTACTGAAGGCATATTGTACCAGTCACAACAGACAGTGAGAAATCAGACTACTGGTCTGACCTTGGAGACGAGCGATGCTTTCAGTGATACTGATGTTTGCAAAACTGGTTGTCTCCTGGCTCATTTAAAACCAAATATAAGAGTTATGCAAAGAAGCAACAATTTTCCATTGTTGTTTAGAAAAGGCAATATTGAATAGTCTGAGCACAAAGAGCAGTTCAGATATAGTCTGTACTACAGAGAAGACATCCAACATCTCATTTTCATTGTTTTTTTCTGCTCAATATTCACTCAGCTGTGGAAGCATGTTTTCAGACATCAAATAGTCAGAAGCAGCACTGCAAAATGAATAACACTGATTCCATTAAAGAGAGCAATAAAACTCTCATTGGACTTCTATAGAAGAAGAATTTGGACAATGCATATGACTTTTGAGTATCTGTATATATTCATATTTGTTTCTCCTATCTTGCTACATTCTGAGAGCCTAGCTATTGTATTCCTTAAACGAGATCCTGCAAAAGCAAAACTCCCACTGCCTCCAATTTTAAAAATACAAAGAAAAGCTTTTGCATAAAGAGCACAGATACAGTCTTTTTGTAAGCCAAAGGTTATACAGCACCACAGGAATATAACACTCAAACACAAAATAAAGGTTATATATTTCCAGCAGGAGGTCTCTGGCATCTTGTTTAGACAATAGGTCTACCTGTTGCTGGAGGAAAGGTGCTCCTTGTTCAGAACTGGTTACTTACGTTATGGCAACTTTGGTTAAATAAGAAAAATAAAGTATACAAGAGAATTTATGTATAGAAGAGAAAGAAAAAATTATTTTGGAGTAAAGGGCAGATGCATTCCCATAGTTATACATAACAATAATTGTTGGAAGGCATGAGGAAAACATCTATTAATAAGTTAAACTATGCAACTTCTCAAATTGTTATTATCTGTCGAGAAATTCAGAAAATTTCAAGCTAAGGAAAATAAACACCATTTTTTTCTGAATCTGCAATTTCTGTCAATGTAGGCAGCATACAAATGAATATTAACCTCTCTGACTGTCTTTAATGTATAACATATGGTTGCTGCTGCTGGGCTTGTTGAAGGAGTTGACTGAGGGTATGGGGGAAGGAGGGAAAAAGTAGAAATGAGCCATTCTGGTGAGCATTTGCTGTTTGTACTCTAGCTGCAAAAACTGAACGTGTTTGCAAGAGGGAAGAAAATTCAGCACTGCTGAAAACAAATGGCCTCACTTAAAGAAAACTGGAGGTGGTTAGGGAAGGGAATTTCTTTACTGAAAACAAATGTATTCTCACTGTAGAAAAAAACCCACAACAACAAATAAACAAAATGAACTTAGTATCTCAAGAGTGCTTAATACCTAGATGGGAATCTGTTTCTCACTGATTGGAAGAGAAAGAGCAGTAGGAGGGGTTGCCTCGAATTTCTCCCAAACCGAAGGATTGTGGGGGTGGACTAGAGGGGGCTGAAGACTGTGTAACATCAGGAGACACATTTGTTCAGTCTGCACTGGCATTTCCAAGCTGAAGAATTTGTTTCTGCAAAAAAGGTTAAAAACTGTTCTGTGACTTGGATTAAATTAATTTCTTTGGCATAAAAGGATATACTTTTACTTCTCTCTGCTTGGTGCCCAAATCAGAGCAATCTTATTTTGTTTCTCTTTGCTGTTTTAGTTTGCCAGCGTTGTTAGGCTTTCTCTTGCTTGCACAGAAATAGTCTGCCATTAAATCTGATTTCTTTCCCCTGTTACACATCCTAATTCACATCTTTGTTCCCCACTGGTCCTCGTCGTCTTTCCCACTCTAAATGTGGGAAATTAAATTTTGATTAAAACTTGTTCAAATCTTGCTCAGGGCTTGTTTAGTTCTCATTTCTGTCTACTGGAGGGAAAAAAAAATGTAAATACAAGAAGCTAGAACTTTTCTAAGTTTCAACAGCTGTTTTTTTTTTTCTTGTTTCAGGTATTATTTTGAAATGCCATATTACAGAAACTTTATTTGGTTATCTGAAATATATAGCTTAACTAACAATCTATTTTAAAAAATATTTTTCCCACCTGAGTTCACAACTAGTTAAAAGTATACTCAAAACAGATCCAAGGTCCAGAGAGTCTGCATTATTCTCTATGAATTCCACTTTTGCTACGCTTATGCTCAATGCCTGCATAATGTTTTGATGATGCTTACCTAACCACTATTTGAAGACCTTGCATGGCGGAGACTCTACAGTTCTCCTAAGGACAGCACTTCAGTGTATTTATATTGACAAAATTTCTGGTTCTTTTTTTTCTCATCTCCTCCTAATCTACAGCAGTTTCTTGCTGCAGTTTAAGCTCATTATTTCCTGTGCTACACAGACATATGAATCAGATTATTTCCTTGCTAACAAGCTTTTGTGTTCCTGAAAGCTGTCCCCTTTCTCCCCTTATGAGCAACCCTAATCCTCATACTGGTGAGACTCACAAGGCCTATGGGTTTTCCCCTCTGCAACTTGTGTAATACTACTGACATATATTTGGCATATCAACATGAACCTAGATTTGTTTATGAAAAGCAACCTGATCTTGATGAAATGCACAGTGATAACATAGACTGCATCCTCCAATACATAGTTTCAGGTGAAAGCTAAGCAGTTTTATTTTGTCTGGCTCTTTTTTAACATACACTTTTTCTCATGTTTTGGGCAATATTCTTGGTAAAGCAGCAGTTAAAAAGAAAAAAAGATACTTCATTTTTGGTAGCCTGGTGTACATACCTTCATTAGACAAAGAAGGAAAATTTAAAAAAAGCAGGTCAAGTGTATGTCCTTTCCAGATATACTTCTTGTTTCATATTTAGCTCTTTTCTGCCTCGAGCTTTTTTCTTTTTCCTGTGGGTGGCACCAGATTTATCACTGTCCCTGTGCCACCTCTGCCTCATGCAGGATAGTACCATGAGAAAGAAACCCAAACTGATTCACTGGGGAGTTCTGTAATGTTGCGACTGCCTCAACTTTCCATCTAAGTAGACATAGACTAATTTAATGGCACATTGTTTGAAGCCTTCTTTCTTGTGGCCTATGTTTATTTCATAATTTTTTATGCAGTTGGTAAGTTCTATTTATTGCTATCATTTTACTTGTGTGGCTCTATGCAGTCATCATGACAAAGAATTACCCTTGAGAGGTATTCAAAAGCTTTCCAACTTTTCTGAATGTGACAGGATAGGATGGTGGAAATGGTTGAAGTCATGGAATGAAAAACATCATGGGAATATGACTCAGGAGTAGTCATCACCACCTGGAAAGCTGTCATTAAAAAAACCATGTTAGAATTCAACCTAGAGTTCTGAGTCTTGCAAAGTTGCTGGAAGGCGTCTTAACAGACAAGAATCAAGTTCTGGAGGTTTACATCAGTGTTTTTTCTTCAGGGCAAAAGTTTTGCCTTAAAGAGACCTTCAGAAGTCAGCCTTGACCTCTAAAAGAGGTTTTCAGAATGAGATCGAAGTGGACTTCAAAATTCTGCACTAGCTTGCTTTCCTCTACATGGTGCAGGCTATTGCAGGAAGTGAAGCAGCATCTGATATTCCAAATTATGATGGATAACAACATTCCTGATAAGAAAGCAATTCTAACTAATGTGAGATCACTCTCAAGTCACTATAATCTTTTCTGCAGTCTTTGGGGCATAAAACAAAAACCACCAACTGTTGTCCCAGGCTAGTTTCAAGCTTGGACATTGTGCTCTATTAGTGCCCAAAGGATTCATGAGGTTCTGCTCTGAAGTATTTAACCATAGAAACTGGTCATGTAAGCATCTTAGAACCATCCTATTCTTTTCACTTTTATCTATGTTGAGTCATACTTTACTATTTTAATCTGTTTCAGTATTTAATTTTATCTTTCAACCAAATGGTTTGAACTCTATTTCACTTTATTTTTTTCTGCTTCTTCTGCTGTTCCACCAGTTCAACTCTTCAGGATTCTCTTATTTTATTTTCCCCGTTAACCATCATAATGATAGAATTGATCTAGCGTGCCAAAGTACTCTGAAGTCCAAAAACGTCCCACAGGGAGGTCTTTCAGAATGAGGCCCCGCTTAAGTTCAGTATTAAAACTTAAATGAGAATATCGAATGGCTCCTGAATCTACATAAGAAGTACTAAAATATTTTTTGTCTTTAACCTACAATATTTACTCTCCTTTCTTCCTAATCCAGTCATAATTCTTTGGAAGAACGTAATTAAACTAAAACTAGAAGCATTAAAACTCCTTTGGATTTTACTTATCATTTTCCCTTTATCTCCTTTCATTTCTAGCTGTCTCATTAGCATAATGGCTGTATTGGCAGTCGTTACAAGAATGAGATTATATAGTGATGAACGCTTCCATAGTGAAGTATTTAAACTAGGGTGTGAGCTCATTAGGAACTCAATGGCTGTAGTGGGAGTCAAGAATGCTCAGCACCCACTAAAAAATACATAGCCTCTTGCAGAATCTGGCCTAACTGTTTAATTCTCAGCTCCATTTCATTTCCAATTGCATTTGTTGTTCTTTTTTATAATTTACTTGATTTTTTAAAAAAACTTTTTCCAGAGGACCCTGTAGTTTACAACCTAAATTGTCAAGCCTACATCGCCTCCTACAGCAGAAGAAGGTGCTCAGCACATCATGAACTGAAGTAATTACAGTCTCCCATCTCTATAGTATTAGGGTGATTTATAAATTTTAAAATATTTACTTTCACAGGCTGTGATGAGCACCTCAAATAATCTTCCCCTCAAGATTCTCAAGTTGAGTTACATGTGTCATAACTTCTTGGCTTTACAGTAATTTCTCACTGAAACCATAAAGTAAACAACATTTATAAAACATTTTAAAATATGTTTTTAACACAGCTAAAACTAAAAAAAGCCACTTTTTATCTTTAATCCTCTTTTGATTTATTTGCCGTGTCCATTGATTACTCTTTTCTAGTTATGACCTTATTAAGCATAACTATAACTCAGGTTTTATTGCATACATTTGTATTGTTGTATTATACAGCAACCAAGAAAAGAAGTCATACACATGATTACACTCAATTCCTAAATGATATCACATTATGTGAAATATACCACCTCAGTGAATTATCTTCCCATTTTCACACTATTTCACATTATTGCACTGGAATTTGTAGAGTGGCAGGAAAGATATATATACCATCTAATGCAATTAGGAATAGGTCAGCAGGAATCACTATACTGCTGATAGCTAGAAGCCAGTAGGGCATTTCAAGGAAGGCTATTTCATAAAGTCCTTTTACATATGCACTTTATTCAAACATCTGCTACTTGCCACTGTTAGAACAAGGATATTGGACCAGATGGATCCCTTGGGCTGATAAAATTTGGAGTTTTTAAGAAGAGAAAAGACTCTTTATTTTAGAACCGGTAATATTAAAGAAATAAAGTAGTCAGCATGAATGCCACAAACACCAAACTTTACTGGAGGTGACAATGTCATACTACAGTGAGAGTAAGGATGTGCTATTTGACCTAAAGTGTAATAAAAGGATTGAAAATGAACTTAAGGTTTTTCACAAAAAAAAAGACTGTTGACTTTGGAAGACAGTCTTCACAGTGCACTGTCTTCACCCCGACAGAACATACGGTTTTATGAAGGACCAGTGTGGCAGCCCAAGAACTTAAGTCCTTAACATATTCATAGAGAACTAATTTGACAATTACACTATTGCCTCCAGAGATCCCTTCCAATCTTTAGCCTTCTCTGATCAGCCTAAGGAATATAATGGTTAAGGCTAACTTTGGAATGCTAAAGAATCAAGTGTAATTTATGTGGAAATAATTGCTTAGCCCAGACTTCAGCCTTCACCTCTTTGGCCAATACACATGATGAACAAAAACATAGATCTTTGCCATAGTCCATTTATGCAATGTAGCCAGAAAGCCAGCCTAAATATAAGGTCCTGCACCTGGGTCGGTGCAACCCCTGGTATCAATACAGGCTTGGGGATGAAGGGGTTGAGAGCAGCCCTGCCAAGGAGCACTTTGGGATACCAGTGGACGAAAAGCTGGACATGAGCTGGCAATGTACACTCATAGCCCAGAAGGCCAACTGTGTCCTGGGCTGCATCAAAAGTAGTGTGGCCAGCAGGTCAAGGGCAGTGATTCTGCCCCTCTACTCTGCTCTGGTGAGATGCCACTTGGAGTACTGCGTCCAGCTCTGGGGTCCTCAGCACAGGAAAGACATGGACCTGTTGGAGCCGGTCCAGAGGAGGCTACAAAACTGATCAGAGGGATGGAACACCACTGCTATGAGGACAGGCTGAGAGAGTTGGTGTTGTTCAGCCTGGAGAAGAGAATGCTGTGGGGAGACCTTGTTGCAGCTTTTCAATACTTAAAGGGGGCTTATTAGAAAGATGGGGACAAACCCATGGTTTTAAACTGAAAGAGGGTAGAATCAGACTAGATATAAGGAAGAAATTTTTTACTGTGAGGGTATGAAGCACTGGTACAGGTTGCCCAGATAGGTGGTAGATGCCCCATCCCTGGAAACGTTCAAGGTGAGGTCGGATGCAACTCTGAGCAACCTGATCCAGTTGAAGATGTCCCTGCTCATGGCAGGGGGGTTGGACTACATGACCTCTAAAGGTCCCTTCCAACCCAAACTGTTCTATGATTCTGTGATACATGGAAGAAATTAAGTGAAAGCAACATTCCTTGGTGACACAGATCTGGTTTTAAGTGAAGAACTGCCAACTTAGTAAAAAGTCCATGAAGTAGATTACAAAAAAAAAAAAAAAAACGGAGAGAACTTTTTTATAGAAGTGGGGTAGAATAGCAGGATATTAAAATGGAGTCTTGGGTAAGATAACATTAGGTGTCTGTACTCTGAGTACAAGGATCAAAAGGAAAAATGAGTATATTTATAGAAACCACAGTAGGGCCTGATCAGAACCAGAGAAAAAAATTAAGAAATAAACTGACTGAAATCAGTGTAGAAATAGAGTTTTACTTAAAAAAAAAAAATGAAGAGGGTTGCACACAAGTACACCATATGCTTTTTTTCTTCTGTTTCAGCATTTGTTGAACAACATCGATCCTCTCAGGCTTTTTGAAGTTTACAAAAAATTGAGAGAAATATCTGTTGAATGTATCTGACTGAAAACAAAACAGAATAAAACAGTCTTGATTTAATTGTAGCTATTTAATAAACAATTAAATTAAAAGGAGGTATGGGCTGAAAGAAACCGTGAATTGTCAGGTGAAACAAAAAAACCAGTAATGGAAGTCTTTGCCAATATATTTTTTGAAGAAAAATATAGCAGTATACGTTTGAAAAAGTAGGTTTGAAAAAGTTGGAAGCAACAATTAAGAGCAGCTCTTTTACAGTACATTTTGAATAAGAAAGCATAAGCTAATAATGTAGAAAAGTACAATAGATAAAACTGATCACAAAGCAATAGAGTTTGTGATTTTAAGGTGAGGAACAAGTGAGAGCAGTGGAACAATAAAAATCTTCAAACAAATGCAAATTTCAGCATAGAGAATTGCTAGAATAGACCCCAGGCAGGGAAAAAATGTTCAGAAAAAGCTTTAGTTTTGACAAATGTCACTATTAAGTCAAAAGAACAAACTGTTTCAATACAGAGAAAAGATGGGAAATTATATGCCATTACTGCTACAAAATCCTGAAACTAAAAAGATTTGTATGTAACCTGTCCCTGTCTCTGAGACCCAATCCTGCAGAAAATGCATACCTGTACAGAGGTATAAAACAGAAAAACAGAAGACTGAAAGAAATAACACTTGGTAAGGGACACAAAGTTAGGAAAGCTTTTATAAACAAGAGACAAACTAGGAGAGCAGGGATTCTCTTACTGGGCAGCAGCAAACCATAGAAGACTAAAAAAAAATTTAAATGAACATTTTGTTAAGTAAAAAGAAATACAATAATTGAGTGTCATTGTTATCTTATAGCAGGCAATTATTTTGCATTGCTCCATGCAAGGTAAGCCTAAGCTGGAACACTGTGTCCAGTTTTATATGCCATGCTAAGAAAGATGCCAACAAATTGGAACAAATTGAAAGAACATCAGAAATACAAGGTTTTGAAAACATAAGCCATAAGGAAAGCTTTAGAAGTAAATTGGATTTGCTTAGAGAAGAATGAAAGGGTATCTAATAGGTGTCTCAAGGTACATATTAAATTATTGTAAAAGAGATGGATGATTAATATTTCTCGGTTATGTAATCTGCCTAATTTACAGCAAGGGAAATTTAGTTTAGAAAATTGTACCCAATAGCTATTTATAAGGATAGTAAGGCAAAGGCACAGCTATTGAGGCTGTGAAACTTGATCAATTATTAGGTCTGTTCATGAAATTATTAAACAGTTTTAAAAACAAGACGTACAGACATTCCTCAGCAGTGTTGTAACCATATCTTAGACTGTATATAAGGGAAAATTTTTTACAATGAAGGTGGTGAAACACTGGCACAGGTTGCCCAGAGAGGCGGTAGATGCCCCATCCCTGGAAACATTCAAGGTCAGGTTGGACGGGGCTCTGAGCAACCTGATCCAGTTGAAGATGTCCCTGCTCATGGCAGGGGGGTTGGACTAGATGGCCTCTAAAGGTCCCTTCCAACCCAAACTGTTCTATGATTCTATAATTCTATATCTGGTTCTTCAACCTGGATGAAACATTTGCTTATTCTTCCAGCTCTCCATTATGTTTGTTACTTAAAAGT
The DNA here is from genome assembly GCF_963921805.1 of Phalacrocorax carbo. Lineage (NCBI taxonomy): Eukaryota > Metazoa > Chordata > Aves > Suliformes > Phalacrocoracidae > Phalacrocorax > Phalacrocorax carbo. Next base: position 154,723,904 of record NC_087513.1, on the reverse strand, counting down.
CAATCCCTTTACCAATTTTTTTTTGTTTTATGGTATTGTTATAGGACTTAAAAGCCTCTTTTCCTTCCTCATCCAATTGTGATTTATCTTGGATAGACTGTGTCAAGAACAATTTCATTGTGCTAATTCTGTAATTTTTTGCTGAAATGTTTTACAGTCAAGTATTTTGTAGTTGAATCAGTAACCTGATTCTGGAGGTGAGCTTCTGGCATCAAATAATAAAATTTGGTTTTTACTGAAAAATAATGTGCTTGGTTTTCACTCCTGTGTCTATTTGTGTGGAAATCCTTACGAAGACAAATATAGTCACTTTTACTTTAAAATATAAACAAAGGGAAAAAAACCAACTTCCAGGTCATGTGTTGTAACTTTACCTTTCAATGAGTCCTCAAAATTAACCTCTATTCATTCAAGCTTCTGAATTCTGAAATGTAAAACAAGTTTAGTTCAGTTTCGAATTATATTATAGAATAGTGTATTACTGTAAAAAGAGATGGATAATTAATATTTCTCAGTTATATAATCTGCCTAATTTGCAGCAAGGGAGATTTAGTTTAGAAAATTGTGCTCAGGATATAAGGATAGTAAGCCAGAGGAACAGTTAGCGCGGCTACAAAACCTGATCAATGATCAGGTCTGTTAAAATATATAAGAATATTTAATATAACCATTGTCATAATTTAACCAAAATTGCATTTAATATAATTTGTACAATCATAAAAATTAAAGGTTAACTGGTAAATTAAAGTAAATTATGTACAGCAGCAATTTAATGTAAAATCCCTGTGACTTTTTTTAACTAAAACATTAATTTCACAAAGTAATTTGTAAAATTAAGATATGTATCTCCATAATATTGTGAGATATATATTCAAATATGAAATATTTTTCAGTAACAAAAAGGTATTTTGCATTTAGAGGTATTTTAGCATTTAGGGTAACAGATTAAGCTCTCATTTGCCTTTCTAGCAACAGTAACTCCTTGAAAAACTCTTTCTAGACTGTTGTTAAAAGCCCTAATCCAGGATCTCTGCTTTCACCTTAGTGGTCCCTGATAAAAAGACCGTATAATTTTTGTCAGTCAGTTTTTGTTCTCCTGTGTTCTTCATTCTTCTTTACTGTGGCACATTATCTACATCATTATTGACAAGTAAACTTTCTTGCTGCTGCTCTGCTCAGCCTATTCTTTTCTACAGCAGCAGTTTCTTTTGCTCCCTTCCCATCAGCTATTACATCCAACCATGCTGCTGTGAGTTTTGTCAGCTTGTCCCAAGTCTCCCTTCTTCAGGCAAGTATGAAACACCGTCCTCCTGCATTCCAAAAAATGCTTTTATTTGTCATAACCTGTGGGATTTTCCTTCAGCATGCTTTGACATAGTGCAATACGGAATGGAAATAGTTTAAGATCTTAAGATTTAAGACCCTTTGAGGGGTGAAGGTAGAGGAATCCCAGAGACCAGCGAAAGCAGCTTCCACTTCCAGACCACATACAGTCACAAAACCTCCATAAACAGCATCAACCAAGTTCTCTTTCTGTTGGACTCAAATAATTTATTTATTAAAAAATAACTCTTGTTATACTGAAAAGAAAAACTGTCAGCCATTCCACAGTGTTTTTGCTGGGTCAGTGACCAAACTGAAGAGACCAAACTGACAGCTGTTACTTCACTTGAAGATGGGGAGAGTTAGTACAAACATCGTAGGTGTTAATTTTTTTTAGTCCTTAAGCAAACTTAATGTGAGGCTCATGCTGGGATCAGACTGAGAGTGCTTATTGAGAATATGCAAAACACAAGGCCTAATCACCTGTAAACCTGTTGGAGCTTGGAGTCTCCTCAAACATGAGATCTGGTAATCATCAGTAGCAGATTTACAAAGTATTTCAAGAAATACAACTCTATCCTACAAATTTTACTTTATTCTGGGTCTACCAGGGTCAGCTGGGTAGTATTCATAAAGTTGTGTTCATGCAAAACCAGAACAGTGCCTCTAGCTCTGCCGGCCAGCTAGGCTCAATATCCTCCCACTGCAGCAGTGATGGACCGTGGCTACCCCTGAAGCAGGCCAGAACATGGAGAGGACTGTGACAGCTTTGAGAAACCCCAGAAACATCACAGAAGGATTTATTAAACTGAATTGCATATGTCTATAATGTAAATGGCTACACCTGAACATTAATTCTCTAAAGAGCTGGAGAGGAAGAAGCCATTTTTTGTAATGGTTGACCTAATCAATTCACATTTTTATCTCAGGGTGAGATAAATTGTATTTATCTCTCTGCACTGCCTATAAAGGGAGGTGAGCGTGTCTAATTCAGATGTAACTATATACACTGTAGAAGCTGAAAGTAATGCAAGACGAAGCCTACTTGTTTTGAGAAAAGCTTGCCAACAGAGTTCAGCCTTTAATCCTCCATATTTGAGAAGACCTGCCATCAGCTATGAACCACTTCCAATTCTTTTTTTCAAAACAAAGTTTAAAACTATATACACCATTGGTAGTGGCCGAGTAATTTGGTTTATAATCCAGTCTTCCCAGACAGATAGAATTTTACATCAGCCAGATGATGTGCTACCTCTTAGAACTTTACAAAGGTTCATTTTTACTGTGTCACTTCTGGATTGATTTAAAGATATTCCATTTCTATGATATTTTTTACTTCTTTTCCTCTCTCCCCTAGTTTTCTCCTCAAAAACAAGGAGAGCTAATTTCTGGCTTTAGCCAAAGGAATTATTGTATTTTTTCAGAACAAAGGTAGTTGTTTCAAGACAACTTTAATTTCAAGACTGATCTTAATAGAATTTAAATCATATCACATAATTCCAAAATGAGATCAAATGCTTTAGGTTAACTGAAATGCTTTGAGGATTCTTCTCCCAGTTTCCCTCTTCATCATAAAGCATGGAACTTGCTTTATCAAAGAACTTTGAAAAGCACACTTTGGCTAGTTTCCTTTTCCCTAACACAGATTACAGAATCACAGGTTGGAAGGGACCTCAGGGATCATCTAGTCCAAACTTAATCTGCCTTCCTGCTTTCCACCCCTATATCACACACACACAACACCCCCCCACACACCCCCCCATGCCCTCCAATAACAGACCTATTTTCATAGGCAGTCTTCTAAAAGCAAACTGATTCCCCTTCTTCCACGACCACTGCGAGATCTCTTTCATCTGATTTACCTCTTAATTAATTCAGAGAGGACTGCCACACCATACACTCCAGCTCAGAGATTTACTGACAGCTAGCCAGAGAGCTGTTTATTACCTGTGCATGAAAACAAATAAAGCAATTAAATACAGTGACAAAGGAATAAACCTGATAGTCTTCACCCACTTATCAATATCCAACTGTAAACCAAAGAACAAAACAAAACAAGCTGGCATCTGGCACTTCGGATGTTGCAGAATTTGCTGCCAGACTCAGGGGCTCCACAAAATCAAACTTTAAAAAAACAAAAATCTGTGGGTTAGTGTCTGTATTTTGTAATGTTTACAAGCACTTGGTTAATGACACAGGATGCTGGCATTATCATGCATATAGCACTGGTAATATTATCTACTTCCTATTTTATATTGTTTCCAGTGGAGATGCATGAATGTATTTGCTCTCATGCTGTTAGGTTAAAATGCCGTGCTGTTTTTCATGGTAACTCACTAAAAGCACTACCAGCATAGAGTGAGTCAAATTTTGCTCAGTGTGTGGCACTGAGTGAAGAATGACTGAAAAGCAAGATGAAGATGCTAGACTAATGTTTAATGTACTTGGTGGAAAAGCAGTATAAAACTACTTCCCCCTGCAGGGAAGTAAAGAACTACCTCCCCAAAATCTCATCTAATTTCTGGTAGAGGCAGATTTGCCCTTTCTTAGAGGAACTGGAGAATTTTCTTTTTTTGTGCCCTCACTCTCTGTTTTCCTACTGCTGAAATAAATATTATTTAATTATCCAACATGTTACAGTCTCTGTAGTGTTTCCAGGAAGACACAGAAAATCATATTTTTTCTTTCTTATAGAAAAGCCTGGTTTGGGGAAAGGAAAACTTGCATTTAAAGGCTGAAGCAGGAGATAGGTTTGAGAAGTTTCCTGCGGGGAGCATTTAGTATGAGGCAGTCATATGGGGAAGGGCATGCTGGTGGTGCCATGCCACAGAGCAAAGCTGTGGGCTAAATTCATCACAGTCACAAATGTCATCTCAAGCAATTAATCAAATTACCTGTAAATGTAACTTTTCTGTTACGTCTGATTTCAATCAGCCTCCCATTATTTCTTTTCACTTGTGTCACGTGCGTTCTTTAATTTTTAGCTTGAAACATCTATTTTTACTTTGACTGTTCCTTTTCAATTCCCTCCCTCACTGAGGCTTCATTAGATAGCTTTCAGATTTGGGGCTTTTTTAAAATGGGGCAGTTTTTCCTCTGAGAAAGGAATGAACATCTGTGCATATTTATATCTGGATTTATTTTTTTTTTTATTAAAATGTGAACACGGTATTTACTGAACTTGAACAAAGGTGGAAGAAGAAGCTGGGGAAAAAAATAAAAATGAAAAAAATCGTTACAGTTTTAAGAAAGCCCCAGATATAAGGAAAAATAAATTACGCAGTTCCTGAAAAAAAATCCTGTGAAAGCACAGGCAAGTGTTTCTCTCTGGTTACCCCTTCAAATTCCATTCCAGCTCGCTGTTTGGATGTAAACTTTGCCATCCTTTTGTTTTTCATGTTTTAAACTGTCCAGCTTTACCCCTAAAATTTTGACTGGGTCAAAAGAAAGCGAAGAGAAAACACCGTACCTGCCTTCCAGACTTCTTATAAAGACATATTGTAGATCAAAATTTCTAATGCTTCTGTTCTGCATTATGTCAAATGGCTGGAATTCCACATTTTCCCTGTGTTTTTAATAAACGGACATGTCACCAGGAATGCACCAGCCTGGCTAAGCGGTTGACTGGTGTCACAAATGTTAGCGCTCCGCTCGTTTATTTTCACGACTTCCACATGCTCTACCTTGAGTCCTGCTGCTACCCTATTTAACTTGACATGTTTCTGTTTATGCTGAGCAGGTTGGATCTTATTGCATCCATTTAGGAACAGATGTTACTTAGTATAGCCTGCACTCCTCCATGCCGTCTTTTTTCACAGCTCTCTGAGAGCCGACTGCAGGTAGTGCACTCTCACTTCTCTGTCACCCTTCCCACAACAGCTCCTGGAAAGACAGAGGAAGAAAGATGAGCTTTTAATGTTGTTATGAAACCATATGCACCCTGCTGCCACCATATCAGAGTGTGTTTTCCCCCAGAGTGTTTAATACACCTCTTTTGACACTACAGAAAATGAATTGTGAAGGATAGTGGAGTTAGAAAAGTGTTGATTTTTGCCTGGGGAAAAGAAAATCAGAAAAGGTTATGAAATTCACTGTTCAATATTAACTTAATCACAATACATATTTTAGCAATGTACAATGTGTTACTTTTAATACACAGCTACGGTTCTGTGCCTATCTCTTTCTCTAGTCTAGCCTGCAGCTCTCGCTGGCTGTGAAAGTTAAGATTTATAGCGATAATATTTGCTATCTGACAATGAGTTTCAAAGCTAACAGCTTTGTGGTGTTTTCCCTATCTTGTTGCATATGTTTTTTCACTTGCAACACCCATTAAAGTTTAATAGAAGAATTGTGCACATCATGAACATGAAAATGAGAATATAATTACCCCTCTGTTTTCAGATCACTAAAATCAATCTTCTTGTTTTGTTACAAAGTCTCAGGCTGGCTGTAGTTGAAACTATTTTCACAGAAATCCTCAGAAAACCCAGTAAGTGTAATGACTACCTGTGCTACAAATTAGAATATTTCTTCTTACGTCTGAATTTTGAAAGCCATTTATCCTCCTCTCAAAATACATTATCCAAAACTGAAATACACAAAATATCTAAATATGATGCTATTTGAAGTGATTTCAAAGGAAATGCAAAAATAGTACCAGGAAAATTGCGAGGCAGCCTTAGACCACCTGCTAGACTGCAATGCTTTGTATAAGGGACAAGGGTTTGTCTTTTCTTTAAATAACTTTTTTAATTATGCATGTAACTGGTATGGGATTCTGTCTTTGGGAAGTAACGTGCACTAGTAACAGACATATTTAACTTGGAAATATGACTGCATAACCATTCCTACAGTACAAAGGCAGTTGCTGAATCTCAGACAACTCCAGAGCAAAGCTGTCAGCTGACAATACGGTCAACAAAGCTTCGTCACCCAAAGCAGCACCTACAAATGATTTTGCTAATAAGTCATCTCTCCCTGAGTGACATTCGTCCCAGGATAAAGCCTACCCGAAAGCATTGCTCAGGTAGGGGGGGCCGCGACCACAGCTGCTCAGCCCTAAATGATGAGGAGGTTCTGGTGTGTGCTCAGAGAACAGAGACGCACAGATAAATGTCATGGGGATGCCCAGCCGAGAGCACTGCTAAATGAGACATCGGCTAATCTGTCCTGCTGTAGTGGTTTAGGTACGTGCAGGAAAGAAATAAGGAAACACAGGTGATCTATTAGCAGCTTCTAATACATCAGATATCTCTGTAACTTGTTTGGGGCAGGAGGAAGGTGATGGTAACACAGGCGATGAATTGTAATTGGCTCTGGATATGGGGAAAATCACAGAGATCAGCTTGGAGCTACATAAGTAGAAAGGCCTTTGGCAGCTTATTCTGTCAATCTGTTTTTAAACAGCAATAAAGAGTGACAACAGCTGCCCCTCAGGGGGCACTTTGTACCTGGGTGTCTGGCACCCTGTACCAGTCTGGCCTTGAGGTGCAGCTACATGCGGGGTCTGGGGCTGCTGGCCAGTGAGCGTCCTCTCTCCCTGGGTCCACGATGCAGGTCTGAGCTGCACTAAAGGCAGCGGGAAACCCGGGGCCTGCGTTGGCATGAGCATGTAGCATGCATGTGTCAAGGAACAGACATCTTAGAATAAGGATCCAAGCACAAAAATCATTATCCCATCTTCTTTGTAAATACATTCTATTCCGTGCCACTGAGTGGTATGGTTCTGTTCTTGTGGTTATGGCACCCTAAGCTCCCCATGACAGGCACGCCAATAAATATTTTGTTCATTCACAGGCAGCAGCTGTTTATCTGGGTTGTTGATTTCGAACTGTCTCACATCAAATTTCCTGAAACCCAGGATTTCTCATGCACCGAATAATATTTATTTCTGTTATATTTAAAAACAAAATCCATCATGAAAATCTCACCATTATGGCACAATTTTATTTCTAAATGAGATAAATATCAGATTCCTTCCCTCCTGCCTTTTTCAAAACCATCTGCAAATTCTTTACTTTTGGCTGGCTGAAAGCATAAAGAAAAGTGCATAAAATGTTTCATTTGTTTCTCCACAAGCGTTCAGCTTCAAAGAGAATTCTTAATCACCATTTGCTCTTCATGCAAAATATGGTTTCAGAGAAAATTTTGAACTTGGAAAAAGCTTTTTAAAGAAGTTGTTAAAAATGTATTTCATAAATAGTAGATATTCATATGGTCTTTGCAAACTCATATATTTAAAAAAAATAAAATATCTCATGAAAGAAATCCGTAAAAACATGAATAATCTGAGAATCTTCAGTACAGATACTCTGCAATGATACAATACTAGCTGTAAATAGCAATTATATCTAACACTCTATTGACTAGATATCCTTGGATCAGTCTCTCGAGTACATACAGTGGAAGAAAAGACAATGGATCAGGTTCTCATCTGGTTGTTCCAAGCATACATCTACTGACTTTAAATGACCCTTTTAAAGTGAACCAGTGAAAGATCTTGTATGCTGGATGAACTCTTATGATGAAGAGCTTACATTTAACCTATTGGAAATGTCCATTCAAACTTGTTTGAAACATACAATTTTGATAATATTCATTGTCAATGTCCCCCTTTTATAGTAAACTACTGCAATCAATTGACTTTTACTTTGTCATTGGAGATGTCTATCAGCTAGTGTCAAAGATTTAATCCAGTCGTCCCAAATTTTTAATCCAGTTGATTACCTGCTGGTTTTTGTTCACGGTATGCTGGTCTTTAATTAAGCCATTAGCTCTTCTGTTTAATATCAAAGGATTTTCAAGTATAGGGCAAGTACCTTTAATTGAATTCAGCTCCTCCCTGAGCTGACTATAATGTGACTGAGGTTGAATCTAAAAGTGAGGTAGGCTGTATCACTTTCTACATCTCACCTGCCCTGCCTGCCTCCCCACCGCTGCCTGCAGCTCCCGCCTCTCAGCATCCCTGCCTGCACAGGGCAGCACCCCAGCTGCTCCCTGGCAGTAACTCCTGGCAGTCAGTATGAAATGGAAATCTGTCAAAGTGTGTGACACCTGTACGACTTAGTATTGATTTTACTAGGATGAACACTGACTCAAGGTACTGTCAAAAAGTAGACTGATGATTGATACCCTTAACTGCTGGAAGATCATTTAAAAATGCTTTCCAGCAAAGATCGTTTTCAAGCCTCACTTTTGGACTCAGGGCTGCAATTATTCTAAGCACCAGCATACAGAGATGACAATAATTTGCGATTTCTGCTGTAATATTAAGAAGACTATACCTGTTATTTGAGAAAACTTATAAAAATTTTCAATATCTTGATTAAAGAAAGGTTTCTTCACTTTGACTAAAATTTTTTTTGGCATACTAACATTTTAAACCAGACAATTTTTTTTTTAACTAACATTTTGCAATCTCTTCTGGTATAAACACAAACTTGTAAAAGCATTGTCTTTAAACTTAAACTCTGTTTAAGAGTCAAAGCCTCTCATTAGAGGAGCATTTTAATTCATACTCTTCTGTAAACAATGCTATAACTATAAAGGATTTCTAATACCAAATCAATTAATAATGTGTTTCATTTTTTCATTTTTAGTAACTTCTCATAATAAGTAAAAAAATATATGATGTCTATGAAATACAAGGTGGTTTTGTATAGTATATGTGTTGCCTTAAATGCAAAACGAGGTCTTTGTTTAATGGATGACCACTGTGCACAGCCATTGCATAATTCAAAAGGGTGAATAACGTCAGTTTTATTTTTTGTTTTGTAACTAAACTTTAGAGTGAAAAGAAAGGCCTGAAAGTAAATCTAGCTAGCTTAAAATTGAGGTTAAACATCTTTGCTTTTCTAATCAGAAGTCTAATAACAACTTGAACTTTTGGGGATGAGGAGTGGGGTTTTGGTTTATTTTTTTTCTTTTTTAATGAGGAAAATTGGCCACCATGAAAATGGTGGCAGTACAATGCCACCAGTATTAGTAATTTTAACTTTTTACTTATAATATGAAGGATGTGGTATTTAACTTGTAAATATTAGTTCAGAAGAAAAAGAGATGCTTAAATGCTCTGGGCCCTATGCCAATATTTCCCCCACTGCATGCTGAATCATCCCAGAAAATTACACTATTGTGAATAAAACCTGCAAGCTTGACCATTGTTTTGTATGGAGCACTTCCTGACAGAACTGTGCCCTGAAGGCTGGGGTACCTCATTACAATCATCCCCAGAAATGTACGTATGGGAGTCTTCCTATATGAGCAGATATTTAAACACGGAAGCATACAAAGCCAGTTTGCAGACTGTAGCTGAATATGTATTAGGGAAAGGAAGAAGAAATAACATATTACACATACAAAATCTGTATTAGAAGAACATTTTTAAAGCAAAAAAAAAATCAGAAACAAAAATAATAGAAAATACCAGCATGACTACCACTTCTGCAATGCCACTAATTCATTGTCTTATACATATTCCCTAGGATTAGAGATTAATGACTTTTAAAATTAATTATTTCTGAAAAAAATTATTCTGAGTGACTAAAAATATTCATGCACTGATATCAAACTCAATGAAGGGCTTTGAAAGAAACAAGTGATAAAAATAATTGAACTAGTTCTTTTGGACTTTTCCTATCTGAAACATTTTGGGAACTAAATTCAAAAGGATCCAATACCAGAATTAGGGTATAGAGATGATATGCTGTAGCTGTTTATGTGTCCCTTTGTACCTGGTGCTCAAAATATACATCTATAAAATGGGAGAAAAATTTACATAAGGCAGTGAAAAGACAGAGTTTCATTCCAAAATTGTTTATTGCTAAAAAAGATGAAGCCATTAGCTGGTAACTTGAGAGGATCTAATCTTCAAAAGAGCTAATCTGCCTAGCCTCCAACAAAAGCAAGAAGACAGTATGACATTTATAAAGGGAGAGGTGGAGACATGGGTTTGATCAGTCACCCTTACCAAAGAGCCACACTAAGACAATACAGGTTGCATTCTTTGTAGAGATTTACCCGTGGATGCTTCTGCAAGACAGTAGTCTAAAAGTCTAAAGAGATCAGAGGTCCCCACTGTGAAGGAGTGCTCAGATTCAAACTTTGATGACCACAGAGAAAGGGATCCTTGTAACTCCAGTTGCAATAAATGTGACATTTCTGTAGCTAAATTAACTCATGGGCACATTAGTCACCATTCAAGCACACTGAATTGTAGTGCAGATTTTGTGTTTACTGTTTTCTAATGGCTGGCTGGAGGGCTTCAGAGGCTGGAAAAGCAGTGCATACAAGGCAGGGTGTCATGGTTTCAGCTGGGATAGAGTTAATTTTCTTCACTCTAGCTGGTATAGTGCTATGCTTTGAAATTAGCATGGGAAAAAACCTGTTGAGATAACACACAGATGTTTAGGCTGTTGCTGGGCAGCGCTGATACTAGTCAAGGACATGTCTAGCCTCCCATGCTCTGCTGGGTGCACAAGAAGCCGGGAGGGGAGGGGGCACAGCTAAGAGAGTGGATTCAAACTGACCAAAGGGATATTCCATATCATGTAACGTCATGCCCAGTATGCTACCTGGGAGGGGCTGGCCGGGGGAGGGAGGGAGCAATCGCGGCTCGGGGACGGGCAGCGTCGGTCGGCGGGTGGTGAGCGGTTGTATCGTTCGTGTTTCTGCGTTTTTGTTCCCTGTTTTCCCTTTCCTCCCTTTTCCCTTTTATTATATTAACCTTACTGTCATTATTATCATAATCATTTATCATCATCATTCTATTGTAGTTATTAAACTGTGCTTATCTCAACCCACAAGTTCTTTTGCTCGTCCGATTCTCTTCCCCATCCCACAGGGGTGGGGGGGGGGGGGTGAGCGAGCGGCTGCGTGGTGTTCAGTTGCCAGCTGAGGCTGAACCACGACAGTCTATTTTTGGCGCCCAACGTGGGGCGAGAAGGGTTTGAGATAATAACAGTTGCTGGTCACAGCATTGATTAATCTGCTCGCAGTATTAGCTTGTCCAGTCTTTACCATGCTGATTGTAAAGTACATGTTAAAACTTGCTGTTGGTTCTGTCAGCTGGCTGTGCTCTGCAGTGATTAGAGATATTTTGCCTAGGAGACTTGTTATTAAAACACTGGCCTTGACTGTTATCAGTTATTTAGGTTTTGCATGGAAGCCGTTACTGTACTACAGCTACCACCTCATGGAGGCAATTAGCAATTATACCTCCTCCTCTGAGGAGTTTTTTATGGAGGAAATACAGAATGGCACCGTAGCTAATATCTTATGTAATGTCTCCTCCCTCCTTACAACAACTTTTCAGTATCTTGAGCATCCTTGTGTAGTTAAGATACATCTGTTGATATTGCTTTGGCAAGTGGTATCAGATCTGTCTAAGGTTAGTAAGCAAGTTAAGAATATAATCCAGAGATCTGTCCCAAGGCTTGATAGCTATGCGTGGCAGGGTATGTGGGAAAGTATGGGCAGATGCCTAAGACGGTGGGCACCCCCCATGGTGTGGGACTTCACCCCTGAACAAGTGCAGAATCCTGAAAAATTAGTAGAACATTTGGAGGAAATATGTTGTCACCCTGGCAATTCCAGAGACATACAGATCACTGCCATGTGCTGGGGTCTGGCTTATGCCTATCGAGCCCTATTTAACACTATTCAGTACCCCCAAGGGAAAGAGAAAGGAACTACTCCGACCCCCGTGACAAGTACTGCGGCCACCCAAACCCTCACGACAGACACTGCAGCTACTCCAACCCCAGCGACAAGCACTGCGGCCACCCAAACCGCCGTGACAGAGACTGCAGTTACTCCAACCCCGGTGATGAGCACTGTGGCCACCCAACCTGCCGCGACAGAGACTGCAGCTACTCCAACCCCGGTGATGAGCACGGCGGCCACCCAACCCGCCGCAACAGAGAATGCAGTTACTCCAACCCCGGTGATGAGCACTGCGGCCACCCAACCCGTTGCGACAGATACTGCAGCTGCTCCAACCCCGGTGATGAGCACTGCGGCCACCCAACCCGTTGCGACAGATACTGCAGCTGCTCCAACCCCGGTGATGAGCACGGCGGCCACCCAACCCATTGCGACAGATACTGCAGCTGCTCCAACCCCGGTGATGAGCACGGCGGCCACCCAACCCATTGCGACAGATACTGCAGCTGCTCCAACCCCGGTGATGAGCACGGCGGCCACTCAAACCCCCACGACAGGCACTGCAGCTACTCAAACCCCAGTGCCAAGCGTTGCAGCTGAACCAGAGGACCAACCTGTGCCAGTATCAGTCGCCCCTATACGCAAGAAGAAATCATGGAAGAGAAAGTCAACTCGTTTAGAAAGAGATTACGATGAACCAGGGCCATCACGAGAAGAGGAGGAGGAGGAGGAACCATGTGTACAAGAAACGGAAACTACCCGATCTCTATCCTTGAGTGAGTTGCGGGATATACGGAAAGATTTCGGGCGTCATTCAGGTGAGCATGTTATCACCTGGCTGCTCCGATGCTGGGATAATGGGGCCAGTAGTTTGGAATTAGAGGGGAAGGAAGCCAAACAACTGGGATCCCTCTCTAGGGAAGGGGGCATTGATAAAGCAATTGGAAAAGGAACACAAGCCCTCAGCCTCTGGAGGCGGCTCCTGGCCGCGGTGAGAGAGAGGTATCCCTTCAAAGAAGATATTGTATTTCGCCTAGGAAAATGGACGACCATGGAGAAAGGCGTTCAGCATCTAAGGGAATTAGCCGTGCTTGAGGTGGTTTATGGTGACCTGGACGATCAACGGTCCTCCAAAGATCCAGATGAAGCCGAGTGCACACGACCCATGTGGCGGAAGTTTGTACGGAGCGCACCATCCTCGTATGCAAACTCATTGGCAGTGATGTCCTGGAAAGATGACGAGACACCAACGGTGGCTGAGTTGATTGATAGACTCCGGGAATATGAAGCGAATCTCTCTTCCTCGCTCGTCTCTGCTGTTGAGAAACTGTCCCGAGAGTTCCAGCAACTCAAAGAAGATATGTCCTACTCCCCACCAGTACGGACCAGTATCTCAGCCATTAGGAGTAATCGTCCCTTGGCTCAAGAGAAGGGATACACACGACGGGGCACCCTATGGTTTTACCTGCGTGATCACGGAGAGGACATGAAGAAGTGGGATGGAAAACCTACCTCAGCCTTAGAGGCACGGGTACGTGAGCTGCAAGGGAGAACAATTACTCAGGGAAGTTTCTCCAGGAGAGCTGCTGCCCCAGTTTCCCGTAAGCAATTCTCTAGACAGAGGAGCAGAAGTGCTGATGGCCTGACTGATCTTAACAGAGACACCCGTGATTCATATCTACCGGAAGTGAGTGATGAATACTATGATCAGGACTAGGGGGGCCCTGCCTCCAGCCAGGTGGAGGAAAGGGATAACCGGGTTTACTGGACTGTGTGATCCGATGGCCTGGCACATCTGACCCACAGGAATATAGAGCTTTAGTGGACACCGGTGCACAGTGTACCTTAATGCCATCAAACTATATAGGGGCGGAACCCATCAGCATTGCTGGAGTGACAGGGGGATCCCAAGAGCTAACTGTATTGGAGGCCGAAGTGAGCCTAACTGGCAATGAGTGGCAGAAGCACCCCATTGTGACTGGCCCCGAGGCTCCGTGCATCCTTGGCATAGACTATCTCAGGAGAGGGTATTTCAAGGACCCAAAAGGTTACAAGTGGGCTTTTGGTGTAGCTGCCTTGGAGACGGCGGAAATTAAACAGCTGTCTACTTTGCCTGGCCTCTCGAAGGACCCTTCTGTGGTGGGGTTGCTGAAGGTCAAAGAACAACAGGTGCCGATCGCCACCACAACAGTGCACCGACGGCAATATCGCACCAACAGAGACTCTCTGATCCCTATCCACGGGCTCATTCGCCGACTGGAGAGCCAAGGAGTCATCAGTAAAACCCACTCACCCTTTAACAGTCCCATATGGCCAGTCCGGAAGTCTAATGGAGAGTGGAGGCTAACGGTAGACTATCGTGGCCTGAATGAAGTCACTCCACCGTTGAGTGCTGCTGTGCCAGACATGCTAGAACTTCAATATGAACTGGAGTCCAAGGCAGCCAAGTGGTATGCCACAATCGATATCGCTAATGCATTCTTCTCAATCCCTCTGGCAGCAGAGTGCAGGCCACAGTTTGCTTTTACTTGGAGGGGGGTCCAGTACACCTGGAATCGACTGCCCCAGGGGTGGAAACACAGCCCTACCATTTGCCATGGACTGATCCATAATGCTTTGGAACAAGGTGGAGCTCCCGAACACCTACAATACATTGATGACATCATCGTGTGGGGCAATACCGCAGAAGAAGTTTTTGAGAAAGGGAAGGAAATAGTTCAAATCCTCCTGAAAGCTGGTTTCGCCATAAAACAAAGTAAAGTTAAGGGACCTGCACGAGAAATCCAGTTCTTAGGAATCAAATGGCAAGATGGTCGTCGTCAGATCCCCATGGATGTGATCAACAAAATAACAGCCATGTCTCCACCAACCAGCAAAAAGGAAACACAAGCTTTCTTGGGCGTTGTGGGTTTTTGGAGAATGCATATTCCACACTACAGCCTGATCGTAAGCCCCCTCCATCAAGTGACCCGGAAAAAGAATGATTTCAAATGGGGCCCTGAACAACAACAAGCCTTTGAACAGATTAAACGGGAAATAGTTCATGCAGTAGCTCTTGGGCCAGTCCGGGCAGGACAAGATATTAAAAATGTGCTCTACACCGCAGCTGGGGAGAATGGCCCTACCTGGAGCCTCTGGCAGAAAGCACCAGGGGAGACCCGAGGTCGACCCCTAGGGTTTTGGAGTCGGGGATACAGAGGGTCCGAAGCCCGCTATACTCCAACTGAAAAAGAGATATTGGCAGCATATGAAGGGGTTCGAGCTGCTTCAGAAGTGGTTGGTACTGAAGCACAGTTGCTCCTGGCACCCCGACTGCCAGTGCTGGGCTGGATGTTCAAAGGAAATGTCCCCTCTACACACCATGCAACTGATGCTACGTGGAGTAAATGGGTTGCACTGATCACCCAGCGGGCTCGAGTAGGAAACCCCAGTCACCCAGGAATCTTGGAAGTGATTATGGACTGGCCAGAAGGCAAAGATTTTGGAATATCACCAGAGGAGGAGGTGGCACGTGCTGAAGAAGCCCCACTGTATAACACACTGCCAGAAGATGAGAAGCAATATGCCCTGTTTACTGATGGGTCCTGTCGCCTTGTGGGAAAGCACCGGAGATGGAAGGCTGCTGTATGGAGTCCTACACGACAAGTAGCAGAAACTGCTGAAGGAGAAGGTGAATCGAGCCAGTTTGCAGAAGTAAAGGCCATCCAGCTGGCCTTAGACATCGCTGAACGGGAAAAGTGGCCAGTGCTCTATCTCTATACTGATTCCTGGATGGTGGCAAATGCCCTGTGGGGCTGGCTACAGCAGTGGAAGCAAAGCAACTGGCAGCGCAGAGGCAAACCCATCTGGGCTGCCGCACTGTGGCAAGATATTGCTGCCCGGGTAGAGAACCTGGTTGTAAAGGTACGTCATGTGGATGCTCACGTCCCCAAGAGTCGGGCCACTGAAGAACATCGAAACAACCAGCAGGTGGATCAGGCTGCCAAGATTGAAGTGGCTGAGGTGGATCTGGACTGGCAGCATAAGGGTGAACTATTTCTAGCTCGGTGGGCCCATGACACCTCAGGCCATCAAGGGAGAGATGCAACATACAGGTGGGCTCGTGATCGAGGGGTGGACTTGACCATGGACGTTATTGCGCAGGTTATCCACGAATGTGAAACATGTGCTGCAATCAAGCAAGCGAAGCGGGTAAAGCCTCTGTGGTATGGGGGACGATGGCTGAAATATAAATATGGGGAGGCCTGGCAAATTGACTACATCACACTCCCACAGACCCGCCAAGGCAAGCGCCATGTTCTCACCATGGTAGAAGCAACCACCGGCTGGCTGGAAACATATCCTGTCCCCCACGCCACTGCCCGGAACACTATCCTGGGTCTCGAAAAACAAGTCCTGTGGCGACATGGCACCCCAGAGAGAATTGAGTCAGATAATGGGACTCATTTCCGAAACAACCTTATAGACACCTGGGCCAAAGAGCACGGCATTGAGTGGGTGTATCACATCCCCTATCACGCACCAGCCTCTGGAAAAATCGAAAGATACAATGGACTATTAAAGATGACACTGAGAGCAATGGGGGGTGGAACATTTAAACACTGGGATACACATTTAGCAAAAGCCACCTGGTTAGTCAACACAAGGGGATCTGCCAGGCGAGCTGGCCCGGCCCAATCAGAATCCTTACGTACTGTGGAAGGGGATAGAGTCCCTGTAGTGCACATAAAAAATATGCTGGGCAAGACAGTCTGGGTTATTCCTGCTTCCAGCAGAGGCAAACCCACTCGTGGGATTGCGTTTGCTCGAGGACCTGGGTGCACTTGGTGGGTGATGCGGGAGGATGGAGGAGTTCGGTGTGTACCCCAGGGGGATTTAATTCTGGGTGAAAACAGCCAATGAACTGAATAATATGCTGTTAATTGTAATATGATGTTGTATGTCATCACTACTATGGTTGCATCAGTGGAATGTTATCATGGTGGGAATCTCCCAATTAATGATAATAGCAAATGGACTTTCAATGGAACCGAGCAAAGTGCAGCAGTGAGAGAACACGAACTACCAGTGCAGCGGTGATGGAACAAGGACTGACATGCAACAACCTGACCCCACGCACACCGCCGCACGGAAGGACCCTTACAAGAGATGAAATCCAAAGTCATGGACTAAATGAACTCAATGGACATTTCACAGGCATTCTACAGGGGTGTTCCATAAACTAGTGGAATGATAAATGAAAATCTGTATATATATATATATATATTGTTAAAGGATAAGAAGATGGATAAGGATTATTGAAGTTGTACTGAATAGTATGGGACCTGAGCATGATGTCAATGATATGGAATAAGGGGTGGATACTGTCATGGTTTCAGCTGGGATAGAGTTAATTTTCTTCACTCTAGCTGGTATAGTGCTATGCTTTGAAATTAGCATGGGAAAAAACCTGTTGAGATAACACACAGATGTTTAGGCTGTTGCTGGGCAGCGCTGATACTAGTCAAGGACATGTCTAGCCTCCCATGCTCTGCTGGGTGCACAAGAAGCCGGGAGGGGAGGGGGCACAGCTAAGAGAGTGGATTCAAACTGACCAAAGGGATATTCCATATCATGTAACGTCATGCCCAGTATGCTACCTGGGAGGGGCTGGCCGGGGGAGGGAGGGAGCAATCGCGGCTCGGGGACGGGCAGCGTCGGTCGGCGGGTGGTGAGCGGTTGTATCGTTCGTGTTTCTGCGTTTTTGTTCCCTGTTTTCCCTTTCCTCCCTTTTCCCTTTTATTATATTAACCTTACTGTCATTATTATCATAATCATTTATCATCATCATTCTATTGTAGTTATTAAACTGTGCTTATCTCAACCCACAAGTTCTTTTGCTCGTCCGATTCTCTTCCCCATCCCACAGGGGTGGGGGGGGGGGGGTGAGCGAGCGGCTGCGTGGTGTTCAGTTGCCAGCTGAGGCTGAACCACGACACAGGGTAATTAATGTATGATGTGAGTAAGTAATATTCTCAGGCAGTCAGACTAGCCACACTTAGAATAGAAAGTATAGACAGCTGTGAGAAATTTTAAAGAAATGTTTAATCTGAGGGAAAATATATATATTAA
This sequence comes from Phalacrocorax carbo, assembly GCF_963921805.1. Lineage (NCBI taxonomy): Eukaryota > Metazoa > Chordata > Aves > Suliformes > Phalacrocoracidae > Phalacrocorax > Phalacrocorax carbo. Next base: position 154,705,808 of record NC_087513.1, on the reverse strand, counting down.
CTTCCTTCAGACATATTTATATTATATATATATAAATAAATGGCTTAGATTATAAAATTTCAGTATTTAACCACAACCTGAAGTGCATTGAATCTTCTAAGAATGGATGACCTACTAAAGTTTCATGTGCCAAGTTTAATTTTAGCTAATCGTGCATAAAAATTGTCCAGGCCTCTTCCCTTCCAAAACTGAACTTGTAGCTTTGCACGATGCATACTAATCATTACATTACCTTTAACAGAGACACCTCCTGTCATTCATCAATTGCCCACTTGTAATGCAAATTCCTAACTAACAATACCCCAGATTCTTCTGCTAGGTGTATCTGTGTTCTATTTGAACCACGCGTTCTTTCTGAGAGAAATGTTACAGAACATTAACCTGAGACAGCTAACTAGCCACTTCTTACAACATGCTAAGGTTTTATTTCCAAGTCAACTATAGATTTATTAAAGGAAAGTCAACCAGGAAAACAAACGCAGTATGATGAATCTCAAATTCTGAAATCAGGCCAGTGTCTTGGAATATGAGCAGTAGCCTTGCTTCCTGAAAATGTCTTTCTTTACCAGTTATGCCCTAGCCTGAGCAGAGATACAAGAGACATGAATGCATTTCTTTATAACAGACTTATGCTGAATGGTATTGTATTACCTTCCCGTGTCCCTTCTTTTCTTATCCCTCCCCACCTTTTGTTTTATCCATACGTCAGCTGTGCTTGTACACTTACATTGTAAGATCTTCAGAACAGAAGTGGCTTCACTGAATGATAGGACTCTATCTTACACAGGGAGATGTGGCCTTCAAATGTCACCATGATGCAAAATGCAATTTGTTACTAAAGTTGGTGGCAAAAGAAAAATTTTATTGAAAACAGTATGTAAGGTATTCTTCATTAAATGGTTTGGATTTTCTGAAATTAGATAAACATTTCAAGATGGATGTAGCCAACATAGCATATGCTCACCATTCTCCATCTAGGGTTTCTTGACCACACTGTCTCACAGAGCATGAAATTTTGTTGTTTTACTGTTGAGCTGCTGTGGCAGAAGGAAAACTCTCCTGTTCATCTCAATCTTCTTTAAGCTCATGAAAGATTAGATTGAAATTGGGTGATATGATGTGTATCAGAACTGCTTGGCGTATTATTCTCTGATCCTAAGTATCTGTCACTTCATTTCTGGATGCTGTGTGACTTCCTAGCAGCTGTGGCCTGATTTGACCACGCGTGAAAATTTTCTAAAATAACATTTAAGTATTCATTACATTTCCTATTTAGTGACATGGTTAGATAGTAGCAATTCCTCTCCTAAAATTTAATTTACATTCCTCAAAGACCTAAGACTATTTGTTGGTTCCTACTAGAAGTAATTGGTCCAGAGTTTGGCAATTTGCTCTTTCCAGTAGCTGAATACTAAATGTCAGCGTTGATTACAAGAAATCTTACATTTTCTAATTGTGGAAGCCTGCTTGTAAATGTAGATATGCACATTTTCATGACAAATTTTAGCTTATGATTCTTCCACATATATTGTGAGTGAAATGCTTTAAACTATGCAATCATCTTGCAATCTACTGTATTCAGCACACTCAACCCCTTAACATAGCCGAAAGGAGTGCATGTGCCTTTCCGTGCATGCTGCACTCGCCTTCAAACCTGTGGCACGTTACCACAGGCAGATTTAATGCTGCCTGAGCAACTGCTCCATTTGCCTCACATAAAAGATGTCTGCTCACTCTACCGGGTGGAGATAAAAGGTCAAGGCACGTAGATGTTAGAAAATATAATTTTATGTGCCTTGTGCTTAGACAGAGATGCTAGCCTGCTGCCCTGAGGCAAACACTTATATTCTGCCCTGTGGCAAAATTTCAGGGTGTTCCAAGCACTTTCTGTCAGCCAGATTCAGGTGGTGCCCTGCTCAACAGTTGGATTTCTGTTCTCCTCTTTGAATACTGCTTCCTCCCATGCCTCTAACTTTAGATTTTGGATGTTGCTATAGGAGCAAGACATCTCCGAGTCAAGCACTGCTTTCAAATAGGGAGCTGCATTTCTCCTTATTGGATTAAACTCCTTATTTATAACTGAAAATAGTGTAAACCCAAGCCTCTACAAGCCTCTGTCAAGGCTGTAGTCATCTTGGAAATATTACCGCCTTATATTGCTGAACACTGAACACACTCTCATTTTCCAAAGCCTTTATCAACTAAATGTTTCAACTAGTCTCTGAGACTGTCAGATATTTGAATTATGTGAACACTAAAAATCCAGATTTCCAAGAAGTCATGAATTTCTAAGCAGAAAATTTCTACTTTAGATGTATTTTTTGTCTTATTAACTGCTGAAACGATGCCAGAAGTAGGAGATAAAACAGATTATTAGAGATGCAATTTTAGATTACGCTATCTGATTTAGTGTTTGAAAATACAGTACAATACTTTTAATGCTACTGTTTTTATCAGCAGATGAACCTTCAATTTCAGTGTAACTGAAAAACAGTTCTGTTTAACAATTGATAGGGTTTAGTCCAGGATCTACTTTTCTGTGTTACTTCAAATTGCCAGATAATTTTTTCTTCAGAGAGTATCTATAAAGGTAAAACAGTAATTGTAAAAGTAAAGTAGCAATTTCACTGAAATATATGCTATTAAATAATTCCTTTGCATTTGAATACAGGGCTACATTTAACAACAGAAACAATTTACAAGTGGCCATTCAGGCATTTTAAAAATACATTACTGTAGTTTTCCCGAATTACACTGTACATATCAAAAGGAATGATCAGAAGGCATTCAGAAATTCTATTAGCAATACTTTCAATAGCTGGAACATAAGAGGGTACATGTAACCTATATATCCTCAATGAAAGAGCTACGTGTTATTTTGTATGCAGGGCTGTTGGTGCAATAACCATCTAAACTAAAGAAAATTACATTAAAAACAGTTAATGATACTTAAAACTTTTCTTGTTTCCCGTTGCCTCTCAGTTCAATAACTTCTATCTCAACAGATGTTTCCTGCATATTACCTTAAAACAAGTCTAATATTGGAAGTGTCTAGGCAGCATCCATTTTGCCGGCTGAATTCTTTCCTCCTATCTCTTTCAAAAAAGTAACTTTTAATTCTTGGTCCAATACCATCTGAATTTATTCCTCTGCTGATCCAAACTTCAGCACAACAGGAGCAGAAGTAGATCAAAGCAATTGCTGAGAACTCTACATCTATAATAAATGTAATTTGGGGTTTCAGTTCAAGCTAGTCAGTTCTCTGGATCTGGCACCCCACCACATGTGATTTGAATCTGCTGGAAGAGTCAGTCTTTGCCTTGGATCATTATTTTCCCATTAGAGGCTAGAGTGCATTTGGTTAGCACCTGAAGCAGAGTTTCTAATGTCATTATCCCTTGAAGGAGTCTCATTTGTGTGTACCAAAACCTCTTTGTGAACCAAACCACTGTTAGGGGCAAATCAAGGGATTCATCTCAGTACTGCATTGCTGCCCCAAACCAAAATGCTAATGTAGACAGAGCCTTAATGTTCCAATTTTTATTACTTTGATTTGGCAGGTCTGCTGTGCTTACCTCTCCCTGGGTTCACTGGGTACTACTCTGTGATCTAGGCATTCCTCCTTCATCTGTGTCTCTGAGGCAATGAATCTTTTATTGTTTTTTTGCAAAATGAAAGAAGTTCAAAAAGAGGTCAACCCAGAACAGCTGGTGGTTAAAGAAACTTGAGTTAAGTGTGAAATACATCTCCTTAAGCAGAAGAAGGCATTGAACCCAGGCCTCCCACCTCCACAAACTGGTAAACTCATCCCACTCAAATATCATTTTCACCAGCAGCTTTTTTGAAACAAAGGCATGCCCTAGACCACTTTATTTTTCAGAGGAACTCTAGTAACCAGGCTAAGGACCACAGGATAATGTAAAACCCTCCATTCAATCCCAGCTGGGTACTGAAGTCAACAGAGGAGGAAAAGTGCAAGTTGCCTCTTCTGCAGTCCCCACCAGCCAGCTTGGGCAGCTAGGTCGGCGCTCGGTGCTCTGGAGCGGTGCATACCAGTTGGCAGTGCCTTCCTTTCCCCATACGCTGCAGGGTTAGCCACCTAACACACTGCTAAGTTTTTTTTTTTTCTTAAAGACAAATAAATGCATCCAGGACTTTCTGAGTCATAAAACATCACAGTTTATAGCCAGAAGAGCTCACATTTTAAGAAAAACATATTTCGTGAAGACAGGAAGCACTTGAGGTCTACAGGAGGTGAAGACTAGAAGTTTATTTAATATTATTGACCTCCTTATTTTCAGGAGTGCAAACACAGCAAGCCACTGGAGTAACATAGCATCTCTGCAGGTCACATCAACTGATCAAAAAGGCTGACTAAAAGCACAGTGAGGTTGGTCCAAGAAATACAATTTTAGACCTTACAGTCCCGCTAGGAGGTAATACTGGTAAGCCAAATCCTGAAGTCTTCATTCACTTTTTTCTCAGCTAAGAAAACCAAATGGAGGTGGGTGGGGTATTGTCTAGAGTTTAAAGAAAAAAAAAGAAGGAAAAGAAAAGAACAGGTATAACAAAAAGAATAGCTGAAAAAAGAATAGCATGATTTAGTCCATTTGAAGTCACAATTTGGGAGATGCAGTATATCTCCCAGTACAGTAGTTATTTGTGTATGCTCTTTACAAATACATTAGAGGAAGACAGGGCAATAAAAAGTCAGTATATATTCTGTGACAATATACAGAATCCCAATACAGTTAGCATTGCCGTACTTTGGGAGATACAAAGACAAAAGACAATTTACACATTTATAGAGGTTTATGAAGATACCAGGAGACAGTGGAAAATACAGTGTTTGTTGTTATGTGGTTCTAGAACTCCACAAAATTTGTGCTTTAACAATAGTTGTCACAGATTAGATTTAGTTGTCATCTGCTGCATAAATCAAAGGAAAACTAGGTCAAGCTGTACTAACAAGTATAAAATTGCCATTGTTATCTACAGGATAAATCCACCTCTGTTTGTGACTTAACTTCACAAACACTGCCAGGTTGGATCAGATCATTAGCCTGCTTTACTCAGTACCCTGTCTCACTGTGATTAGCACCAGATGATTTAGAAAAGACCAAGAAACTCCAGCATTGACAAATACAGAATAAATTGCTGATAGGAAATATTTCTTCATACCTTTTATCACTTAATGACTGGTTTGTACCTCGGAGCATGAGCTTTAAGTATCATATGTATTAAGCAGGATAAAAAAATACTTTTGTAACTATGAATTAAAGTGTGAAATTATTTGCACAAGGAAACATTAATATTCTAAAATGTGAATTTGATCCAAAACTGAGACAAAGCAGTGCATACTGTTTTGCTTGCAACTTTCAGTTTAGAGACTTTACATTCTGGGTTATCATTGATGTTAATGTCTGTTTCCTAAATAACTGTAACATTTTATGGAACATCTGGAAAACGATACTTCCTCATCTTGGTTTCTTAGATTCTCAAACTGATTTCTGCAGCCTTGGAAGCACAACTTTTGGGGTATAATGGAGAAATACATTGGAGGTCCAAGCTGGGTATGAATATTGTGGAGATCCAAGCTGGGTATGAATATTGTAGAGCTCCAGCTAAAGGAACTACCACAAAAATGGGAGAAGATTGCCACCTGTGTTAGGGATATAGCTTTGAGTCACCACCAGCTTAATTTAAAGGCAAATAGAAATAGGTGACACATTTAGAAAGGTTTGTAAACATAAAAAAAAGAAGAAAGCTACACTTAACCTACTTAGTTATTCATGAGTTTGTCTTTGCTGCAGTCAATGCCAGCTTAAATGCTCACAGTCTGTCTCATTACCTCCTGGCCTGTTTTCCAACACTCTGCAATTTCTGTCTTCCTCCTCACCCCGGTGTTCCAGCTCATAAATTTGGCCCCACGTTACATTGAACTGGGAAATGGATGTGAATTGAAGAAAAAAAAATCTTTTTTTAAAAAAGCTACCTAGGTTACTATTTTTAGCTGGATTAACTCCATAGCATGAAGTTTTTCTAAACACTGAACATTAGATTTCATAGCTCTTCTCAAATTTGCAAGTAGATTTTATTCCAGAGATTTACATGGGGTTAATACTCCTAGTTCATTGCCAACTATGGCTTTATGCCAGATAACAATAAGAAATAATTTTTCTATGGTTAAATCCCAGGCACTCAATTTTGCCTTATGACCAGACTTCCAAACCAAATTAATTCACTTACATCAAACCATAACAATTCAGAATATGCTATGGGCTAAAAAGTGTTTGTAAGGCTGCTATTTGTGAGAAAAGTTTAGATTTTAGTAGGAACTGCTAGGCTTTACTAGGCTGCTTCTTGTGACCCTGATGAGGTGCTTTCCTCCTCGAAACCCATTTCCTCCTTGCCTACAATGAGAGTTGTGATAAATACGGACCTTACTGACTGACTAAGAGTCGCTGCCAGCTCCGAGATCTCAGTATACCCACCATAACAAAAGGGGCTACGACCCAGCCAGAAAACCAGGCCAGTTAAAAGCATGTCTCATCAATCAAGCATCCGTCAGGCAAGTTAGCACCAACTTAACCTAAAAGAAGTGGAGGTCTTTTGTCTTGTGGCCCCATGGCCAGGCAGGGCAGGGCTGTGGGGAGCTGGAGATCAGCCCTGCTGTGGTGTGGCTGGGGCAGGGACTGACAGCCCCAGCGGGCCAAAATGGGGTTCTGGGCCATGGGCGGGGTAAGGCAAAGCCCCAGGGAAGCTGGGCAGGGACAGGAAGGTCCTTAGTGCCCTCAGGGCCCTAATAGGACCTATCAGAAGTGTGGTTCAGAGCAAGTCCCATCACAGTAAATACTTGGCAACCTGTGTCCTGTGCAGAGATTATCTGCCTTCTCCCATAGCAAGAATAATTAACATTATAGCTGGTCAGAAAATACAGAGAAAATCTTCTCTTTTTGGAATTCTTTACTTCCTCAGAATGCAAATTTTTCACTAAAATAGTCCAATTGTGATGAAAACCCATTGGAAATCTGCCACCAGACGAGATTTGAAACTTTTCTTGGTGTCCTGCCAGCTCATCTCTATGGTTCCTCAATAAAGCACCTGCTGGGTACCATGACCACAAGTTCCGAGTCTTCCAGGGGCTGCAGGACAGACAGACAGGTGGATGTTCCCAGCGCCAAAAGCCTGTACTATTTCCAAGCAAATGTGAATATTCTTGGATTTTGATCCAAGTTAGAGTGAGAACAGTTTTCCAAACATCAAAATAAGCCACAAAAGGGAATGATCTTTTTTTTTTTCTCTCTCTTTCAGCTCTACTCCAATGTATTCAACAAATTAAAGAATGAAGGATTCTGGTCAAAGAACCATTTTTTTCTTCAAAGACTTAAAAAATATGAACAGTTGTGTACTCTGGTTTGGGGGCATTGCATTAATATGCCGTTCTTTGTTATTATTTGGACATTTGTTTAAACAAATCTTCTATTTATTGTTCACATGAAGAGCTATATAAATTTTCAGACAATGAGAAGCAATTGATCTAATCTCTCTGGATTACTATAAATCATCTGATGCGATGTCACGTAAGAAATTTTATTAGTGCAGCTGAAGATGGTAGGGATTACTAAAATCCTGTCAGATGGAGAAGAGACTGATTTAGAGGAAGGGAGACAAAAATGGGAAACCTCAAATATACAATCTGAGTAGGTAGAGTTTATCAGCAGAGCTCCTGAGTAGAGCTTGAGGCCACTTACAGATTCCACTAAATGGTCCTGGCACAAGGAGTGAAAGTCTTCTGATGACATCTGGTGATGGGGGAATACTGAGTGATAGTCTCCATATTACAGAGGATCAGAAGATTCAAAATAAGGAAAACGCTGTCTCTCTTTGAGGCTTTATGTTCTAAAACTGCTATTTAAAAGAATGCTGAGACTTAACGTTTAATACTGAGAGTTTCTGCTCTGAAATTGAATTTTTCAGTTGGAAATGAGGAAAGAGAATGGTATTCTGTGGCATTAGTTAATCATGGGATAATGATGATCCAACAGCATAGCATAATGATAAAAGCCAAGTCCAGAATGTATCAGTTGATGTGGTTCTGTGGAGACAGAGATTTATTAATATCATCATACAAAGCTCATGTGGAATGGTGAGCACAATCCCTATCACCTGTACTCAGAAAATATGAGATACTAGAACAAACACAGAGAAAGCAGAGCAAAGGAGTGGAGATACTATCACAGAAAGAGCAAATAATAGCTCCTTATCCTTGTAAAAAAAAGTGTAGGACAGTAGTGCTGTCTATGCATACAGCAGGAGGTAATCACTGCAGCGAGAAAAGAACTGTTTAACTAGGGAAGAGTATGAAACAAAAAGCGAAGGAGATTAACTTGGCCATATACCCAAAGAATATTTAAAATTACTGAAAGAAAAAGTTAGTAAATATCAATAGCAAGCAGAACAGCAAAAGTAGCAGTGGATCGGGGAGGGTTGGGTGTTTGTTTTTTTCAGTTTTTAATCTTTTAATGTCAAGAAGTTTTCTGATAAATTTAGGAAACAGATGGTACTCACATTTTCCTGCAGTAGGAACTGGACTGGACACCAGAAAGTCACTTCCAGTTAAATTTAGGGTGACATCCAATTACATTTAAGGTCCCAATCTAAATGATGGGCAAAGGCAAAATGGTAGAACAGGTGGAAATAACCTTTACCAAAAGGAAGAATGACATGACACTCATAAATAAGCAGCTAGCCTGCATTTAATTTGGGCAGAGTGGATCAAACTGCAGCTGCTTTATCTTTAGCATAAAAATGACAAAGGATGAAATACAATTTTGTGGACACTGATTGCAAGAAAACACGTCTTTTTTTTCTTTCTTTCTCCTTTTTTTTTTTTTTAATTTTTGAGTTTGAAAGGTTTGACAGTTGGGACAATGAAAGGAATATATGAATCACTTCTGGTCACGCCCTAAAAGAAAGAATTGCACAACTGTAATAAAGAATGTATTGTGTTAGTGTAATAAAGGCTGTGTAAACAGTGCAATAAAGAGTAAGACTGCAGCCAATATCACTGTCAGCCTCATCATTCCAAATCAGCATAACTCTCTAATAACAGAGGTAGAAAGAATTGAAAATAAGGGCCAAATAATTTTAATGATAGCGAAGGCCTTAATCAACAATTTGCTTCATTAAACACAGAATGCATCTCAGCCTGACAGAAATTCAAAGCTGATTAAAAACAGGCCAAGTGGTAATTTAAAAATGCTTGTCAAGGAAGAAATCAACTGAAAGTATAATTCTCAATCCTTTTATATGCATCAGTGGGGTACTAATACATTTTTGCAAAAGCCACTTGACTATGTTCAAGTTAAACGAACTCAAACTGGGTAGAGAGAGACCACTATTAAGTGGATTTTTTTAATTATTGTATAAAAGATGGAACAGTGGAGCCTCCAAGCCTGCATTTCAATGATGATACAATACAGAAATTCTGTTGTAAGGTAATATTACAAACTCACCCAGGTCTGCAAACCCTTAGGACAGATGAAGGTTAGAGTTTCCTACAGTCACATCCTAAAGAGGCTCAGAAGTTAAAATTTGTCAGCAGATAAGACCTTTCAAATATAAATTTGTTGTTATGGAGGTTGTAGAGATATTTTCCTACAGCACTGTGGCAAATTACACAAGTCTTAGTGGAACAGTTGGATGTCCTGGCTCCACAAGATACTCTCAAATATGTTTTTTTTTCTTTTAAAAAGGAGTTAACTATTTTATGGGAAACCCTGGAAATATAAATAGTGATATTTATTTAATCATGTTGCCCATGGAAAGTTTTTCACAGTCACATAACAAAGTAATAGGCCATCTTGCTTGCTGTCATGGTTTAGTCCCAGTCAGCAACTAAGCACCACGCGGCCGCTTGCCCACTCCCCCCACCCATGTGGGATGGGGGAGAGAATCGGAAGAGCAAAAGCAAGAAAAACTGTGGGTTGAGATAAGAACAGTTTAATAATTAAAATAGTAATAGTAATAATGGTAATGATAATAATAATAATGATAATATAAAAAGGAAAATAATGAGAGAGAGAAATGAAGTCTGGAAAAAAAGGAAAAAAAGCCTCACAAGCGATGCAACAGCTCACCACTCGCCGACCAACGCCACCGGTCTCCAAGCCGTGATCGCTGCATCCCCCGGCCAACTCCCCCCAGTTAACATACTGGGCATGATGTCATATGATATGGAATATCCCTTTGGCCAGTTTGGATCAGCTCTCTTGGCTGTGCCCCCTCCCCTCCCGGCTTCTTGTGCACGCAGCAGAGCATGGGAGGCTGGAAATGTCCTTGACTAGTACAAGCACTACCCAGCAACAACCAAAACATCAGTGTGTTATCAACATTATTTTCATACTAAATCCAAAACACAGCAATGAAACAGCTACAGTGAAGAAAATTAACTCTATCCCAGCTAAAACCATGACACTTGCCATCCATAAAGTGGTTCTTCTCCTAGATTTCAACTCCCTCCAAGATATTGCTAGACTCGCTAGCTCTCAATCTTTCTCTTCTAAGAAAATCTTATGCTTAAAAGTTTCTTTGAGAGCTGATCCTGAGGATTCTTTGTAAAAAGCAGAGGTCTGGCAGAAACTCCACATACCATAGCCAAATTATTTCTTTAATTATGTGGCCAATCTATTGATACTGAGTGCTGGAACACTTCTGTAGCATTCCTCATCTTTTGTCAGGGCAAGACAAACATAATCCCTTCTGATTAATTGAAAGAGAGGCATGTAGAGCTTAATATTAAAATATAGAAAAGATTTTTATGTTCTCCACATTCTCATATTCTCCATATCTTTCTGATAATGAAAAGGACAAGAAAAAATTCTTCAGTCATGGAACATATATCTTCTGAATAGAAAAAATATCCCTCCTTCTCTTCTGGGAATTTTGACAGTATTTCAACAACGGATGCAGTAAAACAAATAGAAATGAAGAATCATAAGTTTAAAACTTAAGTGTTTAAGGAAAAGTATAGCAAAGCTCCTTTAATGTTTCTCTATTAAGCACCATCTGGGGGGCGATGTTCTGGAGATAAGAGGAGAGAGGAGATTATGCACTGTGTCAGTGGAGACACACCCATTTTGCTAGCTTCTCTCTTCCTGCTTGGTAAACCTATGCCTACAGTCCATTTAAAAAAATTTGCCATGAAGTCCACATGTAAAAAGAATAAATGCAAGAGAAGAGATAACAGACAGATTTTATTTTTCAGAATGGCTGAGAAAGAAAAATTCTGAAAAAATAAGCACAGATATTTTTTCCTAGCAGAAATATTTAAAAACCAATGATAAATTATATTATTACTGTCAAAAAAATTAAAACTTATCCTACAGACATATGTAAATTAGATTATTCTTATTATTATGTAATACATAATATTCAGTGATTACATGGGAGACCTACCAAAGGGCTATACTTATTTCAGTATTTCTATCAGTATAAAAGCAGTACCCACTGCCTGAATTTTTTTTGCCTTCAGAAAACTGTGATGGCAGAAAGAGCTCCACAGGCTTCTCATGCCATCTTCAGAAGACTGCTTCTTCAATGAGCATTCCTGGTCCATGACTCAGGAAGGAGCTTATATTAGCAAAGTTACTGGAGCCATTTCTTGAGATAGTGATTACAGTTTTTAGCAGGCTGGAACACGTTCTGTAGGAGGAATTGTAGTCTCAGATATTCTGGGACACAAAGTACAATGTCTCACATAACTTCAGCAGTTCTATACCCAAAAAGATTTAATATAAAGTATGTCATAGTTAGGTTTTTTTCCCCCCCCACAGAAATCACAAAAAACCCACATTCCCAGTAGAGCTTCCTCTTATCCATTTTCCAACTAATCACTTCCAGTAGAGGCAAGAAACTACTCTCATTTTTTTGTGCTTTCCAGTCAGGTTACCTGAATGACAAATGGGATCTATTGTGTGGGACATGCAGGCAGAGATAAGACACAGGGAGCATGACTTAATTAGACTATAGTTTTATTAACTTGCTTCATTTGGAAGCTGTCCACTAATAATTCATGCTGCATTGGTCATCACGCCTTCCTTAATTGTTTATACATGTAGCTATCATCAGCTTCAGATCCAGTCCCCAGGGTGCTCTGGATGCTATTATCAGCCCTTTGCATCAAATATTAAGAGGTGAATAAACTGTTTCCAGTGTAGTCCATACTAGACAGTGGCAGCTCCGGTAGCAGTCTTCCTCTTTCTATTCTTTGATGAACTAAGCCTATAGTAAGGCCTTGTTAAACTGCAGCAGACTGAACCTAGTTCCTGAGCCATGTAAGTGATTCCTAGCAATGACAGAGGGAAAAGCCCCCACACACTTCTGCCTTGATCAACCTAGTTGTGAGAAATATTCCCTCCCAGTTAAAAAGGGTCTTTACCATTAAAACTGGCCTTTAGGGACCCCAGGCCCTTGAGACGAGAGGGGAGTTCTGGAACAAGACTTACCTGTGGTGGAGGAGGACCAAGACAGGAAACATTTAAACAAACTGGAGAGGTGGGACTTTTCAGACTGGAGAAGGTTCAAGAGGGATCTTCTCGAGGTATGTAAATACCTGATGTGAGGGAGTGAAGATGAGGGAGCCAGACTATTCTCAGTGGTGTCCACTGACAGGACAAGAGAAAATGAATACAAGAAATTCCATCTGAACACAAGAAAGCTATTTTTTACTGTAAGGATGGTCCAACACAGGAATAGGCTGTCCAGACAGGCTGTGGAGCCACCTGCCTTGGAGATACTCAAAACCTGCCTGGACAAGCTCCTGGACTGTTGGCTCTATCTGATCCTGCTTGAGCAGGGGAGTTGGACTAAATGATCTCAAGAGGTCCCTTACAACATAAATGTCTCCATAAATATGTGAAAATATTACTATTTTCTATGTGTTACAAATTGAACTAAGCAAGCGTTTGTAATGCACACAACCCATTCAATGAATTTATACAAGATTTGATCCAGCAATGGTTTCAAATAGACATAGAGACCACCAAGGAGGACAAATTAACCTGCTTTGTGCTGCCAAAATGACTCTGCTTCTTAAACTAGCTCATGTACAACTGTCTTTCACTATATTCAACATTAATTTTTGTGACCACTTTTCCTGTGCTTTAGGACCCCTGCCTATCAATTTTAGCAGAACTCCCTATGGTGTAAGCAAGGCCAGACTTTGACTTGTGAATCAGATCACAGATGGTGAAAGGGCTGGATCTCCACTCTGTGAGGGTGTTTACAAACACACAAAGTGAACATTCACTTGTAAATTTCTGGCAGCACTGAATGCCAGTGCTTCAAGTACCAAGCTAAATTACCCACGCTAGATGTAGGGAACATGAAAATCTAGCTTGAGTGTTTGTTTATGGAAAAAACGGTAGAGATCAATTTGACATATGATTTTGAACGATTTCGCTAAATTAGTGAAGCTTGAAAACTCATCATTTTAAATTTGTAGTTTAGCTGAAGTTGCCTAGGAATCAAATTTAAATAAGACAATTCTAAACAAAAATAAATCCTCTATACATGGAATCTGTACTATTTTAACTAACACTGTTTTAAATCGGTGTAAACCCATGTTCTATACATAAACCAACCAAGCACTGGGGAAGAAAACTAGTAAAGTCCATGAATCCTGTTATATGATAAGAAGAAGCAGTCTGGAACATGTTCAGTAGTATTTAATTGTACAGTCATTGATATTCCTTAATCAGTTAATGCAAACTAGATGTTTTGTTAATGGCACAGAAAGTTGGCAGTTTGTTTCTTGCTGTCACAATGAATCAAAATCTGAACAATACTAGATTATTTTTTTTTTAAAGAGTGTCAGTTAAAGACTATTTGACTTAGGTCAGTTTTATTTGTGCATTTAGAGCTTTAGATATAAGAACACATACACCTATGCCTTCAAAAAGAGAGCAAGGTATGCCGACTAACAGGGGAAATAGGGACCAAACCCTGGAGTCCCTTACAATAGTGTTATTTGTGCAAACAAACACTGTTCTTGTACAAACTTGACTCCTTATTGAGACAGTGAACTGATTCCCAGGTGTAGGTATTTATTAGAACTAGGTAATAACTTGCTGTTGCAGTCAAACAGCCATTGTCAGACCAAAAACCATCAGACTCTGCTTTAGACACCCCAGATGTAATGGACCAGTGGAGGATTCTTCCACTCTACCACTCTACCACTCTATCTAGGTCAAGCTCTGTCTTTACCTGGGTCCCATTGCTTTGATGCTCCACCCAAGACCCTGTGCATCAAACTCGTTGAGGGTGAGCCAGAGAAAGGAAAAAACAATAGATAATAGTAGTTTAGGCTCCCCAATCTAAGTAGTTGTGATTCCCCAACAAGAGAATTCCAGTGTACAAAGGTTTGAGGCAAATCTAAAAGCAGACAGAATTTTAAAGAAAATAATTTTATATTTATGTGACATTACCCAACTATCCTGTTCCAAAACATAGTCCAAACATAACTTTATCCTTTGCTAAGGCTGCACAACCCATGACCCCAGAACTGGAAGCTCTGGAGTATATGGTGCAGCAATGTCTAAGCTTGCTTCCCTTTGGGGCTCAGAAAGCAGGAAAGATGATTTTTGTGAGATTGCTTGAGCTTAAAATCCTATTCTCAACACTCACAACAAGTTTTGCTGTTTCTTGATTTGGTACAAAATGTCTCAGGACCCCAGCTGGCGAATTTGAGCTTACCAGCAGGTTTTATTTAACCCAGAGATCTGCACAAAGTTCTATCATGCAATATAGATATGACCACAGGAGTCTAAGAGTGACATGTGTAAAAGGGAAACAAATCAGTACATTATTGCCACTGAAAACTTTCATAAGTCAAATCAGCTTCGCACCTGAAAGATTTTCTTTGAAATAGCAAAGTGCTCTGAAAATGTTTTCCTTGCTTTCTATATTTCTGTACTGTACACTTTTGTGATGATTCATTTTCTTCAACTAGCTGATAGAATTGCTTGCAAATTAATTAAATTACATTTAATTTACGGGCAAAGAAGTTACTTTTCTGCTCACAGGTCTTGTACTACTAGATACTTAAGAAAAGCAATAAACATTCTGATACCCGCAATAAAATCTGGAGACTGGCAAACCTGACTGTTTGGCAAGTAATTCATCAACGCAGTTTCCACATTTTTGAGCAGTGCTTAAGTAAAGATATGCCAGTTAAATAGTTATTAATCAATACATTTTTAAAATGGTATGAGAATGGGGTTATATGATAATATCACATGCCATGGGTAGCAGTGAGATTATGAAAGCTTCAGTGTTGTCATTTCTTGACTTCTCTAATGTGAGAACATGCAGGTGAAGAGCATACTTTCATGTCTGTAGGAAGCAGGGCATTTTCTTCCAAGCCAAGCCCCAATCTTTTGAACGGTAACAATATCCTCCTAACTGTGACTCTTCATCCACTCTCACAAATTGTCATAAGCAGAGGGGACTGTCAGACAGCAGACAGGATTCTATGCCTGATTCAAATTTAGCTAAGTCACTCCTGGAGAACCTTTTTGGCTGAGAATTTTAGTGGCATGGCCCTCTCCTCTGGAAGAATTAGAAATAACATGGAATGAGTCATATTTCTCTCTATTAAGGTGACGTATGCAACAAAGGATGCAATTTCAAATCATACAGCCAACCTTTGTATTTGCTGTAACTGTCAGTTTACTAAAGCCATTTAGAAATCAAGCACAAATAACAGTTATATTAATAGGGGAGCTCTGTAACATGGTGATCAGGTTAAAACAACATTTTCAAGGGTGAGTCATACTAGTGAGCCAAAACTGGATACCTTTTGAACTATTCTGCTGTTATTGTGCTAGCATCATGTTCTTGACACTGTCACTGAACAAACTTGCTTTGCCGTTTCTGTGTGAGTTACTGCAAAGGGCCAGTGATGGTCCGGCTTCTTCTTGCTACTGGAGAAATTGCCATGAAATTTCTTCCTGGTGCCAAACACAGAAGTTTACACACAGATTTAAACTGATAAAGGATTTGAGCCACTAAGGTTCAAGGCTGACTAAATTGCCTCTTTCCTTTTCAGTGTGCTGTCACATTAATCTGCCAGTTTTCTGTTGCTCCTAATTATTGCTCATCGCCAGTGATGATGTAATATAACCCTGCTGGAAGGGGTTTCGACTTTCTTTACTCTTCTTTTGTTTGTTTTTAATTTAACGAGACTTATCCAATGGCTTTTCTTGCTTCTTTGGGTACACACACCTGTGAATGAAGACCTTAAATGTGACAAGAGGCTGCCTAAAACCACTATTTCAAATGTCACTGAAATTTTGGTAATTGTGTTATGCCAGTGGGTGCACTGTGCTCACAACGTCTGCTCACCCTGCGTCTTGCGTGATGCCTCTCTGCCCTCTAAGTCTTAAATTACAAGCCAATTTCCAAATGACAGACCTGCTCCAGGTCTCCATGAACAGTGCTATCAGCTGAAATTCAGGCACAAGATGCAGTAGAAATCTGTCAAGCTTTTGACAGATCAGAATGGTTTCAATGGCTTTGAGCCATTTCTTAGCAGGACACTAAACTGCCTTTCTCTGTTCATTGTCTGCGCAGGAGGCCATCGGGACACCTCGGGAGTAGGTGCAAGACCACTGTGTCCTTTCTCCTTCCAGCGGGACCTCCAGACAGATGGCCTTCAACCCTATTGACTGTGGTCTTCTGCCTCTGGAGCTCAGAGGGGACAAGAGTCACTATTCCAGTAGAGTTATATATGCTCCTCAGGTTCAATGTAATAGTGGAATGCCCTCAGATATGTATGGATCTGAGGACAGTTCTTCTGAAGCTGGAATTTCTAGAAGGCTTCACGTCCCTAAATGTCTTCCAAATCTTTGCCCTGTTAATCCTGCTGGCTCCCAGCCTCCCCCTGTTATCACCTAATGCGGGTGTTTCAAAAATGCAGTGTGCAAAAAGAGTGCAATGCACTAATAAATTTAGACACTTTTAACTTTGAACTTACCTTTTCTGACAATATGTTGCAACAATCATTTCGGTGTAATGTGGCTGCAGAAACACAGAGCCACAGAGCTTAGAACAGGTTTAACCTCCCAGTTACTCACCACTTTCTGGATTTACAGAGAAAGCCTATCATTAGCAACAGTTTAGCTAACCAGCTCACAGTGGAAAGGGATTTGTGTACAATGCTTGTTAGTCCCAGCACTGAGCTGAGTGTAATACCTGGACTCACAGTATCCCTGCTGACTTGATGGAATGACTAAGTTCATTAAGAATTTTGAAAGGCACTATTATATTTTCTTTCCATTCATATTCTGGAAATTCATGGTATTACTAAGAAAGTTAAAGTATTGGTTTGGAACACTAAAATAGTTTATTTTCTGGACAAAAAAAATATATTTCTTTTATTAAATTGATAGGACATACATTGTAAAGTTGCAGTCTTCCAGCAGGGGACAAAATCATCTGGTATAATGCCTCCTACACTGTTCTTTTGCCTTGTTGTTTGCTCTTAATAGGACTAGGGCAGAACAGTATAAAGTGCATTTGATTTCTGCATTTGTCTGTGTTCTGCAACCTGCTGTTGTTCTGCAGTGTTCACTGCAGGAGGCTGACAAAGTGAAGACCTTATGTTTAAGATAATTTCTCAAGCAAGCACTGTACTTTCTCAACTTTTATTGAAAAACTAAACAAGGTGTAACAGCAGCCAACAGGTCTGTATTCTGCAGAAAATCTATATTTATAGAGCCTGCAATTATCTTACCAAATAATGCAATTCTTTATCCTAAAAAGTAGTTTCCAGGAAGCAGCATTAACAAAACAGCAAGGAAAAAAAACAACTAACCAACCAAACAAACAAAAAACAACCAAAGAACAAAAAAAACCCCACAAATTCTTGCCCTACTTATCATTGTGCCTGAGTTTCTGTATGGAAGCTGTAACTGATGATTGTAACTGTAAATGTTCATCATAAAGTCTTTCCAAAGAAAAACTTGTTTAGCTACCTGTTATCTCACCAGTAAAGTAAAGATATTATTTGGATTTAGGTTCTCATGTTCTTTATAGATCTGAACTACTTGTTCTAGAAACACCTTCTCTAAAAGCAAGTTCAGGGCTGAGTAGGACTCAATAGTACCTCATTGCAGGTGTCATATCTGAAAAGAAAATGTGGCAAGAGTAATTCATATTGTTGGGCATAATTTATATGCATATATATATATAGGTTTCATTCAAAGTTGGCTTAAGTGAGTCAGATAAAGAGAATGAAATGATAAAATGGGGAGAGGGCGGTGTTCGTTTTTTTTACTACACTTTTGGCCATACTGCAAAGTCACTATATAAGATTTCTGGCTTTCATAGCCTGTTTATTTTACAAACTTGCATTCAAAAGACACCTAAAAATAGACATGTAGCAATTTTGCCAGGCAAAGAAACAGGTGGATCCTCAAATGTACGCAACAACTGCACTTCTCAGAGACAAAAGGATACAGTCCAGAATTAGGTAATATTAGCCACAGAGAAAAAAAAAATACAAACCTCCTCCAATGTCAATCTGAAAAAGTTTCTTCTAGACTTTTTCCATGAAGAAGAACTTGTCTTCCCGAGGAGTGGTGGGAAAGCCTGACTGCAGCCTTGATGTTAAACGATAGATAAGAGTCCATAAGGATGGCACTGCTACTAAAGTGGAGATGAAAATACTTTTTTGGTGTACTTCAGCTATTCACACTAAGAAGAAACCTTGATTTCTGAATGACGGCTGCAGGTTACTTAGATTGAGAGGAGAAAGTAAGAGAAAAAGTCTGCACTGGATTCCATGTCCTGTAGTGAGGTGTCATAAAAAAGGAAGTCATCAGATCCTTTTGTGAATGGGCATGTGCTGGTAGAATGAGCTCTGAATGTTACCCGCACTGTACAGCAATCAGCGCTCATGAATCAGAATCACTGCAGTGGTAAGTACCTCAGTAGACCTAACTGGAAGTAACAGCACATGCAGCAAGACAAAATAATGTGCAAATAACATCTACTGTACTTTGTTTTCACTTCTTCAAGACTGTATTTTATTTTTCACTTAATTTAAAGTGTTTAGAAACAGTGCTTCATTGGCACCTGAGAAGAAGCCCTCTGATTTACAGTACAGGTTTCTGCTGGGCAGTCAGGCTGATGAAGGCAGCTGTAAGGATCTGTCCCTTCAGCAAACTTCTGGGATTTTAGTTTTGCCCTGATAAATGTTCACTGAAGGGGAAAAGTAAGTTGTAAAGGAAGACGTGCAAAGCTGTGAGGATGGGGGAGGAAAGCTATATGTGCCAAATAAATAGGAGAAGCAGACAAAAAGGCAATTCCTCCAAGTGAAAAACAAAACAAAACAAAACAAAAAAACCCACCTTGGAATGCTACTTCTGAGCTTCCTATCAAGCTGGTTGAGCAGCTGACTGTGCCTTTACTGTGACATCCCTAAATGTTCTCTGTTCACCTGAAATCTCTACCAATCTTCTCTTTTAACAGAACTGGAAATGATAGTCATGATGTTTAGCTATCAGTTGACATTTCTGTTACCTCTGTCTGACAGCTATGAATGTGCTGGGCTTCTGCAGAGCAATGCTGTGCAAACATCTAGTCCACTATCCTGATGAGGAAGGAAAATCAGGCAGAATGACTAACATCATGTTTTTTTAATGCAGAAAGTTATTGGGTTATATGCATTCATAGGCTCACCAAGTATTGCCCTGTTGATATTCTTATACATCTCCCAGAAATTCACAGCACTACAAAGTACACGCATCCTAAAGCACAGTAAAGAAAGAAATTCCCGCAACATGTATTTTTAGTAACTGAATCTTCTTCACCAGAGCAAATTAAAGCAGTTAGATAGGCTTGTTACTGCTTCAGTGACAAATGGTAAAATATAAAGCTGTCCTCTACAGAATGTCAGAACACAGGAATGTTGTGCCCTGGGATTATTTTCATGCAACAGAATAATCCTTGTTTGTCTATAAGAAAAACAACTTATACTACCCTAGTTCATAATGAATTCACCACAGTCTATAAAGAATGAAGATTCCATCAGGTCTACAGTCAGAATTCAATTTTAAACTTATTTTGCCTCATTTGAAATTATTTTCTTTAAATGTTTTATTTTGGTGTCCTTTTAATTACTTTTTTTTTTCCTCCTAATTTCTATCCTATTTCAAAAACACAGTAATAAATTGTTCTGAGATCGAAGCTCCTAAATTTCACACAGAGGTTAATGGCAGTGCCATACTTTTCTTTATTTCAGCCAAGGTTTTGTAGAGGGCTTGTGTATGTATGTAGATGCGTTCTTCTTGCAGTCCAAGAGTGCTGCTAAGCTGCTAATGCAACTAATTCAAAATTTGGAAATATCAGAGTTCTGTATTCCTGTACATTATTAATATATTCTCTTTTTTCTCCTCCTCTTCATTCAAACACAGCTCCAGATGGTGCCCAAAGCAGGCTTGCAGCTCTAAGGGGCTTCCATGGACAGCAACAGGGTCTTATATTTTATATATTAAGCACTGAACTCAATACAGAATTACTACCTGCCATCCTGCATTTTTTAAGGTGTTCAACACCAAAGTATCTCAGCATTTTACCAAGACGCATTTTTTCACAGCTTCCTCGGGAGTCAAGGAGTCATGTACACGGTGGAGACCTGAAGTGTATTAGTTGTGAGTAGGGCAGGGAATATCAGAGAAAATAGAATAATTCTCACATTCATTTCTGTAGATGGAAAAAAAAGTGAGTGGAAATAACTAGAAATAACTACAGTATTTTTCCAGTTATGCTTTTTATGTCATGGCTGATGCCATAAGTTAGAAGTTTTAATATATATCAATAACATTTAAAGAAGTTACCTGAAAGATGGTTTTGTGGAAGATTGATACAGTGTTTGATCTTTCTATAAGCTTTGTATATCTTCTCATATCTCCGTGGCTTTACCGAAACTCTTAGTGTTCAATACATGCATTTATCATTTCCTATACATATACTATATACTTTTACTATGCACTAGAATGAGTAGTCTGAAGATATACTCATCTATATGCAGTTAAACTTCCCAAATATCCCATTGCTTCTTTAGTTTCAATAGCTTTTTCCACATATTCATTTGAACTTAAGCAACATTTCCTTTTTAGCTTTTTGAAAAAGACTTGGGTTAGAAAGAATACAAAGATGTAAAAGGAGTCACCAAAAATGCATTTATTCTTGAAATCTGAAAAATATGTGTGTCTTTTTGTATGAAGAATGAGTGGTATGATATTCCTTGAACCACAATATCCCATGAAATCAAGGGCTAGCATGAGCTAGGCAAGGGGGGTTGCCAGTAGTTGATATCACCTTTCCACGCTCTCTTCTGCAGTGGGATAACTGCTGAGGCAACCCCTGTATTAAGTATGTTAATTTCAGCTTTGTGCAATCAGTTTGACCTGCAGGAGGTGAATCATTCAGCCATTTATCTGCTAATCAATTCTGACATCTTCCAAGAACAGGCATAATTAATCACACCTCCCTTGGTTTTGTGTTTTCATAAACAACATTGTTCTGCTGTCAAGATCTCTTGGTTTGATATAGTTGGGAGCATGCCACCTGTGATTCAAGACAGCTTTCTTTCATGACAAAACATCATGTTGATAAAATAACCCTTTTATTTTAATTTAATTATACTATAGCTTTGTTTAAGATGATACTTATTTTGGCTTCCATTGAAGAGGAATAAAATATACTAATTCTGTGGAAAGAAAAACTGTCACAAATACTGACTCATTCAGCTGTATGACCTTGTCACTGGACACAGGAATAGGTTTTGCTACACTGCTTAATCTTCCATTCATGTTTATTATTCTGAGGTTAGTCTGGATAATGGAGTCTACTAACTGTTCCTGTGCTTCAATGTTATACATCATTGCTCTGGGAATGTTGATCTGCCTCATCTTTTTATTTCTAACTTCTGGTTCCAGAAAGCACTACCTGAGATCGTCCATGTATTTCCAGAGGCAGGTATATTTCAGGTGGTTTTGCTGATTTTCCTAGCACTCTTCCTCCATATTTGCTGTCGCATCACATTACATATATCCAGCTGCACTTTCAGAACATCATGTATTGTTTGATGCTGCATGAGGTACACAGATTTCATCATTTCCCCTCAGCATGTTACATTTCAACACCCCAGGTTTGTCTGATCTTAAAAGACTTATGTAAGTCCTCTCTTACAATGCATTACGTGGTAGAAAATCCTGAACAGAAGTGAGGATGGTGAGAGACAATCAAAGTGGCTCTCAAATATCACTAATGGACTGTTTCAACTATCAAACTGAATAGGTCTCAGACTCCTAGCAACAGTTTCCTGTATTCCACTGAAACAGACCACTTATGCAATCTTGGGGATGACAAAGTCCACCATCAAAACTAATCTGGGTTAAAGAGTTCCTTAATACCTTCAGCGAAAAAGGTCTTAAGACATTTCATATGTCACAGGGTAAAAATACACACGTGCAGACCGGACCTGGGCAGCAGATGATGCTACCCATACCCAGACTTACTCACAGTAACATCTTCATACGTCCATATAATGGGAAAAGCTGCAGGCTGTTTATATACCTGTGAATAAAAACAACTATACAATAATCATCTAACCAACTTAATTGTCTAAGTCATATTGGGATCTTAGTTACTAATACGGTGCCTCTCTACATTTCTTGATACCTAAGCAAATTTGAAAATGAAGTCTAAGTTTCAAATTCTTCCTGCTCTAATTAATGAAGTCCAAGCTAATTCAGGATTTTATTTTGCTTTTCAAAAAAGAGCACACAGATTCATTTAAGTTGTTCGTTTACCAAATCATTCCTGAAAAGCATGAGCAGTCAAGAAAATACAAATTCCCCAAATTCACTTTATAAATTTACTGAATATGTACTGAAAATAATGGAGATAAGGAGAAAAATTGAACAAAGTAATTGTCAAACTAATTGGAGGGCTTCAATGTGGTGTTTAGTTGTTTTATGCTGAAGAAAAAAAAAAAGAAAATAACAACTTCAGAATACCAAAAAGAACGGTATAAACATCCACTGAAAAGTTAAGCTTATCTCCTAGAATTATGGAGCAATTTTAGCACAGTGATACATTCTTCAAATTGTAGAACATCTTGGTTCATAATTGAAAACACCTAAGGTTGTCATGGCTAAGAAAAAGTATGTGAAATACAGTGCAGGAATCAATCACATTTCTTTTCACAGTTTCGCACAAAGATACAAAAATTTTATCTAATATTAACTTTTAAAATTAGGACGAAGAGCAGATTCCCAAAATAAGGTCATATTTTGCCCCTACTTTAAAATACCTGAGAACCATATAGTCTAACAGAATGAAGGCCAGATACAAAAAATCACCAAGACACCCAGAAGAGAACAAGCACAGAAGTATAACATGCAAAAATTATCTAAATTAATAGGTACCACTACGATTTCCTTTAAGCATCTGCCTCTCTATAGGGCTAAATTTCCCACAATATTCTCTTTGAATTAGGCATTCAAATAAAAACTTCTGCTCATAGGAGAGTTCCATAGTTATTGAGCTAAGTGGAGCGGCACTTTTTACCCTGTCAGGTAAAGCTGATGCCCCCCTAGGCCTGAGCTGGATCTGGGGAATCCTGGGCTCTGATCCCCAAGACTCCTTATTCCACTGGCACATAGGCAAGATCACTCATTACAGAGGTTGATATTGAGGTTCCCTTCAGTTCTTCTCTTCTAGTCTTCGTTCTTAGCCTACTAAACTTATTCTGTGCTGCCTGGTTAAAGTACTTTGTTAGGAACACTGGCAACAGCCCAAGACTTGCAGAGCATTTAGTGCCGGAAGATACAACTTGGAATACTTATAAGGCTGAGGATATATTAAATCAAGGTCTGAGGATATATTAAATCCAGGTCTCCCATTTGCTGTTCAAAAGCTGTAAACATCAATAACTGCATTTTAAAAGAAAGAAGCAACTCAAGTTCATTCTCTAAATGAATAGCTTTAGCTACGTACCTTCAGGTTTCAAGCCCCAGGGAAGGGAGAAATCTATCTGCAGCCTTGCCTCCATTATCTCATTTTCAGAGAAGATGGAATTTCAGAAATACCCCAGGCTTAACGTTTCCCCTCTGCCTTGTTTCTAGGAGTGCCCTCACTCAGCAGCTCATAAATGTCTTCTCAGGCAAGCCTCTCTTTCTTCAGGCATTGCAGAAAGAGCTTAGGCACCCGATCTCAGCTTTTTTATTCCTTTGTGATACTCAAAGGTGCCTGATTTAGAGGTTCCTTTCACTTTATCACATATTGTACATATGACAGGTATATGCATCTAAAGCATGACTACATTGCCAGATCTAATATGGACCCAGGTAAATCCTGTTCTGTGTGTCAACTATGTCCACAAAAAAAGTGTAGTTTGGCAATTTAATTATTGAGCAGTTTATTTACCAATGTAACATGAAGAGATCAGCTGCAGAAATAGATTATTCCTGTGCCCCTAGCCTGTGAACAATCTTAAAATAAAAATGAACTGTTTCAGGAAGTGTGATACAGAGGAAACACAAATCCTGCAAAAATGGTGGAGAAAGCTATCCTTTTTTATTACATTCAGCCCGAGTTGCCAGGTAATGGAGTCTGACCAGCAGCATCCATCACTTTGTGGTAGAGGTCTGAATGATGGTGATTTATGAGATCTGACAAAAGGTCATTACAAAAGAAAGCATTGATTGTAACTTCAGAAAAAGAAATTGAGAAAAAGATCTATATATGCAAAGACTCAAATGTGTGGTTACTGCTAGTAAACTGTCCTGAATTTACCATAGTGAATATATGATTAGAGAGTTGTTTAAATAGGAAGAAAAACACAGGGATTCAGGTCCTGATTCAAGTGGTATGAACAATCTTAAAAAATTCCCATCAATTCATTAGGGATTTAAAACCCTATGTAATTTTTAGGATCTGTGTTGCAGCAAATACTTCTGCATTGTTCTATCAAATAATGATTTAACATCTAACTCAGAGTACTTTTAGACCTGCTTCTTCATTGCTGGCAATAGTAGTTATGACCTGGCAGGAGTGTGTAATAGAGAAAAAAATAATCAACATTTCTCCCAAAAACGTGTCTCTACAACAAATATGAGGAGGCTAATTCTAGCTTGTCTTTGAAATTTAAGCAACTTTCAGACCAGCTAGCTATGGAAATAAGATATTTGTGGTCATTTTGTTTGCAGGCATGTCCATCTGCAAACCCTCCCTTCTCCGCAGTAACGTTTGAATCTGTTGACTGATTTCTATGCTAATTGATACAAAAATGACCTTGAAGTTAAGACACGATGTGTTTCAGGAAAGAGGGAAGAAGGTAGAAGAGTCTATTAATGCTTTTCCTAAAAGAAAGGCTGAAACATGACCATTCAAACATGACTACATGCCTGGCATCCTCATGCAATTTATAAATGTCTCATGAAAGGAACATGACATGCAATGAAGTCAGCCAAGCATGAGACCTCCATGGAAAATCCACCAATTTCAGGGGTTTCTGATTGAAACTGTAAGAGCTACTCCAATGCAAATTCATACCTGAATTAAATTTTGAAAGTACAAATGTAACTGAGCATAGTGGTTCTACTGCAAAAATAGGTCTCCCATCAAGCGGATTCTATGTTACTCATCTGAAAAATCAAACTGGTGTTTGCTTTCCACTTATTTTGATAGTGGAATGGAACTCTGCTGTGTCTCTTGTGCAGCTAATGTTAAAACAGTGCCATACACATACTGCAAATGCAGGCTTCAGACATGTCTGGCAACATATGTACCACCCCTTACTTGCTGTCTTTTAACGTTTATGTGAGATGAGTATGCTGCCAATTTTGGGGCTGAGCTTTCATAAAGACTGCACTCATGTAAAGAAAGGTGACTGTAGGAGCAACTGCATTTCAGGCAGAATATTTTGTTTCTCCTGCAATACTTGCCATTTCTTGGCATGCTAAAAGTCAAATATCCACTTAAGTAAGTTATTATTGGCAGTAATACAGAAATAACTGCTACAATAGCTAATACCTTCTAAAGTCATACAGTAAATAGGAGTGAAAATGAGTATGTTGATAACTACAGACAGCTTTACCTGTAGGATCGAGCTTTCTACAGTAAAGAAATGGACAAACCCCTTGCCATGCACGCACAGAGTCATCCTATCAGCTGAGTTTGCCCTCAGCTTCTGGCCAGACACTTGCCAAAGTTGTGGTGTTACAGCATGACGGCAGCAGCAATGAAATCCCCATTGAAACTCATGGAGTTCGCTTGGGTAACACAGAAGGCCCATTTACTGATGAAGCTTTTAGTTTTCTGAAGAGGAACATCCAGAAGCAGTTAGCCCTCCATCCCTGGAAATGTTGAATAAAAATTCTACCCTGGGATTTCTTTATTTATGAATATTGGCATCTGAGATTTTGTTGGAGAAACAGCATTTCTTCTGTATGTGATTTACCCAAAATGGGATGATATTTTTATTAGTTTCCATTTTAATTTTTTTTTCCTCAGGCTAAATATCTGTCAGAGCACAGCAACACAGAAAATAAGAGTTTCCTTCATGTAAATTCACCTTTTTACTCTGTATATTTTAATTTCTCCTTTAGGTCTAGTAACACATTTGAGAAGAAATTATGGGGTGAAGCAAAAGAATCAAGAAACTTGAGTCTGTAACTGCGTAAGCTGTGCATCTTCTATAATTATTTACCTCTATATAATAGTGACATAAGCAAGCTGTTCCTTGGAAATTCCTGTCCATTCATATGACAACAATATTTTTCACTCGGTATGCCAAAATTTTTACCAGAAAATCTTGTGCAAGGCTAAAGACTGAAAAAATCAGTTTCCCTTTGCAATTCTGCCCTGAACTTCATGGATAATCCTAAGAAGTAGTTTATTTTTTCCCATTTGCCCATTTGTGAAATATGAATATAATTGTTTTCATAAATGTTAGCATGGCTGAACATTTGTTTGCTCATACATAGGCAGGGCTTGTAATCTTTGGATGGAAAGAACAGAGTAAGAGTTATATTATCATTACTGCATAATAGCAGGAAAATTGTTAACTGATGTGTGAAACCTGATACTTCAAGGTCTACAACTAGGTAGAAAATGTGAGTCTGAATCGCACATCCAAGAGAGAAACCTCATTTGCTGTATTGTCTCCTATTCTTTTCCAGTCTCTTAGACTTCTGACTCATCTTGTTTTATTTCTAGTACATTTTTTTCTTCTTTTATTTATATTTTTAATAAAGAGGCTTAACTTATGGCCTCAGAACTCAGGTCACGCAGCTCCCTGATGTGCAAAAGTACAGCTGGAAGGGAGATTCAGGCACCCAGGTGCACTGAGGTCATTACCTACATCCTGATAGAGGCAGAGTACCTACTCATAGTAAGTGGATGGGAGAAACTGGATAACAGCAAATCTTTTAACCACAGCTGCCTTCTCCTGATCTCCTTCTGAGAGTTAGTCTAGCCAAAACAGTTCTGTAGCATCCAGGTCTCTGTTGCTTTTAGTTATGGATATGAATTGGATATGAATATGGAATTTATGTGGCTAAAATTTGGGTAAACTATGAACAGATGCAGATGTGCAATTTGTGCACCAGTACCTCAAATTTCCATCAGAAGTACTTGGACTGTGCATGCCTAATGAACAACTGCAACAATAATGCTGTATCTGACCATGCAGTTGATTTCATGTGTGTAACTCTGGTGGTTGTGCTTTCAAGCTGAGTATGCTAATGAAAGGATGAGCTATGAAATCACATGCAAACAATATGTTACAATTTGGCTCAGAAGGTAAGTGTGCATGTAAGTACACTGTTAAAAATACATTATTAAAAAATACGGGTGATAATTCTTGTGTAAGCATGCATATATAAATTCCCTTCTTTAAAATGTGTAGGATGAGTAATCAGAGAGTATTTTTCTGGCTGATTGTTGCATTACTGATTTCTATTACACCATCACTGGTGCCACTCAATAATAAGAGTTGGTGGCATTTACCACTGGAATTAATATAAAATTTTAAAAAATACTCACCGTAGGTGGTTTGCTATACATGGCGCTACCTATCCCTATTTAAAAATCTGAACACTATTAAAGTAACAAAAACACAAAAATTATGTCTAAGTAGTTCATAAAAAGTTTGTAATTTCTTGAACATACCAATGATGCATTTAATTAAGACTACTTTGAAAGAATGGTGGATCTATTCTCCCCACTTATCTTGCAGTGATGGAATGATTCCCAGGGTATATACAATAGAATACCTACTCTTATCCAAATAAGCCATTAAATCCATCTTCTTGTCCCAAAGCAACATCAATTACTAATTCTACATTAATCAAAACAGAGTTTTCTCTGAATTATTCTTAAGAAAATGTTCTTGAAAGGAAATTCCGTGATCCCTATAAGCAGTACACTCATTTTAAAAATAATTGTTACTGTCTACTGGACATCTGCTGGTCTACACAGAAATAATGTTGAGTCAGAATATACCTTTGTGGTAACTTTAACCCAGTTTTGTATCTTATCCCTGGTGGATGTGGAGAACAACTTATTTCCTTTCAACATATAAAAAGTTTCTACAAACTTTGCAGGGTGTTAGAATATAGCAGTTCTGCCTATGGTCCACTGGTTGCCCCAGTGAAGCTCTTGCTCCCACCTCCATTGTTCTCAGCAGTACACATCCTGCCTATAACTCCCACGTCCTCCATACTCCACTGATTTCCAAGCATGCAGCGTACCACACCTTGGTGCTCAGGCCTTGGTTTCTTTATCAGTCATTTATAGGCGCCATATCTTTTCTGTGTCTTAGCTCTGAGCCCAGTGTTTAAAACAATTACTCTTCTGCTCCCCCTCACTGTGGCTCTGTGTCTTGCCAGTTTCCTCATCTCAAGACTAAAAATCCCCAGTGCATCTTTTTCCTTTGTGTTAAAAATCTGATTAATCCCATTTGTCTCTACTGAGCTTTTTTATTAGTCCACAACTTTCCTGCAATGGGGTGCCTAAAACCAGAGCAGGCAGTTCAGCTGAGAACCAGTACAGGAGAGGAAAAAAATACTGGTTTATGCATCTTAAAGAGATGAGAGATGGTGTTACATTCCAGGTTCAAGTATGCATTTTTGCAATAGCTTAAGTTTCTTGCCTGGCATTCAGTACAGGACCCACTAAAACCCTCCTGCTGGGCTGCAATCTCTTCTGTCATCCCGCACAGATTAACCACAACCACAAACAGCAACCCTATGGAAGGCAGACTTTTAGTATGACATCACGTCCAGCAGTCACTTCCTCTGTGATGCCCACAAGTAATGTATTAAGTCTAAACTGGAAAATATTTACACAAAATTTATCTTCTTTTTCTGACTCTCTTTGTAGTTTTTTTAACTTCTGAAAGCAAACTGAGATTTTTTGCCCTCCAAAACACTGACCACTGGCTCAAGTTAACATGTAAACAAAATCTTGCAGTGTGTCATTGTGGAATAATTGCTGGAGGTGACTTAGAAATTAAACTTATATTTTTAGAAAAGGTACAGCTTTGAAGAAGCTTTCAGGGTGAAGTGCAGCTTATATGTGAGGAATCCATTCCATGGAAGTTCCCTAGTAACCTGAGATGTTGGCAATGCCAGGAGAACTTGGCGTACTGACTCTAAGAGGAGTTGTCCGGAGGGTGGAGCGGTGTGGAGATGCCATGGCCAGGCTCTGTGATAAATGGGAACTCGAGGTGCCACGGAGCTGGTGTGCTGCATATTTGCCACCCTGGGCCGACAGTCCATCCTACTTCTGACAAAATGCTGTCCTTTTCAGGAACTTTGATGATTATAATATCATTACAATACCAAAACACACCTCCATCCCAAAAGCTACCCGCCTCTAAGGTGCGACCACCCCTCACAGGGCATGCACTTTGAACTTCTTCTAGTCTATGCTTTTAAAAGTAAAGCGAGGAAATTCTACACCAATCATAACAAAGGTATGTATGACTAGAGTCACTCAAGCTCCACCTGAAAGATAAAAATAGTATAAAATAGGTTAAGAGGAAAAGGGTGTTAGGGAAGATACCATCGCGTACCACTCTGACTTCTGGGAGCAGTCGACGGGCTGAGCCTCTCTTCCCCCTGCACTGGGATGCCTTTGGGTAAGACTGGAAACCTCTGTAGAGTCACTTTAAACCCCTAATGTATTAGAGTTGCTTTGCTTCATATCAGAGTTGCTCCATATTTGTTTTGCATACTTGTAGCCTAGCAGTGTACTTATATCTTTGGCATTTATGTGTGTCTTGTAACCAGCAATCTTATCACCGGTGTCATGGTTTAGCCCCAGTCAGCAACCAAGCACCACGCAGCTGCTCGCTCACTCCCCCCTGGTGGGACGGAGGAGAGAATCGGAAGGGTAAAAGTGAGGCAACTCATGGTTTGAAATAAAGACAGTTTAATAGGTAAAGCAAAAGCCATGCACACAAGCAAAGCAAAACAAGGAATTCATTCACTACTTCCCATCGGCAGGCTGGTGTTCAGCCGTCACCAGGAAAGCAGCATCACGCGTAACGGTTACTTGGGAAGACAAATGCCATCACTCCAAATGTCCCTCCCTTCCTTCTTCTTCGCCCAGCTTTATATGCTGAGCATGATGTCATATGGTATGACATATCCCATTGGTCAGTTGGGGTCAGCTGTCCTGGCTGTGCCCCCTCCCAGCTTCTTGTGCACCCAGCAGAGCATGGGGAGCTGAAAAGTCCTTGACCAGTGTAAGCACTACTTAGCAACAACTAAAACATCTCCACATTATCACCACTGTTTCCAGCAAAAACATAGCCCCATACTAGTTACTATGAAGAAATTTAACTCTATCCCAGCTGAAACCAGGACAACCAGTAATCCAAAGAACCCGTGTATCTGTTGCTTTAATAAATTGCACTATTCGTTAATCTAGCCATGATAGTTCTCACTGAACGTGACTGGCCTGGGCATCTGCCACACTAGTTACTAACAACAAATACTCTGATGGGTGGCTGCATCTACAACCTTTAGAAAATAAACTGTTGACCAAGTCTGAGACTAAGACTGGACTTGGCCGCACCTAGACTCCTCTTGGAGAAGGAGTTTAGAAAGCAAGGGGTTCTGCCTGAACCTCGTGACTCAACAGTAGGGTCTCTCCCCAGCCACTCCTCAGACTCCTACCATTAACACAACTAGAAACACACTCACAAATGTAGAAACATAATCACTTTGAAGACACAAAGGACTATCTTTGGAAGGCTAAATCCATCATCACTGATACTTATACACATACTGTTTTCCATGTATAAGACACTATGCAAATGCCAAGCTACAGACAGATCTTCCAGAATTTTTAATTATGCTGAAGACAACTGCAAAGTTCACTATTTCTGAAGGTATCTAAATAGGACCAAGAAATTAACCAAAAAATATTGCACCATATTGCTCAGCCTGCATCTGCTTTTTAAAAAATGTTTTTAGAATTTAAAATAAAGTTTAGAAAGACTGTTTTTTTAGCATACCCTAGGTTTTGTTAGTTGTATCAGTATTACATTTCAGTTTCTGTATTCTATAACAGGTTTTCAATATCCTGTACAATAGACAACAGAAAAGTTCAGAAGACAACACAAAGCCCAAGGGTTACTTTATAATGCAGGTAAAATTTACTCAGAAGTCAAATGAAATACTTCTCACAGACAACCTATATGGTATAGCAAGCATTGGTGACATATATAATAATGATTATTACTAGATTATTATCATTAAATATTTAGATTATTATTAGAACAAGTAAGAAAAGGAAGGATAGCTGATAGAAGTGAGGTCAGAACTGAACAGGAAAAAGAGAAATGTGTACTTATTCGCTGAAATATTAAGTATGCCAATAGCTTTGGAATAGTTGAATAACTCATGTGTCCTCCATTCTTTTCACTAGAGCTATTTTTTATTATTTATTGAAAATTAATTTCTTAGTATTAACTTGTATATTAATTTATAACTTTTCAGTTTAAATAATTATTTGACTTATCAGAATCATTAAACTAAAAGAAAAAAATGAAATAAATTCTTTATATCTAAATTATACCGTACTGATTCTGATCACTATTTTCTATTTTTTTAAAATTTAGCTCAAATGTTATAGTAGAAGTTCCCTTTTTAAAAACACAAGGTAAAAAATTTGACCTCCTGTTTACTAGAAAATTTTGCAAGTGACTTCTTGTCATACTGAATGTGCTGTATTTAAGATAAGCTGTTTTCTCTCTGATTCTTAGTCTTGAAATAAGCCTACCGTGCTTATCTATATCAGAATGATGAGATTCTGCTCAGGGTTTTATTGACCTGGTAATGAATTTGCCTGATGTTACAAACCATTAGTTTATCATCTTTTTTGACAATCAAGTACAATATGCACGGGAATCCTTAATGAGAAAAAGATATAATTTAATGCAATTATATCACACCTATTTCAGTGGTGTCTATGGTTTAAGCAAGGTTGCCATGGGAATTTTTGCAAATATTCAAAATTCTGATCTTCTCCTAATACTAGAAGAAACAAAGAAATGTAGACATTTTCTTTACATCTTTCTAAATTGAAATCCATCATAAACAGCTGCTTACATGTGTGTTGAAATATATTTGATATCATCACCATTTGCTTCAGGGGTTACTCTTCAATCTTTCCTCTGAAGAACAGCATAGAGCTCATGTACTCTGTAATCTTTGCCAGTTTTTAACATTTTTTTCTGCATGGCATCTTTCCTCAAACAGTGCCTTTTAATGTGGTCTGCCAAATTCTTTGAAAGCAGACCATGGCTCTATGAAGACAGATTGTGATTTGTGGCAGTAGTCACAATTCTGCACTGCTGAAGTAAGACACAGGCAGATGGGGAAAGCAACTGCAGCTACAAATTGAAGGGATTTGAGCCTCTGTGGCAAATTCTTAGTGTGTGCTAGAGCTGACGTGCCAACAGAGAGATAAGAAAATCATTGGGAGAGTCTATCACATGGTAGAAGATACGGAGAAGACAGTACACAAATGCTAGAGAGATAGCGGCCAGGGAGGTGGCAGCTGTAATTTGGTGACCTGTTCCAAAGGGATCCTGATTTCTGTCCACATTTCTTCTTTCCCAGCAGGAGATAGGTGGAAGCACATCTGTTATCTCTGCCAGCTTCTGCTCCCTGGCCTTCTGGCCTTCTCAGTGAACATTGCAATGAGGATTCATCTATTTTTTTCCCAGCATTGTCTACCCTTATGTCAATAAATTATCTTTATCTGTTAGAGTTCCTGTCGTCTCCTTTGCTGACCTTTTGTTCTCCATTTACTTGAAACATTTCTTATCATTTATCTTAACCTCTGGTGCAATCTTCCTGTCATTCTCTCCCTTTGCTTCCCTCTCCGTTATTTCACAGTGGCTTAACTTAATTTTGTAATATTTCCAGTCCTTTATAGTTTTTGGTTTAGATCTTTTGAATGACCCTCCTGTATTGAGAACTTATGGTAGCTCTTTCTGTATTGACCTTTCTGGTCTCTTCATTTTCTTCTGTTTTAAAGCTAGGAGATTAAAAAAAAAAATAGAGAGAATTTATTACTACACAGCTAACGTTCTATTTACAGGTAGCAGTCAATTTGCAAAAGCATTACTGTTGCGTGAATCACCTTTCTTTTCTTTTTTTTTTTTCTTTTTTTTTTTTTTTTCTTACAGCTTTTCTTCATTCCAGAACTCAGGGGAAGTTGGTGGTTGTTAAATCTGAAATTTGTTGGATCATATATAAACATATGATCCTTCCTAAGTTACAAACCATCAGTGCACAATGCACAGTGCACGGTAGGAGACATTTCCCAAAACTTCAGGGACAGTCCTGGAGTTCATCATCTCTTCATTCTTTCTGCTTCTTTCTCTGGATCATCTCTGCTATACTCTGTCCACTGATTACACTCTTACTAAGGTAGTCTGATATTAATGTGCTTTATCCAATTGGCTACAATCAAAATACCTTTGAACTTGAACAATGGAAAATAAAGTTAGTTATTGGATGTGAAGTTTGAAGAAGGGAGTTTCCTCCCTTATCTCCACTTTGCTGTTGGAAACAAGACTTCCGAGATATAGGTGATTCTTGCTAGTATAAGTCTGCAAAGGTTTTCACTCAGTTCACTCTACGTGAAGTTCAAACTTTCAGCTGCCTTTTTTCAGCTGTTACAGGAGCATAACACAAGTAAATACTCGGTATTCTCAGGACTCAAATAACATATTTAAAACTCCTATACCCATTGTCTTTAAAAATGTGTATAAATACATATAATTAGTGTAATTAGTTAGACTTAGAGCTTCAGGTTTTTGACACCCCTTTTTAATTTTACCTTACTGTATCTAAACATGACTATAGGTATTGTTTTCTTGAGACATATATAAAATGTTAGCAAAAATGCCAAACTGATATATTCAGAAATTTATTAGTAACACCTTGTAGTAGTTACAGTCTTGGGAGCCTTAATTTCTTGGGGGTTTTTTTCTGTTTCCTAATCTTCTTTAATATCTGTGTTTGCTTCTTTTTGCTTAACGTGTATAATAATTTTCAGTGACAAATAGGTTAACCAATTTCATAAAAAAATTGTTTTTTTCAGAAACCATTTCTGTGGGGTTTTTTGGGGATTTTTTTTTTTTGTTACAAAGCAGGTACGTAAGCATTTGGTATATAGAGATGAATATGACATTAATCAAAACACCATATTGTGGTGCCCAAGCTACCACACAGCCAGAGACTCTTTAAAGGCTCATTATGTAGGGCTAGCACCTCAGTACTGGTAACAGCCCATCATAATTCAGAGAAGCACATAAACACTGCACACAACACAAACCAAGCTGGCATTTTACATTTCCTGTAACACCATCTGAAGGACCTTTTTTCATGTTTCCCTACAGTGCCTATAGACATCATTATGAAATATCTGAAACAGAAGAAGAACTACTCCCTCAAAATCTGCATTATTATTTCTGTTCTTCAGAGCACAGCTTCCCTCTTCTTATTTTTTTTTTCCCCTCAGGATCCTGTCAAAAGCTTTAAAGCTATCCTGCTATTTTAACACTGGTTTTCACTCGTGCTTATTCAGAAGATTGCATGTGTATCTGAAGTCTGTAACTGCCCTAGTGTGATGCTCTGTACTGTTTCAAACTCTTTCTGCATTTATGTTTTTGCACCTCTGCGTGGTTTTCTGTTGCAAATCACAAATTTTCTGGATTTTGTAATACGTGTTTTTGCATTTTGCTTTTATAATATTCTCAATGCAAATGCTTAACATTTTGGCTTCCTCCCATATTACATCATCAAGTTTTTCCCCCATGTGATGGTTTTTGTTCTTTGCTCCTTCATGGCCATTGCACAGATTGCTATAAGGAGCTGCACCTGCTGAATTCCCAAAACGTTTTGAGCTTTTGTTCACTGACCAGATCCATATTCTGACTTTGCTTTGGAGTACGCAAATGAATTTGAAATGTGAAACCTCTCCTTCATATGCCCTATCTTAAAAGCCAGAATCATCATTTCAGCTATCAATTCCCAGTCTGAACCCTTCAGTTTCTACCTCTTTGCCTGAATACCATGTCCCCCAACCATACCCCCAAAACCCACTGAGTTTTTCAGCATTGCTTCATTAAATCTTGCCAAAAGCATGAGGCCAGGTGTTTCCCAGCAATTATAAGCATACTGAGATAGAAAGACTCTACACAAGCATAAAAGATAATTCCTAAGAAAGAAAAGGGGTTTAAAATAAACTTTCTGATGAGATTTCCTTTGCTTTGGAGTGATTTCATCTTTTGCTTGGGCTTTAAGGTACATCTCTAACCTTAATTGTTAAAGAACCCCTACCTTTTCCTTTGATGTTAAAATATCTTACTTTATTAATTCTTTTCTTGTTCTTCATTTATCACACACCTGTTTCATTGCTACTAAGTGTCCATTCTTTTAATTTCTTCCTATTAACTTCAAATAAGAAGGATTTATGTTTGGTTTGTCATTTGTCCATAATTCTACCTTGTGAATAGGCAGTCAGCAGAATCCATTTATTAACTATTGACTCTAGACTCTAGATAGATACTTTGTTCAGTCCTACTCAGCCACCATGAATCTCTAAACAGGAATTCAGTAATCTGAAAATTTTCATTATTACAGTTTTGTAATAGTGACAAGAAGCTGAGCAGAGAGGATTCACAGTTAGTAAAAAAAAAAATCAGGGAGAGTTCTAAACTAATGGGTACACACTAATTTCCCTTCCAAACTATTGCATACAGAGACACTAATAGAAGGAGAGTCCTTCATATCCTGAAGCATGTGTTAATGTTTTGAAACACAAGAAGCAGCAGCATCCAATTATACTGTGTTTCAGGGATGGCTTGCCCTGTGTTCTGAAACTGGCAGTTCCGTTATACCAAAGGTTGGCATTTCACTTCTTTGACACCAGAGCGTTAGGTATTGGTTCTCTAGTTAAACAATGCCCTTCTAATAAAAAAATGAAATTAGTAAGAATGAATTTTAACGTTAGCTGTACAAATTGTCTCTGTAAAATCATAAAGAAATATACAATTGCTTAGGACATGCTCTGCCTCATGTCAGTAGTTTACAGAAAATTATCTGCAAATGTAATTAATTACAGTAAATAATCATATTTTGAGAGCCAGCTGAATAGTAAAGAGAAAGTTTTGTTCACAGCACAGTACTTCTTTTTACTAATGCCATCTTTAAGACTTACTCTTGTAATGCATTTTTAAAAATCAATTTTCATTAAAGTTCTAGTTCTTTATACTCAGATTTTTGATATGCATATATATTTCAAACTACCCTCAAGTCCATTGTTTCCTGTCATATTGTCTCATTACAGTCAATGCCAGTTTTGTATTTTGGATTTTAATAAAATAATGATACTAATTTTGCTGCAAGGAAAATGAAAGTAGGTGGTGGAATAAAGAAAGAACTTTTGATTGCTTTGCTTAGAAGAATAACTAAATCGTCATTTTAGGCATACATGATTTTGGGAAAAATAAATGAAAGCACTGATCGATAATTCTAGGTACTTACATACAAATTCTGAGCATCTATTTTTAGGTGAGTATGCTAGAAGGTTCAATATAGCTGGCAAGGCAAGAGGAAATATCCTAAGAAACTAGAAAGAAATAGACCTTTTGGTATGTTTCCCAAGTATTTTCTTTTAGTTCAAATATTGTGTTGCAAAACAGTAATGGCAATTGCAATTAATATTGCACAATTTAAGTTTATTTGCCCCAACCTTTCCTTGAGCTGGGACGTCATCCTAAATCCATCGTGCCATATGGCCAGGCAAATGACCAGATCATTTACGTGTTTGCCAAGCTGTCACAAACCTCTATTTGTGCAGCATAAAGCACAAACTGAAAAAGACTGAGAACTCATTGCTTTTTAAAAGGCACCAGACAAGAATGCTCTCATGTCCATCACAGTACAGCATGATAGAGTTGTAAACATTCATGGAAGTCAATCTAATAAGAAGCAACAAATACACTTTTTCTCACTGGAGTTGCTCACTGGTCTATTTTTATTTAGTTTGAAACCCAGCCCTCCTCCAAGTTCCCTGCTTCCAGCTGACTTTTAAGTTCCCTTAATTCCTATCAGGAATTAAGAGTTGCCATTTATTTACTCTGAAACCCTATTGTATAGTGATGAATTATATCAGATTGAAAAGAGACAACTATTTATTGTCTTGAATACTGACTATTGAATATTTGATGTCTTAAATAAATTCCTTGAACAGGAATAAAGCAGTAAGCTGCACCAGTCTATTGTTTTGTCAGGGGGAAAGGTAATACAAGTCAAGCAGACTGAAACATTGTACATTTTAATCTCCAACTTCACTTCCAAGAGGTCTTTCAAGATTCCACCACAACATGCATTAAGGTCTGCCACAAGTAGAGGTACTCAGTTTTAAGAAGGAATCTTTTATTGGCTCTTTATCTTACCTTGCTATGTCTCCAACAAACATGTGTTTCATGCAATCTAACCTTAATCAGGATTTTTACGTAAAAGAAAATCACTATGATCTTTGAAAACAAATTTCTGGTGTTCTTCAGGTATTTGATTTTAAAAGTAGTAAAGCCAGGAGAGGGAAATACCTGCTATGCTCGTACCCAGAAATTATGCTGAAAGGTTAGGGAAATTAGTCATCTTCTTCTGCATCAATTACTGTGTTAAAGAAATTGCAGTCTAGGGGACAGCAAGGGACCAAAGAGAGGATAAGCTACACAGGCTGGAGCCACCGATCCTCTCTGGAACAACATTCAGAACTGAACTTTGGGAGAAAAGGCAATGAGTAGAACTATTGGGATAAATACATAAAGTTTTTGTGCTTCTACATCTGAGAAAAGCAAATGTGTACTGTATCGTGTGTGCTGTAGCCTGAAGATCTGGAAAATGGAGGCTGCAGTGAGGTAGAAGCAACAGTAAAAGTGGGAGCCATTGACAGGATAGTGGATGGTGAAGAAAGGCAATGGAGAGAAGTCTCAGTAAACAGGAGGATGCTCAGCAAAAGCAGGTTCAACAAACTGTGGTGAAAAGTTAAAATCCTTTGAAGGACAAAGTGGCTTTTTAAAATACATAATTTACAGTCGACCAGCATTCCCATTATGAGGAATTTTGAAATTATTCATAAGTTTCCAGAAAAATCTGTTTGCTCCTCATATGTGTGAGATGGATAATTTCTTGGCCTAGTGTCAGCAAAAGCTGTGGAAAGGGAATTTTTTGTGTCCTATAAAACATGTAGGTGATAGGGAAAAAAGAGGTATCTTTAGCTCAACAGTACCCTCTGCTATCTAGGCATTGAACATATCCTTATGAAATAATATCAGGTGGGTAAACCTTAGTTACTAAAAATATTTATTATTCTTCATCCAAAACAGGCTTCAGTTTAGGGACACTACTGGAGCTCTAATGAGCTTCCAGATAGACCCCAACACTTCAGTGAAAGAGCTTTGAAGAGCTTTTGAGCTGGAAGTTCATTCTGGTTGTTGCCATGCAAACAAGCGTGCCACATCTCGTGAGTCATCCGATACAAATAAAACTTTGATTGTAATGTAAACAATTTTCTACATCTGTTTATTTAGCCCAAATGGCTTTATTGCTGTGCCCAGAATACTGAAAATCCTTTGTGCTATCAGCGCCCTTTGCTCACAGCACATGAGATCGAAGGTACCTTCTGCACAGTTCTCAGAGTTAAAACAGATCTCACATCAGGATTTCTTGGATGACTGATTTGCACACAGAGCGAACTTAAAGACAGGAGAGGCAAACCAGTTTTCTGCTGATTTTGATTCTATCAACACAAAGGAAAGAGTAGGTGCTTTTCAAATGAAAAAGAAACTAGGTGAATGGCTTCTTATTCTCAAGGAATGGCAAGAAAGGATCCTAAACCAAGGAAATTAAAAGAAAAATATTCTAACAGATTTTTTAAAAACATCAGAAACACTGAAATTAATGCCATATTGACAGCATGGAATGTTTTTAAACAACCTTCATGGCTACTGCTGTGTTACTTCTTGTATGTACTTAGACTTAAGCGTAGGGTTGAGAATTTTTGTGAGGTTAAAAATTAAACTACCTCATTATGACGTTAAACTTTTATTGAAGTTCATCTTCCAGTCTAAGCAATTCTATCATATATTTACTTAATTGCTAACTGCTTAATATTACCATGCATCATTTTGATTTTGTAGCCATGGAATAATTAGAAATACTGATGCTATGAAACCAAATTGTGATGAAACACTTTTTATGGGATTTGTCTGCATGCGTTTTAAATATAGTATAAATCATAGCTGTAAACCCCTGTCTTGGATGTATGGCATGTCACAGGATATTCCTT
Source organism: Phalacrocorax carbo (assembly GCF_963921805.1). Taxonomy (NCBI): domain Eukaryota; kingdom Metazoa; phylum Chordata; class Aves; order Suliformes; family Phalacrocoracidae; genus Phalacrocorax; species Phalacrocorax carbo. The sequence continues at coordinate 154,665,845 of NC_087513.1, read as the reverse complement.
ATTAAGCATACAGAACTGCCTCTCAAGCAAATATGCACTTACAAATCAGGTTAAGGCAAGAATCTTTGCAAAGAACTCAGTAGACAGTGTATTTGTCTAACAATCTCCAATAATGCTATGCTTGTGGGCAGGATTATGAATCGTGAGGAAAACAACAACAAAAAACAGATGAAGGGGTGGAAAAGAAGATAAAACATGACAACAATGACACTGGTCCCTTCAATTACTTTCACTGAGATTTCTGTATTTACAGAAAGTTCTTTCCCTTAATCTATTCCTTTTTACATTTGTATACTTGATTTCATTATGTTTCTCTTGACTGTGAGGCATAAGAAAACCTTTCAGAAAAAGGAGGTTTACTTTCTCCGTATGGAATATTGTCATTTAGGCAATATTTTGCCCTTGCTTTTGCTTACATTTTGCCTACATTCCCACAATAGCTGAATCTTTGCTTTCAGCATGAATTGTCAAATGATAGTACATAAACTATGAAACAATTACATTGTATGTATTAATATATTGAGTTGATGATGATTATAAAGTTTTTATGATGATTATAAAATATAGTGCAGTACTAAGAGATAATTATTACAGAATGAGCTAACATTAGGGATCATCATTTGTTTTTCAGTATAAACATCTGCACTCTAAAGCAAAAATAACAGGCCTTACAATACTTCATTGTAGTCATAGAGAAATATCAGTTTTCTTTGGTGAGATACTTTGGTAACACAGAACTCAGACTGTTCATCAGCTCATGTAGTTCACTACTGTGTCTCAGTGTAATATGACTACTTAAATCCAAATTGAACCCCAGTCTCAAACCTGGAAATCAAGAAGAAATTAGACCTGGTCTGTCTCCAACCAAATATTTTCAAAGGCAGAACAATAGTGCAGTAAATATTACTCAAAGTGTTTTTGTTTTAAAATATATTATATGAATAGATATTTTGAGTACCTTTTGCAACCATTTAAAAGACCTCCTTTTTATAAGAAATATCTCTTATTCCATATGTTTTGGTTCCACGGAATTTAAAAATGCCTTTGTGTAAGTCAGCTGCATTTGCTGTCAAGATTTTGTCAAGTGTTTCAGAAACAATGCAGAATCGTGCAAACTACAAGAGGAGGCTTCATCCAGCAATGCCCATTCTTTTTATTATTTACCATTGGTGAACACCTGCATGACTGGCTTTTGGTTTGGGGGGAAGTATGGAAATTGTCTGTGGGCTTGACAATTAGGCATGGCCAGTCCCTTGACTGTAACAAGGTCCAGTGGGGCTGGTAGAGGCTGGAACTGAATTTGTAGAAAAGGCAATGGGAGCTTTGTTTCCCCTCTTTAAGGGCATTGTTATATTTTATATATGTGTTTTAGATGCTACTCCACAAGCTCACATTTTAATGGAACAGAGAGACCTGGCAAGAGTCAGGCTAGCTACCTTACTTCTAATGGCTCCATCAAGTGGCCCACTTGCTCTATTACAGCCAAGTGTGTTTGCCTTTGAACTGGTACCTAGCTTCTGTTCTAGCCAAGTCAACTAAATATCAGTAAAGTTGAACAGGAAAACATTACTCCGTGGCACCAGTTGGATGTATTTGGGTCAGATCAGAATGACTTGGGAAAAACATTTTGTCTTTTTCTATGTTCTAAAATAAGCAGCTTTTGCAGAGCAAATTAGATGTCGCGAAAGCCTTTTTATTCCCATTAATATATTCTGAGTAAAAAGGAAAGCTTACTCCTGGGTAGCCCTTACATTTCTCTGCTCATGTGTAGCTTTGGGGGAGATATGATTAAACAAGATTTTTAAAAATGAGAGCTGTCATCTTCAGTATGATTTGTGGCTCCTAACTTCTGATGGCAACATCAAAGACATGTCTCCCATTTTAACTGTTGGCTTTAAGATAAGAAGAATGGTGACCTAAAAGTGCCTGTTTCTCCTCACTGATTGTAAAGAGGCCCTAAAGGCGACTAGCTAAGATATACACATCTATACTTTGTACACTTACAGTTAGTCAGATGAATTGCACATCTTTTCTCTGTCAAGGGGCCTGGAAATATTCCAGGGACATGACGATAACTGCATATTCATAGCTTTTAGATTCAGAGACCTATCTCTTTAAAACATCCCCAGACTGAGATTTTGTTGAGGAATCAGATTCTTATCTTCTAGGTCTCCTGCACTACAACTAGGGAAAACAAGTAAATGTATTTATGGAACATGGATAATTTTTAAACCCTCTGAACCCTCCTTTAAAAGACTCTCTGTGGAGCTTAATTTCATTTAGCAAACACATTTTATGAGGAGTGACTTTTGAGGAAATGTCATCAAAATTAAAAGTGTACTTCAGCAATTTAATTTCCATATCACAATCAGGATTATCTATACACACACAGTGTGTATAGAACAGCAAACAAGTGTGCGGGTCTAAGAATTGTGAACTAAATCCTCTGGGAGAACCAGATTTTTAATTTTTAGATATCACATGCTTTCTTAACCTTCTCAATAACTCTATTAGAAGCCAAATAAAACTGATGATGCCCAGAAATAAAGCGAAAGTTTTTAACTCCAGCAACCTGGACTAACATTAAGAATCCTTTTTCTCTTTTGTTTTTTTAATGTTTTACAATTCTGACCAGTAATCCAGCATATGTTTAAGACAATACAGGGACTGTGACTGGAGATCCTTTACTGTGGTATACAAAGCAGTATCACTTATTTCTTTTATTTTTCTTTACCTATGTGTGAAGACAACAGCATCAGCCAAGTATCTTTCAGTATGGCTCCTCTTTTTCCAGATCTTATCTAACACTGGATCCTGCCCAGTCAAGTCAGAAATATTGGGTTTTCTGTGGATAAGAATTTAATACATTCCTTGAAGATGAATATCCAAAAGCATCAAGATACGAATTTCTAGTTGTCACCTGGGTATTTAACTGCAAAAAAAACAATGCTTTGTTCCCTGTAACACTCACAGATAGGACCCCCTTAGTTTTGGCTACTCTGCATTTACATAGACAGGATTAGGATTCCTACTGGAAACTGTTACAAGACAGGAAGGATAACAGCCATATGACATATTGGTTTGATGGGAAAAAGGGTTGGAAATATGCCTTAAAGCTACTTAGAAGCCTAAACATGCAAATAGTCACAGGAATTTTTAAAAAGTGGCAAGGCATCTAAATTCTTAAGTCATGAGTCATATAAATGAGGCATATTTTAGTATATGAACAGTTCAGACCTAAATCTACAAATTGAGAGATTACAGAGTCATGGAGACATAGAGTGAATCAGGCTGAAAGGGACATCTGCAGATCATCTGACTGGTCCAGCTCGCTGTTCAGCTTAGATCAGGTTGCCCAGGGCCTTTTCAAGTTTTTAATATCCCCAAGGATGAAGAGTCCACAGCTTACTGACAGCCTCTTTCAATGTGAATTTTTTTCCCCTAATATCTATTGAAAATTTCCCATGTTGCAACTTTTGTCCTTGAGCAAATGTAAGAAGATTCTGGCTCTGCCTTCTCTATTCCCTCCAGTTAAGTACGTGAAGACAGCAACATCTCCCCTTAGCTTTCTCTTCCTAAGACTGAATAAATGCATCTCTCTCAGCATCTCCTTGTATGTCACATACTTTCAAATAACCTAATAAAGTCAGTGGTCCTCCACTGGGGAACCGAAAACTCCAGATGAAGCTGACAAGCACTGCATGGAGGATAATAACCACTTCCACCAACCTGTTACCTACACTCCTGCTCACACAGCACAGTATGCAGTCAGTTTTCTTTGGTGAAAGGGCACACTGTCTACTTATGTTCAACTTGGTTTCCACCAGGACCCCTAAGGCCATTTCTGCTAAGCTGTTTTCTGGCCAGTCAGCCCCCAGCTGGTACGGGTGTGTGGGCTTATACCTCCCCAGGTGCAGGACTTTGCATTTTCTTTTTCTGAACCTCATGAGTCTTGTCATCCCATTTCTCCAGCCTTTTGAAATCTCTCTGGATAACAATACTGCACTACAGTACATTTACCACTTTCTTACCTACAAATCCCCAAATCTGAGGGATGAACACTTAATATTTCTATATCTGACTGACTCCATCATGCTGACTCCAAGCACGAGAGCTAGACCTTTCTACTGCCAAAAGAGAATAAAGCACCTCTGACAACTAAAATTTAGAGTAAGCACACAACAGAAAATTAAAAAAAATTAAAATTTTCACTTGAATCTCTTCCTTCTAGAGTTTAGGTTCAATAGCTGCATTGTGATCTAGGATGAGAGGGGTCTACTAAAGACAGTTCCAATAAAGCAGTAGTAATCTTTCAAAAAAAACCCCACAGATGGTGGGTTGTCTTCTGCCTAGCAGCCTAACACAGCACTCAGACAAGAAAAATATGGTAAACACAACTTTGAAACTTTTCCTCAGCTAAGGAGGGTCCAATCCCATGTCTCTAAACTTCCTGGGGAGTCTCATCATCCTCAGGCTTAAATCCAGAATGGGAGGAAAATATTCCTGACTTGTCCTAGTAAAAGACTTATTGGAGTGCTACGAATGAAAGCATTTCACAGGACAGGAAAAAAGTAAAGTAGGTACAGGAAGGAGCTAAATAAAGCAGTCAGGTACTCACCCCAGTTTGTGGTTTTACTCCGTGCTCTCTGGACAAAAAGCAAGCATCTATTTTACAGTAAAAAGTCACTGGTTAAAGGCATGAGAACTTAATTTCAAAAGGAAATGGTAACTATGTTGACCCCCAAAGAAATTTCTCATTAATCAGTTACAACATTTGTGTTGATTATCAGGCATATATCAAATGATTTAAATTTGTGATCAGTATAGAGTATTGATAAACAATTTAAATTTTACTTTAGTATTCACCCCAAAGCTTATTTAATGATTTAGCATATTTCACTTTTCAAAATAACTGCTCTGAAATCTTGGGCTGCTGTGAAACATAAATAAAGTTCTACTGAATAACAGTATGAGAGTCTGATCTCCGTTTATTTAAAAGATCATGTATATTTTTAAATACTTCCGCTTTCTGTTGAGTGTGCTATATTGTTTTTGGGATGATATTAAAAAATTAGTAAATACTATTGTAAGGATGTCAAAAATTATGTGGTGTGGATTTTTTGTCTTTCTTTAGTAGCATGACTTTACTTACAAAGTGATTGTTACCAAACCTCTTAATTGCTACAGGACTACAATAAGCTTAGCAAATCTTCACTTCTAAAGCCAGTCTGTTTGGGATAATATTAAGATTAATGAATTTTAGTGCTAGTTTCTGTTTATTTAATTTGAAATTTAAATTTTAGAAGCCAACTTGATTCCTAATGTAAATTAGTTACAGAAGACATGAGTCTGTTTCATGTTTGAATCAAAGTTAACTACAAAAATGATTGCTAAAATATAACCAGTCCTAGTCCAATGCTTTTTGATGGTTAGCAATGGCTTCCGCTTCGTAGTGCATCTCTGCTATCCATTCTAATCTGATTTTGGTAATCCATTAAAAAGAAAAAAATGGAGAGCAATATTATAAAATCAAGTCACAATATCTCTTCTTACCTTCAACTCTAGAGATGATTTTGTGGGACTGTGTGTGAGACTTCTTATGATAAAGCCATAGACCTTTTGTATTATCATTCTTACTATCTTTTTCATCTCTTGCAGGTGAGTTCCCCAGTCAATTTTTTCCTTAGCAAACAGAAATATCCCCTTTTAGGCTTTGTACACTTATTTCCCTAGAATCTGAGAGGAAAAAGGATGTATTTAAAATTAAAAGGCTAGATTCCCCAAAATATTTTAGTTTCTTCAGTAGGTCATGCTCCCACTTATTTGTTCTCCCTGGTTTCAAGCATGTTTCACCCTCTGTTGCACAGTAGAAAAGATTAGGCAAACAAGGTTTAAACTGTACAAAAATCTACCTTGAATTTTTTGCAATTTTATGTAAGAAAAATGTGAGCTATATGGATAATGTGGAATTCATTGATAGAAAATGCCAACCAGCATAGTGGGACAGAAGTTCTGCCACAGTCTCTGTTATTTCTTGCAAGCCAAAACTTTCCAGAGCAAACTAGAACTAATATGAGGAACTCATTTTTAGTATTTATATAGTAGTTCTTTTTTTCTGAATATATTGTCCAATGGTAATAAAGACAAATTGTTTCAGACACTAATGACAATTTCCTACTGATTTATGACTTTCATCCTGCTGCCTTTCTTGCCACAATAAGCACAGTTCCCTAACACCCGCAGAGCAAGAGAGAGCACTGAATGTGGCAGTTTGAATCTAAATGCCTGTTGACTGCCTCACCAATGGATGTGTTTTGACTAGTCAAACAGGTATATTCCACTAAACAGAATATAGAAAAGATGTGTTAGGAAATTATCCTAAGACTCATGATATTATAATATGTATTATACTACATTCAAGTATTTAGAGATTAAAATCTTCCAGTGCTAGAGTGAATCTTTTGGTTATGTTCCTGCATTATTTCAACACAGGAATCTCTTATTCCTTCATTAGAAATTAAATACATCCTTGTAATACAAATATTTTACAACATTAAATTTGGTGGATGTGTCTACTTTACATGTGAAGTATAAATCAAGCCAGAAATATCAAAGGCTTGGGTAATTTTCCTTTCAGCTTACATGTATAATTATAGCTGAGTAACTTGGTAATTAGCTACTATACCTGCAAACATTGAACTGCCTGAAACTACATACCTATATATTTTTATATAGGTATATAAGATCAAGTATTTCATTATATACCTGTGATGGAACAAAAATAATATTTCTCCGTCAAATGACTATGCATACTTTTCACAATCATAAAACTCCATACATTTCAAGGTAAGTACTTCTGCAGCAAGTTAACTAATGAGGATGCAAAGTCTCGCATGCAGCAGTGCTCTCCTGGGTAGTGGTTCCCTGTAGCTTATGGGTCAGAAGAAAGGTTTTTGACTGTTCGGTCGAAGTACGAGGACCTTTAGTGAGAGACGGGTCACATTCATAATGTACTTTGGTAGGAACTAGCCAGCAATCCCTCAGTAACCAACAAAGCAGCATTATCTAGCTCTACATAGCCTACTTGCAACTCATCACCCTCCCCACCCACTGCAGCATATGACACCAAAATTTCAATTTCTCGTTGTCTGCACAGCCATGTTGCCTTTCTTTTTTGGTTTTGTTTTTTTTTTTTGTTGGTGTTGTTTCTTTTATTTTATGTAGTTGCTGCTAGTGAGACTGCCAACACTTGAACCACAGAGAGCAGACTATCCTTTGACTCCCTAGACTAACACTCCAGGACGGCGATCCAAACTCAGAAAGGCTGAGCTTGGGGTTTCAGCTCTCTAGATTTTGAAGTCAAAGAGGGACTGATTTTTTGCTTCCTTTAACCTCCACCCAGATAATGGTCTATTATGACCAACCTGCTTCCAAAGGGGTAGATTTAAAAAAAAAAAATCATCAGCACAGTGCATAGGGTTGAATTGTCAACTCCACCTTGGACAGTCAGTAGTAAGTTCAAATCAGCGGTGTGAGTTTGCCCACATCACATACTTGGAGTGAATCCATACCTGCTGGGCAGATAACTGAGTGATCCTTTAAAGAGGTTGATCAAATAATTCACTTTCTCCTTCAAACCCTGGATCAGAGGAGCAGAGCTTCTTCCATGCAAACAAAAAACCAAGCACATCCCAAAGTGTGTCTTTTCTTTTTCTGATGGTAGGACCAGCTGCTGGTCACAGGGTACATCAGCATCCCCTGACATAGGAAGCAATGAACTAGGTCCAGGGTCCATGCAGGCAGTCCTGTCAGGAGCAAAAGGAGACCGGGCCAGAAACAAGACTGAAGAGAAGGCAGCAATATGAGTCCAAAATCTGTCAGGGAGACAGAGCCATATGAACCAAGGAGCCCATCCCATCCAGGCAGGCTGTCTACAGGATAGGTCTGAGGTCCCTCTGGGAGGTAGGACCAGAAATGGGAACACCTACAACCTAGTTCAGGAAGGGAATTAAGGCTGAGCTGAAATGGAGCTCCGGGACCCCAGGGAAGACAGGACAGGGACTGAAATGCCCGTTAATACCCTCAGGGCCCTGACAGCCCGCTACCCAAAAGTCTTGTGCAGTTCTGCAAAAGAGAAGGCAACTACGCTGAGCTACACTCAGAAGCTCAGCTTATTTGAATGCATGCTGGTTTAAGATTAAGTGCTGTTTGCTGGTTTAATTGACTGAGCCAGCATCAGTCTTTTTCATCATACATAAAAGCTGTGCTATTCTCCAGCTGCAAAGCTGTCTCTGAAAGACTGGTCCTGGCATGTATTGAAAAGGGTCCCGTTCTCTTCTGGACAAACAAGTCACTTCCTTCTGCAAATGTGTCATTTCATAGAGTGATGCACAAAAATGAGACAGCTGCTTTGGAGCTCAGCAGAGGTGTTTGTAGTGAACACCTGTAAGGCAAGCAGGTATGGTGGATAAACCTGAAAGAAAAGAGCTAGAGAGCTAGGTGTTTTGCTGCTATCTTTTAGCTACAGTCAGAAGACACAATATCTAGAAGGAAGAGTTTGCCCTACCTTATATCTGCTCTTAAGTTGGCATTCTTCATATAAGAGCTAAAGGGTGAATTAGCATGTATGTAGCATGGACAGAAGACAAGGTCAAAACCAGGGTGTCCCAGTGTGACAGAAGGGGGCACCCACTGATAACAGATGTTAACTGGTGGAAATCTTGTAACTCTGGAGATTTATACTGCTTCATCTCTCCTTCTTTTTATCAGTCAGCATGTCATCAGCCAAATTACAAACTAAGAAACGACTTTTTCTCAAAAGCTGATAATCTTTTCATATTATGGATCATTAATTCACTTTTCTACTTTTGAAAAATGTTGTTCTGTTTCTGTTTTAAGAAAAACCTTAAGAAACAGCCTGCATTTGTTTTCATATGCTATATATTACCTAAGACAAGTAAGACCCACATGTATAGTTAGCTAAAACACTTCACTGAATGGTAGGAGAAGACCAAAATCCTTGACCCTCCCTACCAGGTCATCAAACCTCCAGGGCATGCACTTTACCTACTGGCAATACACCCAGCTTTTCTCTTTCTGCTAGGAGTTCTTTGCTCAAGAAGGGAGCGCCCATGGAAGAAGTGACCACAGACAAATGCAAGTGACTCGTCCCTGCTTTCTTTCCTGGATGCTCGTGTTACATCAACAATAAGCTCCCTGGGCTGGTTCAGAGGATTTTGCTTAATGCTCAGCAAACACATGAGAGGTTTTTACTTTTCCAAGGGCCAGGAAGAAGGGATAGTTTGAAAAGTAAAATTACTTTTGAGGAAGAATGATGAAATAGAGTCATTTGTTCCCTGAGTCATGAAATAGTAATACGTTTCCTGGCTCCTAGACAGGAGCAAGAAAATACAGCGGAAGTAAAGCTCTGCAAAGAGTAGAAACGCATTGATTTTGGAGTAAAACCCAACTGAGAAAATAGGCATGCCAGGAAAATGGTTGCTGCCAGCTGTCCAGGAAATGACAACAGCATGAAAAAGCTTAATATAGGTAGAGATGAATAGGTGACAAAATGAGGAGAGAAATGCTGTCCTCATGAGGAGGTAAGTGGACTAATTGTTGCATTCTTTACCATCTTTCCTTGGTCTTTTATAGATTGTTACAGCAATACTACTATCAGCTTTGGATGTAAGCATCTATTATTCTCTACAGTTAGATTTAGGCACTAAAGAAAAATGGTCAATGAAAAAGAGAGGAGAAAAGGATCTAATGAAGTATGAAGATAAAGATAGAATGAAAAGACAGGCAAAGGTTATCAACTTAATAATGCAAACTAATTTCAACAATCTGAATCACTAGCTTGTTGACATTTCTGAACATCTTTATGCAGTTATCTAATAAAACTAATTTCATGTGAACAGGGGTATATTATAACAGTTAAGGAGTAATCACCAGCCTCATTTGATTATTACTGTTCATGCTTTGCAAAGTCTTTGTAGTTTCAGAATATAATTGACAAAACCTTATATTACTATATATTCAAAATTGAAAGCAATCATCCTCATGCTTTTACATCAAACATATAATTAATTATTCAGGAACTCCTATGTTCTTTCAGATACCCTGAAGTCCTCTAGGGAAACATTTCTAGAAAAAGCCAATAGGTCAAGTAAAATTTTATTATGGTATTTACGTAACTATCCCAGAGAATATCCTTTTCTGTTACAATGGAAAATCTGACATTTCTTATCAGGCTCCCTGAAAAATACACAGCAAGTAAGCTGAGATCATCTACTTTACATGGACTTGGGTCTGAAGGAAGCAACTATTAACAAATATAGCAAATGAAACCTCATTGTCCCAAATCTAATTATATAGTCACCTAATTAACATTGCTTGCCTAATTAATTAATATTAGTATATACCCATTTTCCCTTTTTTCATTCTGTAGAAGCTAATATGTGCATTTGGATATGTTGTTAATTACATTAATCATTTATTCAAGTCTTTAACAGGGATACTTAACTTACCAACATTACTAACCAACCTAAAAGCAGTTTTTAAAAAGAAGATCTCTGAATTTCAGAGCAATTGAATCTTGTATATTTTTCAGATGTGATCTGCGTAATGGGTTAATTCAGGGAAAGGTCAGGGTCAGAATAAATCTGAACCAGATCTTTGTCATAACCTGGGTTCCAAGTTAAATTTACAAAATAACGCCTGGCGTGACCCAGCCTGCTGCAGCAGCTGTTGATAGTGGCTCCCCACCCTAACTGCCATTGAGGGTGGGCAGAACTGTTTTCACCACTGCTAATACAATGCCGGATTAAAGCTACTGACCCTGGATTGAACACATTTCAAACTGGCTTTCTCCGTAAAATAAGGAAGAGCTTTCTATGCCTGTACTGTGGATCAATGTCTGAGGCTGTAATGGATAGAGTTCGTTTTCTGTCTGTAAAGTTTGCAGCCGGTTTGGGTGCTTTCTTACAAAAGCAGTGTGCAGATCTCCATCTCACTCAGTTTTTGGGGACTTCATAGGCTCTAGCATATTATACACATGCATTTTTTAATTCACTGTCACATTTATGGTATAATATTTAATCTTAATGTTCTAATTGGGAAGGGGCTGAGTGAACAGCCAGTTGTGAAGAGAATTGTAAGAAGTAATTTCACCGAGACTCAAACTTGATTAATTTGAGCCTTTCTACTTATATCCTACTCATCTACTCTTGTTCTTAGCTAAACAGCTTTGCTTCATGAGGGCCAGGTTATTTGTAGTGCTGAGTGATAATGAACTTTCTCTCCTGCCGTCTCAGTCAGAGCTTTCTTGCTCATCATCTGCTTTCCAAAAGGACTCCTTCAGGTCAGCACACATGAGGGTTTGGGTCTTCCGCATTTCAGCAGTAGAGCTGCTAGCACACAACCACCAGAGCCATCCTCATACTGGAAGACAATTCTTAGCTGAACTCTAGCTCTGCTGCTCTGCTCCACACCTTGTTAACCTGGATGATGTATGCAATAATGGATTTTCTTTGCGTCTACCAACTGAATGTCTGGTTACTTTACTTTACTTTTTCTTTTTCCAGCCAGAGCATGCCAAAACCACTTCCTGGAATCACCTGCATAAGAAAGGGGCTGGACAGAGGATTTAGGGACACACTAGTTTTCTTCTCCATCTTCCACCGAACCCACATACAATGCAATGAAAGGGTGGACAATACATGCAATAACTGAAGCAGTTTAGAAAGGATCCAGCATTGTCACTTGCTAAAAGATCAGCTTGACATTTTTTAGTATTCAGTGTGGTTTAGTGCTGTTCAGATGTTGGAGAGCATGCTACACTCACACCTGCCTCATTCTGTTAGATTTCAGCTTTTCTGCCTTTTAGTATGAAAAATCAGACAGGACATATTGCTGCTTCTATCACCTTTTTGCTGATAAGCTCCTCTTTAGCATCCTACAGTAGGTTTTACTTCACCTTATTTTACAGCATGAGCCTGAGAGACAAGTTATCAGTCTTTCCAAGCGATACAGCTCCCTTAATGTGCTTGCCCAGCCACTCCCAGAGGTAAGACCAATATCTCTATATTGAAAAGAATGGTTGTGGTGCTCATGTAAGAAAAAAGTAATGGCTGTGGCTTTTGTGCGAAGTGAAAGCAGATGTACTGCAGAGAGGCATTGCACTGGCTTCCCTTGACAACATTGCCAATATCTTTCAAATCATGTAACAAACCCTGTTCTGGCCCCAGCTTCTTCAGCACGAGCGAAGAACTACTTATGCATTGTATTTAACATGTGTTCCAATGTAAAGTACAGTGTAAGTCTTGATGACAAGACCCTACAGAGCTTCTCTCCTCTCCCTCCAGGCAGGAGGTGGCTGCATTGGCTGTTACTGCACAGTCTCATACTGACTGCTTTTCTGTAGCCCAGTGTTACTGTCAAGTGAAATAACTTCAAATGTGTAGAAAGTACCCCCATCTCTTCCCTTCTAGTCTGGGAGCATGGTAAAGCTATAGAAAAAGAGGATTTCAAAGGTAGCAAATGAGCAGCCTGCTGGATGAGTGATTTACATTTTAGGCTACTATAAAAAAGTAGCAACCGTAGGCTTTCCGGCACTGATGCCTTAAAAAAGCAAGAGGTGATTTCTGCTCTGTTTTCAGAGTGATTTAAAGGGTGGAGCCAAAGAGAAAAGAGTCATCTCCCTGCAACTTTGAGTAGGCGTCAAAACTCTGGATGGCATCAAGAAGTGAGCATTTCCCACTGCCAAACTGCCTCTGTTCTCTGCAGGTGCCCTGTGCAGGACTCCAGATTGCCCTCCAGGATCTGAGCTTCTGTAAATTACATAGTGTAAGTCACAGCACAGCAGTACCTACTAGTCTCTTTGGGCATAGCTTTATAAGCTGTATTCTCTACTGCCTCAATACCCTCCCCAGCACAGTTGTGGTCCATGTAACCCCTGCATTATTTGGTTGCGTTTATATTTTTTTCCTCTATTAGAGTAGTAGTCTCTGGGACTGATAAAGATAATACTTGCTTCTAGATCTAGTCTTATCTAACCCAATATAAATGGTATGTTTTCACCTTTGATTTAGACACAGAAACCTTCATTAACACAGTATAAACATGTTGCTGAAAGATTTACAGACTTACAGTGCATGTACAGTAGAGGTGATACGGCTTGCACACAATGCGCGCTCCTTCTCTTAGGTAACGATAGCAGCGCTGCGTACCTATAATTTCTTTTGGCTTCAAAATCTAGAGACACTAAAGGGTCAAAGAAAGATAACTGATGAATAAGCAAATGATTATCAGAAGGCCTCTGCTTTCTTTAGTGGAGCTCATGTCTCTCTCTGTACAAAAGTGTCTGAGAGCTCAAAAATAGGGAAAAAAAAAAAAGGCAAAGTTACCCACCAAAATATACATATATGCTTTTCACGAGGCACAGCACAAATCTACCACTATCTTTGAGGGCATTGATGCATTGCTACTTTTAGCAAGATCAATAGGTAGAAAACCTTATCTGTAGCACTAAGGAGCATTCTCAGGCTATATCTGCACAGATGCGTTGCGTGATATCTGGCATAGATTTGTAATTTTTTGTGTTTTTAAGTCAAAGACTGAGTATCCTAAAATCATAGAAATGTTGACTGGAAGGGAGTTCTGGCAGTCCTGCAGTTCAGCCTCCCATTTGAAGAGGATTATCCTGAGCACTATAGCAGGTCAGTTGTGATGACTAAGAATTTCCATTATAAACACCAGAAAAGAAGCTTTAAGAATCAAGCCATTTCATATCAGTAAAATACATTTGCTTTTATAAAAAGGAAGTGTATTGCATAAAATCACTGCTTATTTCATTTGTGCTAATATGTTTTGAAAAGTTTTAATAAGACATTTTCCAGAATTTTCACCAGCTTATTGTGTTGTCAAACTTCTTAAAAAATGAAAATTCAACCAAAAATGCAAACATTTGTCATGTTTTTTATTTTAAAAATTCATATTTTTTTATCCACTTTCTTCTTAAGGTTTGTCAGTTGTCTTTAATGGTGCACTCACTGTTTTATTTCAAGCATCATTTAATCCCCAAATATGTGTTTCCCTAAACAGACTAATTAAAAAAAGCTGCAGAAATCAGTGTCATAACTGACATAATAATCACCCCAAAGCCTAGCTGACTTTTTCATAATGTCACATAATTGTGCCAAAGTTCCCTTAGTGAAATATGTATTACAAGAGAGAAAGCAGAGAAGCTGTTTTTCTTTTGATAAGGTGGAGTAGAAATGATGCAATCAAACAAAAAACAAAAGCTGATGCTTTGGTTTTCAGTACAAAGTAACGACAGCGAAATGAGAAGATTCCCACCCGAAAGGTGATAGAGGACTCTCCACTGATGAAGGGGCACATAGTATTGCATTGCACATGAGGCCACTTTATCATTACATAAAAATATTTCTTTCTCCATTGCTCAGCCTGTATTCCTTACCTTGATTTGACTTCCCATAATTTTAATAGCATTTCATATCTTCAAAGCACTGTACGTGCATTAACTAATTTAACTTATTAAAATTTGACACTGCTGTCTAATGATAAACTCCCAAATGCAGCAGATTTGAAAATTTCCTGCTAAGTATGCCTTGATAAGCCTCATCAAGTGTATAGTTGTAAACTGTCTTTTGATGTCATTAGATCTGTAACCCTTCCCTGGTTATATGCTGTCAGGTAATAAGGACTTACAATTATTACTGAACTTCTAGACCAGAGAGGGAGGAAGGGAGGCAAGATTTCCTTTTTCTCGGGGGAATTTTGCTACCCTGAGCAGGCATTGCTTCATATTAACATTGTAAAGTCTCCATGATAACTCTGCCACCAAAATGTACGCACTGCTGATAGACCACTTTGGTACTGTATTTCAAGTATTGCATGATAAGCTTATTCTTCCAACCTGAATGCACAAATGAAGGAGACACCTGGCACGCATTTACTCATTAGGTCAAGATATCAACGTCTTCAGCAGCAGCAACCAGCAATGCTCTGCACTGGGTGCAGATGTTGGCTCAGGTTGGCTCCACATGACCTTCGCATTTATATCATGTCTGGGGCCACTCCTAAATTGTTCCACTTTTCAGAGGCATATCTGAATGTTGTCAGTCCATGGGCAAAAAAAACCTGGTGAGTGACTGCAAGGAGGGGGTGTCAGGACCCCATGTCCTGATGGCACAAGGACATGGGTCAGTCTGGATGTGGCCTAAATTGATCCTGGAACACAAGGTAGCAGCCAAATATTGCAGAAGACAGAGATAACCTGTTTGCCAAAGGTGGTTGTTGGGGAGAGTACACCACCGGTCTTAATTCTTTTGATCTTCACCACTTTTAAGAAGACAACTTAGATAAGCCTCTGTTGAAGAGCTCAACGGGCTGAAGAGAGGTGTGCAGGAATGACCACAGGGAAAGACTTCAAGGGGTCAGAAAGGGCGTTTCAAATCTTGAAATTTCCTGTTCCAGAGTGCATTAGGTGGCTCATTAGATGTACAGGTCTCTTCAGTAGCATCAAGGCAGCTCCACCTTGCTTTCTAACATACCCGGCTGCAAATATTTAAAGGGTAAATCCCCCTTCTGAGCATTAACGCCCATTAAGTATTGATAATATGACCTGCACAGTAGATACCTGACAGAGTGCTAGGGTAAGTAACCAGTGGCAGTAAACAATAATGTACATAATAACAGTGAATCATCAGAAAGAAAACAGAGCACTAGTTAGTTCTGGAGATGAATTAGGGCAATTTACTTTGTGCATTAAATGAATTTCCCTGCAGTACTTCAGACTGCCTGGTTTTCATACCTTCCGATGCATCTGCTCCTCCTGAGGGTTGCTGTAGTCACTCTGCTGAGCTCCTGTTATATAAACAGAGAAGTCATCTCTTTTACCCTGCCCTTCCCAGCTTGTCTCAGCATATGCTGCTAGCTTTCACAGTTGACAGACACTCTGACAACTGGCAGTCTGTCTGTCAAGAAGATCCTAAAAGATGAAAGCATTGAGTAGAAAGTTCAGTTCAGGATCATCTCCGTGGCTTTAGGAATATGTTTGCAACATAGATACTGTAGCAGAGTGCTGATAAAATCATATCCCTTGCCTTCCTGTGAATGCAGGATCTACTTTAAATTGGCAATATTTGCTTTATGCAATGTTTAATCACCAGAAAATTATGTATTTTAAAAACAGCCTTTCTTTTTCTTTCTCTGGGCCAAGTACAGTCCTCACAAAAGACAAATAACCACCTCTCACTGCGCTGCGAGGAGTGGGTGCTTTGCCTCAAGGTGACCCTCCTAGATTTACCTCTCTGTCCCTCACTCTCTCCCCCCCTTCCTGGCCACTTCGCCAGGCTGCTGTCACCTTCTTCTTGCTTCTTCTCACCTTTCAGAACATTGTCTACTTTCCTTCTGCTTGGCTTATGTCAGGTGAGGAGCTGATCCAACGCCGTCACACCAGGCAACTGGCACCAGGCCGAGCAATATTGTCCCTTTGCTGCTGGCAGCCGAGAGCACGAGGAGAGGAGGCGGTGACCTGCCTTGCAGCACTGACAGCAGGGGAGGGATGCCAGCGGCAGGGCTGGGACGGTGCCAGGAGCCTTGCTGGGATGGCTCTGGCTCTGCATTGCGAGACCTCTGCAGGAACGGGGCAACTTCACTGATATCCCTGACAAGCACTTATATTTTATTCTCTCAAGCGTAGTCCTTGACGGAGTTTAGAAGCCGACGGAATAAAGTAGCTTTGTTCTGCTGTCACTGTTTCTAATTACCAGCTCTAATAAGGCTTCATCCTGATTCCTTCTCCCTGACTTTTAAAATGGTGTTATGGCCTCCAGGGTGAATGGACTATTCTTTCCGATAAGCCAGCAGCAAAAGCAAATCTATGGTGCCTGTTTGAATGTGAAGCAAACTGACTTACAGTAAAATAGAAGTGCAGAATGTTATGCAGAATATTCATCCCAGAAAAATTAAGACTTAATACAAATAGATGATGGGAATGTTACCCAGTCCTCTCCCTCATAAGTGGTTTATTTAAGCCAATTCATTTTAGGCATACAACAAATTTTGATCACAAAGAAACAGCTTTGTATATTGTATACTACCCTCTTCTTTCTGAATAAGAATAGCTCTGCTTAAATAGACCATTTGTCTTTGATAGCAATCTGAAGGGGTTTCGATGCAGGCACCGTGTAAGGCTGCAAACTGACAACGCTACGCAACTCATCCACAAGCTGTAGTGCACTTGTCTTCAGACGAGTCTCTATTTTTCCCCCTTGTTTAGACTCTGTGCTGTCAGATTTAGGGATTTTTTTCAAAGTGGGTTTTCTTCTTTCTTTCTTTCTCAGTGAGTTGATTCACCGAGTCACACAGTTCACCTCAGTGCTTTATACGATAAATCTGAAAGATAATTTAAATTGGCACAGACCCTATAAGATACGCCAATCAATTCTAAATGCCATCTGTCACAGCACTCTCAAAGTAGAGGAGAGAAGAAAGCACCCACTGGTTCAGTTCCCCCACACTACCCAGCAGGTGCCTGACTGCCCGTCAGCAACCCTGCGTCTTTCTGCTTTCTGAAGCTTAATAGGACAACCAGTTGTCCTGTTTAATCCTGGAGTCTACAGCGGACCTTGTAAAAATTACACCCAATGCTAAGGTTATACCCTCCCTTCTCAAAGGAAGACTCAGAGCAGTAAAAATCCTCTCAGTTCTCCTTACCAAATTCAGAGGGTAATTCTTCCCTTATCCCTCTTTTCCTTACAATTAAGCACAGACATATAACTGTCTTACTGTTGGTATGTACATGGCTCCTTTCCAACACATGAGTGTCTAAACTTCTTGCTTCCCTTTAAGAGTGAGGTCTGCTGCCCCAGAGCATCATTTACCTTTCTGCTTCTATCTTTTTAACCCACAAGTGCTCAAAAAAAAGTGGGTTTTGGTTTTCTTCATATTTATTTTGGGTGTGCTGGGGCAGGTAGTAGGGGTGTCTTCTGGATGCTTTTTTTTTTTTTTGATAGGGGAAAGTGGTGCATATATATAACAATGGGTTAAATATTGAGGTGGTTTTCTCTATCTCCATTCCCTCGTCTGTACAGGTGCTAGCTGTAACGTGGATACTTGTGCCACCAGCAGTACCAAACACACCAAGAGCAGACTGGCTGGCAGAGATGGGCCATGACACACCCCATCCTCCCTGTCCGTAAACCAGATTGCTTTTAGTGGGCTACAGGGCAAAAGCATTTCTTCTTGTTTTTTGCCGTCTGCTCTTATCCGCAGCTACAGGAAGGCAAATGCTGCAGCCAGAGTTCTTAGGAAAGAGGGGTTTTCCTTAGGTTTTCCAAATCCTTCCCCCAGGGTGCCTCTGGTCTCTAAGTGGACCTTACCAGCAAGGCTTTTTTTCCCTGACTATTATTAAGGGACAAACACCATATGAAACTCCTCGCTGTTTCATCCTCAACATTCCTCAGCCAGCTGTCTTTATTCAGTCTTTTCGAATGATCTATAGCTTTATTCCCTTCATTCCCTCATGAAATTAGCAACTTCAAAATCCTTCCCATCTTCTCTGAAGCTTTGATGAGTGCTAACAATAAAAGCAAGCAGCCAGATTGCTGGGATTTTAGCAATGGCTAAGAGCTCCGAAATGGCCTTTATTTGCCTGAGAAGGTTGCTCAGGGTGGGTGAATTGCTGGATATCTGTTTTTTAGCAAGACCTTTAATCTGTGTACTGGAAGATTATGTCCTCTGCCTCTGAAAGCAGCCATGGTGAATAGAAACTATCTACTTCCAAAAGCATTATTTATTTACTAGGAAACAACAAAATTATCACCTCAGTGTCTTCAGCTGAAGTCACAGAAGAGAAAGAACTAGTTCTTGTCCTAAAATATTATACAAACAAATAAGACAGAGGAATGGATGAAGAAAGTGATATTAGATCTGTTAGAACCTGACTACCCCTTCTTTTGAGTTTTTATGGATATTTTGTGCTTGTTCTCAACTAGATACGGTTTTAAAATATAAATGTAAAAGACACACTGGAAATCGGGACAGCTACAGGTCATTAAAAAACATATGTTGAGATTCACTGATGCCATGAAGCACCCACTTATTGGATGATGTACAAGATATAACTTAATTTTATACTTGATATGCAGAATGTATGCTACGAGTGGGCAGGTGGACAACAGCCTATTTCTGAATAATAGCTATTTTTTCCCTAATCAAATATCTGTCTTCACTAGAGAAATAAAACATACAAACTTTTAAAAATTATTTGTACAATTTAGACAATCATAAAATATCATATTTTAATTATATTAAATTAGATATATACGTTTTTCTGCCTTGTAAACCTGTAGTTTCGTTTAAAATCTTACAGGCATTATCCCACTTTTTAATAAATTCTGTGGGTTTCAAAAAAGTTACATCAGAACTTACACAGACCCTTATTGCTGTCACCTCTTCTGGAGGGCACTTTGACAAAAATGTCTAATGATTATACAAATAATCAGAAGTACAGTTTGTAATTCTGCATGGAGATGAGTTTCATTACAGTTTGTCCTCACTCCATATACTAAATAAATTAACCTCAACTTCTTTTCTTGTCAGGATAAATCTCAGATGAAAAGATTAAATACAAGTTGCTTGTTCTTGCCCTTTTGATTTCATTTTCCTTACACAATCACAAAATTACAACACACTTTTTCTTGTGGCATGTTCATATATTTGGGTTTACTCTTTTTAACAGGCGCGTTCCCATTTCCCTTGATAAGGTGTCCACCTCCACCCTCTCCATCCCTATTTGAACCACTCACCACATTCTTCAGCAAAGTGTTTCCTGAAGAAAGGAGCTCCTATAAATGCTCCAGCAGTCCCCCTTCCCCTGAGTCAGCAAGTTCCTGCACTCTGTTTACACAGCACTCTTTCTCAACAAGTGTTAAAACTACCAGATATAAACATTTGACAACGGGATTATGATCTCTTTTTAGTATAGCACTTCTTACAGAGATGCTGTCTTTTCTTCGATTAATTATTTAAAATTAATTTTCTTCATGCTCTTTTATTACAGCATGACATCCCCTGACTACTTCTGCAGAGTTCCTTTGTAATGTCTGAGAAGTCTAAAAAGGCTAACATCTATCAGCTGCACATTAGGTTGACTGATGCCTTCCGTGGTATGCTATGAACAGCCTGCTTCCCTGCTCCAAGGCTGCACAGCAAGCTTCTCAACTGCAATCAGCTCCAAAAGCTGCCTGCACTCTACCGCTGCTCAGAAACTCCGCAAGCATGATGTAAAATATATTATCTGTAATCATGTAAATTTGTACAGTCAGAGAGTCGATTTTTATTTGCTTGGCAGGAGAATCCACAGGCTTGCAACACTCCAAAGCTTTAAAATTGCTAGGTACAACTGCTGTGACATTTCAATTCAGCTGTGTTCATCCCAAATGATAGAATGACTGTCTCTGACCTTTCACATGCACGTATATGCATAAAGCTCGACAGTAAGTAAATGTTTAAAATCTCTCTCATAGTACCAAAAGCAGCTGCTGTCTTGCATGTGTATGTGCGAAGATTTAAAAGATTTTCATTAATATTCTGCTAAAGTAAGGCTGTGAAATTTTATTGTTAGCGGTAGCACTCAGCCTCAGAGAAATAATAGGTGAAAAACAATATGTGGCATGCATTCATATCAAACCTTGACAGAAAAGCAAAGCAGTATCTATGGCTACGCTCCTCACAAAGGTTCATCTCCCTTACCCCTGAGCAGACCTGCCAGGCTAGTGTGGAGCTGTGTAACCTGTGGCCCACTCCTCTGCTGTATTATACCAGAAATGTCAGGCAGAGACCTGTGTCCATATCGTGCCGCTCCATTATCGCTTTCTTCATTCGGCCAGAGGGCCCAAAGTACATTCCCCTGAAGATGAAAGTGTTAGGTGTCAGAAAAATTTATGAAGGCGTATGGCATATGGGAAATGAACTGATTTAGTGTGTATCCTAAGTAATCTCTTGCAAACACAGATCCTCAGACATTCTGCCTGTTGATCAAAGCTTGTTCCCCTACCAAACAGTGGCATGTAAAGAAGTACTCATTTCCTCCTTCCAGCAGAAAGTTGAAGGGAATCTTTCAGAGCTGCATCTACTAATGTACATACATTTTCTGCTTAGAAGCCCTCATAGGATTTGATATAGCAAAATGTGACCAAAAATGCTGCCTTTCATGCTGTCCTCTATAACAAGAACATCTTTTTGTCAAGTGTGAGGAACTGACTTCCTACAAGAATAAAATAATTGACTTTATAACACTTCTATGAAAAGTATCTGGTCTAAATCTCTTGGCAATATGTCACACAGCTAAGCTGAGTAACAAATCTGCAGCCTGCTCTGTATGTGTGAATGGAGACATGATCTTTGGATCATGAAGAAAAGCACCATCACAGACCCAGTTGGACCTCTTTAAAAGCCAATGAATTTCAATAAAGACTTTGTCAGAAAATATACTTTTTATTTATGCCAGTGTTACTTGTCCTAGAACTTTACATATAAAGTGCCACGCATGCCAAGGGGAATCCCAATTACTTGCTGTTTGAATCATCAGAGAAAAGAATAAACCAGAAAATGGCTTTTCTAGCCTGTGATATATTTTGACACATCTTTCAAAAAATCTTTCCCATTCTATAATGACAAAAATCCTAGATTTCAAGATGATCCTATGGTATAAAGGGGACTAGAAAAGAAAAAGCAACTCTCACCTCAAGACAGCCATTGGCCCAACAGTTTGGTTAAAACAGACTTAGGACTTTTTATCAACCCTTAGGGGTGTTCCACAACCATGAAATCATTAACTTCCTAGTTAGTAACTGCATTTCTGCCTATGATTTTATTTTTTCTTATGAAAAATAAAACATTCCAGAAAAATATGCCAGGTTTTTTTTGAGGAATATTAATTTTGTGACATAAAAACCCTTTTGAAACAAAACTTTTGAACAGATCCACCTGAACAGAGATCTTCAGACTAAAATCAAAATAGAAAGCGAATTACAGTTCACCAGAACTTTCGGCCACAATAACTGTGCACTGTCATGATATTTTGGAAAGTCAGAATGTAACCACCCAGGCAAATGTTATTTGTCATCTGCATTTTCTATTCAACATATGAGCAACATGCATTTTCCCTCTAATTACCATTTAGAATTTAGGGTTATTATCTTGATCTTAGATGTTGTACTGGAAAATTACTTAGCATTCAGCTGTTTGGCTGCCAGAAGGAGGTACAAGAGGAACTCAAAAATCTCACTTTAAAATGTGAAGGCGCTCTAGGTTGACACTTCAGAATGTATTGCTGAGGTGAGGGTCTCTCCCCTTCCGCTCTCCTTGCCAAGGTTTTTGTTTGTGGTAGTGGACTCCTGACAAAGGAGGAATCTCTTCAGTAGTAAGATTTCAGAACAACTCCAACGAACTCTAAAAGCTCTAGAAAGCATCACAGATGTTGAAGTGGTAAATCAGTGGGAATAAGCAGAAGGATTTCAAGTATTTCCTGCAGAATTCTAAACCCAGAGAGGAGAGTCCACCTTCTGCCATCCTTTTTACTAAAGGAAAAGGCTAAAGGGAAAAAGGTGCCTGGCTACCATCCTGCAGCAGTAAAACTCGGCAACTGCAGAAAAGTATACAAGAGAAAAAATATTGTGAGGGCATGAAGGCCATTTTGGAACCCTAAAGGAATAGGAAAGTGAACCCACCTTCTCAAATCTTAGAAACAATGTGGTTCAGCGTAAACTTAGATTCGTTGTTTTAACTCATGCGTATACAGTCACTAATTAAACCATGTAGAAATTAACATGTAAGAAAACTATTAAACGTAGCATGTTTAAGACATTCATATTTCTTTTAAGTAGAATAACCTAATGCAGGTGAAGGTGGATTCAAATCAATTCCATTGAATTAATGGAATAAACAAAGAAGTGCTAGTGTCCTTCTGAAGTATCACCTCCTACAGAACTAAAGAGACAGCATTAAAAAAACAAACAAAACAAAACAAAACAAGAAAAACTCAAGATCAAAATAAAAAAATAAATTATAGAAATGAGTTTTAATGGTGGATTGAAAGGGAGGAGAGAAAGTAACAAGTCAGTCACTGCAAATGTTGTTTAGAGCCAAATAAAATAATTTTATTATTATTATTGAGGGGATTTTGTTTCAAAAGTGTCTTCCAGTTAATAATTTTTGAAAAGGTGCATGCTTTTCATATTTGTTAGGCAATCTTTATCAAGATACTGCTTTTCGTGAACTCTTTCTAGCTGCTGTGAGACTACTACAGCCAAGTTTGGTCACGGTAGACCAAACTCTTTTTCTACCTGGACCTGAGAGCACAAGGTCTGTTTACTTGAAGTTTCATGGAAGACCAGCATTGTGTTCTACCCTTTTGTTCCCACATTGGATAGGCAAGGCTTTATAAATGTAACCAGGTGGCTAAAGAGGTTACTGGGACAGCAAGTTTCTCAGGAAAGTTTGTGGGCACTAGTGACCAGTGGAGAGGTCAGCAGCTTGCCATGTGGTGTGTAAAAACATGCATTTCTTTCTTCAAACGAGAGCCTAATTAGGCTCAGAGGCATTGGATGTGTGCTACTCATCATCTTATTGGCGCCGTCTTTCCCCCTCTGGAAAAGAAGGTTTCTGCTGGACTGAGAGTATGTGAGACCATGGAATCGAGGGCTACTTACTTTCTAAAGTGCCAGAACTTCAGTTGCCAGACTCCAGCTGTTAAAATTTGTCCACCTCTGTGGCAAGAGAAGTGCTCTGTGGGCACCAGGGCTATAAATTACTGAATCTGAATTAGCACCTCTAGAATATTTTAAACTCTCTTTCATTACCTTTGTCCTGGAAGAGTTGTGTAATTATATCTATGAACATATCTATGCTATGCTGTGCTGTAAAGAATACAGAAACATAAACATTCCTATGAGGAAAAAATAGATATAAGCCATATTTATTCTTCTGTAGCAGATTTCACACCTTTAAACGTTTGTCCATGAGACTGTTTAAAAATTGCTGGAATAAGGGAATAAAGGGCTGGAAAAGAATTTTACAGGGCTGAACCTACATGGCAAAACTGTATCATTATTTTAAAAGTTAAAATATGACGAAATTAATATTCTGTCTACTTCTAGATCTAATTTCTCATTTAGGATTTTTAAAGGATATGTTTATTTGCTTTAATACATCTTATTAATTTTTCACACCATTAATGCAATTTCTAATTATGATTAATATTCACATATTACTAACCTAGGCTAAAGGTAGATTTGATTTAATGTTAAGTGTTCATATTCTTTTTACTTATATTTACAGAGATACAGATATTACTAATACTAAACCACTACCTGTTAAAATAGCTGGCTGTGTAAGCAGTTGTGTCATATATATCACGTCCAGTTTTCAGCTGAAAGAGATATGTCTGTTATCCTCAGTGTTCACCTGAAGAACACGTTAATCCTGAAAGCATTTTATTATATTAAGATGACAAACAACTTTTACTTTAAAGGAAAGGAAACAAGGTTAGAAACTTGTAAAAAATGTGTGTGTTCCTGCTTCCTATTCTTCAAGTTTTGTTGGAAATTGTTAGCTATGATTCTTGCAAATAAGAACCCCACTAAGATAAGGTAGTCCTTTAAATGATGTTAAACCAATATGCTTGGTTAGCCACCTCTGAAACTAAGCTAGTAAAACAGCATATATGTGTATGTTAAACTAAGTTTGACATCTTTACTTCCCCTGAATACCACTGACTAATCTTACATAAATATTAAGACATAGTACAAGGACAACAGCTCAGCCTCCTTCACTGTCATACAGGCTTAGAACCAGATCAGTCTTTCAAGCATCCTTGATGACCTATAACAATTCTTCTTCACAATTGTCATTGCACCCAAAGGTGAAAGATGAATTATTATTTCTGCCAGGGTAGGAATGGCAGCAAGATTTTTGAAATGATGTTATGAGCATTCTTCACTTGATTGGAAATGATTGAGAGATTGGCTGATTCAAACCGACTTCTTGTGTTGAATTTTATGTGATGGATAGTTCTGTGACTGCAGTAGGACAATGCTGACAGTATAATAACTGCAGACATTTCAATATATGTATAACTATGCACAGTTAAATTGTGATCAATACATCTTGTTTATTTCTTGGCATGAACAGTCTTACTAGATATGATTACTGTCTAATCTACCTCCCACACTGCAGTATACGTGCAGGAAACTTTGGTAGCAAGCTGGGGAGAAGGAAAAAGAAAATTAGACTGATAGCTGAACAACAGATGAAAACTTTTGAGAATGTCAATATGAACCTGAAAGAAAGTATTAAATGCAAGCATGAATGAAAGAGCCTTGTGAAAACTATGTTTCTTTACACTATTTCGTTTCGTGTCTGAATCAAAGTGCAGGCACTGCAGGTCTGGCTGGCTCAGGAAGGGATTCACACCTTTTGATTAACTCAGGAAAGGCGACTTGCACAACCAGTTGATCCCCTCAACTGAAACAGAGGTTTATCCAAAGCAAAGGCCACTCTCCATCCCCTTCGTGTTAGGTTCAGCTTTCTTTTACAACAGCTGTGGTCACTCCCTATAGTATTATTTTCAGCTCCATGTCTTGCCTTTTGACTTTTGTAAACTGCCCACTACCTTTCAAAGGCAGACAAATAGCATCACTTCTCTTTTCTGCATGTGAATTGCATGAATGGACAACACTGCTCCAGCAGTGAATCTTAAGGGTTTTGGCCAGGGTTTGGAGGTTAGCATGCACAAGTACCGTTTCCTCAGGTATCATATATGTATGCTGCTTTGGTACAGGGGAGAAACCTGCAAGACACCTGTGTTATCATCATTACCATCACTCAAGATTGCCCTCTTTCTCCATCAACTTCTGACTCTGAAAGGCTCCTCAGTTCAAGCCCATAGCTGAAATTCCTCTGTAAATTGTGGTTTCTGTGGCTCATTGTCTGTAAAGCTACTTGCTACAGTTCAAGTGTGCTCCATACTGTGCCAGGTTGCACCCAGCCACAGTTCATTAGCCACTTTGTTCTAATTAACTATGTTTCAAATAGTGTCGGCTGTAACAGGTCTGAAATCACCAGTGTTGTGGGTTTTGGTTGCTTTTTTCTTCTTTTTTTAACATTTTATCAGGAAATCCAAATGTGCAAGTAGGATCTGGAAACCCCAGATATGTCTGCTTGTACTTACCAGTTGTATGGGTTTAAATCCTCACCAGCAAAGGAAGCCTTATTAATATGCCAAACAGGTTCAGCTGAGATGGAAAGCTGGCTTCTTAAATCAGCCCCGTTAATGCTGATGTGGAATATCAAGTACTGAATCCCACGGGAGCAAGTGAAACCAATTCCACAAGGCTTGTTACTTATGTCTTCCTAAACAGAATTTAGGATTTAGGTTTGATTTAGTACGACACAACTGAATTAGGAGTACCTGTCCCAAGGTGAAGCTTTTCTATGTACCTTATCACTGTGGCTGTGGCCAGCAAAGACATGCAAGTTAGGACTCTCTGTTTAAAAAATAAAATATTCAGACTTCAGCAAGTTATTTTCCTCCAGTTTTAGAACTTTCCAGGATAATTTTATTTAGAAACATGTTTAAATCAGCGGCCTCCAGGACAGGCTGTACTTTGCACTTATTAACCATATCTTCTGGGGTAGAAAGGGCTGATATGAACAGGTATTTGGGAGTTTGGTGGGCATTTGGTGTACCCTTCCATCATTTTTTTTTAAAGTTGAGGAGGAGCTGCTATTGCATTTCTTATAAGATGCATTTGTTATTCACGGCTAGAGGACTAAAGATCAAAAAATGTGCTAAAACTTTTGGAGATCAGTCCCACCCCCAGCATGTTCTTCTTGGGTTACAGTGCTATATCTTCACCCACTTGATATCTACTGTGGGGAATGCCCTTTTGAAAGTGGGTATCTATTTTGAGAGAACAGTCATGGTTACAAAAGCAGGCCCTAAATTTTGCATTCAGCACAGGAAAAAGGTCTTCCTTCAATGGGAAAGATGCGCAGTGACCCTCCTCCTGGAATACCATATAGTCCTGTGGTTCAAACACTTCAAAAAAAGATGAGAATAGGTACTTCAAAAGGTGTCAAGTTATGGAGAGCCTGTATCTCAAATTACTCACTTGAATATTCATACACTGCAACTACATGAATCATGCCAAAAAGGAGACTTCCTCTCCCATTTAGACAAAGACTCAGCTTTATGAAATGGGAAACCTACTGTGAGGTTCTGAATCAGGGACGTAGATTTTTGCATAAGAAGTAGCGAACCCTTTTATAGAAGTCCTTGACTTTTTCCACAGTGAAGAACAGGTGCCTTGCTCAGACATCTGAAAGCACTTCTCCCTCTCCCCTGCTTTGAAAGCCTAGGCACCTCACCTTGACTTAGCTTGTTATGGCAAAGAGGCTTACCCTTACCTTCAGTACACTGCCACACCTATTTTAGGGGCCCACAGTATGTCTGCAGATTCTGGTCTTGAACATTTTCCCTCAGACAGCTTCCACACTGAAGTTTCTGTCTGTCAGCGTTACAATCATCATTATCCATCTGAACTCCTACAGTTTGACTCTATACAGGCTGTTTTTTCCCTTCTGCTTAATTCAGTATCTCTAGCATTTGTCTTATACTCCCTGTTTTTAATTTTGAGGCACTTGGTGCTAAAAGATAAGCCTGTGGCAGATGTAATTATCCAGCAGGGTATTAGTCACTTGTTACTGCCACCTACCTGCCTTTGTCATACCAGAGTGTTTTGGCTGGGAAGGGAGAGACTGGAAAGTCTTTCAACTTCCTTACAATTATTTCTTCATAATAAATAGCTGTGTGGAAACTAGACAGAAAAAACAGAAGTTTAAACCTTAAACCTGAGACTCATCAGTCCTGTAAATCAATAGATCTGACTTGCAGAACCTGCCCCATGCTTTATCTCTATTGCTGGCATCACTGTGTTGACTTTTTAAACTGAAAAGAACAAATATAATAACCTAGTTTGTCATTAGGCTTCTACTTTTCCTTTCAGGCCTGTACGTTCAGCTGGAACCGGACACATCTTTCAGAAAGTCATCCACCTTGATGTTAAAGCTAGAAAAACTGGGCTATAACTGAAATATAAGCTTACTTACCTTTACCATTTACTTTTGGTAATATTTTTGCATCACTTTTCCTAGTTTCAGTTTGCAGCCTTCGCAGCGCTTTGGGAGACTGCTGTAGGTGAAAAACTCACATTCCATTTGGACAAATAGATGATGCGTCTGAGAACTGCTAGCTCTTTTCCATCCAGGGTAATGGAGTGGATTGGGACAGATGGGTAAGCAAGCAGGTGAACCACCCAGATCATAAAGATGCTAGGCAACAGTGTACAGAGGCTTCCAAATAACTCTGTAGACTCAGTTCACAAGAATCACTGGCTGGACCTGAAATTATTCTCACAGTGGCTTCCTTGCATCAGGCTTCTGGTTTCACACAGGTTTACTAGTTCAGATACAGCACTGCATCTGTCTTGGCTCCATCCATTTTTCTCATTCTGCACCAGAAATGGAAAACCCTTTTACCAAGACTTCCGGAAAGTGATTCTGCAGAATTTCTCTCAGATACCTGTGACCTTATTCAACCCCGCCATGCTGGACCTACGCTGGTTTCATGCAGCATCACTCTGGTGGCTCTGTGTCACCCTTCCCAGAGCTGCCAGGAATGAGAATGAGTGTGGTGGGGGTCTGGGCTGGGTTTGCATGCAGCAGTTCAGGAGCTCCTGAAGGGCACTACATTTACTGACTCAAGATCCAAACTGTGCAAAAGTGACTACTTCTGGGCACGTATAGCCAGATTCATACGGCACTGCACTTGAGTTTAGAAGCCCAGCTCGCAGAAATTGGCTCTGCACTGAGTTAGCTCACTGTCTTTGCAACGATTAATGGAGTGATTAATCAGCAACCGGATAAACCACCCACAGATAATTCACAGTTGATTATAGTTTCTTTTATCTGACTGTGCTCCAGGATTGAAATTTTATGTAATGCACAGGCCAAGAGTGTTTCAGCGAAATTCCTAGTGGGTATTTGCAATCAAGATACCACAACACGGCTTGATACAAATGTTAACTTTTGCTCGAGGGAGTACCAGAATGATGGGGTTATTGCAGGTCAGTATAAAATGAAAGAATGTCAGAGTAACAGCCCAGCTTCAGCCAAAGCTGATGCTGATATTCTTAAGATGCTGCTTAGTGAAGGGAAATCTTGCTTTTTTCAGGACTGCAGTTTACAGAGGTTTGGTTTTAAAAAAAAGAGTCTCCAAGGTGGAAGAAGACAAAAATGCTTCTCTGCAATGGAAGCGCATTGTCTGAGAAAAACCAGTTGTACAAAATCAATGGCACATAAGGATGGAGATGCCTTATAAAGAACCTTTGCTCTTGGGTGCCCCTGAAACTCTTATAATTTGGTACCCTGACATTAACTCAGCTAAAGGTCCTAGGGGTCCCACCTTTGCCGTGTTTGAGCAGAACTGGTAGCTAAAAAAATTGTTTTGAGAATTACCAAGATCTTAATTAGATGTTTCTGTGAGAAGAAAATTTACTTTCTTAAATTAACTGCCGGTTTTGTATATTTGCAAATGATTATACGGACTCCAAGAAGATGGCTCAGTTAAAGACCATGCTGTGCTGAAGTAATAGCACAAGGGGAACAACCTTTAGACATATTGTATTCATGTAGTAAATGATGGCAAAAACCTTTTAAAGACTGAAAACTAACCTACAAAAGTTCACAGAAGGACTCCAGTTCACAGCTGTGTCTTTGAGCTGCTTGACAACGATCCTTATTGCTTTATGACTCTTGTAGGCATCTGAAATGCCATGGTAACTATAATTTTATGGATAAACTTACCCTAAATATCTCCTGCTAGCTTCACCCTGAATCAACTGCAGCCTGGAAGCTGGTAGATATCTTGCTGATTCTAATTACTCATTAATCATACTGCTCCTCATGTCACTGCTGGGCTCCAGTCTGGAAGATGCTCCCAGAATTCACGTACCCAATGGAAAAGATAGAGTAGCTGTGCAGGGGATCACAGCATCTCATACCGCATGTGGGAAACCCATTTTCACACACATACAAAACTAGGTCCAACAATAGAAGCGGGTATCTCAGTCCCTGTTTTTCACATGTGGTCCCCATGACAGGAATTCATTGACCTGTGGAGGTTCCCTCCCAAGGCTGTAGGGAAAGAATGATCTGGATCTCCTGAAGTTGGCATATTCTGGATGCAGAACACATGTAAAGTGAAAATGGAGATATGCAATAAGCCCATCCCTAAACACCACAAAAAGGTATCTTTTCTACTCAGGATCCATGCAGTTCCCGTTGCAAGTAGCCTCATCTTCTTGGCTGTATGTATTATATGTACACACATATTGGTTCAGGGATACTGCTGTAGGAACATCTAGTCTCTAGACCCAGTAATATTTGGATTAGGCCCAACTAAGCTTTGGCAAGGTTGAGGCATAGCTCCACATGTGCAGAAACAGCACTCTCAGGCCTCTGGTGGACTTTGCAGCAGCAACTCTGGAGATTCAGCTCACCACAGTCTCAGACAGCAACTGAGAAAGGATTATAAAAATTACCATTTTACTTTTACCTACCTAAATTCCATTTACATCTTGTTCTAAAGTGCTTCATGACTGTCTTTTATAAACAGCTGTGGGATTAAAAGACTGTGAGATTTATGGATGAAAACTACTCTGTAAGGGTTAGGCTATTTGAGTTATTTTTGGTAACATGTCTGGGGCTTGTCCATAACTGTCCCCCCCAGATATTAGTGCTGTAGACATACGGCAAAGAAACAGGAAGCTTTAAAAATAAAGAAGTAATAAATACTGAATTTTCTCATCTACAAGCTTTCAACACATTTATAGCAGTCATTTTATTTCCCATTCTACTCATGTTCTTATTAACTAAGCAACAGTCTTTCTTGGAAGTAAATATTTTATTTTAATAGCACATACTACCACCTGCTGTAAGCAACTGAAATTGCCTTTGCAATTTTAGAGCTTTTAAAGCTGCGTAAGGCAGACAGCCTTAGATTTAAAGTACAGCTAGATTGTTGACATCTCTCTCTGATGCTAATTTAATTAGCTACTCATTCAAATATTTTCTGAGTGTAGAAGTTTCTTAATTATATATGATTTGTAATAGCTGTAGCTTGACTGTCTCTAAGATGCATGGAAATTTAGGAAACAGTTCTGTTGTAGATATGAAATTGATAGCACATTATTTCAATAATAATTATGAAGATCAAACATTTCCAAATACAGAAAACTCAGTTAATAAATTAACAATAGCTCCAAGGTGAGCAGAAGCTCTTTTAATAAATCAAGCCATGAGGGATCAAATATTCAGAGTATAAATTATTAAAATATTTAGTGTTTTGGTCAGTTACCCATTTGACTCAAAGAACAGCTAAGAAATGTTCAGGAAATCAAGACATCTCTTCATGACTTGTTAGAATAAGAAAATTGTAGGGGCAAGGGACACATTCTATGTGGCTATTTTAATGTGTGCCTCTCTGTTTTCTTCCTGGTATGTTTGTCTGCTTCCAATTAAGAAGCTGAATTATATGTAAACAACTCTTTTGCCAAATCTTCAGCAGGCATAAATCCATGTAAGTGCTATCAAGAAGTCAGTGGCTTAGGCTGTTTGTCGCAATCTGGAAAATTGTTTCTTATGTCTACTCAAGATCTTGGAAGAAAAAAAAGAAGGAATTAAGAAGAGAAAGAAGGCAGAAAGCTTTACGTTGTATTAATAAGTATGCATGTGTATATGTAGTACTTACCGGTACATTAGAAAGTACAAGTACAAAAGAAGCTAATAAGAAAAGCCAAGCTCATTGTCCTGTAGCAAATCAAGTTTCTAGCTTCTAGAGGTTGCTTTTCATGAAGAAGCAATTGCAGTCATCTTGTCCCTGCTGCCAATCTTTAGCACATAGCTGTCTTGCAGCATGCAGAATTTTCTCTCTTCCCCATCCACCCAAGGAAGCCTAATAACACAGCAGCCATGGGCTGCCAGGCATAGGTGCAGAGCAGAGTCATACCCTTGCTAAGCTGAACCTGGCTGTAGGTTTATTCTACTCTGCTGCCTGGAACTGAAGAAACACCCTTCTGGTGTTTCCACAGCGGAGCCTGTGGTGTGGCAGGAGCTACCAGAGCCATAAAGACAGCAGGAGGCAATAGCAGATCTCTCTCGGCTCTCTTCTCCTGTGCATGGCAGCAGCAGCCCTCCAAGAGTGAAGCCCAGCAAGGAAAACTCTTTCCTAATAGCTGGTATGTTTGGTGACATAATCGCATCAGAAGACTGGTGGAAACAGAGGTGTCTGTGCAATGTAGACCCAGCTACTTTCTCCCATGTTGCTGGCCTTGCAGCACACATTTCACTGAGGCTGATGAAGGCCAGGCAGTGGGGAAACAGTTCTCCTGCTCCAAGGATAGTCTCAGCACACCCACGAGGGAAATTTGGTTTTAACAATAGTGGTAGAGCTGGGTACTTTCCTACCCGCTCCTCTCATCACCTAGACAGCCTCGACTAGAACACCAGTTCCCTCTCAAGCCCACGCAGCTATCCTCTTAGGGTATTACTCCTGATAGAGTGTGACTAAGGCACATCCAGCATTTGGCCCAAATCATGGAAAGGCTTGCCCACCTTAGTGCAACCTACCACTCAGGCCATTGTGTGCTTCTTCACTACGTACCCATGCTAATGACAGGAACTATTTGTTTAGTTCTAAGTGCTGTTATTAATAGAAACAACAAAAAAATAACAAATTATTCCTTTTTGGGTTTTTTAATTTAGTTTTTATGATTACCTGTCTTGTCGCTTTACCTTTCCTTTTCCTTATCAACTCCATTTTCTCCCACTGTTTTACCAACTAATCCCACCAAAATTACTCTTCTCACTCTTTTCTCCCTTTGTCCAGGTTGACATTTAAGGCAGTCTCTGAACACATTTTTCTTGGAGATTTTAGGTGCCATTTCAGGCATAGCCTCTCCAAAACTGAATGCCTTCTCTTCTTTTTCCTACTATCTCTGTTCTGTTTTCCTTCTTTTTTTTCCCCCACTATAGTTACTTTCACTCATAACCATTCTCTTGCTAGACTTGATTGATTTCCTCAGTTTAGTAACTCTCAAAGCTCCCCTTTTCTACCTGTTACAACATCAAAACATTTTGCCTATGTTCATGCATTGCTTTCAAAAGCCCCATTGTTTTCCTCCTTATAGCTGAGCTTCCCAAGCCTTTTTGTCTGAGCACCACCGCCAGCAGCAGTAGTGCCGGGAGGTATCATCCCTGGAGAGACGGTGGAACGCACTTCGCTTGTGGCTTGTCTGTCCTGAACATTCCAGAAAACTGTACGTGCTGCCTGGGATCCACTGCACCAGGAAATCCAGACCTCTCTCCTTCCGTCTGCTGGTGAACGGGGAAGGGAAAGGCTATTTTGCCTGGCTTTACTTGCATATCCTCATTAGTCAGGATTCCTTCAGTGTCACACTGTGAGTCACCCTTGAGTCAGAATTAGCTTAATAAACGGAAATAAGGAAAGATTTGAGAAAGACTATGCGCAAAGAGGCCGCTGGGGGACTCCGGGTGATTTGTGCTCCTTGCCACCCTCTGAGATACTTCTGTCAATAAGACTTCTGTGAGAGAAGAAATTATGGTGGAAAACTTTAGGCTACCAAACTGAGCTAAGGAAACTTCTTTGTAGGATAAGATATAATGGAGCTGCTGCCCTAGCCATTAATGACAATAATTCCTACCTCAGCTTTCTGATCTCCTTTTTGTGCAGTCTTTCCCCATTTCATTATTGATCTGCCTCTTCCCAATCTGTTGCTTATACGGTTTTGTCCCTAAATTAATTTCCTTCCTTTTGTCTACTCTGTCCTCCATAACCATCTATAAAACACCTGTTTTCCAATGATCCTTCTTATCTTAAACATGAATCCTCATGCTACCTGTTCCCTTAACACCTGTCCCATATTTCGACTGCCTTAAACTGGGAATAGACCACATATTGTTCCAGGTTGCACAATGCTAGAAACTGCATTGCACTGGGAACAAATATGACAATTATTCACTTTTTTTGAGCATGAAGAAAAGGAGAGGAGAGGAGAGGAGAGGAGAGGAGAGGAGAGGAGAGGAGAGGAGAGGAGAGGAGAGGAGAGGAGAGGAGAGGAGAGGAGAGGAGAGGAGAGGAGAGGAGAGGAGAGGAGAGGAGAGGAGAGAGAAGAGAAGAGAAAAGAAAAGAGAAGAAAAGAAAAGAAAAGAGAAGAAAAGAAAAGAAAAGAGAAGAAAAGAGAAGAAAAGAGAAGAAAAGAAAATAAAAGAAAAAGAATCACTATAAAGCAATGGCCCAGAAATCCCAACATGTTCTCTGGGTGACTGAAGTTTAGAGATGCCATACCTCTTCAAATATCTAGGCCACTTCCTGTCATCTTGTTGTCACTTAACAACTATAATGTTTGTTGAGACATGTCTCATTTTGAAGCATTTTCTTCTCTTTCTACCCTTTTTATAGGTGTCATAATTTATGAGGTATGTTTATGTAGGTGCCTTATAAATTAAATATTTTAATATTTATGGGTACATGGGTTTGATAACACCTCAGTGGCAGTGAATATTCTTTTAAAGTTCACCTTCTTTCATTGTCAGACAAATACATATGCAAGATTACTCAAGAGAATCTCTCCTAGTCACATTCTTTCTGTCCAAATCTTTTTGTTTTTCCTTTTATTTTGCTTTGTTTTAGTCAAAACAGAGTGGAGAATAGATTACCTGTGTTTCAGTTTTACTGCTGCTGTTTCTGTTCTGCTGAACTCTGCAGGTTGTCTCCAAAAATACTGTCTGACAAGGGAATTGTTTCCACCGCATTTTGTGCTTTCACCCACAAGAATCTGTCAACCAAATCCACCAAAAATTGACTGTGGTCTAAACTAAACAAAATAGTTTGACAGCGTGAAACAGTACCATTCAAAGTCAATGGCTGAACCAGGTTGACTTTTATAAGTTAAAGGCTTGGCTCAAAATGTCACTTGTGTGTAAAGATGTCCAGAATAATCTGTGCATATCAGATGTGAAAACTGAACTTTAAATTTTGATGCAATCCTACCCGTGCTTAAATACATGCCTTTTAAAAACTAATTTAAAAATACATGAATCAATAGAACTGCTTCCGTGCTTAAAATGAACCACTGCTTAAGCAATTGGCAGGATGAGAGCAACAAAAATGCTACCAGCCAAAGCACTGAATTCCTTTGCCTTTTTTGATAGCCTCTGATCTTTCATCTACTACAGGAATGACACATGCATGAAATCGTTTGCTCTCGATGCATCAACCGACATGGGGTTTTTTGCTCGTGTTGATTTGGCTTAGCATAAACAGAAAATGTGTTTTCAGCAATGAAGGAGCACTGTGTTTTCAGGCTCTTTGAAATGCGGAAAACAGAAAAGGTCAATTATTCCTGTAGATGCACTGCTTCTTCACTGGTGATACCATCTAAATAAAAGTGATGCTCTTCTCAAAAGTCAGGCATTTTGATACAAACCAATGTCCTTCTAATTTAAAAGAAATACTTATTCAGGTGTACAGACCCATAAAGAAGATGAGTGTCTAGATATGTTTCTCTTACTTTATTGATTTTCCTTTTATTAAAATGTCATTTCTAGAAACACAGTCATTTGGTTTTCTGTATGACAGTAGGTCAATTTAATTTTTAACTCCTGATTTATATCACAAATATTTTGCAATTCTTTCTACACATTAGTAATAGAATGCAGCTTGTCTCTGAATACCTCTTGGAAGCTTGAGTATCTCTAATCCTTCTTTTAGTATTTATACAGGCATAGGAAAAAAAATATACACAGGTGCATATAGAAAAATGATTGCTTTTTCTGTTTTGACTACTAAAGAGGCATGACCCAGTTAGCAAGGACATGGGTGTGCCTGAGAGGTCACCTATCTCCAGGACTTAGACACAGGGCCCTAGGTTATCCAGAGGCATTTCCACCTAGTTAAAATCTACAGCAGAGGCCTCTTCTGTAGGAGGACACCTGTTTTACATGTGTGTGTGTGTATATATACATATAAAGCTAATATGTATATACAAAGCTATATATATAGGTACAGTAATGATTTAATCCATTAGCTTTATGATGTTTTAGGATGCAGAAGCTCTAAACTTGAATCCATTTGTGAAGGATTGTTTATGCATTCTGCATTAAGCTGATCCTGGATAAAATATATAAACAGCTCTTGAAGCAGAGTTGGCAACACAGCGCTCCTGCGCAGCTTCCACAGGCAAGGTGAGGAATGCCCATAGCGGCCCATGGCCTCCAGCCTGCTCGCCTGGGTTTCTTCTGGAAAGCCAGCACAAGTGAGCCTGTAGCCTCTCAACCATGGGATATTCAGCACAGGTCACCCACATCCTGCATGATAACGTTTGTTATAACAACCAGCATCACTTTAAAGAAACAGTGAATTTAGTTGCAGTGAATTTCACTGCATTTCATTCAGGCTGGACCCACACCAGTAGGCTTGCTGGTGCCAACTGGGTTGAGCCCTTGCGAAGAGATGGATGGACTAGCTGTGGATTATCATCAGTCTTCATTCCCAACAATGCTCAGTGCTGTGAAAACTGAAATGCTGCTCTCCATATTCAGCAGCAGGAGGCAATATGCTTTTTAAGGTAAGGTACCAAGGAACATATAAATCTTTAGTAGCTTTTGGTAGCAAATAAACAGGTCTTCCAGGATTGTGGTACTAATTAGAAGTCCCTAAGCTCTGCCTAAAGTGAGCTTATAATAGCTAAACCTGATTTTGCATCTTTAATAAAATGAGGATAACAATGTGCTCAGTGTCAAAGGATTTAGAAAACATGAACGATAAAAGGTGCAAATTCCCACATCATTAGAACTATTACAAATTAGGAGTTAAATGCTGGCTTGTATAAGCTGATGGGTGTCTTTCAAACACGGATTATCTAATTAAATGATTCACTCCTGTAGTGCTGTAGTTCATACCCTGGTCTTGTTCACTGCTACACTTGGGAATGCTGACTGATGACTCACGAACTGTGGATTCAATACTTCATTTACTCTTTACAGATCCTAGGTAATCATTATAATTTCAAAAACATAAAGAGTAGTAGCTTTGCTTTATTTTTGTGCTCAGGAAGTTGAAGTTATGTTGCTCTGGCGGATTTTGTGCAGTTATATGTCAGCTGAATTTTCATGTACAAATGTATTCCCTAAGTTGATTTACCACAGGACTTTAAATGTCAACTCAGTATTCATATGGAATCTTTTGTCTGCATTAAGAGTCGGCTGCTGTCCGTGATATTGGGTTACAGAGCACAAGAACAGCCAGCCAAAAAAAAACCAAAGTCATTGCTTGATTTGATTGTTATTCATTTTTAAGTACTTTCATTCAACTCTGATTGCTGTAGAATTTGTCTGCTTTATGAACATCTTTGAAAGGCGACATTGATGTTTTATGCTGTCTTAAGTGCTATCATCACTGTTAATGAACATGGACTCATTAATGTCTAAATAATTCACAGCACAAGGGTGTTTCCTTCCCTCTTGAGTTTGCTTTTCCTGGGACAATTAATTTTTGTATTAGCTACTACATCTGTTTGCAATACTATCCATGAATTTTAGTTTATCCTTTGAATCACAACACTGTTTTGCACAGTAAAGGTGGCATTTCTTAATCAGGTGAAGAGTTTTTAGAACCCATCTCTATCTGTAGAAAAACACTTTTATTTTTTTTTTTCAATTCTTAAATCTATGACCTATAGGTCTTTTACCTATTCCTTAAATGAAAGCTGCCACTATTAGTGTCAATAACATTACATTGTGAACTACGGAGAAAACAGATATACCTCTTGAGCATGGGACTATTAAAACTGACAGTATGACACTGTGATATTATCAAATCATGTAGGAACATAGACAAAAAGGAACAACATCATCATACCTGCTCTTGTCTTAATTTTGGATATTGAAGGACAATGTTTTTTAAAAGAATATTTTTCAGTGACATATTATGGTGACCATTTCAGGAAAAGCATAGCAAAACTGAAGACTTGGGTTGAACACAAGCCCTAAAGTTTCTAAGGAATAAAATGCCTTCTCCTGAGAAAGATTAATACTCTGAAACTGCACCACCAACAAAAAAAATAAAATTACTAGTTCTCCTATAGGGTTGGACAGTGCAGCATCCCTTTATCCTGCACAATACCCAGTAACTCCTGTGAAGCAGTGGAATACCACCTAAATCAACCATAATTGAATTATGATTTTGATGGGAAGGTCTGTTGATGATCAAAATATCCTTCCTGTGCTGTGGGCTTGGCGGTTATTTGCTTTATGGAACTAAAGGGGACGATCTGCGGAACCGTTTTCAGTCTATTAGTCCGTTTTCCTCATCTTTGGCTCTTTCTGTCCAGGTAGAAATTGCCTTCTGATATGAGTACACTCTTTATTTCCACCGGATTTGGATTCACTGAATATGCATAACAAGGATGTGATAGCATTGCATTTTTAGTATCTTTCTTACTAAATAAAAATGACAAACAGCAGCAGGTTACAGCAGACCATAACATAGCGGGAGTCTGCTAGGTTCTGAGAGTCTGCATAAACAAAGAAAATAAAAATGATAGCATTTTCTGGAGTGGTGCACATCAGGATACATCACGCACTGCAGCAATGCTGAACACATGTAGTTCTCTAAGCAACAGAGCCAGATGAGAGTGGTTTCAAAGAATTTTGTGAATTACTGATTAGATACTTTGTTGCCTAATGAAGTATGATATTTTCCTGTGGCTGGCCATTCGTACTTCCCTCTTCACATGAGCACTAAGCAGCAAACTGGAGCAGAGGAGGTAGTGTCACAACTGAAGAAACTTGTTTCCATACTGCTGCGCCTTGGGTGGACTGAATTCATGAGAAGATGAGAAAACTGCCGGGAGTTCTTTTGGCATCTGAAATGTTTTTATTATTTCTTCTTTCCAGGATGGGTTCAGAGACCCTTTCTCTCATAGACGCCATTAATGCCTTCTCTTCTACTCTGGCACCTACTGTACTGGGGCCTGGGCAAAGAAGTGAGCAGAGAGAGGGATATCACTATACCATTGTGCAATTTGGTTAGAACTGGCTGGTTGGTTAAGACGTTATAAGGTATGAATAGACACAGGCATACGCACTTCATTGCTTAATGCTCATTCTTTTCAGGCAACTTGATTAGAAATGCGAAGGGAGGCAGAGGGAACAAGTAAATCATCTGCTTTCTGTATGAAGAGATCTGACTTTTAACAAGTTGCAGCTCCCTTCAGTTTGCCTCTTTCTCACTTTACAGTTAACAAAATTCTTCTACTGAGAGAAGAAAAGGAAAAAACAAGTCCCTGGTAAGCTGATTTTACTACACACAGCACTTAATGCATGTAGCTTTTCTCTGAATTTATTCCCAAAAAGTGGTTGCCTTTCAAGTTCTATTAAATATACTTAAATATAGACTTTTATGAATGTAGCCCCCTTTTATCTCCTTCTTACAACTTTTCCTCCCTCTTTGGAGTATTTCTGCTGTCTGTGTTTCAAGATCCAAGGCTTAGCTCTGGTAGGGAAAGCTGGCTCAAACTTCTGAGGAAATTGCTAACTTGTGAGAAAGATCTGTGACAACATCTGTAGAGTGGAGTCGTGTGAGATAAGATAGGTAAAATTGCCTGTGGAGGTAGGATTATAGAAACTAGGACTGTTAGTAGCTCAAGGATTCAGGAGGGAAAATGCCAACATGGAAAAGAAAAACAAAACACTAAGGGAAGAACAGGGAGGTAGACGTGAACAACTGAGGAAAAGCTGAGATCCAGGGAGCAGCAGAGGCCAACCTTTGTGACTTAACCTGACTCAGGATCCTCCTGACCCGACCTCAATATTGACTCCCGCCTTGCTAACAAGGAGTCTCCAAATGTCATATGGGAATGGGTAAAGACAAAGCATGCTAATATTTAGCCTAGTTATTTATTAGGTGGCTGTCTTTTGTATGTGCCAAGCAATGAATAACTGCTATATACTTTAAAGCTGCACATATTATGCTGCTGCAGTCTCTTCGCAAATAGCTAAAGGTGTCCAAAGTGATCCAAATAGTTACATCAATTGGTTACATCAAACAGGTAATGTCTTAGTCATGCTGAGTTAGTTATGTGGATGCCACCAAAAATGAAACAGGCCAAAAGCAATTGGTTGCAGAGCTTAAACAGGCGAGACTTTTGAGGTATAGTTTCGAAGAGGAAAGGTATTAAACTATCTGTACTACCCATTGCATGGTCCAAGCCTTTGAAACCTGGCTGTTGAAGGGGAAATTCTAATTGTAACTGCTCAGCAGTGGTAATTTGTGACCGAGGAAAGATCTGCCATGAAGGACAAGAAGGCCCAGCTGCAAGGGGTTAAACTGGCTGGAAGCAGGAATGCCAGAGACAGAATGACTCCTTGCAAGGGAGTGAAGGTTCCCTTGGTGATGAGACAGGAAAGAGCCTCAATATTGCCTTGTAGACCATTCTGGAATGAGAGCATGCAGGGGCCCAAGCTCAGGGGACACCCTTGGGCATCAGAGCTGGGCTGAGGGATGGATCCACAGCAAGGCTGAGGTGCCGCGTGCAACCGCTCTTGGGTTTGGTGCTGGTGCAAGTGTATATAAGGAATCTGCCTGTGCCACATCATTGCAGACTCCTTGTAAAACTGCCTATTATGGTAGGACTCTGCCCAATGCATTGCTCATTAAACTTTTCTATTTATGTACAAACCTGTTTAATTCATCTCAAGGGGTGCCATAAAAATTCCCCAACACTATCTATATGTTCCCTTTTCAGACTGGACCACCCTACCTTTTAACATTTCCTGATCAGTCAGAAGCAATATGGTAGCTGACAAGTAAGCTATTGCCCCAAACTGAAACTCTGAGCTGACAGTTGAGAAACTTATACATGTCTTCAACCAGCAGAAGAGCTGTGATGTGTGAAGTCTCTGTCCTCTACCTGAGAACTCCGCTGGAAATACAGTCTTCCTTGCGTCAGCCCCAAACCTCTCACTACGTCCCGTGGGCCAGTGGCTAGGGCATTTATCTGGATTACTGTCTGAGTTTCTATCATGATTTCTCCTTTTATATAAAGGCTCTGTGATATAAAACAAATAAACAGCTTTGAGAGCAGGGACTGAAACTTCCCATGGCAAATACTTAATCCATGAATCCAGGTTATAAATCCACCCTAAAATCTGGACATTAACCAGTCCTTTTCAAAGAACAGTTTATGTTCATCCAACTTCAGGAAGAATTCAACCTCTGTGTCAGTCTTGTCTTAGATATCTAAATCTGAAAAAAAAAAAACAACTAAATATCTTATGGTTAATGAGATTTTTCTTTGCCCTTAGTAGCATTCCACCGAATTTGTGGGGCTTCTAGAGGCCCCTTTAGGTATAAAAGTCCATTTGTCAGAGTACCTACCCAGGCAGTAGAATGCTTTGGGTTCGGTACAACACTAGCATAGCTCTCCCATTCCTGGGGAACACTCAAATAACAGACTGTAAACAAAGTAAGTGAAGTATATGGAAGGGTGAGAGATCTATTAACTGTTCTCCCAAAGCTTGGATCCATGCAGGATTATAAAAGTCATGGGGCAAGAGATGCAAAAAGCCAAAGGGAATCAGATTTCACTTTGATGAACTTTCAGACAGGTCAAAACAGGGTTTCTACTTCTGGCTTCCTGAGGTATGAGTATAAATGGACCATTTTACTAGGAAGCAGTCCTGGGAAGAAGACCCACTTTATCTTAGGAAGCGTTCACAGAGCACTAGTTTACAACTGCAGTGAACAGGCTGGACACCCAAACCAGCAAACTGCATGATACTGTGGAAGTGCTGAAATTTTTTGTACAAGTAAGGGGAAACAGGTGGACCTGGTTTCTCTCTGCAGCTCTCCAGAGCCCTCTGCAGCCTGATCATCATTTGAAGCTAGGTACACAAGGTGTTGATGGGACAACATTTAAATTAGAAGGGTATATTGGCAGAAATTATTTCTTCCTTGAGATGGTCTTGAAAAGGCTCACAGTACATTCATAGATGTAACACAGCCAATCTATCCTGTTACCCTTGTACACAGAAATTATTTCACACCATTTTCAGCATACTGCTTAATGCCAGCGAGTGAACTCCTTTTTTGCATTTAACTAGATTCTACGTCATCCTGTCAAATATGTTAACTGAAACAGCCTGTTTTTCCCTTTCAACAGAATTTAAAACCAGACGTAGCACAGATTTCTGCAGGGTGCAACCCAACCTAAAACAAGTTAGTAGTAGATAAAAGAGAGGCAGGAGGGGGGCAGAGGGAAGTTAGGCTGATTAACGATGCAGAGACCATTTCTGCTTGAATACTGATGAGCCAAGTTATCTATTTTGGCCACCTGCCTAACTATTTGGTTCCTGCCAGTATTTCATTGCTCGTACTCATCTTTGGGGAACTGTTATTGTATGAATTCTGCTAAATTATTTTAATCTTTATTTTAATTCTTGTTAGCTTTTAATATAATTGTAAAAGATAATTTGTGATTTTTGCTTTGTCTGATTGCTAAAACCTTTGTAAGATAATAAATGAAGATTAAAATTCCCCATGGGAATTCTGGAGACAACTGTGGGTGAAGGCTTACTGAACAGCAGCAGTAAGCAGTGGGTCAGGGGTTCGGCACCCCAACATAAGCACAGAATTGTGTCAGACCAGAATTCATAAACAAAGAAGACCTACAGCAAAGCATGTGCACTCATATATGTAGAGGCAAATATCGTAATTAAATGCATTTTACACTAAAAGATAATGCACTATGAAAGGAAATGTAAGTTTGATTTTGGAAAGGCTGAACTGACTGTGTCTGCCAAAAATACAGGTCAGGAAGGCAGGTTATCCAAAACACGTACAGCAGAATATTTTTCCCATCCTATTAATTTTTTAAGACCCAGGTCTCTCCCTCGTGGAAAGATGTTCCTTTATATCCCCCAGTCACTAAAAAAAAAAGTTAAATTTTTCAGTCTTAAATGTTTAAATATTACTTGTACTGCACCTCAGATGCCATTTACTGAGTGACTGCCAGGAATCTGTATGAGATCTGTATACAGCAGTTGGTGTGTTTATAAAGCTCTTCATCAAGCATAAGAATTTAGATCTATCAATATAGAAAAAAAGCTTCTAAAGCTACCATGTCAGAGAAAAAGAAAAAAGGAGTAAAATCATGTTTTTCTTTCTCTTAACTGTCTTTTATTTATTATCTTTGTTAATGTCGCTAATGCATGTGACCCCATTGCTCTGACCTGGTTGCTTTATAGCACTGTGTCAGGCAGTCTGCTCGCAGCACCTGCTGTGTTTCAGTTACAGCTAGATGGAATCAATAAAACCGGCTGTCCTTATCATTTCTATTTTGTTCATACAGCCATGTTCAGAGACCTGAACAATGTGACACCTGTCATCCTCATATTTATTTTTGACTTGAATAATCTTCTGTCTTCTTACTCCAACAGCACTCAGAGATTTTAATTAACATTTAAAAAATAAATTCAAGGCATATTTAGCTATGTCTGCTATAATCATATATGAGCACGTTTATAGGATAGACTGAAGCATAACAGAGAAGTACACA
The DNA here is from genome assembly GCF_963921805.1 of Phalacrocorax carbo. NCBI lineage: Eukaryota > Metazoa > Chordata > Aves > Suliformes > Phalacrocoracidae > Phalacrocorax > Phalacrocorax carbo. Next base: position 154,622,058 of record NC_087513.1, on the reverse strand, counting down.
AACTTGCTTTAAACTGGATGGATAAAATCATTCTGCTTTGGCAGCACACAGATCTTGTATTTAAAAGCTGTAACACACTAGTCAAGAGAGGCTAAGGCTGGGGAGGAGCTGTGGGAGACAGGGAGGAAAAAAGCAACCACAAAACATAAACTGAGACTAGCTATGTTACACATCTATTGCTGTCTTTTACTTGAATACATGTACCTTTGCACAGACATACACACATGACCCATTTATCCACCTGCCTTTGACCAGACCGTTAGCTCATTCACTGCAGGTGTATGATGCAGAGGCTGAAGCCATGGATTTGAAAGAACACGTTGCCTCTGGCTGCTGCTGTAGCAAAGCTTGCTGAGGAAAGGCAGGCTGTAGCGTACCAGCTGCAGGAGGAAGCTGCCACGTGCAAGAACAAGGAGAAATCCTACCTCTTCCTTCGATCTCCACTTGCCTGTAAGGTCTCGAAATGTGGTTGGGAGTAGTGTTAATGTTTGTAAAGTCTACCATCACAAGAAGGAAGCTGTCACTTAAGCACCCCCAGATCAAGGCTGGGCAATCAGACCAAAGTGGCTAAGTTATTGGAACCTGTTTCCACTCTCAAAACTGGTATGGCTATATATCACCTCAAATTGAAAGCAAGCCCTTCTGTTCTCTCAGATATGGCTATTATTTAAACATTTATACATATCGCTTAGAGAGTTCTTTCCACAGAATATGAGACTTTGAACAAACTTGTGTTGCGTTAATAGCAGGAGTCTGAGGAGTGGCTGGGGAGAGACCCTACTGTTGAGTCACGAGGTTCAGGCAGAACCCCTTGCTTTCTAAACTCCTTCTCCAAGAGGAGTCTAGGTGCGGCCAAGTCCAGTCTTAGTCTCAGACTTGGTCAACAGTTTATTTTCTAAAGGTTGTAGATGTAGCCACCCATCAGAGTATTTGTTGCTAGTAACTAGTGTGGCAGATGCCCAGGCCGGTCACGTTCAATGAGAACGATCACGGCTAGATTAATGAATAGTGCAACATATTAAACCAACAGATACACGGGTTCTTTGGATTACTGGTGATAGAATTGCTGGTTACAAGACATACACAAATAGTAAGAAAATGAGTAACACTGCTAGGCTACAAGTGCATTAAGCAAATATGAAGCGACTCCAATGGATTGGAAATTTAAAGTGAAGCTATATAGAGGTCTCTAAGTTTTCCCAAGTGCTCAAATCTTACCCAAAGGCATCCCAGTGTGGGGGGAAGAGAGGCTCAGCCCATCAACAGGTCCCAGAAGTCAGAGTGGTACACGATGGTATCTTCCCTAACACCCTTTTCCTCTTAACCTATTTTATACTATTTTTTTATCTTTCAGGTGGAGCTTGAGTGACTCTAGTCATACATACCTTTGTTATGATTGGTGTAGAATTTCCTCACTTTGCTTTTAAAAGCATAGACTAGAAAAATTCAAAGCGCATGCTCAGTGAGGGGTGGTCGCACCTTAGAGGCGGGTAGATTTTGGGATGGAGGTGTGTTTTGGTATTGTAATGATATTATAATCATCAAAGTTCCTGAAAAGGACAGCAATTTGTCAAAAGTATGACGGACTGTTGGCCCAGGGTGGCAAATATGCAGCACACCAGCTCTGTGGCACCTCGAGTCCCCATTTATCACAGAGCCTGGCCATGGCATCTCCACACCGCTCCACCCTCCAGACAACTCCTCTTAGAGCCAGCACACCAAGTTCTCCTGGCATTGCCAGCATCTCAGGTTATAAGCCTAGGGGACTTCCGTGGAATGGTTTTCTCACCTGTCAGCTGCACTCTACCCTGAAAGCTTCTTCCATGCTGTACCTTTTCTAAAAATATAAGTTTAATTTCTAAGTCACCTCTAGAGATTATTCCACATCTTGGTGTTCACGTTCAGTATAACTCAATTTGTTTTATGCTTTGGTTTTTTTGGCTGTGTTTTTGGAGGGGTTGTTTGGGATTGGGGGGAGGGAGTTGCCTATAGACTCCTTAGTTTATTACCAATTTTACAGTCCAGCTTTACATAAATTCTATGGTTTACTTTCAGTTTAATGTGTAGCTGTCAAAAATCACACTGGTAAGAGTGCTAGCCATACTAATGCCTGTTGTACTGCAAATGAAAAAAAAAAACAGTAAATTTGCAATGTATAAATTGCCACCATTTGACAGTTTTCCCATTCACAAGTGTTGTGGTTTAACCCCAACCGGCAACCAAGCACCACGCAGCCGCTTGCTCACTCCACCCTGGTGGGATGGGGGTGGGAATTGGAAGAGTAAAAGTGAGAAAACTCATGGTTTGAAACAAAGACAGTTTAATAGGTAAAGCAAAAACTGTGCAAGCAAGCAAAACAAAACCAGGAATTCATTCACTGCTTCCCATGGGCAGGCAGGCGTTCAGCCATCTCCAGGAAGGCAGGGCTCCCTCACGCATAACAGTTACTTGAGAAGACAAATGCCACCACTCCAGATATCCTCCCCTTCCTTCTTCTTCCTCCGGCTTTATATGTTGAGCATGACGTCTTATGGTATGGAATATCCATTTGGTCAGATTGGGTCGGCTGTCCTGGATGTGTCCCCTCCAAACTGCTTGTGCACCCCCATCCTGCTCACTGGTGGGGTGGGGTGAGAAGAAGTAAAGGCCTTGACTCTGTGTAGGCACTGCTCAGAAATAACAAAATCATCCCTGTGTTATCAACACTGTTTCCAGCACAGATCCAAAACACAGCCCCATAGCAGCTACTGTGAAGAAAATTAACTCTATCGCAGCCAAAACCAGCACAACAAGACACCAGAAATTAGACTGGGAACTTCAGTTCAGACCCGACTCACAGAATCACGGAATAATCGAGGCTGGATGACAGCTCTGGAGGTTATCTAGTCCAACTCCTCTGCTTTTGAAGTGTCAGATACAGCAGGTTACTCAGGACTGTATCTAGCTGGGTTTTGAATGTCTCCAAGCATGGAGACTCCATAACCTCTCTGGGCAACCTGTTCCTGTGTTTGACCACCCTCATAGTAAGGAAGTGTTTTCCTGGTTTCAAACAAAATTTCCCCTATTTCATTTTGTTCCCATTGCCTCTTATCCTGTACCTGGGCCACTGATGACAACTCTTCGAGCCTGGCAGTTCAACCAGTTTTCAGTCTACCTCCCTGTCCGCTTATCTAGACCATACTTCATCAGCTGCCTATGAGAAAATTACAGAAGACGGCGTCAAAAGCCTTCCTAAAGTTGAGAAAAACAACATCTAGTGCTCTCCCCTTGTCCACCAAGCTGGTCTAATACTATAACAAACCACATAACACTAGACAAAATAAGTTAAAACAGAACTACAAGTGCTTCTATCAAAAAAAACCTTCTACCTGCATCCATCTCAAGCAGCTAATTTGAACTTTATAAAAAGTTGATAGTAACACCATAGTTAACCTTTTCTAACTGAAAAGTACAACTCTACACAGAACCAGACTATGTGAATTTGTTCTATTCTGGGAAAGACTGAGGACAAGAGTGTGGAACACATAACCCCTCACATCACACACACTCATTTTGTGTGTAACAATCCTTTTTTCCCTGGTGTCTTATTTCTGGCCACTGCAGTCCTGAAAACTGTATATTACTTTGTGTATGCTACATGACATAGGAGAAAACTGAACCCTGGTTTCATAGTTTATATAGTTCCTCTACCCGCAGCATTAACAGAAGAATGAATTTAAATATATTTTGTCACTAACATAGTGACGAATATACATGTTGAAACATTCTTGATATGTCAGTTTTCAAACACAGTTGCATGCTTAGTCATCCTACATCTTTCTACATTCTTTGCAAGAAAAAATGAAGAACGTTAATGCTTGCAGTTTGAACTTGACATTATCCCTTATATATTCTTCCAAAATAGTCTTCCCCAAAGTTACAAAGAAAGGAAAAGCTACATCTGTTGAAAACATCCCAATAAAATGCTAAATATTTTTTATCTGAAAAAAAAATAATTTCAAGCTGGATGCCTTTTAATTTCCTTACTTCTAGAAAATAACATGGAGAAACATTTTAATTATACCTGTAAGTTCCACCTTTACTGTTAGGCTTGTATAATAATTCAAACTTATAGACTGTTCTCTCATTCCTATCCCCTCATAGCAAAAAGTACTACAGTCAAATTTTATAAGCCCGTCTCCTGTTTTGTGATACAACAGCTGTTACCAGCTGGAGATGCTTTACACTCGGTTGAGCTATGTTAAAAGGCATTTCCCTAGTCACCTTCAGATGGACATTTTTTCCCCTTTCAAAGAAATTTTATAATTTACAACTTCAAGATACTCTTTTGAAAAAATTCAAATGGAAATTGCATATGGATTAGAAAGATTAAATGACTTATTTTTAACAGAAAGATTGAAAACGAATATTGTAAAAAATGGAGTGTCAACCTTACTAGCCAACTAAAGAGCTTTTTAAAATTGCTCACCAGATCATGAAACTGAGGTGCCATAAACAGAATAATACACCTTATCTGTTATTTACCATAGGCTGACAGAAATCTTGACTGATTTCTTTTCACCTGAGTAAACGGACAGCTTTTCATGGTGATTTGTGCCAACTCTTTCAAAACATACAGATGTAGTATTTCAGGGAAGAGTAACTAGCAATTGAGCAACAGGGACCACACAGTTTTTGAGTGTTTCACCAAACAGATGTACTATGGTAAAAATTTGTAAGATGTCCACAATTTTTGAATTCAGTCCTGGAAAGAAGCTCACGTCCAAACTAAATATCAGATGAATATCGGGGGACAAGGGGAGGGGGTTCTGTAAAGTGTGAGGATCTCCATAAAGAAGAGATGCAAGGAAGCCGGGTTTCCTTCATTCAGTTCCATGTAGTATCAGGAGATGCAAGCAGGCTGCTCGGTGAGGGGAAGCATGCTGGGAGCCAGGGGGACAGCAAGGTGGGCACAGGGCGGTGTCCTCACCAACAAACAGCACCACCATACAAGTCCCACCCAAGAAGATAAGCAAAGCATGTCCCGTGGTGGTAAACTTGGTGATGTAGTGATGACTAGGCAAGCCCGTAGTGATGAAGCAGGTCCAACATCAAGGCAGGAAGTCAAGTCAGTGGGTGAGGATTGGGATCACCCAGGTACACGGCCAAGCACAGCTGCAGGACGGCCGTGGTGAGGACTAAGACCAGGGGCCTGAACTTAAATACTGCTTTCAAATTGATCGAAGGAGCTCCCTAGCAAAGCTTGTCACAACTCTTTTCCACAATTGTCTCAGCAAGGTAACACAGCTACACCACCGAAGAACTGGCCCTGAGCACAGGCAGTCGTACCTCAGGAGGAGGTGGGTGCACTGAGGGCTCTGACTGCTCCTTTTCCCATCTATGATGCTCTGGTACACTAGAAATGCTCCTCATGGGTGTGGTTGAAATAGTTTCTCTTGGAAGTTATCATTTTGGTGTGTGCCAAATATCAAAATAAACTGATGATATAATTTAGTTAGACAGGTTAAATATGTGAATCATCCTTGTTCTTCAAAAACAAAGAAAACATAAATTAACTAAGAGGGGATGGTTTTCATTAACTGTTTAAATAATAATGATTTTTCACCATATTTTATGCAAAACACTATTTAAAGCCCTCCTGCCTAATTAAAGTATTCATTTAACAAGTTAGGGATCATTTCATGGAGTATGTGTAAAGACTGGTGTATATGAAAATAAGTAGTGTCTCATGTTGACTCACTGCAGCTTCCTGACTTTTCTTTCTTCAGCAATTTAGCTTCCTAAAAGCAGGAGGGAAATAGAGGAATTTAGTTCTGATATTCCCCACACTTACAATAAAGTAGAGTTGCATAAAGAGATCCAAAGCTACCATAATACTACAGCTAAATTGTAGCTAAAAGAGAGGGAAGATTTTTTTCATCCACACAATTCAGCTTCCCCAGTGTTACAACATACAGTATTTTAAACATGACATTGCTAGGATAATACATCTTCAACACTCAGTCAGCAGGTTGCAATCTATTGCATAAGCACCATTACCTTCAGTGTTACTAGCTTTCAGGTCTTCGAAGGATAATTAAACAGTTGATAGCATGATATTTTGCAGGACTCTGTATTCTAAACCCTACCTGCAGATGCAAGAGTAAGATCTTTTTAAGCCCCTTAAAAAAGCAAGAATATCAGTTATTTTCAGTGTACAGGCACAAGCAGAGGAAATGTGAAATAAAGCTAGAGGGCTGATTCAAGTTGTGCTGATGTGCAAATACCCAACAACTAGTCAAGGCTGTGTTGCTCTCCCCACCGGGGCACAAACTACTCGCTACCTAGAAAGCAACCCCACCCCTCCCCGCCCCAGAGAATAATTTTTCTTCATATGTTTAGGTTTCAGCTTGTTCACGTCCTAGTGGTTTGCTTAACAAGACATGCACATTCCAAGTGGAATTAGAAGAATTCAGTGAGTTATCTTAGGAATAAATAGCCCTTGCAAATACCATATTCCGACACCTTCTGAATGTCAACCACTTAAGATTTTGTCTTCTGATATTCTCATATAATGATAGCAAAAGCAACACGCCTGAGGTGGGAGCCATCTGCTATTGCCTTGCAACAGCCATATTTTCATCCACTGGCATATGAAAAGGGTATAGAAGAGCAATAACAGCGCTTGGTGCTTGTTTAGTACCTGGCATAAATGTCTACAATATTAGCAAGCCATGGTCTTTCCTTTCACACCATTAGATGTGAACCTGAGGTGTACATTGTAATGTATGAACATTTCTGAGATTTTATGAGCTCTGTATGGTCCTGCTGTGTTTCCACTGACAAGTCAGAGAAATCATATGAAGAAATAAAAAAATATTGCTCCCTGGCAAGATTTGTGATACTCTGTGCAACCTGCCCACAGGCTTTTAATTCCAAAATTGCAGTACACAAGTTTGAGTACATGCCTTCCAGAGTAGAAAAAAGTTAGATGTGAGCCTATTTTATTAAACTGTTTAATAAACGAAGTGAACAGGGGAACCTCCTCCCAGGGATTGTGACATTTATTGCCTGTGCAGAACTCCCTTTGTAACTAGCCAAGAAATGAGACCATCATCCAGCAAGGATGGCTCCAGCCAGGATGGCTACCTACCAGATGTTCTGCTACAGCAGGTCCTGAAAGTTGCTTTCTTCTTTCTCCATCACTGGCAGCATTTTTGAGAAGTGCCAGTTACAAGCCAGTGGATGGGAACAAGACCAAACTTTTCTCTATTTTGCACAAACTGCAGGTCTACGGTCCCTTTTCCTCTTCTTTCTTTCTTTCTCCACTTCTTCAGGAACACCATCTTAAAATAAACTTAAAACTTTATATTACAATGCAAATTGGGAGGCTTGCTCTCAAGCCAACTGCCTATTTCGTAAAAAAAAACCCAAAACCAAAAAATCAGCGTTACACAAAATGTAAATAAGCTAAGGAATCTTCACCTACAAAACCTCTATCTTCAAACATCTAAATGTAATTAAGAAAATGGGAGTATTTACTGCAGCAACAAATACAATAGGCTGATGTTTTGTAATCAGAGGGCGTCCTCTGAGAGTTCAAACATCAGGTTCATGTTTCAGCATCTGACTCCAGCTGTTTCTTTTTCCTGAACACTGTTTTTAATTATGATGATTACCTAATAATAAGGCTAGTTTTATATGTCAAAACATTTTTTTTATTAGGCAAAACAAAATAGGTAAGATTTTTTTCGTTACACAAACACTCTTGATCCATATCAGCTCTTACTGCTACCTACAAATCTTGTCTTATATTCATCTTTTCTCTGCACGCCTCCTTAATTAACTTTTTAAGAAGAACTTGTGTCTGGACAACATATTCTTACTTTTTGAATCATTTCCAGCCTTCATTTGCTCCTTCAGTACAAATCAGAATTTCCTTAAAACCAAGCAGATTCACAAACTCCTTCCCTACTTCTCCTATTTTCCTGTCATTACCATTCCTCCATGAGAATGCCGTTGCTTAGACGATTCCCCTGTCCCCTGGCTTATATTCTAGATACATACTTCCCTAACAGCGGGGTCCAGTTTCATCTGCAGATCCATGCAGTCCGCCCACCTAAGTCACCATGTAAAAGAATCATCTCAAAAGAAAACCTGACCTGCGACGCCTGTATTTTTACAGCGTAGTAGTGAGACTCCCGTTCTACGCTGACATATGAAGTACGCCATATCAACTTTTTAAAGTAAATGTAAATTTGCAAAACAGTAACCAAAGGAAGAAATACACACCATCTAAATTGCCTGACATCATCCAGTGTGTTAATTATCATGCCACATTAAATATACACGATTAACAATTAATTCCTACTTCTGACTAGAACTGAGGCAAAAGACAAAATAAAACAAGCTAAAACAGCATACTGCATCTGCAAGGTCGTTTGGGTTTATTTGTGAAAAAGTAAACCTTCAGTTTAAATAAATATAAAAATAAACCTTCAGTACTCTGTGTACTGAGGAGTCAGTTAAAAGAATAACAGTTTTGCTGGGAAGTTACTAGTTCCAGATTCCCCAGCCTTGCATAGCTCTGAGAGAAAAAAAGACAAGATGGAATTAAAACTTTTAAAATACATCTCTGTAAACGACGTTTAGATCTCAGAGTGAGATATTTAACAACATCTCAAGAGTCAGCAGTTAATACGTATTTCCTTTTTTTCTCTTAACGTTCCTAACCAGGATCATCTAAAACACATATTTTACTAAAGCCCATTTAAGAGAAATCTGTGTGGGTATGAAGACAAAATGCTTTTAATTTTCTGTTTATAAATCAGAATATATGACATTACATGGAAGAAGCCCAGTAAGTTAAAACTGAAGTATTATATTTCACATACACCAATTACTACTACTTGAAGTATTAGAGAAAAATAATGCACTGTCTTTCACTATAGACTATTTTATGTATAAAAGAAATATTCTGCTTTTTAACAATTTATATGGTGGCTTAAAAAAAGTAGTTATTACATTTTACTTATTTAGTGTCTTTCAAATAGTAGGGCAGCTCCTAATGCTAACTAGAAGAGATAAGAATAAACTACTTTCCAATTTGCCTTTCCTATAACATTTCCCAATTCTTTTTACAGTAATTTTTTATATGAACATGACCACAAAAAGCACTGAAGGAATAGTTGGCCAAAACCTGGTTATATGCGATCAGTTCTGTTTAATATCAATATTGGCATAGCCCAAACTGAGGCCCAACCCTTCTCCTCTCAAAGTTAATGCATAAATGATCTAACAGACTAAAATCAGAAACTAGGTCTCATGTTTTTCAAAAGTTATCTCTCACAAAAAACCATACCAGGCAGACTTTAAAAATATATTTTATTTAGTAATTGGAAAAGAAAAAAAAGAGAAAATTAAACTGGATAATTGGAAGTCAGTTTTATGTTACTGAAATAGCTTATGAAACATTTTTTGAAAGATAAAACTGATAGTTAAATGTAAAAGCCTAGCTCTGTTGCACTTCATGGTTTAACTCTAACTTTAATGATCATAGGTCATTACAGTTTTAAAGTAATTGATATGCATTTTAGAGAAATATGGGTCATTATTAATTTATTAGCACCTCAATCAGAAGTTTAGGTTCTATTTTACAATGGTTACTTATACAAAGAAACATGAGATCAATGCAATATCCTAAAACCAAAGTGCTACTGAGGCTGCCTGGGGCTCTGCTAAAAACAATGTAAACAGATTAGTATACTACAGACAAGGTTTATAAATTACTGAATTCTGTAGCATATGGAATATACGCAAAACAATTCTATAAAAACAAGAATGTGGTTGTAAATTCATAAATAAACGATATGTTAAATAGTAGAATCTCCATAAAATAGTAACTTTTGTCTTCACTTTGAACAATGGAGGCAAGCACTATTAATAGCTAGGAATTCTCTTATGTAAAATACTACACCTCTCCCGAGACCCGTCTGTGAAGCAAAAGGGCTACATTATTTATCTGGCAGTGTTTTTTGTCTTTTTTTTCCTCCTCCAACATAGCTTAGCACCCTCTTGCTTCCACAACAGTAGAATTAAAAGCCTTCCTCTAATTTCAACAATGCAGTGTTACTCTTTAGCCAGAGCCAGCTTTAAACAGACACAAAAACACACAAAAAATTTAAGGCAACCTTGTAATATCCAAGTCCAATCATGCCGTCAGGAACGCGTTCGCTCCAGGCTTAAAAACGACTTTAAATTAAGTACTGATTTTCATTCTTTAGGACTCCTTCCTCCACTGACTCTGTTACCCACAGCTCAGATACGATTTTAAATTTTTTCCCAAACGTTCTCCGGAGTGTTTTTATCTCTTGTACCCGGGAATGGTCTTCTCCTATAACAACATGGGAGATGCCCTCTTCAAGGTGAGAGACTACTTTTGCACCATAAAAACGGAGCTCCAAAGCTCTGATCGATAGTATTGTTCCACGGATTTTGGTTCTGGGCTCATTAACAACAGCGTAACAGTCCACATAAATAGTGTCTCCTCTGAAAATACTGAGCTGGCAGCTGTTCCATGCGTAATGTTCTTCTAACTCTGCAATCATGTCCAAAGGCAACACCTTATTGCCCTTCATTCTTGAGAACACTTCCTTGAGTTGTGCAACATCTGCGTTTGCTGTGTAGCTGTCTCCATAACAATCATACTCCCGAGCAAAATGTTCTTTTGTGTCAGGAGACATGTGAATCATAAAGGCTGGCTGCCAGGGCACCAGCGTTTTGGTTCGAAAACACTGAAGGAGCCACTCTGCCCTCACCACATCGTATTTGTTGGAAGCAATGATGTTTTTCACCCTGACATTCTCAGCTCCCACGATGACGCAGTAAGTCTCCGGCCCTGGGTTCTGTACCACGCTGCCCCCACATTCAGCTATTCTGCTCTCCAGTTCAGACTTTGAGTATTCTCCCGTTCCCGTCATAACACAAAACTCAACGTCTTCAAACACATTTGAAACCTTGCTTACATTAGAAAGATCGGGAGCTTTAAACTGCTCAGCTATTCCAATTACCTTCCTCACCTTTGATACGGTTTTCCTTTTTTTCTCTTGTGGCTCATCATACTCTTCTATATGAAGGTGTTTAGATGCCAGCTTCCCTTCCGCTTTGCTTCTGAGATCTTCTAACATGTCTGAAGTCATGCACTCGTACCATTCTTTGTCCTCTCGTATCTTCTCAATTCGGGGGAATCGCAAAGTACAGTCAGTTTTGTACATATCACTGTTAACAATCTCGGCTGCCTTGATCTGAACTATAACAGAGTTGCAAGGTTCAATGTACACTTCAGGTTTTTCAGTTCCACACAAAATGTTACAGGGAGGGTCCTTCCTATGGTAAGGCTTCCAGTGTTTCGCCAGTTTCATACCTAAATCATACAATTCCTTCATAGTATAGCCAGAGCCAACACGACAAATAGAGTGGAAAACGGCAGGTTTTTCATTCGGAGGGGGCGTCTCTGCAACAGCGCACAGAAAATGAGACATCATTCCACCACGCAAGCCCTTTCCCCAGTAACCACCAACAATTAAAAGGTCTAGTTCATCCATCAGCCCATTGACGTATTCTGGCTTGATTTTTAACCAGCCTTCCCCACGTTTGTCAGGCTTGTAGGTGGACATGGGATCTTTCACCATAATCCCTTCCTCTCTTTTATCTATGGCTTCGTTTAAAGCATCAATTACTTCTTTTCTCGTTCTGGCACTTTTTTTATGTACAATGTGTATCCTTCCCGTTACCGGGGTAAATACACTACTTAAGATTTCGTATCTTTTGCTTAGTATCTCGTGACCCAACTTCTGATCGTTAACCATCAATACATCAAACACACAGAAGCACGTCTGCAGATCAGAGTCCTCCACCATTCTTTTTATGTCAAACCTGTTTCCCTTCTGCATAAAAGTTTGTGTCTCAGGATTGTAAGCCATCATTTCACCATCGAGAATGCAATTTTGTATGTTGCTCTGAAATATGTTATGAATAAATGGCGTTAATGAACCCTCAAGGGGGGAGGCACCAAACTGCTGAGTATAGTCAAATCCATTTCGGGAAAAATATTTATATACATCTCCGTCTTTGTGCATCTGCATACGTTCACCATCCAGCTTAGTTTCTATGTAGAATACCTGGTTATTCAGTTGTTTCTCAATTTGCTGGACATCAGCAATAGCAGCAAGCATTGGTTTGAAGGCAGCAAACAACATGATAGAGACATCACTAAGCGAGACAGAGGGGTCATGCAGCTGCCTGCAAACTTTTTCCAGATCAGTTGTAACATTGTGTAATTCAAGAGCATCAGGATGAAAAATGGAAAATATAGTTTGTTGGCTAACACCAAGCTTTAGATCCTTTATAATCATCCGGATGAGCCATTTCTGTTCCAGTGCTGTGCTCTGGGTAATTAACTGAAGAAGACTTTTCTTTACCAGAGCCTTGTTTTTAGCAGCATTATTATTAGCTATTGCATCTAAGTGTTCATTGACTTGTTCTATTGTCAGCCTGCCTTGTTTTGGGCTCCTAGGTTTTAAGACAAAGTACGCAATCATTGCAAAATCTCCAGCGTCGCCGCGTGAGCCATTAGGTGTTCTGTAATTTAAAAGCTTTGCAGCATCTTTTCCATCTTTTGGTAAATTAAGCAGTTCGATATACAGCTTTGCAAGCATAGTTTCTTTAATTCCATACGCCATCCTTTCTCTTTCCAACTGTGGAATAATCAGCCGCATAGCTGGATAAAAAGAATCCGTGACATCTTTCTCGTTTTGATGAAGAGCATCGTGGAATTTTCTCCAGGAGTCCAGGAAATCCTTGAAATACTTGGTTTTCTCTGGACGAGATTTACACATCTGTATTCGCTCCAGAGTTGAACACAGATCTGCAAAAGGGACGTGAGAGGCCACTGTTTTTTTAAGAGGAGGCTGCGAAGCAGGTGCGGAAGCCATCAGAGTCCGTTTTTCACTAAGAACAAAAAAGAGTATCTATTTGTAGAGAAAGAATGTGCCGGCATGTTATTCTGTCTCAAAAAAAAAAAAGGTACTTCTAGTCATGATTTACCGATTTCTCTCATTTTTCTAATTAGATTGAACTGTTGTCTTTACTCAGGGGCGACCACGAACCTTTTTTAGGGGCGAAGCTCAGCGGCCAGGCTGCGACACTCCCGGACAAGGCATCGCCCAGGCGAGCGGGCTGGAAGGCAGGAGGGGGCACCGCGCACCCCTCCCGCTGCTGGGATACCGGATTTCTCCGCCGTGCCCCCCTTCCCCCCCGAGCATGGCCCGCCCTGACACCCCCGCCCCCGGCCTCCGCCCGCCCAGGGGCTCCCCGGGGCCTGAGGACACCCGCCGGGCTCGCCCTGGGGGGCTGCGCGGCGGCGCTCCGGCGGCGGGGTCCCACCAGGCCAGCTGCCGCTCCCGGCGAGGGCACAGCGTCCGGGGTGTGCGTGTGGCGGGGGTGGGGGTGCGTGCGTGATCCCGGTGCTCCTCCCGCCCCTCGCCGCTACGGAGTTGCCATGGACACGGGGGGACGGGACCCCTTCCAGCGGGCAGCCGGGGCCGGGCGGGAGGGACGGACGGACGGACGACCCCCGGTGGGACTTACGTGGAGCCGGGGGTACCGGCCGAGCCCGGGTCACGGCTGCCGGCCTCCGCCCCGGAAGGGGAGGGGCGCCCCGTTGCCGCCGCGGCCCCTCGTCCTCCCCCGTGCGCGGGGGACCCGGGTACCGCGGCCGCGCAGTTACCGCGCAGTTGCCGCCGCGGCAGGGAAGTGCCAGCGGAGGCCGGGGCGGGGGAAGGCGGGGAGAAAGCGGAGAGCGGGCGGGCCCTGACTCGGAAGCGGAAGGCGCGGCGGGCGTGGCTCCCTGTCCCGGAAGGAGCGGTGGTTGAAGTTGGGCGCCGGGGTCTGCGCCGGCCCCGGGCACGGCTGGCGGCTGCGGCGGGCGGGAGGATGCGGCGGGTGGGTCTCGCCTCGCCTCGGGCCAGCCCTGTCCCGCCCTGCGGGGAGGTGGGGGGAGGCGGTTGGGGTAGGTGGCGGGGCCGTTCCGCCCCCGCGAGGCCGGGACCGGGCGGTGGCGGCGGATGGGAGCGGGGTGGGCCGGGGTGGGGGGAGCCGGCAGATTTGGTGTTGATTCGATGTTTAGGGTCCCGCCGTGAGGCGGCTGTGCCGCGGGCGGGCGGGCGGGGTGCTGTGCCGGTGCTGTCCCGGGGCAGCCGTGCGGGACGTCTCTCCCGGGGCCGGGCCGGGCGGGCAGCGGCGTTAGGAGCGGCTCCGGCCGCCCCCTGCCAAGCCCCGGGAGAGCTGTTGCACCCCCGCAGAGAGGTCGTGCTGGAGCCTTTCGCGTGTCTCGGCTGCCGTGCGCAGCGGTTGCTGCAGGTGCTCGTGGAAGGTGGGGCAGGCGGAGGTGACTTCGGCGTTGCTTCACCTGCCAAGTGGACGCGTTGCAAAGGCTGAGCAGGGTGTTTCTTCCAGGTAGAGATGGATATAATTTAACACGCCTGGAAAGCGGTGTGTTTCAGAAGCCCGTGCCCACTAGAAAGCGACGGCTCTAATACGATAACTGGCCGTGGTTTGTTGTTGTTTTGGTTCTTTTTACACATTGCCATCATGATTCAAGGCGTGCTGGTAAGGTTCGTTTAGATTTGTCGGTTGGTAGGGAAGTGTAATAACAGTTTAAAGGAAGACACTTTCAACTATGAATGTGTACCACTTGATGCAGAGCTGCGGAAGTTTGCTCTTTGAAATAAGTAGAAATAGCTCGCTGATTTTTAAAAGCCAGAGCCCTTAAATGCCTGACAGTTGTTTATACTCGGCTTTTCCTTGGTTAGGAGTAGCTACTTTGCTGTTACAACTTTTTTTTTTTCCTTTTTTAAAAGAGAGTCTCTGTAAGATTTTAGTACTAAGAATGTCTGTTTCTCCTGTCCTTATTAAACTTGTAGGTTTTCTTCTAGATTAGTTCCCCTTCTGAAACCAATTTGTTACAGTGAGGACTTAATATTTCTGCTCACAGAAGTCTTCTGAATAAATATGAGTAAATGTAAAGCTTGTGTAAATCTTGTCCGTGTCTGGAGGAGGCGGAGTGTAGGGGAAGGAAGAGCAGTAGAAAGAAACAGGTATCTTCAGATATTTCTCTGTGTTTTGTTTGTTTTGAAACTGTGAAATCCAAAAGATTGCAGTGAGTGTTAAAACTATTTTTTAAAGCTCTTTAATGAGAAAGCAGCTGTTAAACACCTGAATGCTCTTCTTAGCACTAACTTTAAGGCTGCTCATAGACTAAAAGTTACCTTTAAGGAGGCAATGTAAATCTTTCGTACCTTTGTTGTTATGTACCATGTATGTTTTATACTGTGTGTTGTGTGTACAGTCCAGGACGTTTTGATGTGATTCTTGAACTTCATTGTAAGATGTTGTTTTCAAGTTTATCAGGTGTTTCAAATAAGAACTGAGCTTGACAGGAGAAGCATGAACATGATATACACGATTTCATCAGTAAAGCAGATGTAACTTCTAGGGGTATTGGCTGTTAGCACTCCTTAATTTTCTTTCAAGTAACTGAAGACAAACAGTAATTGTGTATAATTCAAACGCAATTTTACTCAAAGTTCATAAATGGAATTGTCTTTCAGGCAGAGATGAAGCCTGGGAAATCATCACATCCAAAGGTAAATGTTTTATAATGTGATTAATATATGAAATAGCACTCTTTGATATCAAAAATTTAGACAAAGATGAAAAAATACAACAGAATTTGTGGCAAGTACAAAAGTAATTTCAGCTGCCAATTGAAATGAATGAAAAATTGGTCCCGAGTACTTTAAGTATGCACTTGAGTTTTTATGATCTCAGTTGATAATGAAGCTGATAATCATTTAAGAATAGCATTAGGACTCAGCAAAATATTAAAACGGCTTGATCATAAAGACTTTTTTTCTGCAGAATTTTTATTGTTACGAGTGATTTTTATTTTTAGTAGTTAGTTAATTATGCAATTTGTAGCTCATCTGATAGAACAGAAGAGGTCTGCAGTAATTCCTGGACTGTGGATTCAGCAGTGGAGATGTATAGGTACAGATGTGCATGTGCGTATCTACATATTTGTATATCCCTGTGGCATAAAATGGAAACTCATCACTTCTAAATTTAATTTCTGTTTCGAGAGGCAATACAGTTCTGTGGCTGTGTTAACTGAACTGGTCTTTCATGGCCTTTAAGCCAAAGGCACAGCAGCAATCTGGCTAAGTCTTACTTTCATTAGGTGTTAACATCGAATCGGGCCGCATTGCTGTTCTTCTGTGTTAATGCTTTCCACAGTAGAACTTTGTATTTCAATATTGTCTTCTACTTGTCTCTTAAATTTACAAGCATCATCAAAAAAACACTTGTAGGAACGACCAGCATTCCCAAAGGCTAGCCTTTCTAACGCAGCATTATCAGAGGGACAGGAGGAAATGTGAAGCGGCAGGAGGAAATGTGAAGCAGATAGATGCTAGAGGAAAGACCTCTGATCACATTTGTGACTAAGAAAACATCATCTGAGAGGAGAATGCAGAGGAACTGGGTTTATATAGTCTGGAGATATTGAAGGTAGGTTACATATTTGAAGGATAATAAACATTGAACTGGAGGTAAAGAATTTAAGTTGCTAAGTCTCCCTTCCTGTTAAGTTTCATAGTAGTAAGAGTAGCTAAGAACAAGAACAGTGTATGTAGGAATTTCCATTAATGTAAGAGCTACCTAGGAAGACATCTACCAGATAAAACTGTATGGTTCTGCTCTTGATGACTGTATTTGTCACAGACATTGTCTTTCATGACAAGCTTAAAAAAAAAAATATCTCCCTTATGTTTGTTTTCATAGCCTCTAACTTAGCTTAAATTTTCAGTGGGTATGAAACACTGTTACTGTGTATGCTTTAAAATGGGATGTGAATACTTGTTGCAGGAAAACCTTGTAATTGGCGAAGTTATGATAATTACTTGAAATATAGTGCTGTAATATAATGTCCCTTCAAAACAGCAAGGTTTTTTTAGTGAAGCAAGACTGATTGCCAAGGGATTAGTGATTTATCTAGGAGATTCGAAATGGAAATCTGTAGAGCTACTTTATTTCCCTGGCTGAAAGAGAACTTCCCCTAGCCTGCTGCTGGCCAGCTTGCTGACTTCCCTTGGTTCTGGTGTCCCCATCTGTAATACATGGATGATGTTTCATGCTATCTCTCTGTAGAGCTGATGCTGGGATACTTCTAACGGTAGAAGGCAATATAACTGAGATAATCCTGTTAAACAGTCAGACATTTTAAAAAAATAAAATTAACCAGTCATATTTGCAGATGAGAGAAATTGATTAAAAAGTTCTCGTTTAGAAGACATAAAGGGGTGCACGCTTCTTCCCTCAACTGGGACATCAGGCAGTTATGGAGCAAGTCCATAAATGATTCTTGTAGTCTAGGAAAAGAAGTAGGCTTGTCTAGAAAGAGAATCAGGCTTGTCCAGGTGTTGGGTCCACTCTGTTTCTCAGGTTGAGCGGCTTGGACATCAAAGTCTAAATATGTTGTTCTCCTTTTCCTTCCCTATCCCTGCCCCCTTCCCCTGATTATTCTGGCATCCTATTAGTCACAAAAATTAAGAGATAAAAGACGTGCTCTTTGTAATTCAACATAGAGTTTTTGCATCATAAGATGTTATATTGTAGATGGTTTGAAAGGTTTATAACTTCCCATCCAGCACAACAGTAATGGGAAATGAAGACTAAGAGGAGACATTTTTGTGTGTTTTTTTTTTGTGTAGTCTTGCAGTATGTTGAACAGTCTCAAATCTCATGCACCTGAAAAAGTGTTGAGGAACACCTTCTTGCTCTCTGAAAATGACTATATTAGCTTACCTTTTTTACTTATATCCTTTAATTGGAAATTTGGTTCTGCTTGTGTCATCTTCTACCGTTCAGTTCAAACAAGATAAAGTTTGGAAGGCCGGTAACTTTATTGAGAATAAGCTTGTATTGACTTGGTTTCAAGTCTATTCTAGGCCCGTGTGCTTGTTTGAGAAACCATTCTTTTCCTTTCTAGTGATCTTTCAGTTGGTATTGGAAGGAGGCAGGGAAGAACCTGGGAGAAACTTGCATCTTAGTTCTCTAGCTAACAAATCTTGCTGTAAGATGTGAAGCAAGAGACGTGGTCTGATTCAAGCCTGGAAATGGATGGACCTAGTGAAGTTTCACAGTGCTGGGAAGAAAACTTCTAATAGTTGTGTAGTCGTTCATTACTGCAGAATAGTCAGCTTTACTTAAATATGTAGGTGAGTATGAAGCGTTTGTGGCTGTGTAGTTTTGCCTTCCTGATAACCACCATACCTTGAGTTCTAGTTGTAGGCTGCATTGGTTTTGCAACTCCAATAGCAAAGTTTTTATATATATCAGAAGCAATCACACATCAGCAGTATCTCAGTAATATAGCATTTTGGTAATATTATCCTACTGAAATGAAAATAGAAGCAGTGCACAAGTGAAACTAACATGGTTTATATAATCAGCTGTGCGTATCAGTCTTCAAATAGTGATCCTTAGTGTTTATGGTATAGCCATCTGCAAAACTTCAACTCTTACTTAGTGACCTATGACTTCCTTGGTTTTTAGTAGTTGGTTTAAATGATGGACCTCTGACTTTCATCTTGTTGAGAAAGCATTTCTGGAATCCTTAATTTTGTAAGAAAGTCAGCAAAATTTTGAATGGCGTAGATGAGGAAAGTGTTTTTCTGTGTCCTTGTCAGTGTTCTTATAGTCTTGAAATCTAACGCAGGAAATGTTTGTCGACTTCATTAGGAAACTTTTTTACAAATTAAAGTATCTACTTTATGTAGATGTGCCTCCTAATTACTGTGACGTCTTTACTAGAGAAATGGATCACAAGAATTAAATTTTCATATAGACAATATTTTTTGCATACTTGGATGTGGATATTGAACGTGAGCTCACAAATAATAGAACAAATTTGGGATAATTGCTTTCTAGACTAGTTTATATTTCACCAGTTTTACATATTTGGAGTAGATACACTATATAAAAGCTTAATTTCAATTTGTCTTTAGTATGTGAATCTTAACATACAACAGGTCTGTTTTTATTCAACAATTACATATAAATCAGATATAAAATAATTAGAGACGGGAGTTTTCCCTGGTCATGTGGGGTGCTTATCATATCTGTGGAGTGCAAAGGCTGACACTGCAGAGGTCACCTTTTATCACTCGGTCCTGCCAAGGTGGCTGGTGCAATCGCAGCACTGCCCAGTGTTATTAGGCCATACAGCTTATTTTGGTGTGGGTCCTGTGACTTAGAATGCTTGGATACATCTCTGCATGTAAGACTCCTTTGGAGTTATTTCAGCTTCTTACTGCACAACATAATTTTAGGAGTTTATAACTTTGAGTGTGTCTAAACTGTAATTATGAACTGCTATATAACTTAGAGTGTTCTTAAACAAGTGAGCTTGTGTTGTCACTTCCAGGCAGTATGGTTATTCAACTCAGTGGTGACTGCGTGTTTACTGCAGTTCTCGCATAGGTTTGGCAGGTTTTGCCTATTCATATTACACTTGAACCCAGCAGTGAATAATGTGAGAGATTCTGTGTATGCTGTGAGACATAAGTATCTCTTTTGATTGGAAAGAAGATTTAATCCGTTATCGTTAACATCACTTTTCCCATTTTATGCTGTGTGTATGTTTTTGTCATGAGTCTGTTCTCATGTTTGGACTTTTCAGCAGTTGTGGTTTTCATTGATCGGAGACTAATGTAGTTAGCTGTTTTCAGTGGTCTTATGATGACACAATCTTTCATTAGCTAAAGATTTAATGTGAGTTATTAGTCTGATAGTGGAAAACTAGCATTATAAATCAGAACCAATCCAACTATAGTAAACAGCTGTCATAAATGTAACTACACTGTGGTCTCTTACTACAGAAGAGTCTCTCTTCTGACCAGTTTATGTGTTGCTCTGTGATCACAGTTGGTCAAGATTCTGAAAGACAGCCCCTAAACGATAGCGTATCTGGTATGCCCTGTGAGCCTCCACTGGTTGCAGAGTGAAGTGCATAGGCTTACTGAATGCTCTTCTTGGCCTTAATCAGTAGCAACTTAGAAATAATGGCTATTTTTCATTATTTCTCTGGATTCTAGAATTACGTGAGAAGCTTCGACAAACTGATGATAGGGTCTGTACGGTTGTTCATTTTGATGGTGGGGAAGACTGAGGGGAAAGCATAAGTTGTTATGGTCCCAGCCAACCAATATTCTAGTTCTACTGATGGATCTTGCCTGCTAAAATAATGTAAATGGGATTTTTAAGGGTTCTAAAGCCTTTTCCTTATGATTGCTTTCCTGCTTGTTTTAGAGTTGAATGGTTTCAAAAAACTGAAAGGGAATTTGCCAGCAAGTTTGATGTTTATGCTTTAATGTATTGACTTACCATTAATCTTCTGCAAGTATGAATACTTCAATGAATTCCTTTTTCATTCCCCTGTATTTATACCTACATGTTTGGGTTTGTGTTTTTTTTACAGGATTTACTTGGAGTAAAAGATCACTGACTTCTACAATGGAAAAGTCATGGATGCTTTGGACCTTTGTTAAAAGATGGCTACTAGCTTTGGCTTCCTGGTCTTGGAGTCTCTGCCGTATTTGTCTTTTACCCTTGATAGTAACTTTTCACTTGTACGGAGGCGTTATACTACTTATATTAATATTTGTATCAATAGCAGGTATATTATATAAATTCCAGGATGTGCTGCTTTACTTTCCTGAACAGCCCTCTTCATCACGCCTTTATGTTCCTATGCCTACTGGTATACCGCATGAAAATATCTTCATCAAAACCAAAGATGGAGTTCTTCTCAATCTTATTCTGCTGAGATACACAGGGGACAATGCAGCGTATTCGCCAACCATCATTTACTTTCACGGGAACGCAGGCAACATCGGCCACAGGTTGCCAAATGCTTTGTTAATGCTGGTAAACCTGAAAGTGAACTTAATTCTTGTCGATTATAGAGGGTATGGAAAAAGTGAAGGAGAAGCAAGTGAAGAAGGTTTGTACTTAGATTCTGAGGCTGTGTTAGACTATGTGATGACTCGGTCTGACCTTGATAAAACAAAAATTTTTCTTTTTGGCCGTTCCTTGGGGGGAGCAGTAGCTATTCACTTAGCTTCTGAAAATTCCCATAGGATTTCTGCCATCGTGGTGGAGAACACCTTCCTTAGCATCCCATACATGGCCAGCACTTTGTTTTCTTTCTTTCCAATGAGATATCTTCCTTTATGGTGCTACAAAAATAAATTTCTGTCCTACAGAAAAATCTCTCAGTGCAGAATGCCTTCTCTCTTCATCTCTGGGTTGTCTGACCAGTTAATTCCACCAGTTATGATGAAGCAACTTTACGAATTATCCCCAGCTCGGACTAAGAGATTGGCGATATTTCCCGATGGAACTCATAATGACACTTGGCAGTGCCAGGGTTATTTCACTGCACTTGAACAGTTCATCAAAGAAGTAATAAAGAGTCACTCCCCTGAAGAAATGGCGAAAACATCATCTAACGTAACAATAATATAATTGATATTCTTCTTTGGGGTGGGGGGTGGTACCTGCACTGTACCTTGATTTTGTGAAAAGTGGTAAAAAGAATGTCCATTTTTAAATGTATGTCATGTCTGTACTTGCCTAAAGATTGAAATTAAACCTGGAGAGGTCTAATGCTTTATTAATATGTTACAGATAACTTTTACATTTACAGCATTGTAAATGAACCATTTTATGTCTTTCTCATACTTTTTTGGTATCTCTGTCCATATATTGCATTTGTTTAATATGTACAACGGATGCTATTAAAGGAACTTGCTACAAAAGTAGTGAAGAACGTATTAGTTTAGAACAATGGGAGGCTTTTCAGTATTCACTGCTGTATGTGTGAACTTTTTGGACAGTCACGGTTAGCACAATGATCTGTTGCTTCTTTTAGAGTTTATTTAAAGTGTGCCATGCATGAGATTAGTGTTTTATTCCTTGAAATTTTATATTATGCAAGGTGGGAAGTCTTTGATGTGCTAAATAATATAAAATAACACTAATGGTAGAGTATACTTGCAAGTATACTATCCTGGGTTATTACTGGGTTTTATGGTTATGCATACATAGATATTTCAAACTGCATCTGAAGAGGAAAAGACACTTTTGCTGTTCTCATTTTACTATTTGTATTATAATAGTGCCCGGAAAGTTGTATGTGCCTAAAAATCATGGCTTCAGGACTTTGCCCAGGCAATTTCTTCATAGAAAATAGAAGTAACCTTCAAAGAGAGCAGTGCGATCTAAGGTCCTTTCCACCCCAAGCTCTCCTCGCTAACATACAGGCAAACTGTTTGTTGGTATTAGGCTGGCTGTGCGTTGAGGTGGGATTTCCTGAGGCAGAGTGGGCGGTGTGATAGAAAGGAGTGTCGTACAAGGTAAAAGTATGTATTTGTGTTCAATTTTTTTAAGCCGGTGTAGTTAAATATCTGTGCCCTTTATTTATATCGCCAAAAGAAACAAATCCAAATAATTACCAGTGATCACATGATTAGAGATTAATTTATACAGCTGTTACAGTGAGGATAATAAAAATGAGCAGTGTGTTAAATTTGACAGACCTAAGCTTAGTCTGAAAGAGATGACATTTATTATAACACTTTCACCCATTTGCTTGCAGAAAGTCTTTGCAGTTCTGTTGTACTGTGTGGAAGTAGCCAAAGCATCAGCAGAAGTGAGTTTTCTTTAGCTCTGCTGGGATTTTTGAAGCTAGTATCACCATTTCGGAGCCAGCTCTACTTAAATTGAGAGTGTGATTCTGAGTGAATGCTGGGGTTCTTTTTCTTTGTTTGTTTTTAGGAGTCCTTATGCTAGGTAGTCATATCAAAGTTGCACGCTGTTGGTTCAGTCCGTATTGGAGTGTGGGGCTGTTTAAATCGCTGCTGCAGGCTTAATTTCTCATTTGCTGCAGCTGGTAGTTCACCTCTTCAAAATATCTTTTTTATGGTAAGAACGAACTGTGGAAAATCTTCCACACAATTGTATAATTGCCCTTTGGATTAAAATTTTTAAATAAAATTTTCTGCCATGTTGTCCTGATTCAGAAAAGCATCTCGGCACAGACTTAAAATCTGTTGCCTGATGGACAGTGGTATTTTAAGCTTGTGCTTAAGTTCTCTGGTTGAATAAAACTGCTTTCCTGAACTGGTGCCTTAATGGTTACGCCTCCTAAAGTTTATTACATGGAATTACAGGTCTTATGTACACATGGGTGATAGTTGTCAGCAATTTATAGATAGGGTGATATATCTTTACCTAAATGTGATTTTTATTTATTTTTAAATAAACACATACATACCAGAAGTTCCTGCTTTCTCTGGTAAGTATCTTTTGTTGCACTATTATTAAGGTTTTCTTACAGTTGATTGAAAAAGCTGTAGAGCTTTTTGGATCTTTAGACCTAAAATCATCATTATAGACAGAGCATAGATTGAAATCTGAGTGAAACCAAAACTATATCCTCAGCCTTCCAGTGGTGGTGGGCTTTTTGGGGGGGAGGTGGGTGGGGAAGGTATGTTGGTGAAGTTTGGCTGGTGGGGGTGTGTGTTTATATAGCTGAAGGGAGTTAATAGACGTAGCATTCCCTTTCCCTGGCATATTCTAAAATGGCAGTGTGAGCTGCTTGCATAGATTGTTTCAGCTACTTCAGATTGCTTCAGAATTAAGGTGGAGGGAGAGAAAGAAACTAAGTGGGCAAATGTTGCTTTTCTAAAAACAAGTTGATAAAACCAAAAGAATAAATTACTTGGAGACAGAATGAAGAGAAAGTCAATAATTGTTTCAGAAGTTGTCATAATTTGCTATTAAATACCGTTGATATTATTTTCATAAAATGTTTATTTCTAAAATAACACTTCCCGCCAATCAAAGACAAACAAAAACCTAAACCCCAAATACCCCCAATATTATGAGGCACTTCTCTACAGGTGAAATGCTTTTATTTGGTCACGCAGACAGCTACGTCAAATGTGTGGCATGGACTATAGCAATCTGGAGCTGTTCAAAGTGGACTTGTATTTAAACATTACTTATGATTATCAAGCCATATTTTTTCACTATATTGTCTGCAGGACATAAAGGTAAAGCTTTGTCTGGTTTTGCAGGTGTTGGGTATGAGAAGACACAACTGCTGTACGCGCATCCTTTACACTTAACGGGGTTTCTTCCATCTTCCATGTACGCACGTTTTTATTTCTCCCTTAATGCGTTGGGCACGTACTCTTGTGAATGAATGTCTGTTGTCATGCTATTTTTCATTGCATTGGCTATGAAATCCACTGGAAGAAAATAGAAAGGAAATGGGTTTTTTTTATGCAAATGTTCCACTGCGGTGCATACGATCTTTTAAGGGAGGGAGAAGGGGGAAGAAACTTGTTCTGACAAGTCAAGACTTGTTTTTATTTTATGGTCTGTGTGATGGAAACCTACAGTTACTTGCTGCTAGAAAGTGAACTGCAAGCAACGTATTAGTAATAATAGCTTTAAATTGCCAAAAGATGTGTTATGATACTGTTGCATTTATTCCACTCAAAACCATTATATGTTTTCCCTTAACAGTTCTCAATTTGTCTAGAGATATTTCCCAAGTATTTGTCCTCTCTATACAAATTTCTAGTTCGGGGGAGAGGAAGCTGAGTTATTTTTACAGGTTCGTAAGAAAGCCTCTTTGCTTAAATATGCACATTAAATGAATTGTCTCTTTTATAAGAGGAACTTTAATTACAAAAAAAAAAAAGAGGGTGGGGCAGTGTCAGGAGTTGAACTGGAATTGCCGTAGCAGTAGAGTCCTTGTAAGGAAGCATCCAGTATAAGACCTTGCGTGCGCACACGTGTGTGTGTGGTTTTAATTAGCAGAAATACTTGAGGCATCCTGCTAACCCAAGTTTACATTCCCAGTATTTGTTTCTGAACTGTGAAATGCGGAGAGATAAGCTGTGCTTTCATCTGAAGAAACGGTAACTGGAGTAGCTGCCCTCATGTCCATTTCTCAGGTAAAATTAGAAATAGAGCACAAATACATTTGGTAGGCTATGGACAATCTCTCTGTTGAAGGGCAGATGGATTAAGTATTTATAAAAAATATGCATATCAGCATCTCTAATCATTTGTGTCACGTCGAATGTTCACAGTGAAGAATGCACGGCTAAATTGAGAGTCCAAGGTATGGTCTCTTCTATGAGCAAAATGATGCAGACATACCTCCATTTGTGTTTCATAATTCAGTTCCTGAGAAGTAGGTTTTTATTTTTGTTAATGACAGGTGATTTTGCTAGGGGCACTTCTGCCAAATACAAAACCAGTGCCTCTTGCATGTAGTGGGATCGGCCTGATATATCCCATTAAGAATAATTTATGATGCCATCCTGCTTGTATAATTTAGAGTAGAACCCCGCAGAAGTGTAAATAAAGATAGCATATTGAAATTCTAAATAGCACTTGTGTTCTGAATTCAGAAACAGTCATTGGACATGTGATGCAAGCTGTTTATTTGATTTTTCTTTATTATATAGTTAAGGCAAAAATGTCCTATAAAGTATTCTTAAGTTTTGTAGACAAAGCGTAAATGTTACTGTATATGTGCAAATTGTGGCAAAGTTTTACATTCTCATTCTAGCCTGGTTTTTACAATAAAATTAATTTTACAAAACACTTTTCTATTTTTATGTACCGACATATGCAATAAATTGATACATTAAAAGTGCTGTTAATGTCTTGTTCTACTTTGTGGCCTGTCTTCAAGCATGTGTACAGGGGTATTTTTGTATGCGTGGTGACTCATCAACCTCAAGATAACATTTTCAGTTACTTACTAACCAGAGCACATGGAATAGACATCCATATTGTTGGATGTGGCATTTGTGGAAAGCTATTACAGCAGGGGAAAACTGTATTACAAATTTTTGCTTTACAAGCTTTGCCATGTATCCTCACTTTCAGGAACTGTTAATAAGTAAAACTGATATGTGGTAGCTCTCCATCACTTTCTAACACATCCTGCATTTCAAAACCTCTCCCTTATCTAGGAGACAGAGAGATGGACTGAATGTTACATCACTTAGGAAATATTTTAAGTGTTTCTACCTAGTTCTACCACCTTTTTCTGGTAATAATTTAAATGCCAATTTTAAATGCTGTAATGCCACTCTAGCAGGTTTATAGCGAATTCATATAGCTGCAGTACGATACTCGGGTTGAAGCAATTTCTACTTTCTCATGGAGAAATGCATAACTAAGCCTCTGCTCCCATCCTGCATGGTTAATGTGAAATACCCAGAAAATAAGGATTTACTGCTGTCTTTTCTAAAGCTGCAAAATGTGTGTTCTCTCCTGGATTACTGCAAGGCTTATAATTCAATTTTAACCCGCTACCTAGGAAACAGTGCTTGGGGAGTGGGTGGTATATTTTGACATTTTATTCAAGATACCTATTAATTCTGAATGAATAAAAAAAAAAAAAAAAAGATATTTCTAAAGCTTGAAAAGGAAGCAATGAAAATAAAGGAGCAATTCAGATTTGGGCACTTCATGCAACTACTGCCCATCCGGAATGAAAAGCGGTTTGCTGTCCTGTGAACTATGTCACTAAACCTTAACTGCGCAGTGCTACTCTGAAGAATACGTGTCTTGCATTTGTTTTTTTCTTATTTGAAAACTGATTAGCAGCTCGGCTACGAAGTGCAACATAAACTGTGTCCTGGAATTTATATTCATTTGCTTGGTAGATATGTATAGGCCTTCATATCAGATAGACAAAGGTAAAATACAGTATTTGAATTTCTCTCAGACTGTGCAAGTGCTGCTTATATCATAGCAAACGTTCATAAGGGTATATGAACATCTAAACTAAAATGCTAGAAATGAAACCTTAACCAAAAGCAGGAGACTTGCTGCCTGATAAAAAGATCAAGTATAGGTAGGTAAACAAAAATTATTTGCTCCAAAGATATTGAACATGCTTGCAGCCTTTTGTTGGACCCTACTCAGGGTCTTTGTTTTAGGCTTGTTGCAGAGTTCTGTCTCTGTGAGTAGATAAGGAATGCACTGAATATTTTCTTAAAATGTTTTGGAAACCTTAATGTGATTAATTTGTTATGCTTCCAGCTTGCCTGGGGACAGAATAACCCCTATGTCTTGAAAAACAGCAATTTTTCTTTCTCTGAAACGCAATACAGCTTAAAAGCAGACTTGGTTTTAATGTATTTCAGAACCTGGTTTCACTCATGATTATTGGAGGTGCATTGTTAACAATCTTAAGCAGTGAGATGAATAATGCCAAACTGCAAGGTTGCTAATATAAAAAGTGAGCATGTTCACATTCCAAGTTTGGAGAGATGTTGCCGCTAGTTTTGACGAGCAACTAAGGAACGGATTTTGCTGCCTGAAGACAAAGAAAGGAAGTTCTACAGCTGTTTTGCGTTATGCTTACGTCTGGTGTGGGCTAATTATTTACAAAAATTCAAAGGGAAAGGTCAGGCAAAGAACCCTTCCCTTTCTGTCCTTGAGGACTCAGGGGCAGTGTAGCAATTAGATACAGATATGAAGAAATAACGCTATGATTTGAAAGTACTTGGATTCCTGTCCTGTGCCCTCTATTAAAGGTCCACAGACTGTAGCAGCAGAAGCGTGGCCACTCCCACATGAAGGGCCATGGCTCCTTGTTTATTTTTGCTACCATACAAATGCATTTTTAGCCCATCTGTGCAAAACCGGTCAAGTTGCATAGTGTTGAAGAGGTGGAGAGATGCAATACTCCGTGTTGCTGGATAGCCAAGCCAGTGAGACTATAAGAGAAGTGAGCCACAGCTGTATGACAGAGCTCCTTTTTCCCTGTGCAGTAAGAAGGAATTGCTATAGCATCATGGGCGGGGGGGCGGGGGGGAAGGGGAAGGGGAAGGGGAGGAGGCTGGCGTTAACCTGCCGTAGTATATAAATTTTGTGTTCTCTTTTTATATTTTCTACATATTTTAAAATTATTTTATATTTCTTGTTGGTTCTGCTGCATACTTTGAGAGACACCTATCATAATTGCTTTTCCTTTCTGTGCCATTTCGTATTCTCTTTGAAAGCACTGTAATAACCATGTAAAAAGTAAGTCAGCTCTATGTTTACTTTGTGTAGTATGCATGCCAGATTTGAACCCAAATTGCCTAGATGCCTAGAGAAATGAAGCCTTAGGCAAGAAATAAATCAAGCATAGCATACCTAAAATGTGCAGAGACACTTGTGTTATCCTAGGCAATTTTGAAATTAGGAGGCAAAAGGAAAAGAATACCTTTTTTCTTCAGAAAAATCTCATAGGATTTTTTTTTTCCTTTTAACAAGGTAGTATATCAAATAAGGCTTTACCTTTGTATAACACATCCTTTACTTGCAAGGTATTCAACAGCTTCCTAAAGTTTAAGATAGTAGGATGTAAGATACACAACCACAGGAGCACAGTACCCACAGATAGAGTGGGGTTTGGATCCACATGTGAGATAGGAACTTACCGAGTTTTGCTACTGTGTGAATTGCAGTTAATGGCTGAAAGAACTAATTAAGTGTCCTTGAAGGGAAGGTGTACTGTGTCTGAAAGCTATCTCTGAAAACACTTAATACAGGTATCTGTAATAGCAGAAAAGTGCTATGCAGGATTTATTCTCATCTCCCCTAAAACAGTCCATCCATTTTGCCCATCTTCAGAAAGGACTTGAAATTAAGTGTGTTTAAAATGGAAGCTTTGTTTATTCTTTGCTGCTCTATCTGTTCTGCACTGTGTAGTAAGGCAAGCTACTGTGGCCTCTTCCTTTTTTAATAACTGCAGGGACCAGTTCCATTTTGCGGCCACTTCACAAGTATGTGGAGTTGGACCTTTGCCACTGGAGGCATACTTCTAGTATGGCCACCAACATTTGCCTGGATCTCTGGGTTGCAGCATCACGCACAACCTCCTTTTTAAGAACAGAATGTTTGTCTTTAAGTAAACTTTTACGTTTCTTCAGTAAATTGGGTTTTTTATCCAAGTCTTCATATTCGAATCATCTCATTCTCTTTTGTATGTTAAACTTCATTGTGGGGTTTTCCTCCCCCTCAAAGATGATGCTTTTGTGGTTAAAGTACGGTACTGGATTTCAGGAAATCAAGAGTTCAGTTTCTGGTTCAACCACAAATTTCCTGTGTGATTGCTTACTATCTCTGCCTTGGCTCCCCGCAGATGTAGTGATGGTGTTTTATAAATTTGCAGGTTAGCAGGGCCCATCTTGATCATTTAATCTGATACTCTGCATAACGGAAATGAAAAAAGTTAATTGCTTGCAGAAATTACAGGCTTTGTTTCTGCTGTAACATCTTGAAAGGTTTAACCAGCCTTGATTTTGTTCAAGAATCCACCATTTCACCTGCTGAAACGTTCTCACCATTAAGAGTCTTCAGTGGTAATGTGGTTTTTTTTCTTATTATTATTTTGAGTTTTACCTAAAGTTTGCTCTTTCTCCCAAAAGTAAAAGACTTGGTTAAGTAAAATTCTTAGACTAGCCGAGGCATTTCTTAATAGTTTTCTTTGGCTAAATTAAAGAGGTCCCTTAGTCAGTCAATCTGAGTGTTCAACATAGCTCATTCTTTGGGTTAAGGAGGCACTAAATCATTTGATTCACTGCGTGTGCATGGATCAACTGTACTGTCCAGGCAAAATAGGACCATAGTTCCAGAATACCTTTGTTATAAGGTGATTCATATTATATTATATTATATTATATTATATTATATTATATTATATTATATTATATTATATTATATTATATTATATTATATTATATTATATTATATTATATTATATTATATTATATTATATTATATTATATTATATTATATTATATTATATTATATTATATTATATTATATATTATATTTACCTTCCAGAGTTAGTTGGCCAGGACTAGGTTTCTGCAGCTTAATGCAGTGGAATTTTCTTTTGTAGAAATAGTTTGGAAAACACTGCTTTGAACTGGGCTAGAGGTGGTCACTTGTTGCCCTAAGGTTTTACTGCGTCCTTGTGTAACGTAGCGTGTGTGTCTTCAGCCAAAAACAGTTAACACAGTACAAACTTTTGCCAAAGCGTTTTCAGGGAAGCTGGCCAGTAGAAGCAGGCTGCTAACCACAAACTGAATACCCTTTCCGTGATGAGTTATTCAAGCCTCTCATATTCATTCTGAGTTTTTGTTCCGAACCCTTTTCGCTGCTTGGTTTCAGCAGTCATAACTCTATGCAAACAGGTTTGTTGATATAAAAGCATGATGACTGCTACTTTTTATTTTTGCTAAATATTTTGCTCCAGCATATATATCCAAATATTACATTTCTGTTTCAACAAGAATGTTCCACTGATAGCTCATGTTCAGCTGGAGTCAAAACCCTCCCAAGTTCCTAAGGAAGGCTAATCTGAGCACTCCATAGTCCTTGTTTGTCATACCTTAGTTTAAAATGCAGAAGAAACTGCACGTGTGTTAATCTTATTGACTTTGCTTTAAGCAGGTTAAGGACTACTTTGCAACTCTGCCAACAAGAGGACAGTATGTTATGACAAGACAGTGGCAAGCGTCAAGGCACCGGCTCCACGCTCTAGGCGCTGCAACTAGCATGGGGGGTTTTGTTTGTTCGTTCGTTTAAGTAATTTTTTCTAAGTTTTTACTTTAATGCCATTAGTAGTCTGCAATTTACTGAAGCTTTGTTTGATTGTGTTAAAATGTAAGTTGTTCAACTAAGTATATTTCTAGTGAATTCATGTTGTTTTGCATGATTGATCTCACGGTCATTTATTGTTCCACTATGTTTTTGTCATCACAAAAGTTGTCTAAAATCATATTTTCTTTCAAACCACTTAACTGCTTATGAAGCTACAGAACAACACAAGGTTGCAAACAGAGTGATCCCTTTGATACTCAACTAGAAATACCTGTTGAATTTAACAATTTGCCATGTGTGGGCTCTTCTGATTTTCCTCATTTCCCCTTTGAAATTCTGATTTATCCAAATGATAAGTAAGACAAAGCCAGTTGTCTGACAGAAGTCCTCTGTGTCACCAGAATTATTTTGTCAGCCCAAATAATGACCCCATTTAAAGAAGTTGTGGAGGCTGGGAACAGCCTATTTTCTCTAGAAGTGACTAGACTGATGCTAATTATATACCTGTCTGTTATTTTCTTATGTGTTAATGACTGCAGAAACCTCACTGACCAATTGTTTCTCAGTATTCCTGGATAGCTAGTTATAACTTTCATTCTCTCACTTGGTTTCACTTTTTAATTACTTTCCAACCATCATATTATTTTTAAATTATTATTTAATTATTTTCCAATTGTCATTTTATTTTTGGAACACAGTCAGTACTAGGCTTGTAATGTTCTGATGTCTAGTGACATTTCAAGGCATTTCAAGGTTCTAATAATTGCTTACTCTGTTCCAAAAAAACTACCTTATTTCATCTGAAATTTCCCTCAGAATGCAGCCCCCTTTACACCTTAACTTAACCTTGAAAATGGGTACGGAAGCAGTATGGTATTCTGCTCTTATTCCACCCTGCACTGATTTCTGTATCTTGTTTTCACAGTATGTACATGCCTTCTAGGGGCATGTTAAGATACATGTAGGGGCATGTTAAGATACATGGTATACTTCTTTTCCTCTGCATTTAGGAAAATATTTTCTTGGCTGTGCAGGATATTGAGTCGTTGCTAGAGGTGGCAAAGTAAGGGAGTATCTTGCATCACAACGGAAGATGATAAAGCTTATAATAACCCTCAATTTCTCATAGTCTTAAGAAATAGAAGTGAAATAGAAGTGGGAGAGGCTACGGAAGTTGTTTATTTTTGCTCCTTCTTCTTTCTTCTTCCCAACAGAATCAACTTGATCTGAACTACTCTGACAAGTGTTGCCATCAGGATTCATTGCACAGTATTCAGATAGACCCGTAAAAGTGTTCTCTCTTGCAAAGATAAAGTTTACTTACATGGTAAAAAAAGTTCCGATCCTCGTGGGGGTTAATCCTGTTGACTTCAGACCTAATTGTGTTGCTTTTTGATCTTTTTTCATGTCCCAGACCACTGAAACTCTTAACAAAGGAGCAAAACTTTAATTTTGTGTGAGAGGACAATACAAAAGGATATGAACATGTTTGGGATATTTAGGTGCCCTTGCTGCTGCAGAGGAGAAAGGAATTCCTAATGCAGGGTTTTAAGATGAAAGGACTAGTAAAATCTTAAAAAGATGAGTTTAAACTGAACACTCAGGATCCAGCTGAAAAACTTCAGTATGCATGTTTAAAGTTTTGGGGGTTTGGTTGTTAGTTTGGGGGTTTTTTTTAATTCTCTAAATGTTATTTTCCTTCTATACCCCTCTGCCCTTCCCCCCCCCCCTTCTTATTTTCCCCTCTCACAATTTCCAGTCCTCCAGTTTTCACCCCTTCTAGATCCTCCCCACCCCAAGTTTCCTCTCCCCTCTTCTCTGTCTCCTCTTTTGCATTAATCCAGGTACTTGAATTCTGTAGAGAAACTATATTTATTAGATAAGTTTAATAATAAGTCATCCCTTTTCAAGCTAGTATGATGAAGTGAACTGCAGAATCTTCAACTTCATACAGTTAAGAGACCAGTAATTTGTTACTCATACCTGGGAATATTTGTCACTGTTGTGTTTAGGAAACCACAGAAATTTTTGTTTGGATAGGTTGTCCACTCTGTAGGCATGTAGGCACTTTAGATATGAATATATACACATTAATGCATATATGATATGTATATACACAGTACATCTATATACCTACACAGGCACAGAGGCAAACACATCGTCATATGTGTATGTCTTTTAAGTAGCACTGGATGATATGCTGCCAGGAAACTTTATATTGTTTCTGCTCTTCTAGATAAGGCTCTAAACTACCAGTGGTACTGGCTGTGCCTAAATTTAAAGATAATGGGAAACGGTAATAGCAAGCTGCCACATAAATAAATAGTTGAAAGTGAAAGGAGGAAGGTACGTTGAGCAAGCAGCTTATGAGAAAGTATTCATTTCCAAAATGCAACACAGAAAGAAGAAAACTAAAAGGAGATCGAACCTCAGGCGTTCACTCTGTAGATTAAGTTTAATGGTTCTATCAACGGCTTCATATGACAGGAAATGATCTGGGCGTTTTGTTCACTTATTCTGGATGCCCTTAGTTTCAGAGAGCAACTGGTAACATGGATTGCACCTCGGAAGGGGACAGCTGAACTCTCCCTCTGGCTTTAGTGAGGAAAGAGCAGCGATGAAATCCGTGGACTGTGTGCACGTCATCCAACAGAAGGATACCGCCTCCTCTCCCTCTGCCCCCCCCGGTGCTGCTTCAGGCACCACGGGACTTTTTTCTGTCACATTCCTGTGGCTTGCAATGCTCCTCTCCTCTTGTCTTGCTGCAGTGTCTCTTTACTATGTTATCACCCTGAAAACAGAATTAGAAACTCTGCGCAGCGAGCTGATCTACAGGGTCCAGGCAAGGTCTCCGCTAGACCGGCCACCCGTATCCCCTGATGAAAATAAAGCGGGTACCCCTGTTTCTTCCTTCCTGCAAGTGTCTGCAGCTGTTGCCAGGCAGGTAAGCTGGAGGGGTGGGTTTTGGCTTGCCGGGGATGAGCAAATGTGAGGCTGCTTTCTGATGCAGAGAAATGACTGACTCACTTCTCCCTGTTAGGAGAACAGGCCTCCTGGTCCTGGCCCAGCTGATAGCTTCCAAAAGGAAATCTGGAACGGGAGCAGAAACAGGGGGAGAAGGTCTGTTGTCCATACAGAAGAAAGAGGTAAATAGCACCCGGTGGAGTGGGTTGGGAATCCACAGTTGGATACTGTCTTGAGAAAAGCAGCAGTGCTCAGCTTGTATCTTCTCCTGTCAGCCGATCCGTGCTCCCAGAACCTGTTAAGGTTTTTACAGTTATTGATGAATGAATGGTGTTAACTGTAGGTATAGTCTCATAATGGTCACCACACTGTTTAAGGTACCAGGAGTCCATGCTCTCTGCAGGTTGAACTTTGCTTCTTGTAATGGAGGTATTTCTAGATGATGCAGTAGAGTTGAGTAAGGCAATTTTAAATTCTTCAGACTGTAAATCGCTCAATTCTAAATCCATTATTCTCAGTTCAGGGTAATGCCTAACTTGTTTCTCTCTGATCAATATAAGGGAGGGAAAACTATTATTAAAAATGCCAAGTCATTTTGCTGGAAAAACTTGCTCATCCTAAAAGAGAGAAGTAGCAAGAAAGCTTCTTAACTTTAGGGAAGTAGGAGCTTTCAAAGAGAAAGGCTGGCTTGTACCTGTCAAAAGAGGCAGACTACAAGGAATTCAGAAGTTCAGTGTCATTTCTGCATTAAAACAATCTATTAATATAATCAGCAAAATTAACAAAGGTGTGCCTATCCAGTAAGACTTTTTTATCATGGCCTTTTAAAAAGGTGCTCCAGGGAACACTGAAGACTGTGCTCCATAGAAGACTTCTGATATGTATTATAATGTTGGAATATTAACGGGATATATTTGTTTCCTTTGGGGATAATATGCCTACATTTTTTTCTTTTTCTCTTTCCAAACACAATGATGCCTGATAGGATGAAATACAGAATTTTATTATAACAATTTGCATACACACTCTAATTGCACAGAGCAACTAAACATGTTCCTGAGTCCCTAAATCAGTTCAACCTTCTTACAGATACTTTAGATTGTTTTAACTGATGAAAGATATCTTAAATTATTAATAGACAAAATTAAAATAGAGTAATTTGTAGGTGAAGACTAAATCACACTTTGTTTAAAATGTACTTTTGATTGACTATTTAATGTGAAATGTATTTCACTTAAGATTCAGCAAGCTAAATGAAATTTATGTTCTAGAGTATAATCACTCTACTTTCCTCCAAGTCTCTCAAAAGAGAATATTCATTTAGGACATCACCCAAAATCCATATGTTTAAGTGGGATTTATTCTATTTCATTAGTGATCTTTGGTTCAGGGTCTCAGCTAAGAGTGATTTTACAAACAGGACTGAGGACAAAATTGCTTAAACTGTCTTTCTTGTAGCTTGTCTCCTGTCACTAAAGCTTCCCCACTCTCCCCATTCTAGCATTTCCCAAATAAAAACTAGTGATCTGTTATACCTAAAGTACAAGTATCTTCAAAAATAAGGAGGCATGTCTTTTTTAAAATGAGTATTACGGCGTCAATACTCTGCATGTTATTCAGTCCCCTTCACAGTAGCTTTCATCTTTATTCTTATTGCTATTTGAGGGTGTATGGGGACAGGAGGGTTATGGGCTCCTCAGCTGTGCTTCTTTCTGGCAGACGTAAGATTTTTCTCATCAGGTAGCCACCTCTGATTACACCTATTTATCTTTCTTCACATGAAATTCTAATTAAGCTACTTATCTCTGTAAGCCTTTTTTCAAAGATACAGCTGGCTTTAAAATTGTTGAGGATGGATAATAGAAAGCACAGAATAGGAACATTAATTTAAAAGGGAAAAGCTACACAGTTTGACAAAACCATTTTCTAACATAACCATCATATTTTTTTAATCTAAAAAAGAAAAAAAGTAAATTACAAATCTTGCACTTATATAAAAGGTCATCTGTTAGACAAGGTTACCTTTCTGCCTGCTCTAATTACAACAAATTAAATCTTTCAGATGTTCAGTAAGGTATTACATTTTCTCAGATCAGACTTCAGTGATGGCCATGAACCTACTAGTCGATGTGAAATTTTGTTTCAGCAGAGTGAGTGAAATAAGAGAACATGGTGTTGTTCATGGTGCTGAATCCCGTCTGTTACTTGTTCATGTACACAAAATTACTAGCCCTGCATTTTGATCTTCTCACATCCATTTCTGGGTAGCAGAATCCTGGCAGCCTCCAAGTTGTCCTGCAGATGCACTGCACTCGTTCTGGTATGATGGCCGATAAATTAGGGTAAAGAGTGAGGTGCCTTGTTCTTATGCTATTTCTGTTTGCTTCAACAAGGTCTCAAGGTAGAGTCTGGCCTCACAATTAATTGTTGACCCACAATTTCACCGTAACATGGGCCAAATCCTTAGAAAGTGCATACTTGAAAATGTCACTGATATACAATTACTTCTAATCAGAGAGCAGAAGTAAAACATAGAACCATTATTTTACTTATAAACAAAGTTGTGGTTCAGTTCTGTTTTCTTTTTAAACTTTAATTTCCAAAAATGGGTGCTCCATGATTCTTTTTAGGCCCAGCACAGCCCTTCTTGAATATATGGAATTTCCTTTTTTTTTTTTTTTCCTGTATGCATGATGTTTCTATTTCTATTCTTCCATCAAGCATTCCTATTTGCTTGATGTTGTGTGCCTAAAAGTCACTACAAATTAGAATGTTAATTAAAATGACAACTGAATGAAAATGGATCTAACACAAT
The DNA here is from genome assembly GCF_963921805.1 of Phalacrocorax carbo. Classification (NCBI taxonomy): domain Eukaryota; kingdom Metazoa; phylum Chordata; class Aves; order Suliformes; family Phalacrocoracidae; genus Phalacrocorax; species Phalacrocorax carbo. The sequence continues at coordinate 154,585,484 of NC_087513.1, read as the reverse complement.
GTTGGTTTTGTCATATTTTTGTGGGGAATGCATTTTTCTGTGCTCATGCATAGAACTATTAGTCATCAGTAGTCGTATGCACATTTTGTGTCTTGAGACAATTTCCAGTTTAAGTAGGTTGAAGAGATGGGTTTCAAGCATCAATTCCAAATACAGCTGTACAGTTAACAGTCAGAACCAGAGTTCTTGATACAATGAGTAGGAGTTAATGGGTGATTTTGAAAGGTACAGATTATTAATATACAGGCAGATAGATCATGTAACTACTTCTGGCAAATGTCATATCAGGACACATATGAACAGATATAATTTTTCTTATTTGTCTTTCTTTTTATAAGTTTTGCCTTTAGAGGAAATGGCTACACAACAAAAACATCTGATTTTTATACCCTGGCCACAATTACTGATTGCCTTGCCTGCATCTAGTGAATCCAGGAACACGATATAGGTTGCATTACCTAAGCCAGTTCAATGTACAAATGCCAAGTTCCATTTACATGCTCTCTCTGTGCCTTGTTCTAATCATTATTGTGAAATTCTGATTCCCATGGCCAGCTAAGGAGGGGAGCATCAGGTCTTCTGTAAGCTTAAATTCCGGCAGCATCCTGCTGTGATCAGATTGGAGCACGGACTGTATTTACTTTGGTGTATTGAGGTTATCCATCTCAGCCAGTCTGATGGCGTGTATGGAAGGAGCTGAGCCTGGCATATGACTCGGCAATTTTTTTATTAGCGGTTCCCAGGTTCTACCCCAATATCAGTGTGTCCATGGGAAATAACTATTGCCGTGCAAGCATGGCGAATACGTTGTGAGAATTTTGCCATTGTGCTTGGTGTAATTGCCTTATAGGCACATTGGTACATTTGTCGGTTAGAAGTGTTTTGACTCTGTATGTTGCTGGTTTAGATCTCTGTGACAGAGGGATAGCAAGAACTTTTACAAGTGGAACTTGTCTTTAGTGATCTTTGAATCAAGAAACAACCTTTTGTTACTAGTCTAAACAAATGGCACATATAAAATTCCTTCTCCAAGTAGCCAAAGTACTTCTTATTTTATTATTTGAAGAGGGGAAATATAAAAGTTCTCTTAATAATAAAAAAACCCCCTACTTCTTGAAAAGATGTGTTATTCTTTTTTGATTCTGCTGACAACAGGCTAACTCAAAAGGAAGTAGGCCCTTTTATGCGAAAGGCTAGAAAATTACTTGATTCAGTGCTTGCAATTTCACATGAAGAATTCCACTTACTGAATGAATGAATCAGCATTGTTTATTATGCAGAACACTATGCAATCAAAAATATACAAAATAGGCTCTAATTTTTAAAATATTTTTTCTGCTATATACGGTATAATAGAACTCTACATAAAATATTCTTAATTCTTAGTAAATTATTTCCTTGTTATTCTGATTGTAACATGTTACTGGTTATTCTGTTAAGGACAGAATAATGCCACCAGTACTTCAAAGATCTTTGTTAGATCATAGTCATATCTGTAACTATGACCAAGCCCTTTTAATGTAGGGACTTATTTAATCCATGATTAATGCCATATAAAGACTTCTTAATTAAAAAGCGCCAAATTAACCAGTCTATAAAAACGCACAGGCGAAAAGTACAAGACGATTTCTTGTGATGAGAAATAAAGAAGTTAAGGGAAGAACAACTGCAAATTTTTCAAGAACATGCATATAACTTATAAACTGAATTATCTAGTGTTTAAAGATGTTTCAGGAAGTCTACAGAGAACAGATCTAGACCAAAGAAGGAACCTAAACATGGATGTCTGTTTTTTAAAGTTCAGGGTTTTTGCTTGCTTTTATTTCAGCAAGAATTGAGATGCATGTCTCAGGCCTCAGATATTGAAACTTAAAAATTTTTGCATGAATTCACAGATAACAAACTTGAAATTTTGTTTGGATGGGTTATGAAGTTAGATTGCAAAATATTAAAATCATTATGCAAGTTAAATACTACAAAAACTTGCATGGGAAGGCAAATTTGATTTTACCATTATCAGGTCTTAAATCATGCAGATATGCAGAAGGCTGTGTTCCTATCCCACTGCAAAAGCTAGCTTTTTAAAAAAAATATTGTGGTTACATTGCTCAACCAGTGGAGAACACATCCCTTCATGTGCTGGCTGTGGTTTATAAAGGCATCTGGAGTCACTAACTTCTTCAGAATTCACTGTTCTGTTCATGGAAGAAGACAGATTCTGAAATATTCTTCTCCCCACCCACACCCTGCAGAGCGGTCAAAATCAGAAGAAAAATATGCTTGTCAAAGCAAAGCTGTTATATGAAGTCATGAGAGGGTGGGACACACTTTGTTGTTCTAGACACACTCTGTTTTATACAGCTAGACCTCATGATGACACTCAGTCTAGATATTTTCGCACATTTTTAAAGACATACTTTACTAACCCCGTATTCTGCTTGCGTTATTAATTATTCAAAAATACTTCAGGTTACAATCCTGAAATTTAAGTTTGATTTACGCTGGGCTGAAGGGCATTCAGGTAGAGCATTTGATTTGTTCAGGTCAGTACTGATAGTAACTATTCAACCCATATTTTGTAATGCATATATTCTTGACATTGTACTTCAAGGTCTTTCTTGGAATAGAATTGCTAATGTTTCCTAACAATGTTAACTTTTAACTGAAAATCCCTATTAATTTACCCAGAAAATATACTCAAATATACACAAAAATATACATATCTTCTCCTTAATAGCAGTGTTGTTGACTCTGAATTTGTTTCAATGAATTATTTAATTTTAAGCATGTATGTAGTTCCACTGAGGTCAAAGTGAAGTGCTTGTATATACTGGAAAAAGTTATGTGTCAGTCTTGGCATCTGAACATTTTTTTGAAGCGTGTTGTTGTTCAATCCCTCAAACACATTTTTAGATATCATTTGTCCTTTGTGGCTTTAGGTAAAATGGACACTGCTAATTTCTGTTCCCTTTATTGTCATGCTGTATGCGTATCTGGACACGAAAAGCAAGCCTACTATATACTGTGGAGCCTCATTTCTCTCTGCATACACTAAAAAAGAGGACAGTGAGAGTTTTTTAGAGAATATGGAGAGTTGGTATGTGTTTTAAAAAGGTGGAAAAGATCTCAGACTGTACTGAACTTGCAGGTTTTAATTACTGTGTGGCAGTTCTCAGCAATGATGACTAGTATTTCAATGCTTAAACTGAAACATAAATCCAGACTTGCAGTCTGTGAATCAAGATAGTTACGAGAATGTCAATGCAATTTGTAGAACAGATTGAACAGGAGTTGCTAAAGTAGCCATAGCTTTCACTGCTTGTGAACACTACTCATTGGTACCCAGCTGGATAGCAGCTGGTTAGTGTGAATCATAACAAATCCTCTCTTGTTTGGTTAGTGGAAAATCCAGTGGCCACCCTAGTGAGTTCTTTTAAAAGCAGGAATGAAAATTTTGATTTAGCTTACTGAAATACTAGGGAAACAGCAAATTCTATTCACCAAGAAGGCACTTTGCTCCAAAGGACGGTGAATGAATACCTTGTGAAATAAATTGCCTGATGTGCTTTGTTGTGCGACTCCAGAAAATCACATTTTGATTTCATTTGGAAGCTTCTTTTTCAGAAAACTTTGTCGTTTGCTGTTGTGCCAGAAAAATGACTGACGTATAACAACTTTTTCAATTTTGTGTTAGCTTGGTTTTTCTATTCCTTTAAGAAGGCAGGGAATTAAGATGCTTTTAAATTCTTGGTTTGAAAATCTGTAGATTTTGGCACACTGTTGATGAGTATTGACAGAACCCAAGGACACATTCTAATGTAGGAGACAAGAGCTTACAGGATAGCATTCCTGCTAAAGTAAGTAGGGCTCACAGGCTGTGTGATCATTGTGACATTGGAGCATTCCCAGATGCGCACTTGAATCTTTGGCCGCTGCCAGTTGGTCAAAGCACCAAAGTAAATAATACTACTTTGTTTTCCAACCTGCAAAGTAGCACTAGAACCAAATTTTTTAATTAAAATCTGCTGTAAACAAATGCAACTATCCTCTTTGAATTTTATCCTGTTCCCTGACATTTATGCTTAGCAGATTTTTTAGAAGATCTTTGATTCACTTGCGAGCCTATATTTTAACATACCGCCATATTTTTCTCTGATCAAACTCCTAGTTTCTCATTAGTGTCACCAGTCTCTACAGTTCTGAGTAACACATAAGTTTTGACAGATACTAAACTATTTGTTATGTGTGCATTAATTTGTTAACAGTCATCTCTATATCTTCCCTCTTAGTCTCAGTATAGGTTCGGTATCTGAAAACATATAGAAAGTATATATATGGATTTTGAGGATTTATTTTGAAAGTACCGTGTAACCAGTATATATGACTAATATTTTACAGCAACTATGACTGTAAACTGGTTTCTTTAAATAACGTAGTAAACATCATTAGAAAATCTGATATCTGTGGTAGATAGCAGGGTTGGGGGTTTTTTGAGGTTCTGCTTAGAAAATGAACAAGGCTAACTGATCTGATGATTCGTAGCTCATTTGTCTTACTGATACATTTTTCAGTTATATTAGGACCAGAGATTAAAACAAGCAAGTATTACTTGTGCTGCTCCCTGTGGCCTCCTGCTTAGCTGCATGATCTCTGAAAGTTATCTAGTACGTTGCGATATGAATTTTGTTTTGGCACGTTTGAGTAAGATCTGTGTTAAAATCAATAGATTATGTTTTCAAATAAGCAGTAAGATTGAAAGAAAATTTTTCTTCATGTCGTTCTTTCTTTTTTTTATTAGTAGTTTCAAAATCTTACTCTATTCTATTACTGATATGTGTTTCTTTGATCTCAAAATGCTTTCACTTCGCAGTGCTGCAGGCCTGCTTGCAACTGATTGCTGACAGCAAAAGTGATATCCAACAGAAAGGTAAGAATATGTTCCATGATTTTTAGCTAACTATTCCATGTATTAACTCTTCCAACCAATTTTATCTAACTTCAAAGCATTATCTGAGTTATGTCACTGAATTACTTTTTTTTAAAAAAAAAAAGAGGTTCCTGCATCTGAACAGCTCTTGCAAATATCCTCTTCTCTGTGGGGAAATCCAGCTAGTGGGACTGGAAGTCTTGACTAGAAGTCAGCTTTTTTAATTTTTGGCAGATGAAAATGAAGAAAGTAACTTTTCTTTCTCATTGCCCCAAAATTGCTTTTTCTTTTAGATGATTCAAGCATTGTCCCTTGGCTTCTGAGCTTTAAACGTGGAACAGCTCTGGAAGAACAAGGAAATAAAATAGTGATCAAAGAAACAGGATATTTTTTCATATATGGCCAGGTGAGAAAGCTCAATTCACTACAGCATCTGACTTTTTAAAGGATTTTTAATGTTTCCATACAATATGTTTGAAGTCTCCATCTTCTCATTCTGTAGGTTTTATATACGGATACAACATTTGCTATGGGACACTTAATACAGAGGAAGAAGGCTCATGTGTTTGGTGATGATCTCAGCTTGGTGACATTGTTTCGTTGCATCCAAAATATGCCACAGTCTTATCCAAATAATTCTTGCTATACTGCTGGTAATTATCTAAGTTTTCTTTTTCTTTGTTTGCAAATAAACTGTTTCATATAGACTCTGTAGTGTGGGGTGATTAAGTATTGTAGCAGTTCTAAAGAAAATGGACGGCATTCATGGATTTGGTTAGTTGCAAAATTTCAGAATACTTTCAAGAAATATGGTTTTATATAAAGTATTGGCAGTTGGAGGGCACGCATCTGACTTAGGTGATCTGAACAATTCCCCTCACTCCGTTGACTATATAATGTGGTTAGACACTTCGGTGCTTTCCGTTCGTAGATGCCTGAAGCAGACAAAAGGACATACTGTCCTTACTGAAGAATTCAGTTTAAATTAGGGGTTGAATTCCACATTTAGTTATCCCAATAAAATATTTAGGAGCTATGTTCTGCTTTAAAACATCATATATGAATTTGAGCCACCCGATTTTTGCATACCTTACTGTGGAATTTCCAAATATATTTCTTACCAGCTTAATTCTCTACTCTTTATAATGGCTACTTCAGTTTTACTCTTTGGTTAGATGAAAAATAGTTAAGTCCTATCAGGAGCTCTTTCTGACTGCACAAATTAGAAACACCACAGGAAAGATCAGTTAAAATATTTAATGCAAGTCCAGCAGGCTCAGTGCTCAATATATATGTATATTCCTGCAGTAGCGTTTAAGGAATTATTGTCAAGGCCTATTAAACCTTGTTTGGTAGCTCTTATCTGTCTGCCTTTTCCCTTTAATGGTGGATTTGAGGGTTTTATCTTTTGTTACTTTCCAAAAAGATCTGTGTGAATAAAAACTACCCTTTTTTTCCAATACCTTATAAAAAAGTGGGCAACATTGAGTGGAGTTGACTGTTGGCAAGTAATGGCACTAATCAAATGGGAGGGGAAGGAAGCTAATTTTTTTTTTCCAAATAAAAATAAATTAGCTACTTCCTCCTGGTAACTGAGGCTGTCAAAACATTTTCTTTAATTTTCTGCCCTTCTACCCGCACATTCAGGGGCCATAACCACTCTCAATTTCATCTATTTTCTTATTTGACCCGTGTATTACTCCCCGCCTTTCTTAGCTAGCATGTCTACTCCATCCTGACACTTCATGGTTCCTGCTTCCCAAATTCCCACCCTTCTGCTTTCACCTGGGAAACCAAATGTCACTGCAGTATCTCATGCTTCGGAACATGCGTCACAGCAGATGTCAGATGTGCTCTCAGCTCAGTGACTGCGACTTGACAGTGAGGCGCTTTCGGTTATCACATCAGCTGATGTGCGGCTGGCAGGAAGCAGACTTTTGTGCTCTGCAGTTGCAGTGGATCAGCTGATGTCTGGTAACTTCATTTTGTTGGTAAAGCTCATAAGACCTCCTCCAGAATTCTGGGAACGGAGTGGTCTAGGACCCGCAATACCCAATGCTGACCTTGACTGTCACATCACCATAACATGGGGAATCTGGGTACACTGCTGTGACAAATTTTTGCAGCGTTTGCTGAAGTGAACTGTGATACACTGAGTGCAGAGTGGAAAGTAGGTCCAGCTGCACAGAGGACATTAAGCGTCAGCTTTGAGTAGGCTGCAATTTGTAAGATTGTGCCTAAAGATAAAAAAGCACTCATCACAAGTAAGAAACCATGCTTATGTTTGTAAGATCACATGTAATGACTTTTTGAATACCGTTTATGAAAGTAACGTATTTGAAATATTAACTTAACATTTTTCCAAATCTTTTGCCAGGCATTGCAAAATTAGAAGAAGGGGATGAACTTCAACTTACAATACCACGGAGAAAGGCCAAAATATCCTTGGATGGAGATGGTACCTTTTTTGGTGCAGTTAGACTGCTCTGAAGCCCTTCATTTCTGTTATTATGCTTAATGCAGCTTTCTTGTTTTCCTATGCCTTTGTCAGAAAAAATATTGACTTGTAATAAAGTTGCCAGTTCAGTCTCTCCCCATCCACCACCAGCTTCTGAGAACTTTTCTTCAGTTTAATAAGCAAACCCAAAACAGGAAACACACCAGACATACTTGTGAGATATAACCATCATGTGACTACCAGAAAGCCACTTTATTTTAGACAATGGAAGACTCTAAATAACAACTGCAAAGCAATGGATTTTTGGCTTTGCAACAATTTCTCATCCATAAGGCAAAGCAAAGAAGGAGTTGCCCATAAACTATGGCATAAACAAGACCATTGACAATCAAATTATTATCCATAATTGAAAAGGAAAACTAAAACAAAAGGACCTCTTAGATTTGATTTGTTTCATCAATAAAATATTTGAAGTATAAAGTACAGGGAAGTAACATCAAACAGTAGATTCCTCATCACAAAATGGAGGCTTCGGGTGGGTTCTCAGGGTTTTTTTTTGTTTGTTTTCTTTGACACCAAGATTTTGGGGAAGGAAAAAGTCTAAGCATATGGGATAATGAAAACAAATTCCTCAGAAATATATAGAACAGTAGCCACTGGCTTGCTTCTTCCCTGTGAACAAAAGGTATACAAATTACTAAAATCTATTAGTATTTACTAATTAGAATTAATTTCACTGGAAAAGGGGCATGTAAGATACTTCAACAGCTCAATCGTCAAAGCATTGCTACTCATCAAGGAATATGTGTATACTTCTATATAAGCAAAGCAGGGATAGAAAGAAACACAGTGAGATTAGACACAATACAGTAGGCAGAGTTGGATTTCTGGCTTCGTAATTTCTGCAGTCATATATAGATTTATATATATATAGTACATATATGTGTATATATGAAAGTATGTACACACACATATATAAGCCTTTGGCATTTGGGCATAGAATTTTGTCTTCTTTTGAATAGTTTATCCAATGGAAATATTACTGCATACACATTTTTTTGTATTTCTCTTGCTTTTTGCTATGATCCATTCTATGCAATATAGTAAAAAGAAAAATACAGTAAACGTGGAACCAGCCATACAACTAAGAAAATACACTTATATCCCAGAAATCTGGGCTCAGTCCTTATGTTAACTATAGGCTGCTTCTGCAGTTTTGAATATATTGCACAACTCTCTTACAAAAATATCAGACCTGTAGAAAGACTAAACAGATGTCATTTTTTCTTTTCTTTTGGATGTTTGCTTTGTTCAGTAGATAAGATTTATCTGGTTTTTTACCCCAAGAATCCATGTGTATTGCATGGTCAAGGTAATTGTGTGGTCAAGACTTCTAGGAGCTATTGTAATACAAACATTGAATACTTATTCCACTGATCTTTGAAGAAGTACTGAAGTGCTACTAAATAGATAAAATAATAAAACCCACAGTAATGAACTGTGCTTCATTTGAAAATATTTTTAGGGGTTGAGAATTGTGTCATAGAAGTTCATTTAGTAAAGAAAAGATGCTTTGTATATTGCAGTCTTGTCTGTTTTTATAAGCTGTGCTGATTTGATTGCATTCTCATGGTGATAGATAATAAATAGAAGAGATTTGGACCTAGGAATTACAGACCTGGACAGGCTGGATCAATGGGCCGAGGGTTTAACAAGGCCAAGTGCCAGGTCCTGCACTTGGGTCACAACAAGTTTGCAACTCTATAGACTTGGGGAAGAGTGGCTGGAAAGCTGCCTGGCAGAGAAGGAACTAGGGGTGCTGGCTGACAGCCACCTGAACATGAGCCAGCAGTGTGCCTGGGTGGCCAAGAAGGCCAACAGCATCCTGGCTTGTATCAGGAACAGTGTGGCCAGCAGGAGCAGGGCAGTGATCGTGCCCCTGCACTCGGCACAGGTGAGCCTGCACCTCAAGTGCCGTGTGCAGTTTTGGGCCCCTCACTACAAGAAGGACATCGAGGTGCTGGAGCATGTCCAGAGAAGGTCAACGAAACTGGTGACAAGTCTGGAGAGCAGGGAACTGGGGTTGTTTAGTCTGGTGAAAAGGAGGCTGAGGGGAGACCTTATCTCTCTCTACAACTACGTGAAAGGAGGTTGTAGCGAGGTGGGTGTTGGTCTCTTCCAAGTAACAAGTGATAGGACAAGTGGAAATGGCCTCAAGCTGTGTCCAGGGGAGGTTTAGATTCAATATTAGGAAAAATCTCTTTATTGCAAGAGTGGTCAGGCACTGGACCAGGCTGCCCAGAGAAGTGGTGGAGTCATCATCCCTGGAGGTGTTAAAAAAATGTGTAGATGTGACACTTCAGGGCATGGTTTAGAAGGCAGGGTGGTGTTGGGTTGACGGTTGGACCTGATGATCCTAGAGGTCTTTTCCAACCTTAATAATTTTATGATTCTATGATTTTATGCTTCCTCATGTTAAGCATATTCTGTCTCTACGGAACTTTCAAAAGGGAGAGGAAAATATTCCCAGCGGTTTTTTCTCTTGGATGAGTTCATGGATTACCACCATCAGTAAGATCTAAGGCTGTTTTTCAAGGTCAGTCCAAGCAGTACTGAGAAGGAAGTTGATGCAAACACAGGGAAGAGAAAAGCTAAATATTTGATGTAGAAAGGATCTCATGGAGTTTGCAGGTAACATAGAGCTTAGGGATGATGGGGGAAACAAACTATATTTGGAGCTGGACTGCAGAAATCAGAGAAACCCTAACTAGGATTTGATTGTTTGTGAGGTGGGGAGAAATGCAAGGGCATGAAATGGACTGGCTCTTAAAAGCCTGGGAAATAAGAGAGGTTAGGCAAAGGCAGCAGCTTTGTGGAAAAGGGCCAAGGGTTCCTAGGGAAAGCAGGCTAAGCACAAGCCCACAGTGAGCTGTCAGAAATTAAGGCTAACAGCATACTGCTCTGTATTAACAGAAGCGTCACCAGTCGATTAAGGGATGGCATTATTCCCGTTTTCTTGGCACCTTTCAGAGAATATCTGGGATCCTGCATCCAGGTTTGGACACACTACACCCAAATACAGGAAGGACAGTGAGGAACTTGAGGGAGTCCATCTGTAATGCAAGGCGGCGGCTGGAGTGGAGCACACACCTGCCCTGTGAGGAAAAGCTGAGGGAAATGGGTTTGTCCAGACTGGAGGAGAGGCTCAGGGTGTCCTAATAGCAGCCTTCCAATACCAGTTTGGAGGTTGTCAAGAAAATGGAATCATACCTTTTGAGAGGTCCGCAGCGATGTGAGAAGGGACAATGGGCACAAATCAAACTAGGTAGTTTGTACTTGACATAAGGAAAAAAATCATTACCATGGTGTCATGGTCTCTTTGGATCTCTCAAATTTACAGATCAACATACTCTGTAAATTAAACTTCATGTTATGAGCTCATTAGGAAACACAACAAACATGACAAACAAGGGTTCAATCCCCTTTGTACAGACTAGTCTAACATGTGAGTTCACTAATTCATCACTTAAGTCATGAGGTTTCAAACTCACAAGCTCTCTAATTCATAACTCACAACTCATAGCTTGAAATTCGTGCACCTATGGGCAAAAGAGTTACCTAGCTGTTGGGGAGAGCACTTATCCTTCCTCCTCTGTCACGGTGTGGGCATACCCTGTATCACACTGGGAAGCATGAAAGCCTCAGCAGTTCTGCTGCTGTTGAATCTGCTTCAGAAACTTTTTGGGTAAGTGGGCATATTTATACCTTCCAGCTTGGAGGTTTGGTCTATACCATTTCCATGAGTTAGCAGATCATGAAGAAACTGCCAGACAACCAATATACAAGGATGACGGCTGCAGGAAACAGCAAGCTGTAGGTGATAATGGTTGCATAATGACCTTTAGTCCTTTCTGGCCACTGGGTCCTGCCTATATGTTGCCTTCACTTTGAACTAGTGGTGCTGATCACAGCATACATCAGGCCTTAGCATGCGCTGTGTGTTAGCCAAAATTTGAGCAGAAATTGAGTGAAGAGTCACACCATGGGGACAGTCAACGACTGAAGCAGGTTGCCCAGATGGGCTATGAAAAATCTGTTCCTACAGATTTCCAACACCTTAATGGATAAAACCCTGAGCAATGTGGTCTGAATTCAGTGTTGATCCTGCTTTGAGCAGGCTGGAGTACAGGCCTCCGAAACGATCCCTCTCCCCTGGCTGATTCTATGGTAAGAAACAAGGAGATGTGGGGGACAGAGAAAGGACTGAGACAAGTAGGAACAGGTCAGAAATGATCCTGCTGGGGAAGGAAGGGTGTTCATTTCCTGAGTGCAAATGAAACATGGGATCCTCAGTGTGTGCTTCAACAGTATCAGCAAATATTTATGTAATGTACAGGGCAGGTTCCTGTTAAGCACAGCAAGCTGCTAGCAATCACTGGGTATTGCATGACCCAAAACTCAAACTGTAAATTGAATCAAGCCATGTAGCCAAGTAATAATCGTTATTCATTCACTTGCAAGTTTCCTTTGGCCTTTTTTTTCTTCCCCCTTCCCCTGCTTCACTCAATGAATGGGAGACACTTACTTCATCCTGTGGAAAATGGGATATTGATGGAAAATGTTTTAAACTGGGGCCCAGACTAATTTTCAGAAATACAGAAAGGAAGTAGTAAATGAGGCAGAACACGCGCAGTTTAAATCAGAATTGTATTCCCCTTCTGTCTGTGAGAGCTGGCTGAAAAAACATGTTTACTTTCTGCAGATTTTGATTTCTTTTTAATTTCTTTAAATCTTGGGTTGTTTCAAATTTTACTTAAAACCATTTCTACCAAAACTTTTTCGGCAAACTTAAGTTCTTCAGACCCTGTCCCTAATCCTGATGAATGTTAGTTATTCCAATGGCTGCAGGAAGTCCTGTATCTCAACGTGTACATGGGTCCCCCTTCCAGACTGAGCTCAGGGTACTTGCCTTCCAGAGCTTCTTGGCCTAGGAAAGAGTCTTGATGAGCTCTGTTGAACCTGGAGACTGCCACTTTCAGTTTCCCTGTCTTAGTACCCAACAGACCTTTCAGAAGTCTAAGCCGAGTACCCTCCTGACATCACTTTCAATTTGGTAACAGTTCCTTCAGTCTGAAATATTTTAAACAGAACATTCTGGGCTCTACAAGCTGCCATTTTTGGTGAAGGTCTATTTTGTCTGAAAATGTCCAAGCTGCCCTAGTCTTTACCACAGAGTTCCTTAAACCGGATTTTTCACAGGTGGTCACTATTGAATGTTCCTCATTTTCCAGCTGACTGACTGATGCCCTTGTGGTCTCATTTGCAGAAGTGTTGAAACTCACAGCTGAAACTAAAATTAGCAGGAGCTGTGCTTTGAATATATGAAGGGGTGTATAATTCTGCTTAGCAATACTACAGCAACAAATATTCTGGAAAAGCTCTGGGGGAAATAAATTCTGATCTGGAGGCGAACTTTGTTACGAGTGTGCAGTCAGCCAAGAGCTATCCTTTGGAAAAAGCAGGAGAAAAAGTTTTTCACTCATTGCTTGGGTGCTGGACATTGTGTGCATTCAGCGTGGTAGGGATTCTAATGGAAGGGCGCTGTGAGGTTATATAAAGTAACTTCTGTTACAGATGCAGAGAAGTAGAGCTGAGATTACAAAGACAATTCTGGCCCATCTTCACTGTGAGTATTTAACTTTGCATTGGAAGATTTGGTGGGGGTTGGAGACAGAGGACCTCCAGGGGCCTGTTCCTATTTCCAGTGCTAAAAGAGAAGTTCCATTCCCCACAAACCTCATAGAAACTACTACATGTTACTTTGGGAGGGGTGGTGACAGTTATACCTGTGCTTAGGCAGTGTTTGTCTCCCCATTAAGGGAACTAGAAAGCAACCACTTCATAGTTCCTGACACCACTGGAGAGCAAACCTAGCACTTTTAAAGCAGGAAGAGTAAGGGGAAATTTTTGCCAGAGGACAGCATATAAGCAGTGTCTGGTGGCAGACTGCTGGCTCAGGGTTTCTTACCTAGTTTTGTTTGTCCTCTGAATGAGAAGGTCACAAGGATGACAGAGATTTGAAAAGCTATACATCTCTGTTTCACAATAATCACTTTACTGTTTTGTTTTTTGTTTGGGTCTTTTTTTCCCTCAAGGAGGAGCTTTGCCATCTCTCTCCACCCCAAGAAGGGGGCAGTAAGAGCAAAGTGAGTGGCTGGGGTGAAGCGGCATGTCTGATGCTGTGGCAGGTGGGAGAGGTAGGTGGGAGGAAGCTGTGTGGGAAAGGGGCATAAAGCTGAGGCAACAGCAAGAGGAGCGCCATGCTGCTGCTGCCTGTCTTCCTCTGCTGTCTCAGTTGCTCCATGCAACCTCTTAGTCCTGTGCTACTCTGGCATTTAATCACAATTGGTAATTCTTTTGAGAGCAAGCTCATGATGGGTCATACTTATGTCTCTATTCAATTATCAGTTGCAGTTACCAGCCAAAATTATCAGTCCCAGTGCTGCACCTGTAGAATAATACTGATGATGTCCTACTGAGATGCTACACCGGAAGTGTGAGTTAGGACTGATGCAAACAAGCTGAGCAGGGTGATGAGAAATGAGGTTGGGTCCGGCATTCTTCATCTGTAAAATGATGATGGTATACTTTCCTACCTGTTAGGCTGCCAGAAACATATCTTCCACCATCAGTGGAAGCAGTGAGCAGTGGAAACAGGAGAAGCACATAGTTTGCTACTTTTTCCATCACTTATTTCCTTCCTTTCTTTACCTGTTCTATCCAGAATCCCTTTTTCCAACTTTCTTTGGCCTTGTTCTCTCTTGGATTCATCACCACTATACTCAGAACATTTAAAAAAAAAGCTAGAACAACCAAAAATTTTTAAAGCAGAAGAGTAGCTATTTTGGATTGCCTCCCTCCTTAATTTTTGCTGGATAACCTCACACAATCACCATCATCATCACCATTTTTAGAAGGCTGGAGTCTCACACAGCTTGATGCTACAGCCGCCCTTTCCCCTTCGGAGGGCAGCAGTACACACACCAAATGGCATTTCTTTCACCTTTTCATCTCGACACAAAACAAGCTGGTAGCAAAAAGTCCTCTTCCCTTTAAACCGAGTGTATCACTTCTGACACTGCAAGTGGAAAAGAGAAAAAGAAAGAAAAAGCTTCTGGAGCACTGATGCCAATGAAGTAATGTTTTATGCTTGTGAATTAACAGTGAGCCAAAGCTGTCTCTTATGTACTGCATTTGCTGTTGAGAAAAAAAAAAAGAAAAAAAAAACCAACCCAAACCTGCTTCATTTTGTATGTCTAAGGGAAGAGAAACATTTCTGGTTTTTATCTCAACATGCAATATCTAGTTGAGAGACAGAGTTTGAAAGCAAGCACAGCTGACATACAAAGCCTGGACAACATTAGTGATTTTGAACAGCACAGACTGTGTCTTTCACCCTAGGCCCAATATCAGAAAAATTGTGGGTTTTACCCTTTTAAGAATGTTGGTTACCATTCTAGTATGGATCAGGCCCACCTTACCATTAACTCTCAGTTCCCTCTGTTTGCATACCTGAGTCTATGCACTCTCAATGTATATGTTTGACAGTAAGCTCACCCTGGTATGAAAAATTCTGATTTATACATTTATTCATCCATTACTCCTAGCATGAACGGATCCTTCTGCAAACTCTGAGCAGGTGAATGCTTTGTTTTGTTTTGTTTGTTAACCAGGTTGAAAAACTAGGGTAGAAAGAATAAGATTGTTTCTGTCATTTAGAAGCCAATGCTTTGAGATAGAATCATAGAATCACAGAATCACAGAATGGTAGGGGTTGGAAGGGTCCTCTGGAGATCATCTAGTCCAACCCCTCTCCTTGAGCAGGCACATCTAGAGCAGGGGGCACAGGAATGTGTCCAGGCAGATTTTGAATGTCTCCAGGGAAGGAGACGCCACAGCCTCTCTGGGCAGCCTGTGCCACTGCTCTGGCACCCTCACAGGAAAGAAGTTTTTCCTCATATTGAGGTGGAACTTCCTGTGTTCCAACCTGTGCCCATTGACCCTTGTCCTGTCATTGGGTACCACTGAAAAGAGTCTGGTCCTGTCATCTTGACACCCACCCTTCACATATTTATAAGCATTGATGAAATCCTCCCTCAGTCTCCTCTTCTCCAGGCTGAACACACCCAAGTCTCTCAGCCTTTCCTCATAAGGGAGATGCTCCTGTCCCCTGACCATCTTGGTGGCTCTCAGCTGGACTTGCTCAAGCAGTTCCACGTCCTTCTTAAACTGGGGGTTGCAAAGCTGGACACAGTACTCCAAACGTGGTCTCACTAGGGCAGAGTAGAGGGGGAGGATAACCTCTCTCGACCTGCTGGCCACACTCCTTTTAATGCAGCCCAGGACACCGTTGGCCTTCTTGGCCACAAGGGCACATTGCTGGCTCATGGTCAGCTTGTTGTCCACCAGCAATCCCAGGACCTTCTCAACAGAGCCGCTTTCCAGTATTTCAGCCCCCAGCCTGTACTGGTGCCTGGGGTTGTTCCTCCCCAGGTGCAGGACCTTGCACTTGCCCTTGTTGAATTTCATGAGGTTCCCCTCGACCCATCTCTCCAGCCTGTCCAGGTCTCGCTGGATGGCAGCACAGCCTTCTGGTGTATCAGCCACTCCTCCCAGCTTGGTGTCATCAGGGAACTTGCTGAGGTTACACTCTATTCCATCATTCAGGTCATTGCTGAATATGTTGAACAGGACTGGACCCAGCACAGACCCCTGGGGAACACCACTAGTGACAGGTATTTTCAGTAAATCCATTTTTCTCACCTTGATTTATCAGATTAGTAGTAAGGAAAAAAAATTAAGACTTGTTTTGACATAACTATCTTACCTTTTTGAAGACAGTACTTGTATTCCTGTAGCTACCCTCACATTTTCATTGGTTTCTAATACACATTTCATATTAGCTGCAAACTTCTTTTCTGGTAAAACAGGAACAATGCAAATCCCACCCCTTCAATACTGCTCTCAGATTCACAGCTTCTATAGCTGATGTGCTGCCTTAGTCTCCTTGAATACTTGCTTCTTTGGAGATGGTGATTGCTTATATATATTTATTAGTTCTCTCCATAAAGGAATTGTACTAAAACTGATCCCTTGGGATGCACAAGCTGCTGGTCCATGAAGAAGAGCCAAGCAGAAAGGCATTACACACCACTGTGGCTAACCACTGCCTTATTGCTCCATTTTCTTACCCTGCTGGTTATGAATGTGGCAGATAACATTGGCTTTCTTAAAACACCCAGGACAAGGTGACTTAATGAAGACATCTGCAATGAGGATGTCTCCACATTTTGAGGCAACCATCTGGAACCTCACTGTAGCCCATGGGAAGAAAAAGGCATTTCTGTGTCAGTTTGTCTCTTCCTAAAGCAAATGATTCATGGGTTGGGTGAGTCATACCACAAATTACCTCTTTTATTTTTTTCTTCATGACTATAAGACCCTCAAGTTATTACCTCACACAATGTAGCTATCCAAATTTAGTTTCTAATATCAGTCTTGATTACTGAAGCATCCAGGAATCATGAATGAGAACATGCCATTTCGTTGCTTCCAACAACAGCCAGAAAGAGCTGTTCCAGAAACAGCTTCCCATACAGGAAAGGAACAGGACTGTTTTCTGAAAGTTTTATTTGTTACAGCAAGAAAGGTAAAGGCTTAGAAAGGACAAAGAACAACTATTATATAATACAACAATTTTAGACTCGTATATAGTAAAATTATTGTATTATCCTCAAGTATGGAGGGAGAAGTGTGATTTAATTGCAATTAATGGGTTAAATCAAACTACTGACTTGGAGATTAAATGGGTTGAGACAAACTGCAGGAAGGAAAAGCAACAACAGTCTGCAAAAAGAGCAACAATAGCATACAAAAACAAATGAGAGAGGATAGTCTTTATGGCATTATTTGTAACGCGGCACTAAGGCAAATATTTAAAGATGATCTCTTTTTTCCTATTATGTAAGACTACTTCCAAAGAGGTTTATTGGGCAATATTTTCTCATGAACTGGGTAAGCAAAGTAGCTAAAGAAATTCTGAGTGCAAGTGGAATATATTGAATTGGAATATATCAATAGTCCTGTTAAGAATGTAAGTGTATTCATAGATTATTTCTAAGCCAGCATGTTGTTAGTGAACAGGAAGCTAGAGAAAAGTCCCGAATTTTAATGTTTTTTATATATATATACACACACACGTATGTATATGCATACATATTTAGATACATTATATACATTTAAATGGTGAAGTGGAAAAACATGTAGATTCTCTTTTAAAACTGATCAAAGACCTTCCATGTATTTCTTAAGAGGGTGATGAAGCTTGTGCAAACCTAAGGCTTATACAGAAAAAAAGCAGCACAGTTTTACAGAGTGCCTCCTGTCTTCCAGTGTCCCCCTGTCTTATCTCTGGTCTCAGAACCCAATTCAAGCAACCAGCTTGTGAAATCCTTCCTCCTGAAGGCCTCTGGGTGTAACTTTCAGGTCTCTCCTTGTGCCTTCACCTACAGGGACACTTGCCCTGATACAGAATCACAGAATCACAGAATCACAGGTTGGAAGGGACCTCAGGGATCATCTAGTCCAACCTTTCGAGGAAAAGCGCAGTCTAGACAAGATGGCCCAGCACCCTGTCCAGACAACTCTTGAAAGTGTCCAACGTGGCCGAGGCAACCCCTTCTCTGGGGAGATTATTCCAATGGTGACTGTCCTCACTGTGAAAAATTTCCCTCTGGTGTCCAATCAGAATCTCCTCAATACGTCCTGTTCTACTTCTTCCCAAGGAGAAGGTCATGGTCTTTATAATATATAATTTATACTATTTGTATGCCATCATATGGAACAAAGTATGTTAGCTCTAGATCATAGTCCATGCTGCAGACAAATTATTTCAAGTCCTGTTGGTTTTTCTGTTTTCCCCCCTTTGCAACATCTTATCAACTGAAAAATACCTCTGCAGATGCAGTCTGTCATTTTGTATCTTCCAAAAAACGTTCACTCATTGCCCAAGTCACCTACCTTGTCTTCTCAGCTAACAGCAGTACTCTGTCACAACCTTTTGTGTGACGGGGGCTCTCAGAACAGGGCTGTTCTTACCTTATCCATTATAAAGTTAGTGTTAATTAGGAGGTCTCACTGCTATCCAGGGTTTCTGCTTCCTCTACATACACTTGAAGATAAACCTTTTGCCTCTGTCAGCTCTACAGTCTAAGAAATGCAAAGAATGGGTGGAAGAAAGAAGACAATAATTCTCATATTGTACTGAGTGAAATGCGTTAAAGAAAAAGGGCACAGCTTATCTAGGACAGTACACGGCAGAGCCTTAAACTTGTAGCCTCAGTGAAGAGCACTCTGTCTTGCTATCTGCCTTGTGTAATGAGACTGATATCATCATGACTTAAATATAAGTTTTTTACAAAATCTGAAGTACTGACACATTAACATAATTTTCCACAGCCTTTCAAGAGGGTTTATGAAATACTGTTACACTTATGCCAGATAAATTAATGAAGAACAAGTAGAATAGGGTGCAGATACACATAATATGAAGAGCTGAAAGGAGATCTGTTTAAGGAGAAAGTGAAAAAAGCTACAGATTAACTCAAATAAGATTTTTATTTCAATAGCTGGTTTTGCTTGTGTAATGTTATGTAATTGTTTTCAGGTCTGACTCTTAACATTCACATCTAAATGCATACACCCAACACCCAACAACGACTGTTGAAGCACCATTGTTTGGATGTTAATTTGGATGGAGAAAAACTATACGTGCATTGACTTTGAAATGGTCTAATTGCAGTTACTGTCCTCATGAGTCTTTTGCACCTTCTGCACTAGGCTATTTTGAGCATCTACTGAGCTGCAGGTCAGGAAACCAAAGATGGTACAGCTGGGCCTTGGCAGCCTGGAAGAACCTCACAGCTGGCTGCCCACCCTTCTCTGATGCTGGTGCTGGTGCTACTGAGACCAGCTCTCATCACTACCACAAAAAAATGCCATTATCACTCTCTCTTTGTTGTTTTTGTTGTTGTTTTTGTCTTGTTTGGTTTGGTTGGTTGATGAGGTAGTCTTTCGTCAGCCAGGTGATCATGGTGTGACTTGGTTTGTAAAATCAGTGGGGAGAGGGAGATTTCTCTAGAGTGTGATGCAATTGCCTAAGCTTGGTGATTAATATCAAGGTGTGCGTCTACTGTACCTTGCTAAACATAATTGTATTTTATATTCTAGATCATGCCAAATATGGCAAGAGGCTAAGACCCTCCCTCAATTTCCATGTCTTGGTTTCAGGCTGCAGGAAGGTGACTGATTAATAAACTTTTTTTTCTTTTTTGACCAAAGCACAGTTCAAAAAAGCTAATGATTTATTAAAACCAGATACTGGATCCTTCCATCCACTCTCTTATTTTATCAGCTGTTGTATTCCAGGTTGTTTTTTAAAGAAAGGAAGCAAGCAAGCACTCTCAACTACTTGTACAGTAGTTTATATAGGAAAATTAGTTTATCTGAGTCTCTCCATTCCTTTTAAATACTGGAACAGCTCCACAGGTGCAATAGTTTCTCTTTCTCTTTTTTTTTTTCCTCAATTTTTGCTTTTATTGTATTAATTTATTTCTTCTCTTTCTGGACAAAATCACAAATTCCAGTCATGTCAGACATGCATGAATAGTTACAGTATTGCTTTACCTTGACTTTGCAGACAAACAGGGCCTTTTCTTCTGCTTGTGAATAAAGGTACAGGTCCCAAGTACAACTTGGGGGTACCCCTGGCAGTGACAGTGGTGAATTTTGCCTCTGTGCCTACTTGCACCTGCCACAGAAGGTAGCGTCTTCTCCCTCAATCCTGCTACAAAATCCATTCACCTGCCATATTAGGGCTCCATCCAACTCAGTTGAGCTGTCATGCATTTATTCAAGCCACAGACTCAGACCTAACTTCAAGTACTCTCCCAGCTGCAAAAACTTCCTTGGGAGCAGGCTCAGATCAGTACCTCTGCACAGGCAGTTAGGAACTGCATCTGCACACTCCCTGAACTGGCTGCATTACCCCAAAAAACACTTTTTATGAACTCCTGGGTAGAGAGGTTGTTGTGTTTTAACCCCAGCTGGCAACTAAGCACCACACAGCCACTCACTCACTCCCCACCAGTGGGATGGGGGAGTGAATCAGGAGGGTAAAAGTGAGAAAACTTGTGGAGTGAGATAAAGACAGTTTAATTATTGAAATAAAAACCAATAAAATAAAATCAAATAAAATAAAAATTATAATAAAGCAAAACAACGAAAAAAGAGAGGGGAACAAAACTCAGGAAAAAACAAGTGATGCAACTGTTCACCACCCACTGGCTGATGCCCAGCCGGTCCCCAAGCAGTGATCGCTGCCCCTCGGCCAACTCCCCCCAGTATATATACTAAGCATGATGTCACATGATATGGAATATCCCTTCGGCCAGTTTGGGTCAGCTTTCCTGGCTGTGCCCCCTCCCGGCTTCTTGTGCATCTCTGGCCTTCTCAGTCAGTAGAACATAAAAAGCTGAAAAGTCCTTGACTTAGTATAAACACTGCTTGCCAACAACCAAAACATCAGGGTGTTATCATCATCATTATTCTCATACTAAATCCAAAGCCCAGCACTGTATCAGCTACTAGGAAGAAAACTAACTCTACCCCAGCCAAAACCAGGCCAATATCCACCCCTTATTCTATACCATCTCCATCATGCCCAGCTCTCATACTTTCCAATACATTTCAGTTAATCATCACCACTTTTCCTGTCTTTTGATTTATACACACAGACAGCCCTTTCTTAGCCTATGGGCCGTCTCTCTGAAATGTCTGCTGAGTTAATTTAGTCCATGAGTTTAGGCTCCATCTGTCATAACAGTCCTTCAGGGCAGGAGAGGTGGTGTGTGGTGTTGGATTGTTGTATGCTGAAGCCAGTTCTGGTTCCATCACTGCTGCCCTTTGCTTGGTTTCATCAAAATTTATTCTTCATTCAGCTGGGCGATTCTTATAGTAATAGCATTGATATGGCATATAGCAACCATGAAAGTGATGACATACAGTATTATATAGTAACTAATATCACACAGTTCAAATCATTGCCTATTCTCACTCAGAATCAAATCCCCTTGAGCTACACATCGGACTTCCTCATCCCTCTGCATCACCCACCAGGTGCACCCAGGTCCTTGAGCAAAAGCAAGCCCATGAATGGGTTTGCCTTTGTCCAAGGCAGGAGTAATTCAGACTGTTTTCCCCAGCAGATTTTTTGCGTGCACTACAGGGACTTTATCCCCTTCCACAGTACATAGAAGTTCTGACTTCTATGTACTAAGGCAGATCCCTTAGTGTTGACTAACAAGGTGCCCTTTGCTAAGTGTGTGTCCCGATGTTTAATTATCCCACCCCATATTGCTCTCAGTGTAGTCTTTAACAGTCTGTTGTACTGTTCAATTTTCCCGGAGGCTGGTGCAAGATAGGGGATGTGATACACCCACTCGATGCCGTGCTCTTCGGCCCAGCTGTCTATGAGGTTGTTTCGGAAATGAGTCCCGTTGTCTGACTCAGTTCTCTCTGGGGTGCCGTGTCGCCACAGGACTTGTTTTTCCAGGCCCAGGACAGTGTACCGGGCAGTGGCGGGGGGGGACGGGATATGTTTCCAGCCAGCCGGTCGTTGCTTCCACCATTGTAAGCACATGGCGCTTGCCTTGGCGGGTCTGTGGGAGTGTGATATAGTCACTCTGCCAGGCCCGCCCATATTTATATTTCAGCCATCGTCCCCCATACCACAGAGGCTTTACTCGCTTTACTTGCTTGATTGCGGTGCATGCTTCACATTCGTGGATAGCCTGTGCAATAACATCCATGGTCAAGTCCACCCCTTGATCATGAGCCTGTCTGTATGTCACATCTCTTCCTTGATGGCCTGAGGTGTCATGGGCCCACTGAGCTAGAAATAATTCACCCTTATGTTGCCAGTCCAGACCCACCTCAGCCACTTCAATCTCAGCAGCCTGATCCACCTGCTGGTGGAGATTTTGATGTTCTTCAGTGGCCCGACTCTTGGGTACATGAACATCTATGTGACATACTTCCACAAGCAGGTTCTCTACCCGGGCAGCAATATCTTGCCACAATGCAGCAGCCCAGATGGGTTTGCCTCTGCGCTGCCAGTTGTTCTGCTTCCAGTGCTGTAACCACCCCCACAGGGCATTTGCCACCATCCAGGAGTCAGTACAGAGACAGAGCACTGGCCACTTTTCCCGTTCAGCGATGTCTAAGGCCAGCTGGATGGCCTTTACCTCTGCAAACTGGATCGATTCACCTTCTCCTTCAGCAGTTTCTGTGACTTGGCGTATAGGACCTCATAGAGCAGCCTTCCATCTCTGGTGCTTTTCTACAATACTATGGATCCATCAGTCAACTGGGTATATTGTTTCTCATTTTCTGGCCGTTGCTTATGCAATGGGCCTCTTTGGCACACATCACCTCCTCCTCTGGTGATATTCCAAAGTCTTTGCTTTCTGGCCAGTCCATGATCACTTCCAAGATTCTTGGGTGACTCAGGTTTCCTATTTGAGCCTCTTGGGTGATCAATGTGACCCACACATTCCATGTAGCATCAGTTGCATGGTGTGTAGAGGGGCTGTCTTATTTGAACATCCAGCCCAGCACCAGCAGTTGGGGTGCCAGGAGCAGCTGTGTTTCAGTACCAACCACTTCTGAAGCAGATCGAACCCCTTCTGGGATTGGAGTATCCGTGGTGCCTGTTGCCATGGTTGGAATAGCTGCAGTGCCTTTTGGTTTATTTTCCTTCTCTTCTCCCTGAAGGTGCTGCATAATACTAAGCAGTGTTTGGTAGATACTAGCCAAGGCCCAGCACAGTGCATTAAGTTGTGCCTCTTTGGAATAACCACAGCATTTTTTTATTTTTTTTTTTTTGAAAGCATTCTATCATTTCATCAGGATCCTGTAGTTTTCAGGAGTGAAATTCCAGACCACTGGAGCTGAGAAGTTCTCCAGGTACTTGCCTGTATTCTCCCACATGCCATGCCACCCATGACCACCCATCCTCAGGGTAGTTCTCAGTGATTTTTCTAAATAGTTGCTTAACCCTAAACAAGACCTGAAACACATTCAGGACATATAGCAATAGGAGCATGTGGCCTGGACCTCCCAAGGATATTAAAAATTCTTGAGAGCTGGTGTAACTAGGAAGAAGAGAAGGTGAAAGAACGGGGGGGGAAGCGTGTGTCATCTCCCCCCCCCCCACTTCTTCCCCATAGATCGGTTCTCTGGGACATGGTTCTGGAGAAAATGTGAAGAGTGTCATTATTAATAATTTCCGAGAGATGGCGCCCGAGGTACAGAGATGACAGCAATAACAACTACAACTAATAAATTAGGTTTTTTTACCAGTAACATTATCATAGCATAAACCGATGTTGCATAGTACAGTAAAATGATAATCCTGACCCATCTCCCAGAAGTGATAAACAGGACCTCAGGGAATATATACCACAAGTGAGGATTCCCATAATACTACGATGGAAACAAATAAAAAACCATTGTGCCCAGTGACTATTAAGCTAACATAATGGATGCTTATAAAAATTTATTTTAACATGCTCCGTCAGATCTGTCATTATGTCAAACCCTTTGAGTCCCATGCTGGGCACCAAAAAGGAATGTCCTGGTTTAACCCCAGCCAGCAACTCAGCACCACACAGCCACTTGCTCGCTCCCCCTCGGTGGGATGGAGGAGAGAATCAGAAGGGTAAAAGTGAGAAAATTTGTGGGGTGAGGTAGGAACAGTTTATTAATTGCAATAATAGTAACAATAATAACAACAACAACAATAATAATACATTGTAATGAAAAGGAAAACAATGAAAAAAGAGAGAGAAACAAAACTCAGGAAAAAAACAAGTGACGCAACTGCTCACCACCCACCGACTGATGCCCAGCTGGTCCCCAAGCAGTGATCGCTGCTTCCCCTGGCCAGCTCCCCCCAGTTAATACACTGGGCATGATGCCACATTGTATATGGACTATCCCTTTGGCCAGTTTGGGTCAGCTTTCCTGGCTGTGCCCCCTCCCAGCTTCTTGTGCACCCAGCAGAGCATGGGAAGCTGAAAAGTCCTTGACTTAGTACAAACACTGCTTAGCAACAACTAAAGCATCAGTGTGTTATCACATTACTCTCATGCTAAGTCCAAAACACAGCACTGTACCAGCTACTGGGAAGAAAATTAACTTTATCCCAGCCAAAACCAGGGCAGAGGTCCACAAACATAATGAAAACTGAG